>NC_134459.1:165638513-166363513 GCF_047948215.1 Lycorma delicatula | reverse complement strand
AAGAAAGAAGCATTTGGAAAAATATAGTTAAAAGAAGAGACAGACTTATAGGCCACATATTAAGGCATCCTGGAATAGTCGCTTTAATATTGGAAGGACAGGTAGAAGGGAAAAATTGTGTAGGCAGGCCACGTTTGGAGTATGTAAAACAAATTGTTGGGGATGTAGGATGTAGAGGGTATACTGAAATGAAACGACTAGCACTAGATAGGGAATCTTGGAGAGCTGCATCAAACCAGTCAAATGACTGAAGACAAAAAAAAAACCAGCTCGAGTCATTCAGATTCCCTTAACTTTAACACATAGGTGCTTCAGTCGCCGAACATTCTCGTCGTTGTCTAGAAAATTAGTTGCTAAAGATTACACCAGGTTATCAAACCACTGTCTACAATTTGAACCAACCGTTTGACCTGTTCGTCAAATTAAGATCTCCAAATAATCGTTCCATGGAACGAAGATTTCTTCGTTCCATGTGAACAAAAGTGCCTCTGCAATGAATCTCGCCAACATATTCTAAAAAAAACGTGTATATCTCAATGTTACTTTTGCTATCGTACCCCGTAATTCTATGCCATACATCCAAATCGGTTTTAGAATCGCCTAATTTGTTGGACAGCGACAAGTGGGAATGCCTAACGACCAATAAAGTTAGCTATACCTGGAATTCAACCGTTTTAATTTTCTCTCATAAAATTAAAAATTAAAAATCGAGAATAACCTCGTATTACTTCTTATTAAAATACTGTTAATTAATTTCATTAATGTAATCTATTTTAAAAACCTGAAAAACTAATATTGCAATTTTATTTTACTAAGTATTACTAATATTCCTAAACGTATTTGTCCATTTTGCAATTTATAAAGGTTGTTATTAACACCTTTTTGAAGAGTGTTAATTTTTAATTAACGGAATATGATTTATTCATTTTGATAAAACGTATACTTCATAGTATACGTTTTATTACTACCAACTCATTGTCAAATATGTAATGTTAATTAGTATAACAAGCTATAAAATTAAAAATTTTTAAAAACCCACGAAGCCGTTTTGAAAAAGTATTCACTGCAGGACTCCTGGTGGCTTGTAACCGTAAAACTAATCTAAGAACCTGTTCTGACGTGATACCTATGCAATGCAATGAGGTAATACCTATATAATGTAAAAACCGCATCAAAATCGGCCCAACCGTTTTAGAGAAATACATCTACTGCAGTGTCGCCTGATAGCCTACAGCCGGAAAGCATGTAAGAATCCGCTCTGAAGTGATACCTATATAATAAAAAAAAGCCGCATCGAAATCGACACAACACGCACAACCGCTTACCCCAAACGCATATACAGTTTCCATTCCCTCGTGAGTAAAAATAACTATTTTTTTTATTTTGTTTGTAAAATAGACTTACCGTATGATTTTTACTGTATAAATGTGATTTCACTAAAAGTAAGTATTTGTAAATCATAGAAATAATTGGCGTATTTTTATTTTATTTATATTTATTTTATTTTTAATTTTTTAAAATAGAACTAATAGTCTAAACGTTAACTAATATTAAAATGTAAATTCGATTATTATTATTAGGAATAATAATACATCAATATCATAACAAATATATTATCTTACAAAAGAAGAAAGAGATTTACATATATCATATAATTTTATTAAAAAGAAATTAATATTAAACTTTTCTCAAAGATAAAACTTTACTTAGAAAAGATTATTACTTAACATGCTTAAATTATTAATAAAAACTCGATAATATTCAGTAATATGAGGAGAGAGGAATAAATTAACAAAGTAAACAACAAGATTAACTACAACAAAGATTAACAACAAGATTAACTACAACAAGATTACTACAAAGATTAACTACAAAGATACTACAACAAGATTAAAATCATTAAAAAAAGTTCTAATTTATTAATAAAGATACCCCACCGAGTTGGTCAGTTGGATAATTGATCTTCGCAAATCAATTGTTTAACAATTGAACAGTTGATTTTCTAAATCAAAGGTTCTCAGGTTCAAATCCCAGTAAATTTTAGTTGTTTTTACACAAATTTGAATACTAGATATTTGATAAGGTTGTGTTTTGGTGGTCGGGGTTTAATTAACCACACATCTCAGGTATGCTCGATTACAGTCTGCGAAGTAGACTTCATTTACGTAATTATCATCCTAATCTCATTGGGCTGGGGGAAGGTTGCTTATTGTTCACTACTTAACAGATTGCAACGTACATATTAGGGGAAATAATTAATAAAGGTGAATAACAAGTAATGTTACGTAAAATATCAACATAAATTATTATTAACTCCCAGAACGAAACTTCTTGAATTAATTGATTGCTTACAAAACGTTTATATAACTTTACGCTGAACTTTAAATTTTATTGTAAATAAATTGAAAAATAAATGTATGTTGAAGAAGAAAATGGTGGGAAAAATATATTTAATATAATAAGAACAGGTAATACATAATAGGTCACAAAGATTTACAAAAATTTAAAAACAAATTAAAAACAAATCCTAACGTACAGAGTTACAAGTAAACAACTAACATCTAAATCAAAAGTAAAAGTAGTCAGTCCCCTTGAATCTATTAATTTTACAAAATTTCAATCTTAATGTCTTAATTGAGAAACAATTTTTAATTTCTCAATGGATTATTTTTAAAGTTGGTTATACTTAATCGTATCCAGATTTTTAAATAATTATATTTTTTGATCTAAAATTATTAATAAGCTGAAGTATTATATTACCCTTTTCCTTTTAACTTACCCTTTTAACTTTTTTTTCTTTAAAAAAAAAATGTTAAAGTCTTGGTCAGATAAGGAATAAGAATAGTTACAATAGATATTTACTGAATATTAATAAAAAATTATATTCAATCATTTACAATAACCTTTTTCTAAATTAAGCTTATATAAAATATTATGACAAAATGTAGACGAGAAAAATGTATTCATTTCAACAATTTTAATTAATAAATTCTAAATTGAATAAAAAATAGATATTTTAATTGGGACAATGTTATACTGTATTCGAACAAAACTCTTGGGTAAAGAGTAAAAATTTTTCAGAGCATGAAGCAATAACCAGCTCAACCGGGTAATCATTTTTTTAAATTTTATATCCATTATGAACTGAGCAAATAGGTACTGCGAACTAAGATATTTATCACAAAGTATAGAAAGCCTAAATACATGACGCGCAGTAGTTTTACCTCTGCTGGCCGAAGTAGTGTTACTATTGTTAATTGTACAGTGGGTGGAAAGGGTAAGAGGCTAAACCAGTTTATTAAATCTATCTCCAATCTGCGTGTCAATTAACCTTTCCAAATTTTTTGTAGTATTATTAATAGCTTTATATAAGTGAAAAGATTAAATGGTTGATTTTTTTTTTTGCTTTTACGATCTCATAGGATCACTATAGTTCAATTTCTGGGCCAGTCCATTTTGCAATCGGTTCTTCTTATTTCCGAATCGTGTAAGTTGTTTTATTGCCGCTTCTTTTCTTTTTGCTTACATCTTTTTGAGGTTCTGATCTTTGGCGCTTGTCCTCGTTTGAATACACACTGTTGGATTTCTTGTTCAAATGTTTTTTGATTTCATTATACATAATTTTTGATTACTTTATTCTTAGCTTCTTTTTGTAAGAAAAATAAAATTTTTATTTATATTTATTTTTATTTTATTTTTTCTTATCGCAAAAAATACCGAAAGTATCACTACACAGGAAAAAACTCTTTCTTAGAAAAAAATCCATTGAAAAACACAAAAAAAGAAATTTGTGTTTACTACTTAATATCTTAACAGACTAAAATTAGCATAATGTTTTGTAGAAAACATTTTTAAAAGGTCGATCATCCTCTATGGATGGAAAGTTTTGTGATTTACTCGATAATAAAACATACAGCTTTAAAATTCAGAAACAGAAACAAAGAATTTTTAAAAAAGAAAGGTAGAATTTACATTTTTTATCGTAGATTTTTTTTAATATTAATAAATTTTTGATTATTGTGTAATAACCTGATAAACCTGATATAATAAATTATTTTCTAACACGTCCGGATAATATTTTCAGATACATGATCTTCGAACACGTTTTTAATCATAGTTAACCTGCCAGTTACTTATCTGAGCCAATCAGTCATCCCACCCGTTTCGTTATCAACTGAGAAAAAGAATTCTCAGATAATATGAATTGTAATTTTTTAACCTTACTCTTATTCTTATACCAGTATTAGTAACAAATAATGGGAGGGAAGATATATAAAATATATTTGTAAATCTAATACCAAAATTATTTAGTTACAAAATCCTTTCTCTTATTGATATAAACAAGCGTGCGCGTTCTTGCATACGCATGAGCGCGCGCGTGAACAAACACACACAATATTATACATAAATATTAGTTTATTCATTTCAAGTTTGTAGAATCTACCATAAATACCGTTCAGAGAAGTTAAATAAAATTTAACTACATAAAATAAATATATCGTGCGTATAATACAGGAAAATCAAGGAAAAATAAATGTTATCACTGTTTGTTCAAATATAGAAACCAAAGTATCAATTAAAAAAAAAAGAGGAAGAGAAAATTTAAAAGAAAACAAATTGTCGCTTTGTGAGCAATATTCATTCACAATATGACAGAGATTTAACAGTTGTGGATTTGAAATGTCTGCGAGGTATAAAAGAGAAATCAATACTCAGAAAACTATCAAAATATTTGCTTTTACTGTTTCATCAGTTTTGACGTTTGATACACATATCTATATACATATTCATATTTGTGTAATCCAAAGCCTCGTATTCCGCCCAGTTTTAACAGAAAAAAAAAGATGTCTTTTCAATAATGTATGATGATATGACAACGACAAAAAAGGAAGAGAAATAGTAATTATTTTTTGAATTAATTCTTACATTTTGGAAAAATTATAATAATATTTAAAAAAAAAAAAAAGATTCCATTTAACAAAAAAAATTCTTTCTCGAACAAGTGGAATTGCAACAGTTTTTTAAATAAGAGTAATTCAAACTATTACCACATAATAGCGAACATCAAAAAAAGAAGAGATTTTTATAATTTTTCTTTTATGATTGGCAGATAGTTATTACTTTAAAACAACAGGGAAAGATATATTGCGCTAATGATGAACTATAAAAAAATATTTATATAATTTAAAAAAGCTGAAAAGGAAATCGATGTAAACGTACAAAGAACTAAACAAGTTGTTCAAACTAGAGTAGTTACAAAAAAAAATACGAAAATTACGTGTTGAAAGAGATCCAAAAAAATAAATAAAAAATTATACAAAAGGGATTAAAAAATTCACAATTTTCTTTAAGGGACAACTATAAAACGACCTACATGACGTTTTTCCTATTTGATAGTTACACAAAATGCAATGTCTATAGGTAATATTGGATATCATAGTTCTTATCTATAATAAATCCGAGAGAAGTTTGAACATATTAAAATAATTTAATTACTAAAACTGGACTTTTGTAAATAATTTCAAAGTTATTAGGTACAATATGACGGAACTTATTTTTTATAAGTCATGTAATAAAGTATACATTCATTCATTAGTTTAATTATTCTTTGAAGCAAATTTCGGTTTTTGTAATTATTCGATCTTTTTTTAATAAAAACCCGATATTACATCAGAATGAAGTCAATGCGATCAATATTATACAAAACGATTACCGAAAATAATGAAGTGTTTAAAACAGAATTTTTTCTCTTTTAATTACTTTATGAAAAATATTTAGGCAGTTATTTAGAAGAGTACATCTAAAGTTTTTCTGAAAACCGTGCTTAGTTGCGTTATCTACGTTACACTATAACAGTACCTCATGATCACTTCTTATCTATTTTTGCGCTCTATCTTTTCGTGTAATTTCTTTGTGTATATTATTTCCTTGTAAATCATACGTTTTAGATCAGTTTTTTTACAAAAATGAGTATAGTTTTTAATGATTTTTTTATAATGAATTTAAACAATATTATTAGCTGGATCGATATGATTATTACCAAAAATGATGAAATCTGCTTGGAATGGTTGCAAAACCGTATTTATAATCATCTGTTGTGGACACGACATGACTTCCTTGTACGCATATTAAACTACATACACACACTTTTTTTTTTAATGAAAAGTACATTTAATTCATTAATAACTTCCGATATTTTTTCATATTTTTTTTAATATTGTTATTATTGAATATTATTTATCGTAATTTTTTTTTCCAATCAGACATTAATGATTATTAACAATCTGTATATTTAAATAAACAAAGCTATACAAAAAGAGTGTTTACATCAAAAATGAATTTAAATGTCAGGAAAAGATTTTTGAAAGTGTATGTTTGGAGTGTCGCTTTATATGGAAGTGAAACTTGGACGATCGGAGTATCTGAGAAGAAAAGATTAGAAGCTTTTGAAATGTGGTGCTATAGGAGAATGTTAAAAATCAGATGGGTGGATAAAGTGACAAATGAAGAGGTATTGCGGCAAATAGATGAAGAAAGAAGCATTTGGAAAAATATAGTTAAAAGAAGAGACAGACTTATAGGCCACATACTAAGGCATCCTGGAATAGTCGCTTTAATATTGGAAGGACAGGTAGAAGGGAAAAATTGTGTAGGCAGGCCACGTTTGGAGTATGTAAAACAAATTGTTGGGGATGTAGGATGTAGAGGGTATACTGAAATGAAACGACTAGCACTAGATAGGGAATCTTGGAGAGCTGCATCAAACCAGCCAAATGACTGAAGACAAAAAAAAAATACAAAAAGAGATGAAAACTGATTCGAAGCGATGTGCCTTCCCATGTCAGATCCAAATATTTGATTAATTAAACTTTTATTTGGCTATAACTCTGGAACCAATAAAAAAAATTACCACTTATGTATATCGTTGAAAAGCTTTCAATGAGGGATTATCACTGCAGTAATAAAAATTCAAAAATTTTCGCGATCACAATACTTTGTATATGGAGGTAAAAAAAACGGAAATGCAAAATAGAAACGTGTAAAAACCAATGCGCTAGATAAAACGCAAGTCTTCTGATGGTCTCCGTTGATCTTGTTTTTATTCGAAGTGCCGCAAAATATGTGATTTCAGGATGGCCACATATTTTTAAAGGAAAAAAGTACCTTTCTCAGATTTTTCAGTTTACTTTTTTTTGAGCTCATGAGGTCGATAAAATAAAGTTTTTACCGTTTCAATTGGGAAATGAAAATTTACCGTTCAAATTCGCAATTTAAATTTAACAGTACTACTATAGTCGACTGGACATTTTTTCGGGATATTTATGAGTAGCAATTACTGATGATATCTATTGATAATTTGGGGCCCTGGGATCCGTATTGAAATCGATGAGTTTTTATTAGTGCGCCAGAGGTATAATATTTGTCGTGTTGTGCAGCAGAAGTGGGAATTTGGGGGATGGAAATCGGCACTAATCGTTGTATCATAGTGTCAGTGAAAGATCGGTCAACAGATACACTTTTATCTGTGCTGAAAAGTTAGGTTTTGGGAGGGACAGTTGTTGTATCTGATCTGGGGAGGCCAACCTACTAAAAATCCTGACCCTTCTTTCTTTTTCCTGTTTACCCTCCGGTAATTATCTTTTAGATAGTACTTAAGATGATGAATGAGGATGATATGTATGAGTGTAAATGAAGTGTAGTCTTCTACAGTCTCAGGTATATGGTTAATTGAAACCCACCACCAAAGAACACCGGTATTCACCATCTACTATTCAAATCCGTATAAAAGTAACTGCCTTTATTAGGACTTGAACGCTGGAACTCTCGACTTCCAAATCAGTTGATTTGGGAAGACGCGTTCACCAAACCCGGTGGGTTAACAATCCTGACCCGGGATATATGCATGTTACTGTCGACTATCGAGAAACTTTTGTTGTCCCAACAACAGGTACGTGTACTAATCGAATAAAGTCTACATGGCCCAAAGTGAAGTAAAATCAAAACAGAATGATAAGGCACATACAGAGTGCAACTCTAGCTGAACATGTTTGAATTTATGTGACGCAAGATGTATGATGAAAGTATTTTTTTACTTCTTTGTAGTGTATTAATCGGGAAAAATTTCCTTTTTCAGATTCAACGGAAATATCCATTTTGACTACCCCTGAATCCATTTTGACTATTTTCGGCGTGACGTCTGTACGTACGTATGTATCTCGCATAACTCAAAAAGATTAGCCGTAGAATGTTGAAATTTTGGATTTAGTACTGTTGCAACATCTAGTTGTGCATTTTCCCTTTTAATTGCAATCGACTGGACCAAAAGTGTCCAAAAAAGCCAAAAATCCAAAAAAAATGGATTTTGGACTTTTCTTAGCTGCAGTAATAATCCCTCATTGAGAGGGATAAGTGGTACTTATTTTCATTGATTCCGGAGTTATAGCCCAATAGAACTTTCATTAATGAAATATTCGGATCTTACAAGGGAAAGGCATATCGCCTCAAATTCATTTCCTTTTTTTTAACTTCTTTTTTTTAATTTATATAAATTTTGTTTTGTTAATAATTATTAACCTGTGATTGTAAAAACAAATTTGTAATAAACAATAATTCAATAATAACGAAAAAAATATATAATAAAAAATATACGTAATTTAATAGGTGTACAAGGAAGTAATGTAGTATCCACATCAGAGTTTTTAACTTTAGAAACATATCAATGAAGAATATCCTTGTTTTTAATTTTGTTTGTATTTTTAATTTTTTTGTAACAAAAAAGTTTCTAAATGAAGTCACGTCTAGCAAAATGAGTGTAGTGACCATTTCGTTCTGAAAACATCGTGTTAAACGTTGGTTTTTCAGAATGCAACTGACTGAAAATTTTGTTTTGATGAAATTTTCACTTGGACGTCAAAGATTTACGGAGGTGAACTCATGTAAATAAATACCAATATTTACAAGTGAAAAAAGTATGAACAATTGTATTTATTTTATTCTAAAGCGATTTAAATAATTTTTTTTAAAAAGATTTCAAGAAAGTCGTGTTTGGATATTGAATGCGCTAATGTAACAAAAGTAGAAAACAAATTAATATTTTCCATTTCACTTTACGTACAAACTAATACGCTTAAATAATAAATATAAAATTTGATACTCTTATCTAATCTTAAAAGGGGTTACTAACGAAACAAATTGTGATCAGAAGTTTGATTAAATACCGTAAAGGATTAAAAAGGGATTTAATCTTAAGTAATTTATCTTTGGATATATAACTGTTTGAATACTTAAAATGCTGATATTTCGCATAATTATTATGTAATAAAGGTTACTAATGTAAACTACGCACTAAATATTTTTATAAACCACCTTACAGTGGATTATAAAGGGATTTATCCCCCTTTATACGGATGAAAAATGGGTAAAAGGGGTGTAATATTCCACAATATATACGGGTTGTTCAGAAAGTGCAGCCGCAACTGGCTAGCTTATTATATCGGTATGGATTACTACAAAATGGCCACTTCTACCGAATACTATGCAAATTTCTACCTTCAAGTATAAAAGATAAAGAGAGAAATAGAAAGAGATACGGTGCAGGGATGAGGATGAGGTCATTTAAATGAGTATGAACGTAAAAGAGAAGTGTGAGAGCATATACGTGAGCCCGTAAGTCAGACCACTTAAAAGACATAAATGAATGGAGAAGAATCATATTTAATTCTGTTTACAGACAAGAGAAGTAAATATATATATATATATATATATATATATTTTCCTCCTACAATATTCAAGTTAGTACGTACACTGAATATGTATTCCGAATTAATCCCTTAAAATGAATTAAACAATAAATCTATTATGTAAATGGATTTAATATTAAAGTAATTCAATAAATGCATATTTAAACTACGTCCTAACATTGCCATCTAATTTTACCTCTAAACTAAAAACAAAGACAAAACTATTGAAATACAACGTTAAAGAAAATTTTAATCAATAAAGAAGGCCATCGATAATGATTCTTATAAGCATTAATGATATTAGCATACATTTGCATCGTTCTAACCGCTAATGTATATCCTAATTTGATTTACACAACATTAATAGATAATATTTACATATTAGTATAACCTATTTTAGCGTTGTAATGCCTTACTTAACACGACCCTTATATGAGCAAATTCATTATTATGTAGTACTAAAAAAAGACCAGTTAGCTTTACTCGTTGGAAATATGTTGAAGAGACCTTCATCCTGCAGTCGAAAATGACTGAAATGATGATATAACAAGTAAATTCTACAACCTTAAAGGATTATAAAATAATTATGACTGTAATAAAATCATTAGTTAAATTTCTGTAAGTCTATGTATTATTAAATTCTCTCTCTCCTAGGAATTATTGGCCAGAGATAAAAAAAAAACCAAAAGATTTTCTGTAACTTGGGCTATAATCTGTTTTGTTGCAATGTAATCGCAAAAAAAAAGCCAGAATCATTTTATTGCTACACGGTATAACTTGAAAATTTCTAATTACAGAAAATAACAAATTCTTTCATCAGCGTGAAAACATGTTAAAATTGTTTAGTAGTTTGGTATGGGTTGGTATATTACGTAAGAAACTTTCTGTTATTCTTATTTTCTTATAAAATTGTTATTTCTTATAAATGTAATAAAAACAAAACTGTATTGAAAAGTTTTATTGACCATAAAACTCATTTTTAATTTCAAAATGTTGAAATGAATTGAAAAGAAGAAATTAATTAACAATAAAAAAAAATAAATAAAACAAAATAAATTGTTTAAGTGTATTGTGTGTGATGATAATATTAGTCTTCTCTATCTGAAACTAAAAAATTAAGAAATAAAGTGAGTAACAAATTAAAATGTTAAAAAACCAGTAAGCGATTTTTTTAAAAACTTCAAAGCTGCTGCAAGTTAATCCGTAAAGCTAAATATTCCAGTATATCTGACGCCATTTTAAAAAAACTCCGTCTCTTTTTTTGCTGCTAGGATTTATTGAAGAGAAAAGTGATCCTGAGAGTTATGAAAACTGGATTTAACGATAGTAATGAAGGAAAAAACGTTAATATTAAAAATTCACCGTAACGTTTTAGTCAAACAAATGTGCAATTTAAAATTTAACGATATACGTAGTTAAAACACAAACAAAAGTAAATTAGAGAAAAAACTACGAATAATAAAAACTAAAATGTTTTAGTTAATTTATCTTTTCATCAAGAAAATGTATTTCAAAAAATATTTAAAGAAAATATTTTTTTATTTTAATAAGAATTATATTTATAAGAAACGTTTTAAATGGGAAAATAAAATAGTGAACTTAAAAAAAGTAATTATAGTAACATGTAGGAAGAAGAAAAAAATATTTCATTCGGTAATTTATTAAAGATAATCTCATGATATGTGGTGTTCATTTGTTGTTTTATACAACTTTTCACGGATATGAAAATCCAAATACTGAAAAAACTAGATAACAGTAGGGGTACTGAAAGTCGTTCGATAGACTTATGCGGGTATGAAGGAATGGAAAAAGTTTGTTGTATATACGCGATAAGAGATGAAGCAGTACTGTAAAGGGTGAATTGAAGAGAAGATTAATTAAAACAATTCAGAGAAGGAAAAGCAATTAGTTAGAAAATTTTACGAGAGAAGAGGAATTAATAATAAAGTAGAAATACAAATCGGATTGATTAGCGAATCAAAATAAAGATTAACGATAAAGGAAAGATCAAAGGAAAAATAACATTTGAACAAAAGGGATATGCAAAAAAGATAATAATAAAGATAGCTGAATGTGTAGAAAATTAAAAAAACAAAAATTATAACGTTTTCGATTTTATTGTTTGATGATATCGCCACATAAGTTGAAGTTTGTGCGTGGGATATGGAAATTGAACTTTGTAGGGTATGAAAATATGCCGCGCCTGACCGGGATTGCAATCCGCGCTACTCCACCACGGAGATCGGCGTTCTTAAAGCTTTGCGGACTCAAGAAATACACAAATATTTATGTACATGTATTGTCTTTGTATGTTGATAGAACACGAATGTGATATAATGAAAAGTCATCTCGTGTAAATTTGAGGAGATTTTTAAGAAGTAAAAATTTCCAAAACAGAAATACAAATTAAATGTAATATTTAATAGCTTTTATACCCGTAATTTATTAACATAATTCTTGTCTATCCTTTTAGAAATATTTTATGCAACTGATAAAGAAATTTAAAAAGTAACAATGTTAATCAAAAAGTATATATACCGATTTCATTTTTTTTTATTTTTAAAACTTCTAAGCTGTTTATTTTTTTTAATTAATGAAGGATCAGTCTATTAAAAGGAAATTGGCTATTTAATTTTCAACGAAATTTGCAGATAAAAATTTATTTGCATTTATAATCGTGTGAAATTTCTAATGCAGTTACTTTTTATAACTGATGATAAAACACCGATAAATTAAAATATATACATAATTGCCGGTCAAGGCTCGGTTTGCTCGCACGTCAGGAAGGTCCGCTCCCTTCGACTCCGATGCGTTCGTTATCCTCAAGGTTGTGAGAATATTAAATACTTCAAAAATATTCATTAAAGTAGAAAAATTAGTCATTTTACTTCATAATAATTATTTCTGTTGCCATTGTGTCAGAACTATAATTATGAATATCTTTAATATCTTAACTCCCAACGAGCCTAAGACCTCGATCTAGGGCTTAAACCTTTCCTGCGAAAACACATATGTATCCTGAAAATTTGAAAGCAATCGGCTAGTTGGTTCTCGAGTGAAACTGTTGAAAATACACAGACAGATTCACAAACTTTCGCATTTACTCGTATACATAACATATTAAAATTTTGTGTTTTTATTTTGTAAATCTTAACGATACGCTGAAAATCTAAATAGATATAACAAAGTAAGGTCTTAAGTTTTTGATAGGCCTATGTATGTAAGACCATATATAACTAAAAAGCAGACCTTACTTTTATATGTTACCTTACTTTTACACTCGTATTTAAGAAATATTAATAAAACAGTACTACTTTTAACTTTTGTATATATTTATTAAAATTAGTCGACTCGATTTTAACTTGACCTCTTTGCGCTTTCTTTACACCTATCAAATAAGGGACAGAATCCTTGGATTCATTGTAGAGAGCCGCTTTCATTAAAATAGTACATATTAAGAACGAAGTAAATCAAACAGGTATTTAAAATATCGGCATGAATTTATTATTGTCCAGCCATATAAAAACCATGCGGAGCAAGGGATCAAGGATAACGTTAGGAATGGATAATGTAGAAAGAATGAACTATCACACAAATTCAGTAACAAATGTTTTTCTAGATATTAAACAAGTCGAACAACGATTTTTTCTTAATCTTCAGAATTATAGAGCGAAATATATCAGTTCAAATAGAATATAAACCGTTTAGCCCACCATCTTGGTTTTCAATTTTGTTTGATAAACATTGGACATCGCTTCTTAAAATATACGAATTAAGTGAATAAATAAAAGAATCACGTGTAGTTTTTCGCAGTATATATTAATAATGTTTATAAAAAAAATTGTTTCTCGATGGAAGAAAAAACTTCAGATTACGAGATCATAATTAAAAATATAAAAAAGATGAAGGTATTTACACCGTTCTTAGTAGTATATTTATTTTAGTGTAAAAGTCTAAGTTGGTAACTACTAGATGGAAATCCATTGTTATATAATTTAAAACACATTTCAGAAAACGCGATAGTAAAACAAGTAAACACAATTAAGTATGTTGGTGATATACAATATGACATATATCGGAAAATAAACAAAAAGAAAATGGCTAATTTAGGATGATTTATGAAAGTTTATGAGTAATAAGGTGAGAAAAACACCCTAATGAGTTCTTGCGAGATAAATGTGCTTGTTTTGATTGACGGAAGACATGAAATTACTCGTAGAAATATCGCACTCAGGCTATTGGTGCATGTATGTATTTAGAAAAACGTAATACGATAAGAAACATTATATGGAATAATGAAAACGGGAGAACGGTTACGGTACAGCCGCTTTTGATGTATTAAAAAAACTTTTTAGCGAAAATAGTGAGATTATATATTTTTAATTAACGATATTTTATTTATAGACACGAATAAATTATCTGCCTGAGCATGGAATTACTGGAGTAGAAGAATTTAAAAAATCGAGGAACCGTTTTGTTGGAATGTTAACAATTACAGGACGAAAAAGTAAAAGAAACATATTAATACAAAAGAAATTATAATTATTGATGTTACTTTCCGCATCATGATATCTTTTGAATATTCCGGAAGTCTCCAAATATCCCATGCAGCTTTCTGGATTCGGGGCCCGTTGGCAGCCGTGTACATTGTTCGAGATGTAAGAGTAGGTGTAGTTTTGCATTAATTCAGGCCGATCATACCCGAGACGTGTTGTTAATTAAAATTCAACCGTCAAAGTATACCAGTGTTCACGACCTGATATTTAAATCTCAATAAAAGCCACTTTGTAAAATTTGTAAAAATTATACGATAAATAATATAACATTTTTATTTATGAAATGAAAATTTCAGATTTAACAGTATACCATTAAATATAAGGCCTGTTTTTAAATAACCCAATGTTGAAATAAAAATAAAACTGTAAAATATTAAAAATCTATTACACAGGCATAAAACCTTAACTTAATACTTCGATTCTACACGGTTGTCTTTAACTTCATCGCATTTTTAATGCCGTTTCAACTTCATTTCTTCTTCAAAAAATTTTAACGTCAGTGACAACCACGCAGTAACGGCATTTCAAATCATCCTCATTGACAAACCTTTGTGATGCAAGCCACTGTTTAATGTGAAGAAAAAGAGAATAATCGTTGAAAGATAATCAGAGTTACAGGGTGGATGATTGAAGATTTTCCAACGAAGTTTTTCCAATCGCTTCACAGTCTGATATGCCTCGAGTGACAGGGCATTGATTGCCATACAAAAACAAAATTCCACGGGGTAGCACACGCCACGTCGTTTGTTTTAAAAGCTCATCTATGATTTTTAACATATCGCATTACGTATCGGCATTCACGCTTGTTTCGCGGTCACAAAATTCGACAAGACACAAAAAACAATAGGTGTAATTTTCCTTACCGTATGTTCTTGTTTCAAGTTCTATGGACTTCTAACTTTCTTTTTAGGTAGATTTCATAATAAAGCTACCTCTTGTAGTGGGTATCATGATCCGATTTCCGGAAAATTTCGACATATCTTCGTGTTTACACTTGTATTTTTTTTTTTTTTTATAGATAACTGTGGAGGATTTTCTTGGGAATTTTATTATCAGCCATCCTTAAAACGTATCCTATGAAAGCCAATCTCCTTTTATGCATTATTTCTTTAAATTTAGGTATTACGTTTTCTGGAAGTCGAGAAAATACATATTTAGTGTGTCGTTCTATAAAAAACACAACATTTTTCTTCAAAATATATTTTTTCTGATTTCTATCAATACGATAGTATATCATATATACATAAAATGTAATATATCATAAATATACTGTATTAATAATTACTACAACATAAACCACTTCGGATCAAGTCACCATATTGAAATGCTTTAATTTTACCATTTATGACGAATTTTTATTATATATATTTTGGATTGCACACGTTTTAATTTATTTATACACTAACTTGTCCTTTTTAGGTAGATTTAGTAAAAAAGCTACACACTGAAATGGGTACCATGATACGACTTCCGGAAAATTTCGAAATATCTTCGCGTTTCACATCCCCCAGACTCCAAAACCACCGTCAGTTCAAAAGTCTATATATATATATATATATATATATATATATATATATATTTCACTTTCTTGTGAATACGATAACTGTCGTAATATTTTACGTATAAATCTGAATCGCATTCAAATTTATAGATAAAATATAACACCCAAAATCTCGGTCGAGTTCGTTAATGTGAAAAATCGGACCGTGGGAGTGGAAACGGGAAGGCTTTTTCGAAAAAAACAAAATGTCGCTATAACTTTCTTATTAAGTAAAATATCGAATTTGTTTAAAGTTCCTACTATTCTTTAGATAAGAGCCTAACACGTATCTAAGTAAAGTTTTTAATATCACCAACCACTGGCTCATGGAGTGTAAAAAATGGAGTTTCCGAGTCAAACAAAACCATGACTCCTCCCTTAATAGGCACATCTCGATTCCCCCCCGAGGGGAGAAGATCCCACCTCGTAGCGTGTCCGGTCGCTACACCAACCCCTCCGTTCCTAGCCAGTAGTGGCTTTAACGGAGGACATTTTCTCGCCCTCAAACTGATTGTGCCACACAGCTTTCAGTCCAGGCCCCGCAGAGATGCCACCGATGTAGATGCCCCGAGGGACATCTACATCGGTAAAGATTCACCCCGAGATAGATTTACGTGTTTATGTCTTCAGAATGAAGACAACGGACACCTGCAGCTACCACGACGCCTTCAAGAACTAAGCTAGGAAACCTAACCGCGGAAAGAAGACCCCCCGCCTAGATCCTACTATAAAGAGCCACTTTCTGAATGTCACAGACCGCACTAACAACCATTTTAATAAACTTCCCACTAAGTTTGTACATCGAAATTTAGACCTAGTTCCCTTAAGAACCCCGCTTAATACTCTAAATGAGTTTCTATCTGACTCCGCTCCGGTCCGCCCGGGAGAGGAGAATTAACGCCTACCTCCGCACAGCGCCATCACGGAGTCCCGCGTGACATTCACCATCTTTCGCAAACTGCCGCCAAGACTCCCCCACATACCACCGAAGCATTACCCAGAGAGGCCCCGCCGACAGTGTCGTTAGCTCATTTGTGCCCTCGTCGGAGCGCGACCGCACCCACCGGGCAAGAATAGTCCCGCCCGCCGACTACGGCCGCAACTCCGCCGACAGCGTATTTAATATCATACCAGCAATACATCTAACCGAGGCACGCTGCCTAAGCGCCTACCTTCGGTCAATCAAAACTGTCCAGACGGAACCTATCCGCCCGGGCTTCTAACCTAAATCCCTTCTGCCGCCCTGCCCTGGGCAAGGGATTTCAGGAAGCTAGCCACTATTGTCCATTCACTGCGAGTCCTCCAGTTGACTCGCAGATCCAAAAAGGAGTGCACTCTCTCAAGTTCCTTACCAACTCTGGTACGTTCAGCTTCGTACCGGGGACATGTATACAGGACATGGTCCACTGTGTCCTCGACTCCGCATTAAGGCACAGTTCGAATCGGTTTTAAGTGGTCGTAGATAGTACTCTAAACATTAACTAAAAGTTCTGTCTGAAATAAGTTTTTATATGACCAACGCTTACGGCAAGGGATGACCAAAATGTTGTTGAAATTGTAAGAAGATGGGCTTGTCGTATGCTAAACATGTGAAACTTTTTTTCACATGAAACCATTGTCGTATTGAGTAAATTTGAATTTATTCTTAATGTTAAGGTGGAAATCGTATTTATCATCAACTTAGCGCCGATGAAATCTACCTCCGCCTTCCGGCATGTCGAAAGGGACATTTTCTTCGATTTCTTTTGGTACGGAAGTTGTATGGAGAATGATGACTGCAATAGTGCTGCTGTGTTTCAATGTTCGAATAAAGAACCAGGATTCATCTTGCATAACAATATGATCACACAATCATCTTAAAAATCTTTTTTGCCAAAAATTCACGCTCCAAAGAAACATGAATATATGTGTACTTCAACAACTTCGGCCGCCGTTTGGTACACAATATTTTATACCATAATTTTCAGTCAAAACTTCTTAAATCAAATATCATGAAACATACGTAAAAATAAAAGAAAACTATTAGCATTTATCATGCATATATCAAGTTTTTATGTTGCACATCATCCGGGGACTACAAATCAAAAGAGGAAAACCGATAAAATGTAAACCAATGACAACACAGATTAACCTATCAGTATCGAATTTTACACTTAACGGTGCCCGCCCACAATGATTACTAAAGCCAATAACAATAAGAAAGCCGATAAAATGTTAACCGATCACAAAACACGTTCAACTTTCGGTATCAAAATTTACATTTACCGTTGCCCGTCCACAATGATTGTAAAATCCAATCACAATAGGAAAAGCAATAAAATGTAAAACAATGGCAACACATATTCACTTATCAGTATCAAATTTTACACTTTGCCCGCCCTCATTGATTACTAAATACAGTCAAAATAAGAAACCCCATAAAATGTAAACCAACTACAACAGACATGCACCTACCAGTAGCAAATTTTACACTTAATGATGTCTAACTTCAATGATTATAAAATCTAATGAGAATAGGAAAAACGATAAAATATAAACCAAATGAAACACACATTCATCTATCTATCGATATATACAATTTGTTGCCCGCCCGCAATGATTTCTTAATCCAATAACAATAGGAAAGCTGGTAAAATATAAACCAATGACAACTTACGTTATCCTTTCAATATCAAATTTTACTCTTAACGCTGCCCGCTCTCAAGGAATACTAAATCGAGTCAAAATAAGAAAGCCGATAACATGTATTCCAATGACAACACACTTTCACCTTTAAATAAAAAAAAATTGAGTTAACGTTCACCTCCCTCAACGACTGCAAAATCCAATCACAATAGGAAAGACGATAAAATGTAAATCTATGACAACACACATTCACCTAACAGTATCGAATTTTACAAATAACGTTGCCCGCGCTCAATGATTATTAAATCGTATTAAAAAAGTAATGCCGATAAAATTTAAACCAATCACAACACTCATTCACCAATCAGTATCGATATTTATACTTTGTTGCCCGCCCACAATGATTAATAAATCCAATTACAATAGGAAAGCCGATAAAATGTAAACCAATCACAACACACATCCAATTATCTGTATCGAATTTTAAACTTTGTTACCCGCCCTCAATGATTACTAAATCCAAACGGAATACGAAAGGTGATGAAATGTAAACCAATGACTACATATGTTCATATTTCAGTATCGAATTTTACAGTTAATGTTCCCCGCTCTCAATGATAACTAAATCCAATCGGAATGTGGATAACCTTAAAAATGTAAACCGATGACACCCGTTCACGTTTCAGTATCAACAATTAGATTCACACTGCTCGCCCTCCACGATTGCTGAATCAAATCACCAAAACAAAGGCGATAAAATAAAAAACAATGACAACACAAGTTCACCTATCAGTATCGAATTTTACACTTTGTCGCCCGCCTTCAACTGTTAATAAATCCAATTACAATAGAAAAGGCAATAAAATGCAAAAAAATGACAACACACGTTCGTCTAATAGTATCGAGTTTTACGCATAATTTTGCATGCTATCAATGAATACTAGATCGAATCAGAAAAGGAAACCGATAAAATATAATCCAATGTCAACATACGTTCATCTTTCATCATCAAATATTACTCTTAACGTTGCCCGCCATCAATGAATACTAAATCCAGTCAAAATTGAAAGCCGATAAAATGTATACCGATGACAAGACACGTTCTCCTTTCAGTATCAAAGATTAGAGTTAAGGTTCGCCTCGCTCTATGACTACTAAATCCAATCGCAATAGAAAAGGCGATAACATGTAACCTATGACAACACTCATTCACCTATCAGTATCGAAATTTACATTTTGTTGTCCGCCCTCATTTATTACTAAATCTAATCACAATAAGTAAGGTGATAAAATGTAAACCATTAAAAACACAAGTTCACCTGACAGTATATAATTTCACACTTAACTTAGCCCGCCACCAATGATTACTAAACCAAATCAGAATTGGAAACGCGATAAAAGTAAACCAATGACAACATACGTTCATATATCAGTAAGAAATCTTACACGTAATAATGTCAGTGCCCAACGATTACTAAATCCAATCAGGATGTGGATACCCGATGTAAACCAATGACAACACATGTTCATCTTTCAGTATCAACAATTGGACTAACACGATCCTTCCTCCACGATTGCTGAATCAAATCACAATAGGAAAGGCGATAAAGATATAAAGTAAACCGATGACAACACACAATCAGCTATCATTAACAAATTTTAAAATTTGTTGCCCGCCCTTAATGATTACTATGTCTAATCAGAATATAAAAGTCGATAAAATATAACCCAATTACAACACACGTGCACCAATCATTATCAAATTTTACATTTATCGTTGCTTTCCCAGAAGGATTACTAAATCAAATCAGAATAGGAAAGCCGATAAAAATTAAACCAATGACAAAACACGTTCTCCTATCAGTATCGAATTTTACTCATAATGTTGCCCGCCCTCAAGGATTACTGAATCTAATCAGAATGGTAAATACAATAAAATATAACCGATGACCACACACATTCACCTCTCTGAATGAATTTTACACTTTGTTGCCCGACCTGAATGTTTCCTATATCCAGTCTGAAGAGGAAAAGCATTTCATCGCCTTTCCTATAACCGCACACGTGCACCTTTCAGTATCAAATTTTACACTTAACGTTGCCCACCCTCAATGATTAATATCCAATCAGAATAGGAAAGCCGATAAAATGTTAACCAATAACAACACAAATTCACCTATCTCTATCGAATTTTACACTATGTTGCTCGCCTTCAATGATTGCTAAATCCAGTCACAAGAAGAAAGGCGATAAAATCTCAACCAATGACAACACACGTTCACTTATATGTATGAAATTTTACACTTAATGTTGCCCGCCCTCAATCATTACTCAATCCAATCTCAATAGAAAACGCGATAAAATATAAAGCAATAACAACACACAATCATTTATGAATATCATTTTTTTTACTTTTGGCCCGCACCCTATCATTATTAAATGCTATCAGAATACGAAACCCGATAATATGAAAACCAATGACAACACACATTCACTTATATGTATCAAATTTTACACTTTTTTGCCCGACCTCAATGATTACTAAATCCAATCGGAATAGGAAAGCCGTTAAAATCTAAACCAGTGACAACACTAAATATCATAAACTTACTTTAATCTCATTCATAATTTTCAGCCCGCAAACGTTACAAATTTTCTGGGAAGTTCAGCCGCAGAACTGTTTTTTACTGGCAAAAATCTGATTACTTTTCGTACTTTACACTTGATGGTATCATTTATCAGAAATATATGAACATAAACAACTAAAAAAAATTACTTAACTGCTATTATAAGAACTGACAGAAATAACTCATCTACGCAAACGCCAACTATTTACACTGCTTATATAAATGGCAAATTCAAAACGGTCGTTACTTTAAAAATACGTCTAATAGTATTATTATTAAGTTATTACGTTTTGTGTTGTTAGAAGTTTATAAATACTGTGTAAAACTTGCTTGCCAGGAATTCATTTTTCAATGGGAAGAAGGAAATTTTAAATTTTATTAATGAAAAATTTTTATCTAAATTCTTGAGAATAAAATGTATTTAACATTCTTTAATTAACTTAATGAAAACCCATGAATTCGCAAACCTTTAAGTTTTTGTTTGGTATTGAAGCCTTCTTCATGGATTTGTGTAGCACCACCAGCATTCCCAGGGTCTTTAATCTTTAAAACGTTTCTTTCGTATGACAGCTAGACAACACTAATGGCATTTCAATCAACGATGACGTATTCCACAAGCGCTTAACTTTAATAGGTAGTTTTCTGTATTTTTCTTTCTTTTTTTTATGTTAAAAATATAATTGTTATTGGAGACGGCGAGATCTATAACGTAGGTACATCTTTTCGCCATCAACTAACGCATCTTGTCTATTATGGCTAACAGTAATTATTATTACATGGTTGAATGGTTGAGTGAAAGAAATCACGTCCAGTTCTCATTTGAACAGGGCAAGTGATTTTTTTCTATTTTCATGTAAACTCTATTTATGAATCTTCCGACGCCACAGACACACAATGTCATGTCTTCTTGGCGAATTCTCTTTCTTTATGTTAAAGCTGTCGATTATATTCGTAACGCACCAGGCTGGAGTAGGTTTTCGAAACAACAGCATTTCGCCTTTTCAGATAAAGTGTCCCTTGAATTTCCTGCAAATCTAATTCTATTGTAGAGAACGAAGAATTTCTCGCATTGCCTAATAACTACTGGACTGTCCTGATTGTATTCTGTGCACAGATCTCCTTAATCTGCTCCACTAGAGTTCTGAATTTCAGAATCTTTTCGGTGTAATAACTATAATAATAGATAACAATAACAATAATAATAAGAAGAAGAAATAATTTATCAATGATGCATTAAGAAAATAAATTTAACTTTATTTTAATAATAGTGATCAGTTCCAATAGAATTTCTGAAGAAAATTTTAGGTCGTAATATTTAATACCAGCAATTTATCTAAAATTAATCCTAACATAATACACTAATTTTGCCATAAATTATATTACAGCTAAAAGTAGGGATATATATGATGAAGTTTAGAAACTTTAATTAAAATTCTTTAATAACAAATTAAAATTTTCAAAGTTTTACGGCAATGAAAACATTATTTAATGTTATTTTAGCGCTTTTATCCTTTATCTACAATGTTACTAAAAGGTTTGTATTTCAGTGACTTAAACGGAAGCTGAAGTTGACCAAGGAAGTCATAAATTTGATTAGTTATTGTAGTCTAAAGGCAGGATGAGTTAGTGCGGAAGTTAGGGCGCTAGTGTTATACAGCTTTGTATGTCGAGTCGCTCGAAGACATGCATCAACCGTCAGCCGTTTGTTGCCATCGTGTATTTTCGTCTTTTCCTTTATAAGCCTCGTATAGAATTTTCCTTCTTAAAAAAAAAATTATGAATTCACATACAGTGGATATGAATAAACTTTTAACCTTACCTTTTTTACATAATTAATTAATGTCATGATTTTTTTCTTTTATAAATTTCTTAGATAAAGATAAAAAAACAAACTTTATAATTATGCCACCGCATAAAAACCTCCTAAAACCACAAAAAATGCACCGATTTTATAATTGAATTTTATGTGGTTTTATTTCATAATGTTATTATATATTGTATTAAACCATATCGTGTAAAATATGGAAAAATAATTAAACTCAGGTAATGATAAAAAAGAAATTACAACCTCTTGTGTTGCAATATTTGCTATATTAGCAAAATTAGCTGTAGACATCGGAAAAAAAATTAAGATAACACAATTGCGCTCAAGAACAATATGGATTACGTTAAAAATATTTATTTATACAGCAACAATAGATTACGCCCACTTACTGTTACTGATGGGTGAAAATGAATTTTGTAACACTAAAATGCCATGCCTGAGATTCCAACCTACGACCTCCGGATGAAAGACCAGACCCTACTACTCCGCCACGGAATTTGCTTATAGATATAGTAAGGAGAATAAAATGTACTAAGGAGGTGTACTAAGAGAAATGAGATATATTAAAGTTCAAGTGACCCTGAGATTTGCTGGAAGAAATGAAGGTAAATTTAATAGTATTTAATGAAAAATCTAATGACCTATCAGCATTAAAATATTTTCTGCCTTGCTATTTTAATTTTTTTATTATTATATTTGTAATTAAATTCTTCTTCCAATAAATCTAGGTGATGCTGAGACTCTAGTAAATTATGTACCAAGACAATAAATATTACGGTCCCTAAAGATAACAGCTAAATAAGCAAAAGATAAGAGAGAAGTTGATAAAGTTATTTTTAAGAAAAACATTATAAAAAGAAACTATGCTAAATTAGATTCGTTTTACTTGATGATTTCAAAATAACTGGAGTAACAAAACCAGTAATATTCTTTATGTAACGAAGATATTAATAAACACTGATCGCCAAAGTCATGTTTAATAAACCGGTTCTAGTACATCTAAAAAGATTCAATGAATGTTTATTTTTTTTGTAATTTTAAATGTCTAATGAGAAAAATCAAGAAGGTGTAGTCTATATTACATGTTTAATGATGACAGAATTTTCTGTTACCAAAAAAAAAAAATGAAGAAAAAAAATAAATTAATAAAAATATTCAAGTTAACTAAATATGGAATATATATATATATATATACTAGTATCCCCGTCTCGGCTTTCCTAGTGCTATATGGTTATTTGTGTGCGTTTCCCGTCGCGGTCAGGAGGATGTTTAGCCGGTCATGGCTCACTTCGCTCGCCTGCTCGTCTAAGCAGCTCTGCTTCCCTCGCTGCCCCATACGTTTATTACACACATTCTCACTTTTATGAGAATAATAATGATAGGTAAAAATAAAAGTCTGATCAATTTTTAAAAATATCAGTGTGTTGTAATTTCTTTCGAGCAACAGTTTGGTCAGAAAAGAGCGCGAAACATTGAGTGATCTGAAGAATGCAGGTTTCAAAATAGTCGGCCTCCATCTTAAAAATAACAGTTACAGCTGGCTACCTGACCTGACCTTCGTACTGACAAAAAATATATTATGCTCAGTTCTTAGCGTTACCTGATAAACCGTACTTCGTTTAGGAGTTGACCGTACTTCGTTTCTCATATTTTTAAATATCTTTTTATATTCTATGTTTTTCAACCAAGTAACTGGAGGAAGATGTAACCGGTCGAGTCGTACATATGGTAATAGTGGCAGTGGCTATATTGGTTGAGCCATCACTTAAAATACAATAATGTTAATAACCCGAAAATGGTTTTTAGATATTTATCTAAAGAGTATTCACAAACCCTCATCTGGTGAATATTTTGTTTAGAATAGTCGCAAACGGAGAAAATTTCATTCAATTTTTTTTACCTTTTTTCGCCTCTTTCAAGATCAAATTTCGCAAAATCTAGAAATAATTTTTTAGATATTTCCATGAAAATTACACGCCCCAAAATTCAAGTTGATGCCTTCATTTGTTACTGAGAAATTAAAAAAATAAAATAACCAAGTTTAAAAAAAAAAAAATTCTATTTCAACCTTTAAATTTGAATTTATAAAAAAATCATTTCTTAGTGTGCACTAAAAAAGTACCGAAAAACATGTACACAAATTTTCATCAGTTTATCTTCAATAATTTTGGCTGGGCGTTCTTTCAGTAATTAGTCATTAAGGCGTAATGTAATTAGGCGTTAATTCAATAATTAGTCATGTTCTTTTATATATATATATATATATATTATCTCCAAAACTTCTGAAAATTGTGAATGATAACAATGATGTCTATCAAAATAGTAATTTTTACGTTAAAATAGAATAAAACTGCTTAGGCATTTTATATTGCGGAGATATTCACGTTACGATTAAGAATACAGTTTGAATATAAGGAAAGTATTTCTATAAAAATGAATTAATTTATTTAGCCATAATAGAAAAAAAACCAAAATAAAAACCTTAACATTGATAAAAAAAAGAAAAGTCAAATTCTTCCGCCTCCTTATAAGAATGAATGAGAAAAGACTCACAAAATAAATCTTTAACCTCCTTTAAAATAACAAAAAAAAACAAACAAAAACAAACAAAAAAAAAAACAAAAAAATAACGGAAATCAGTAGATCTCAGTGGTTCAAAAAGACCTAAAAGTGAAAATATCTATAAAAATATTATAAAATAAAATAACCTTCAGAGACTGGTAAAACATTTCAATGGTTTCCAAGAGAAGGAGAAAAAAGAAAACAATAATGTTTGTTCAAAAGAAGGAAGGCAAAAACAAAGCCAAAGACTAAAAGACTATTGGAAAATTAGGGAAAAAAACGACCAGAAGAAAGAAGAATGGTTGCTAAATGTTATTTCACGTGGACCTCATCTAACAAATCCAAAAAAAGACCTTAAGTAACTTTTTTTTTAAAGTTGAACTGTGATTATTGATTTACATGCGTTAACATATAAATATTACTGATGTGTTAATATTAACCTCGTACTAATATTACCAATGTATAGCATTATATAGTTACATGGCACTAAAGTGATTTACATTTATCAATTATCTTTAAATTATTTAATATATATAATCTGTAATTATACATTGTATTAATGTACTACAACACAAAAAGAAACCTAATAATAAAATAAATAACATTACGGACCATTCCAGACGAATTAATGTGGATTAAGAGAACTCATTACCATGAACACTTACTCATGTTGATTCTAGCTGTGCAGTCAATTTTTCTTTACATATTATATGGCAACCAGTAGATTAACAAAAAAGCATTCTTCGGGTAAGTTTCTGTTGGCGATGCGATAAAACAGTTCAGACCAAATTAGTTCACATATAATTCTGATGGCTGTTCGACAACTGATGGACGGAGGTGGAACATAACCTTGAGGGCAGACGAAATAAGACAGCATCTTGTTGAATAAAATTCGCAATACTTTAGTCCGCTTCAGGTGAATAAAATTAGTTCTTCCAAAGAGTGGGATGGCTCTTATGGAAAGAATCAATTGTAATCTCAAAGAAATTTAAAGAGTATTAAAGAATGGATATGAAAAGATTTGATTAAATCCTAAGCTACTGAATATAATGCAGGATGATCTTCGAACTTCATAAAAAGCATTGATCATGCAGAAAAACTTAGTCACTTCGAGGTAACATTTAAAAATAAATTTCCTTCTGACTTTTACGTTCAACACTATCAGAAGACTGAAGAAAATATAACAAACTCGTTAACGGTGGTAAACGGTTGGAAATTTAATTAAATCTGAAATGGTCTGACCGATTTATGTACAAAAAGAATCCTTCCGGTAATATAACATGCGTTTATATCTTATAGCGGTTGTCGGTTATGTACATACGTATGTATGTCTGCTGGTTTTATTTGCCTGTTAGCTTTCAATTACTGTTACTCTTTTGTTAATCACCGTCACCTACAACTTAACTTAGGTTTAACTACCAAGGTTATTGTAGGGAGTGATCAGTAAATGGATAAATTCATATATATCTTATACAAGATTCATATAAATCATGTATTTTTCATGTCTTTTTATTTGGGTTGGACTGTTAAAGAATGATTTCATTGATAATGATAATTATATGAAGAAATTGTATATAATATCTTCAGTCAAAGACGATAACCTAGTTATAAAAATACCATACTAAAATACAGAATATATAACGTTTTAGATAGTTTTTATAGTTTATATTATTTTTAAGATAATAAAAGTATTTATTATGGAAATGTTTAAAACTCGTCACGTATAAGCATAAGCCATTCTTTGTGAGGTCAACACATTTAATAGTACATGAAAGGACGCTTTTTATGCTAGTATTGTCGTCAGTTATAAAAGTAGATATACAAAATTTTTTTCCTTAGCAATAATTATATCTCCAATGATGAAAGAATCTCTCATCTCCACCGATGTGTTTGTTTCAACATCACTGATGTGATGTTTCAATCACATCTGTTTTTGAATTTTATATTTTTACCTATTTCGTAAAAAGCTGGAAAGGAATGAGTACCTGATTATATGTACTAGTATACATTACGTTTACTTATTTATACATACGTATGTACATTCTGTGTGTGTGTGTATATGTATATGTGTATATATATATATATATATAGAGGGATGTAAAATTCGACTGAATATTATCGAATACTAAAATAACCATAACTTTATTTTGTATGATTAATGCATTACATAATATCTGAAAATTTTCTATGAGAATATGAAATTCAAATTTGTAGCCTTTGAAAAATGTCAAACCTGACCATATTGCGAATAAATTTTTGAACAGCTAAATTTTTATAAACCCTAACTTACCACCGTATTAATTAATCTGAATAACATTATGTTCGACTATTAAAAAAAAGTTATTAAAAATTATCAAAGTACAAACACAGAAAAATATCGGATACTAAACTTTTTTTTAATTATGAAAGACTATATTAATAAAAAAAGTCTGCAAACTTTCCTTATTTTATATTAGTATGTATGACGATCTCTAGAAAGTATGATATAGGCTAAGAAAAAAAATGTCATTTCACGGGATAAACTGTTAAAAATTAATCAGGGTGTAGATGGGTGATTTCCCAAGCGAGAAGATTCATCAGTTGGGGTCATTAGCTACAGCATGCGCAGGAGACTGCAAATATCTCTTATAAGTTTCACTTGATCCAATCCAACGCATTAAATTAAGTTTCAAAACTCTTAAATAAAAAGAGAAATCAAATTATACTATTAATCTATACGAATTATTATCATTATTGTTGATACATTGTTTTAAAAAATTAAATTCAATGTAGAACAATTTTTTTTATTTTCAAGTGTTCTAATTATATTATATTTGTTATTCTATTTTCAAGTAAAGATTAAATATTAATAACTTCAGATTCCTATCTTAAAGACAAAAACAGAAACAAAGATAATAACAATAATTATTATCATGAATAAATTAAATGAAATAAAACAACGACAAAGAAATGGAGTAAATTAATATTTACTGGGAAAGAAATTTACCCAGTTAAGCAATTCTTAGTAAATATAATAAAAAATTGGTTATAAATACAAATAATACGCAAAAAAATATTTTTAATAGTAACGTAGAAGAAAGAAAAATATATATATAACAGTTATGGTATACACAAAGTAAAATGCAAAAGTAATGCAACATACACTGGACAAACGGGAAGAAAATTAAAATTAATTTATAACGAAAGCATGAGATCTTTTAAAAATCAAAAACAAGATTCTAATTATGCAACGCATTTAATGAAATAAAGTAAATTTACCCCGATGAAAATGGAAGAATCAATAAAATTAATTCACGATGTGTTTCAGGAAGAAGAATGAACATTTTAGAAAATCTAGAATCTTTAAATTAAAAAGTAACAATAAAACAATCATAAATCAACAATCAGCAATCTAGCGGATGTCTCTTTCAAGAACCTCGATTTATTAAAAACAGGAAATAAATAAAACGAAAAGACAAGTGTAACCGTTCATAACAAATAAACAAGAAGAAGGTCAGGTAAGGCATGACGTCAAATAAAGGGAGGAGGTAGGTGCATTGAATAAACAGATATCAGATAAGATTTCAATAAATTTTGACAATTGAGTGGTTCAGAAACGCGTCAACAAGCGATAAAAGAATGAAGCTAAGAAAGGTAAACAGTACTCAACACAAGAACTTTCTTGTACTTGTACAAAAATTTTTTATCCGCTGTTTTTTTTGGGTTTTTTTTTTTGGTTAAGGTAAAATTTATTTCAAGCTTAAGTTTTCATTACTTCTTGCACTTCTCGGTGTTTCAGCTCTCAATAATCCCTCCTACGTCTGTCATACAAGTCTTATTGTTTTTTTGATATTCTGACCACTAATTCTCAAGAACCAAGATAAATCATAGAAAAAATTGAATCGATGTTTAATGTAGTATATGTTACAGTATAACTACAAGAGCAACCGAGGTGTTTTTATAAGCTTTTATTTAACTCGCTTTAGTTATAATCAAATCTTGCAACTGCTATATATTTTGATCTATCGTATGAAAATCAATAAAATTTGGTACACGTATGTAACTTCGATGAGAATACAATACTACGGTGTTAGAATTTGATATGACCCACTCCTGCCCACCACTCAACGTACTACCCCTACGCTAAATTCATGCATTTAGTTGAAAAGTTTCATTTCTCATGAACTATCGTATGAAAATGATTGAAATTTGGTACACGTATGTAACTTCGATGTGTAAAAATAAATATTTTTACTTCTTTTTAGTCTTAATAAACAAACAAACTTGAACAAACAATATTATTCAGATAAAAATATTAATAAAAATATTTTTTTGGGGGATATAAAAAGTTTATTGTTCATTAAGACTAAAAATTAAAAAATAAAAATAAATTATATAAATATCTAATAAATGACCAATAAATAAATGTAATAATTATTAAATTTTAAAATTAAAGTAATGAAAATATTTAGATACATAAAAGTGTGGTGCAGTTTTTATAATTTATTTAAAACAATACAACATTAATTTTTACAACAATTAATCTTCATTTCATTTTCAATAACGACGCGAGGAGGCGTAAAGGTCTGCTGGAACCTCTCCGGTTGAAACTGAGTAGCTGCAAGTAACAATCTGGGAAAATGCACCCACTCGCTTTCTTTGTACGTGTTCTCACATAGTTGAAGTTCATCTTCGAATTCTGCTTGTAATCTAAACCAAACTGAACGCACTCTTTCCGCTAAAAGTTTTATTTTAATTAATTATGAATTTTTATTTTATGAATTCATAATTACGGTTACAATTACAATAATGTAATAATTAATAATTTTTCAGATTACCGTCAAAATGTAATAACTTTGTGCAAGATTTCTAAATATTTTATTTTCAATCTCATTAACAGTTAGAGGTCATCTCGGTGCAAATTTTAACCATCAAAGAATTAAAACTTGAATTACTTTATTACAGATAAATAAAGTATATACATATACTAAACAACCTCATTAAACAAAAAATATGTTATAAAATACTTTTCAGTTTTTTTACTTTTCAGTGGATTTTTATATTTGTTAATATATTATATTTTTTTGTTTAAAATTCTCAATTTTTACTTTTTAGAGGGTTTTTCTAATTTGTTTCCTTTTTTTATTAATTTTAATATTAATATTAATTAAATAAAAGCTTTTTAAAGAAATAATTTTTTATATTTTATTATAATTTATTACTTATCTTTTACCTCTCTCGTAATCTCAATTCAGAAATCCCTGTTCCAGAGTATTATAAATGGATATATTTAATACACGTTCAAAGGAATTCCATTACGAAAACCGATCGAAAATAATTCCAATATTACTACCAATTTAACAATTGAAAATATCAGATTTACGAATCTGTATGGTAAACAACATTTTTATACTACATTCTTCCTATCTCAAGTGAATTATCTCGCTAAATAATCTAAAAAACTTTTCCATAATTTAAGTGTAAACTAAGCACAATATTTTTTGTATTGTACACTTTTTATTTTTTTCTAACTTCACCTATGAAATGAAAATGTAACTTTTATTCAAACATTTAACTAAATATAATGAAAACTTTTTTCATTTTTATTATGAAACTCCATTTATCGGTACTGTAAAAGCGATATGAAAAAAGAATATTTCTTATAATATCGAGAAATAACTTATTAAATTAACAATCAATTTTTGGCTTGAAATTCAAAAATAACTAATGTTTATATGCTGCTGAATAAATTCATAATTTTATAAACTCTTCACTACGTAGTCTTAACTATCACGAAAACTTAACGTAAAATTCATACAATAAAGGTAAAATTAAATTTTACTTATTTTTTCCTACTCTTCTGTGCCGGACATACAATTAAGTAACGCTCAGCCAAGGGGAGCGTCCTTTAACTCTGAGGGAGCCTCCCCACCTACGACAATAAGTCCGGAACGGCAGATCAGTCCCCTCGGTTCGATCTTCTGTTTTTATTTTTATTTGTGCCTTTTGCCTCTAATCACAGGGAAGGGGCGAGCCGGACGTGACTATATAGCCCCCGGATCGTCACCCTGTGGCCGGGACTCGTCTTTTGTTTTATTTTATTTTTTAATTCTCCAACCTAAGGCCCCAGGTGTCTGCACAGTCGTTCACTGTAATGGGTACACGTCGGCATCCGCATTCCGGCCCTCGCGACTGAGGCTGTCCGCCTTCCCCCAATCTAACACTAAAAATCACGTCTGCGAGCAACTTCGTCCTGTTTGCGTAGAACTAACGTCATAAATTTGTCAAAAGCACTCCAATTATTTTACAGATAATAAGATGTGTGGCACCAATTCAGATGGTCTTAGGTCCTCTATAACCGCCTGTATTCGCAACTCTTCCCACTCGTTAATTTAAAGATGGGATGATCTGCCGTATCAACCCTGCTGCAATACATACAGCAAGGAGAATCGCGCCTACCCACTCTGTGTAAATAATATTCGAAGGCAACGTGTAAACATCTGGGATAGTTGATAATTCACCTCACCGTGGCTACATTTGATCCATGCCTCTATATCTGATAATCGTTGCGGAATAAATATGTTCCACAACGATCTGTCACCCAAACTTGACATCTTGCATTCCAAATATTGAGCGTTCTATGTTCCGCATTTGACCTATCCATGCCCCCGTACCTATTACTCCTTTCCTTAATCTGTAGATCTATCGGAGGAATTGCAGCCAGTAGGCATGCTGACTCGTAAGAGACAGTCCTGTAACCTGCAATTACGCTCAACAGTGTGCGTCTGTGGACACTGTAATTTATTTAGTATTTTATTCACCTCTCACGGCAGAGCCCCAAACCAGGGAGGCATTCAGTATCACAGACGTTTCCACTGACAAAATTAGTCTTCGTTTAGAAGCGCGAGGGCTGTATATAACGTCATCAGTATTTTAATGGCCTTAGTCACAGCATTCACTCTCTGCCTTGTCACAGCATTCAACCACACGCTGGCTAAATTTGCAAGCTCTATCAACATTTACCTCTAGGTATTTTACACTTGCTTTGTTCTGGAGCGGCTGGTCTCCCGCTCTTAGATCAATGCGAACTATCTTTCTGCTGCCGGTTGACATTGTGAACTCGCATTTATTCGGTGGAAGTTCTATCTAGTTCGTGTTCATTCAGCCACTTATGTATACTTGCTAAAACTGCGTTGCTATGAATCTCCAAATCGCCCTCCGTCTTACCGCTGACCAAGACAGCCAAATCGTCAGCATAGGCCACCGTTTCAACTCCTTCTGGTAGGCGCAGGCTAAGCACTACGTTATACACTAAGAGAAAAAGAAGCGGGCCCAAGACTGCGGTACCCCGCCAAATATCTGGAATCGCAGTTCCTCTTTCTAAAAGTCTGGGGTTATCTAACGGTCCTTCAAGTATTCCCCGATCTGCCTACGTAGATAGTCGCTTATTTCTTTCGTCGTAAGGACCATCTTTATTGAATTCCGTATTTATTGAAGGTTAAGGATCCGAACGCGTTCTTGACATCTAATAATATAAACAGTGGCACAAATCTCGTTCCCCATGTGCCCTGGTGTACTTCTCCTACCCAATTTACCACTTTGGCAATGGATTTAACTGCTGACCGTCCGTGCCAAAATCCGAATTGATTTGCGTGGATGCTGACACGCGCTCTTAACTCCTCCAGTAGCCAGCAACCTTTCAACCGCCTTTCCCATGTTGTTTATCAGCTTAGTGGGCGATATTTAGCGGGTAATCTTCCAATCTTCTGTTTTGGCAGAAAGACAAGACGTGAGTCTTTCCAACACCTTAAAAAAACCTTGTTTTCTAGACCGTAATTTGAAATACCAGTCATCTTCCGCGGCAACAATTTGACCAATCGCTTCAGCATAGATGCGGGAATACCATCTGGTCCTGGATTCTTTCGATCCTTTAGATTAAGAACCGTCGTGTCAACCTCTTCTGTGGAGAAGCGTTTCTTCTCGCATTCAACTACTAAATCATCTCCCACGTCTTCTTTTGCCTGACAAGCCTGATAATCTGCTCCCTCGCCTGGTCACCAGTGAGAATGAGTAAACTACCTCCACACCGTTTTGTTGCAATCTGATAGGCCCGTCCCACTCGATTGGGACTTGAAAAGAAACCATCCCTCTGGTCTCTTTTTATTTGGAATAAAATGAAAATATACGAAATAAATATGCACACTATCACAAATTATAACCCGGTTATTCTATTTACATATTAATATGATATTGACAGCTTTTTAATGTAAATAAATATTTTCTTATTATAAATTTAAATAGCCGATTCGGAAATTTTGTATTATCTTAAAAATTTAGAATGTATAAATGAAAATACTATTTTACTGATGATTATTACACTTTTTAAGGTTTAATTTAGTTAATTTTATATTTATATTCAATTCGTAATCGTTTTTTTCAGAAGACATTATTAATTATTAACAAATTTTTATATATATATAGTTATATATAGATTACATCATATTAAAAAAAAAATATTTGGAACTTTAAACATTTCCCTTCCACAAAAAAAATACTAACTTTAAAAAATAAATGAATAGATTTTAATTTTAAAGCCCTTTTTCATTATGCAAGTTTTCTTTTTTTATATTTAGCCTGTATTTCAATTTTTGTATGCAGAAGTGAATAACATATAAGCATAACGTAACGTAGAGAATGTAACAAGTCGTTCGGAGACGTAAAAAATAGAGTATATAACTCGAGCTAAGAAACATCGGGGCTATACATAATAGCTGTATCAGTAATAATAGCTGTAAACCACCGGAAGAATTTTTCAGTCTTTAACAATAGCCGAACAACAAAGGATCCCTTCTTTTATATCAGTGGTTGAACCGCAGAAGTTCAACCGCTGTAATTAAAACAGCCTGTGCTGAATTACCCCGTCTACATTAAGAACGGTTTATATAGTGCAATATAAAACAAAGAATAGACGGAGCAGCTGAGCTGTTGATATAAATAAAAACCCTAACAATTATATAAGAATTTTAACAGCAGGGAATTTTCTCTACTTTTCTACCAAGAAATACTTACAATGCGTTTAATTTACATATTGTAATGCTTAATTATATATATTATGTTAATTATATCAATATACTCCAAAGGGGTAGTTGTTAAAAGTAATTCGAGCAGAAATTACTTGTAATTTACTTTAATGAAAAATTTCATTTCATTTTTAAAAATAATGATGAATAAAAAAGATAAATATTTTATAACTTTAAAATTATAATATTTTTTTTTTTAGGTAAGTAAGATTTAAAATTAAAAAAAGTCCCTGGAATACAGGGAACTTTATGTATACTTAAAAGTATATCTATAGAAACAAATTTTCTGTGCCAGTCAAATGATGGAGGCTGGAAACTTAGTTGCTCTATAACTAGAACTGCAAGAAAGATGTAGGAAGGTAAAAAAAAAGTCTGTATTGTTTTACAAAATGAAGACAGTGAAAAGTATTTCTGATAACAGAAAATCTAATTTTTACAAAGTAATGGAGCATAAAACATACGAGGGCGCGAGCGCGCACACACACAAAATTCACTTTCTCTTGCCCGTTTATTTTCAAAAAAATTATATCAAAAATAGTTTATTTTATAAAAAAAGCAAGATAATCCTTAACATACAAATTATTTGCTAATCCCTCGTATTCAGAATTACGCTATTTTCAATCGGTACAAATACATAAGTTTAATGTACGAGGGATATCTCTAAAGTAAATACCGCCAGGAAGTTTCTCTCCTTAACATTGGCGAACCTGTATCGCATGGCCACGCTAGTAATGTACACGCTGAATTATTGTATGTAAGTTGTCGCGTTGTAGTAGTTTTGATTACGTTGAGTTATTACGTTAGAAAATGAATAGGTAAATCGATGTTGTCGCCGACTGTGAAATACGTAGAGTCATAGGTTTTTTAAACCATCAAAACGTTAAGCCGTCTGAAATTCATAGGCAGTTGGTTTTTGTGTACCGTGATAATATAATGAATGAAAGAAACGTCCGAAAATGGTGTGAAAGATTTAGAAATAACAGAATTAATCTTCACGATGAAGAACGTTCGGGGAGGCCGTAGATAATCACCGAGGCTTGTTGAAACTCGATGATGAAATCAGAAAAGATCGTCGCTCAACGATTTCCGACCCGGTCCTTCTTTTTCCTGATGTTTCAAGAGTTGTTATCGGTCGCATCTTTCATGACCAATTTAGTCTTCAAAAAGATTTGTGCAGAACAGGTGCACGTCTTAACGGAATGTCACAAAAAAATCCGAATGGGGATCTCCTTTGGAATTTTTTATGCGTTACACAGAAAAAGGTGAAGTTTCTTAATTCAATTGTTATCTGCTATGAAACATGGATTTCGTGTTACACGCTACAGAGAAATCGGCAGTCAAGTGAATGGCGTCATCCTCAATTACCAACCAGACCGAAAAAGTTCAAGCCACAGCCAATTGGACGCAAACTGATGGCCATATTTTTTTGGAATCGGTTTGGTATACTGCTGATTGATTTCACGCCACGTAGAACGACTATAAATGCAGAATCTTTCTCTGAAACTCTACGTAAGTCACGGCCCGCCATTCAAAATCGGCGACGTAGGCGGCTGACCGACGGCGTCGTCCTGCTGCACGGTAAAGCACGTCCACATAATGCGGGTCCGACAGATTTGATTTAATGAGAACATTTGGATGGGAAATTTACGATCACCCACCACATAGTCCGGATTTAGCTCCTTCTGATTACCATTTGTTTGGGAAATTGAAAGAATTTTTGAGCGGTAAGCAATTCGCGCTGACGATGAACTTAAAAATGCTGTTAATCAGTGCCCAAATGGACTGGCGGCAGAAGAATGCGACAACGGTATATTGAAGCTTTGTATCGCTGCGATAAGCCTCTTAATTCATGCGGACATTGTATAGAAAAGTGGTATAAGGTATGTAATTTAAGAAACATAAAATATTTATAAAGTTTTCAGAATAGTTTTTTTTACAATGAAACGGTCTTTACTTTAGAGATAACCTCTCGTAATTTTAGTTCAGTCTTAAATCTTGACATACTAGAAACTAAATTAAGGAAAAAAGGACGACTCTGTACAACTGAAAGCAATTGAACTTGGATCTTAATAAGCATATATTTTGAAGTTACGCTTACGATTGACATTAGCCTTCCCGTACCTGAAGTATTTAGTTCGAGGCAACGCCGAACAAGATATATTTATGCTAACGGTTTATTAATAATGTCTCCGGTCACAAGTTTTTCTCTGATTTTGAGTTCAAAGTAATAACACATCCTGTTTTTATTATCCCTAGATGTACCAAACGAAAGATAAATTATTATACGATAAACGAAAGCAGTTTCTTACACATCTTCTTATAAAAAAAGTATTAAAAAAATAATAAAATAAAGACAATGCTACATTTGTCTAATGTATTCTCCACCATGATTTTTGGATCAATCTTTGTGGATTAAGTTAATCACGAGTAAATATTTACATTTCATTTTTCTTATTTACATTTCATTTTATTTTACATCTCTTCAATATGAAGATAATTGATAAGAATATTAATAGAGCAACAAATGAATTAGTACAATTTTTTTATTAGTCAAGAATATTATCCGAACACTATAGTTAGATTGGTTAAAACTTACGTGGTTTCACGCAACTGAAAGGTTATATAAACATATAACCTTGAGAGGACAACCGTCCTCTCATGCTAATATTATAAGTAAATTCACCAATTATATTTCGGTGCCAATAATATAATATAATATTAAAAATTAATAATAATAAATAAAAAATTAAATAAATAAATAAATTAATAAATATAATATTAAAAATTAATATTCGATGCTAAAGGAAATACTCATTAAGATTATGTATATTTATTTTTATAAAAATACGTAATATTTTTATGATAAAAATAATATTCATGTTTGTAATATTATATTTTTAAAACGGACAAAATTTTAATAGGCTAAGTTGTTTTTTTTAAACAGTAATATCATTTTATTACACCACAGTGATGTCATAATGCAAGAAATTTCACCTATATTTATTGTATGGTTTAGTAAAAAGAGTCTGTTACGTTAGAAATTCAATAAAATAAAACTATCTACTGCTTACTGCAGGCTTTGCACGAGCAAAATAAGATAACCTAGCCGAAGAATCAAGAACCTTTTTCTGGGTTAAACTTTGTTAGGATTGAATTTGGGTTTACACTGCCTATATCTTAACTGCTTTCCATGTTAACTTTCTTATACGTACTTATAAACGAACACTTTTATACACTCATATTCTCGCTTAACTGTTCTTATCGCTAAAGATTCAATGTAAACTATTTTCCTTAATGTTTTTAAATTTTTATAGCTTTTATTTCACAGATTTTTTTGTGACTAAAAAGGTTACATACAGTTTTAGCTAATATTTATAACATTTTCAAAATTAATTGTACAATTTAATCATCTAATTAAAGTTCGATGGTAATTTTACCAACGTTTAGATTACTAAACAATAATACTAATTGTGACTGAAACATAATAGAATTAAAGATCGTTAATTCATCCATTTTAATTAGTTTATTTCATTACTCATCCAACTATATTTCTAAACATGAATACCTGCTTTAGAACCGCTTAGCGTAACATTTCCCGGCAAAGAATTGGATCTAAACGTCTTAAAAATTAATTTTTTTCTAACTATCTTCAAAAACTAATGGAAATATTGCTTCTTTAATTACATTTTTTTGAGATATGCATTACGTGATTTTCTAACATAAAACAGTACCTTTCGTAGATGTTCTGAAACATTTTTTAAATACATTAGAAAATTTTCAGTTTATTATACAAATGGTTCAGGAGCTATAACAATTTAAAATAGAATTATTACTTTTGTACTTGAGAAACTTAAACGAAGTTTTGTCATATTTAACTGAAAATTTACATTAATTAATTATTCCCACATAGATTAAATCTGTATGCGGGCATAAAATTCGGAGTTTTATTCTACGGTAAATTTAACCTACTTTAAACAGTAAAATCAACACGCACGCGCGCAAACACACACACACATACAAAAAGGAAATAGCTCCAGTTGCAATTTTATAGGTAAAACGTTTCTTCTAAGATAATTATGTTCATATAAATGCAAGAAAGAAAAATAAAACAGTAAAATCTATAAAAAAAATATCACCAAACGATTTCGTAGGAAATGCTTCATACTATTAAATAATTTAGAGTTAAAACAGAATTGTTAGGCGTATCAAGAATTAAATATTTATATGTGCAAGGACCTACAAATTGCGAAACCAAAATCACATCGTAATCTCTCTGTTCAATCGAAACAGTTATCCTTTGTTTTCAACAAACCGGAAATTATATTATTAATTTTTTTAAATCATTTGGAAGAATTTGGCATTAATACTGAGTTATTAATGGTAATTAATTTGTTTTTGTGAATGATTTATTTTATCCCGCGTACCTGTTCTACTGGAATATTAAATTTAGTCCTTAAATCAATAAAAATACATTTTTATAAGGATTCTAAGATATAAGGATTCTAAAGGATTCTTCAGATGGATAAATACAACTTTGGTTCGTTGCAAATTTCATGGTATTTCAATGACACATGGAACGTCGCAGTACTTTTCAGAGTTATTCTCAGGGTATTATGAGCATTTTTTAAACATTTAATTAATATAGAAATAAATTTGCTATTATATTATTTATACCGTATTAAATATAAATATATACTCTAACAAGTCCGGTACACCGGGTCTGAGTAACGGTTTCCTACCAATTATTATGAAAGTAATAATAAGTATAATAATTTCAGGAATCCAGAAAGGGACAAAAGGCAGAACCATTTTTGTAAAGAATAGGTCCGTTTTACAATCGCCTTTTGTTATACTGCCCGCTAACAAACAACGAACACCGGTTTACGGTGAGAATAGACCGTGTTTGGAATTCATGGGAACAAAAGCATCGGTCAACTGTTCTCAAGTTCTCGACTTGGGTCCAGTCCGACAGGTAAAGAGGCTAGCAGTATAAATAGCCCAGAAAGACCAGCTAAAAACGAGTTCTATTAGAACCAGTCTGCGAGGCGTTACGGCGTCGGTCCCGCAAGGGCAGTTCTGCGAGGAGAGGCTGCGAATTGTGTGGGTTCGACGGAGTTTTGCGAACCAGTTCAGCGACACGTTACGACGACGGTCCAGCGACCGCTGGACTCAGAGGTGTGAGTCTAGCGAGGAGAGTTCTGAATCCAGTTCGATACAAGCTGACGCTACGATTAAATCCAAGTAAACAAGAAATACTAGTGAGTACAGTAAAAATATAAGTGTACAAGTGTAAGAAATAATGCAACAGATTTCATTCTTAACTGTTAGGGTATTTAGCAAAGGTATTTGCCTGTGAAGACTATACGATTGTTTGTTAATACAAGATTAGTGGGAAAAAGGATTAAGAGTAGTGGTTTCTTTTGTTAATGCGTCTAGTTTTCTATTTTGTCTACCTGGAATAAATTCCCAACGATTATTTATTTTGAACTCTGTCTTGTGAGTAATTCGTATTTATTAATTACTAATGACTATTATCATTATTTGACGTGTAATATCTTGATTTTTATTCTTTGTTGATTACGTTCTGTTTTTGTCATACTTACTGTTTTGATTACGTATACTTAGTTGTTTGATTTGTTGTTATTGACATTTAATATTATTATCGTTTATTATTACTGTTATGTAATACTATTATTCTGATTATTATTGCGGTTTTAATTACTATATTAATATTTGTGCTCATTAATTGTTTTATTAGTATCACTTACTATAATTATCATTATCGTATTTATCCCCATTGCTATTATTATTAATTTGTCTGGTTGTAATTATGAACATTTTAAACCAATAAACTGTGATTATATAAACATTGTAAACTATCAACCTCTCAATATTCTGGTCGAGCCACAGAACACGCGACAATGCATATATTTATATACGTATTTATTGTATATACAAATTACACATTTAATTTAGAGCTTACTGTAAATATTCCCAACTGCGACATAATGTGTAAAGAGAATAAGGACTTAAATCTCAGGAAAATTTCAAGCTCTTTCATGATAAAATTCAAAAAAACTTTGTACAAATACCAGAAAAGAGAAAGAGACGAAAATTTATAAGATGATGGCAGTACACGTATTGTTTTACGAAAGCGAACCGGTTTGGGTATCGAGGAAAAAAGAACCGATTATGGTTCAAACTGTCGGGATGTGCAGTTAAGAAAGGTCGCTCAAGAAACAAGAAAGAGATAGTGTGGACATTATAACATCTGTCATTCTGGAATAAATGACAGATGATAAATTTCCGAAGAAGGGGATTGTTTTCATTCTTGAATCTTGAATTAGTACGGCTCCCCAAAAATGTTGAAAACTTTATTTATTTCACACTTTTCTGAAATAGGAACAGGCCAGTCTCCTTAATTGTAAATGGAGAAGCAATATTTTAATTTGTAATTGACGTATCACATTTACTTTTATTCTAAGTTCACTCTATATATAAACAAAACCTAAACTAGTAACAGTAGACTTGAACCACAAATTATTTTTCTTTTTTTAAAATAAATAAAAATTACACAATAATATTTAGTATCACGATTGGATGGATTATAAGTTAAGTTTATAATTTTTTTTTCTTTTTTTAAATTATTATACGTTTTTACTCGTATAATTTATTGACTGGAATAGAGACTAAAAAAAAAATCTTGTTTGATCCAGTTTAACATCTTATCTAATATAAATCGTATAACAATTTGTACTGATCAACCTTTTCTATAATACAGCAACAGCAATTACTATCTGCAAAGTTTCCAGCAGGGCGGCATATTTTCGATAAATTTTCATCGAAAATTTATCGAATTTGTTGAATTCCTTAAAGATAACGGAATTAATAAAGGAAAATTTGTTGTTAGAAATTCCACGGACCGATATGAAAACTAAATAAACGTTAGATATAATTTTACATTTATTAACTGTTATTTCCAGACGAAGTTTATTGTGAACAAAAACAGAAAATGTTACAAGCCGTTCGTCATATTTTTATGAGTTTCCATTTATGAGATACGAGATTTTAAAGTCAAGTTTCATCTTTTGTTGTAACGTAATGTAGCGGTGTGTTTCTGATAGGTTAAACAAAATTTATTTTACTATATAATACATGGACTAAAAACCTTTAAGCTCCGTGTCATGTTTAAACCGTTTCAACCCAATTTTAACCTTGATGAGATTAAACAAACTTCCAATTTGGTAGTACAAGTTAAAATATTTTGAACTAATAATATTTATTCATTTTAAATAATCTAAATTAGAGAAATGTTAACATTCTAAAGCAATATGGAGTCGATTATAAATTAATTATTAAGTTTAATTGAAGAAAATTTAATTGAAACCATCGCTAAAGTAAAATTTATGGAGAAATCTTAAAACCGTTCCAGATTAAAACAAGATTTAGACAAGATTAAGATCTCTCGCCCATATTATTTAATTTTTCTTGGCAAGATTATGAAAATCCAGAACAAGGAAATGGCCAACCAAAATCTTGTCGTTCAAATTAGGAGAGGAAACGGAAAAATCTCAGTAAAAAAGCCGACTTTTGCTAATGACCTTGTCATCTTGTCTTATGATGAAGAAGAAGCAATAAAACAAATAAATATTTTTAAAAACATTACTGAAAATGCGGGTTTATATATATCTCCTTTGATAAGGCCGAATACATGACTAACAAAAAAATATATATTTCTTTAAAAACCTCAAAACGTGATGCGGGTCTATTAAGAAAATTGTACAATTTAAGTGTTACGAAGATCATTGCAAACAAAACGATAGAAAAACGAACATATTGACAGATAATAAAATTGATATCGATTATAAACTAATACACAATATTTATAATAAAATTTCCCTTCACACCTTCATTTAAAAAAATATAAAAATCAATAATAAATTCGTCAGACTAAAATAGACATGGAAGAACTGGAAATTATCTCAAGAAGATATAAAAGAACGTTCACTACTGAGAAATAAATTGCATAATATCACAGGTTGCCAGGAGAAACACAAACAGTGAAAGAGGTATACTTGAACAGATGAAAAGAAAAGAATACTCTTCAAATAATGAAGGAGATGTGGAAGAAAATGAAACTGAAAAAGTAAATTAGATGAAATAACCTATTTCATTGTGACTAAAATGAAAAAGTAAAAAAAAAACAAAATAAGTATTTTTTAAATCGACCTACGATTTAAGTATTTGCTCAAAAAATTATTTTAGTGTTAGATTATTGGATGACTTCGTCTTGAGATGAAAATATAAGCTAGAGATTTAGTACCGTATCTGATTAGATTCTATTGGTTAAATGTTGTTAAAATAGTTACTAAATGCATTTTATTGGTTCACAAATATTTGCTTTATAGATATATTATTGCTGTTCTAAAAAAAATACGTGATAAAATCTATAAAAAAAAAAAAACATTCTATATTCTTTCCAAAACGTCCAAATTATAGAAAATAAATATTTATTACATATTTTAAGTTCTGTTTTTACCATAGCCCAAAAAATTACCGAAAATGAAATATAATTGATTTAGGTCCAATAAATTATTGACTTATTAATAATAATAAACCGTAAATTTAAAAACTTATTACAAAAAATAAAAACTACTGAAGTGTACTTCATAATCCTTTTAAAGCGATAGTTTATGGTAGTAGTATATTGAGTAAGAAAAACAATAACCAAATAACCAATCATTTAGTCATATTGACGAAACATAGGTCAGATGAAATAGACACATCTAAAATTCCACAAAAGAAAACGAAAGATAGAAAATATAATTCTGTATCCAGAAAAAATTGTGATAAAATGATTTACGACTTACCGCTTCACTCAGGTGAAAAGTTTTCATAAATTTTTCAAATATTATCCTTTTCAAAAATAATCTAAAATTAAATATTAATTTTTGTTTTAATTTAAACTAAAAATTTCTTGATGCCAATCTTGTAATATATAAAACTTGTATGAGGAAAATTTGTTTAATATATTTTTTTTAAATAGTGAAATGATAAAAAAAACAAACAATATAGTACACTAAAAAATAGAAATGATGCTTTTTAGGTTTTCTTTTTGTTTTAAAAAAAAAGATAATATATATATATATATATATATATATATATATATATTATACACAAAAACGGAAACGGGAAGAGTTTCATGGCTGGTTATGTCATCATTAGTAAATTAAAGTAAAAACTATTCGTCTAAACATAAATCCGGTAACGCTTCTATTTTCAGTTATAAATTGCAAAAAAACTACCAGACTGCCATCCTTATTTCTGCTCAAAAAGTAAAATAACTACCATACTGAAATTTTTGGAACCTAAATTAAACGGTAGATCTGATGGTTTCGTACAGGTTTTTTTATGTTGAAACTTAAAACAATTTTTGAGGAAATTATCGTAAAATTAAAAAAAAACTGGGTCAAAAACCACAACATTACATCGGCATATACAACACAACATAAAATTGTAATACTGTTATTAAATAAATAAAATTTTTAGAATTTAATTTTAAGAAAGTCTACATTAGTAAATTCAACTTAACATGAATAATTGTTTAAAAATTTGAATTTTCAAATAAAAAACGTGGCAAAAAAGTAAAGCATTATAAATTTAAACCAAAGCAAAAACCATTGCATTAAGTTAATTGATAATAATATCAAGGTAATATGATATTATTATAATATCTAGAAAAGCAATCTCTTATTAAAAATAAAATTATAGTTTAATGGTAATATTTTAACTACATCGTGTTGAAAAAAAAAAACGTGTTTATTACTAAACCAAAATTTATTATTTACAATTATTTAAAAAAATAAATTGAGAAATTTTTTATTTTATAAATTAGCAGTGTTAAAAGGTTATCAAAAATAATATACTCCTTCAAATGAATACCTTTGACGCGAAAAAATATTTCTCAATTTCAACGTATTAAAAGTGTCAATCCAATATTAATTTACTATAAATTATTTCTATAAATCTAAAGAATATATGATTATAAAAGAAATTCTTACATATAATAAAAAAATCAATCAAGAAGGTATATGACAGTATCCATAGACCATCTACGCTTAGGATTCTGAGGAATTTTGGGCTGCACCCAAAACTGGTGAAAATGTCGGAGCTGACGATGACGGGCACTCGGTTGAAGGTGAAGTTCAAGGGGAGATATCGGAACCTTTTGACATAAAAACTAGTATCAGGCAAGGGGACGGATTGTCACCATCACTGTTTAATTGCGCATTAGAATACATTATGCGACATTGGTACGAACAAAATACAGAGTAAGTAAAAATTGGAAGTAAATTTAACGACGTAAGCCTTAACTGCCTTGGCTTCGCAGGCGATCTAGCGTTCCTTGCAGAAACAGAGGAAGAGGCTGAACACCAGATAGAATCATTGGCCTCTATCGCAGCGAAAACTGGACTTCAGATCTCGTACGAGAAGACAGAAGCGATGTTCACTAAAAAGACACAGCGGAAACATTTGGAAATCAACGGTCGCAAAATTAAAATAGTATCAAAATTTAAATATTTGGATGAAACCATCACGTGGAATCTAAACGAGAAAATAGCTTGGCAAGAAAGAGCACACAGACTAGCGCAATGGCACAAGTGGTCACACGAAACACCTATAACAAGAAATGCATCTCCAACCAAGCCAAGAAGGCACTATAATACGGTGATCAAACCGTTAGTAATGTACGGGAGTGAAACACTGGGACAAATCAAGATAGCATCTAGAACTGAAAAATTAGCCGAAATAGAAAGAAGGATCGTAAGGACGTGTATTGGCGGGGTAAACTTGGTGGAAGGAAAGTGGAGATTACTCCCAAACCGTAAAATCTATGAGGTCGTTACACCAATTACAGAAGAAATAAGAAAGAAGAGAATAAAATTCTCTGGCCACCTCTTGCGTTTGGAGGAATCAAGGAAAAGTAAACGACTCTTGGAAAGATTGCTAAAGCTAAAAACACAACCGGTGTGGCTCACTGAGGTGCTTCAAGACATCAAAGAAGCAGGCATTGCACTGCAAGATCTCAGAACAGGATCTGGAAATTATAACTACTTGCCCGGTGTTAAATTTGCAGAAACCCTAAAAAGAAAACGGGGACGGTTTGGACAGAGGAACGGAAAAGGGATTTTTCCAGGAAAATGAAAGAGTATTGGAAGATAAGAAAGACTAAACATAAATGACTAATTGGTCCTTCCGGGCCGTAAAAATAAAAATAAAAAAATCAATTATTAATATCAAATAATTTCATTAAAAGGTTTTACAGTTATTGGAGAACATTAAAACATAAAAGTACAAAAATATTAAATAGTATAAAGATGAAAACTATTATTAATAGCTTCTATCAGTAATAATTAAATAATATATAATAATTTCTTTAAATTTCACCATAAAAAAAATAAACAATAGTAAGTTAAACGTTTTTAATCTTCTTTTTTTTAAGTATTTAAGCAAACTCTACGTATACATAACAAAAAGATATTCAATATACTTTTTTATTTTTATCTCGTAACAAGAAGTCATACTTTTAAAAGTTTTTTCTTCAATTATTTAGTTTAAAAACAAATAAGAGCAGCGGGATTACTTTAAAAAGGCTTCAGGCGTAAAAAAGGAAAAATAGAAAAACAAATACTAAACATAAATAACAAGTTGTATTATATATTTCGTTTATAAAATGAACATTTTATTAAGACTATTAAGAAAGAAGATAATATTATTTTTTTTTAGTTTTCAGAAGAATTTATTTCAATAATAGTTATAAACAGTAAATTTAACATCTAATATTAGAAAATTCCAAATTAAATTGGATTTTTTCTTTCCTTTAAATTATATTTTATAAAAAGTAGTAAGCTGTTATCTTAAACTGTAAACTTTTCTTATTTGGATTTAAATATAGTTAACAAAATATGTAATATAGTAACAGTAAATACGTGTAATATCTCAATTACTAAACCCGTAATAAATTGAATTAATAAAAAAAATAAATCCGGGAAAAATATTTTATATTAAATATAACGTACTTATTGCTACACCATTTTCTTTAGTATTGGAAGAAAAGATAAAACTATGTCGGTAATGGAGTATTTTGGATAAGAAAAATACATGAAAGATCAATAAATTGTAGCTTTTCATACCTGTAATCTTATTGATGGACATTCGTTAAATCTGCGACACGTCATGTGTGGCTATATCTTCCAGAATACGAACATCGAGATTCTTGTATTCCTGAAACATTTAAAATTTGAAAATTGTTACAAATAGAGATTATGGTAAATATCTCATGAAACGGGTAGAAAAATTTAATCCAATATAGAAATCATAATTTTTCCTTATCCGTTGATATAAGAGATATTTTTTTTTATTTTCTTTATCCGCCGATAGGAAAAATAATGATTTTTTTTTAATATAACATAAATTTTATTAAAGTTTGGCTGGTCTATACATAAATATATTTCAAAAGACACAAAAATCATTAATAACATCACTTATATAAAATAAAAATATTAGGTTCTATTTCATTCACAAAATCCTAGCCATCAGTATAATCAAAACCAAAGTTTTTTTTCAATTTTGTGCATATAAATCATTTTAGTCCAGCTACTTCGATAAATATAAAGGAAAAAATTAAAATTAGATTCAGCTTATTTTGAAAAACGGTTTTTTTATTAAATAAATAAACAAAAATGGCGTCGAATAATTTGTCGCCTTGGTGTAGTACCTCGGTTGGGTTTAAATTATTCTAAATGTTAGTTGTTCACTGGTCCATACAAGTAAATAAAAGTCTTGACTTCGTTTATAATATAATTTTGTTTTTTAAAATTATAATCTTCAACTTGTAAATTATATATATAAAACATTATTATATTAATTACTTGTACATTCATAACAAACACAAGTCGAGTCTCTGGATGAAGGATAAAGTATAGTGTGCAGCCAACTTTTATAGCGTGGAAGGAGCCGAGTGAGCCGTCAGGAGCTGTGTGAGCGGTACGGAGCCGAGTGCAACTGTCCGAGGTATTTTTTAAAAAGTAAAAGTTCTTTAAATAAAATTTAAAGTTCCTTATTTAAAAAGGAAGTAAAAATTTATAGAGTATTTAAAAATTAAATAACTCAAATAAATAACCTGGGTCTTAACAGGTGTAAATAGGCAAATTTTTTTTTGGAAGTATGGCATTAATCTATTATATATAACGAAATAAAATTAAATACACACATATATATATATATATGTATATATATATATATATATATACATATATATATATATATATATATATATATATATATATAAATTATATATAACGAAATAAAGCTTTGAAACAAAATTTTCTCAGAATTTAATTCTGAGAAAACTGATGTAATTAATGTCAATTAAAACCGACCGAATAACATTTTAAAAATTCATTTTTAAATTCTGTTCATTTTACAAAAATCTGTATATTTAGCATTGCAATACTCTGAAAATGTAGGGTATAAAATACCAAATTTTCCATAATAATTTATGCATGTTTAAATTTAGTACAGTTTTTTGACTTTTAGAGCAAAAATCTGGGTTAAAAATCTTTTGTTAGCCGTATCTGAAAACAAAGCCTATTTTTTTAAACAAACAATAAATGCATATCGCATATCAATAATATTATCTCTAAATTCATAATTTAAGTAAATAATTTAATGTGTATTACCTCTGATAGCAGCATATTGTACTTAGTATCGTTTAAATCTATCAGCCTGAGTGGACATGTATTTCTAGCTCTGCGTTTTATGCGTTTTTGGTTTGGTTTTTTGCGGCTTTTTTATTGGACAAGTAGTGAATCATTTCGAGGTAAGGATAACGGACAATTGTGTTAAATTTTGTAAATTTTGGTGACCGGACTGTGCTGTAATTACGTTTTTTCTGTTGTAACCTTTTTCTCCATAAGAGTCAATGTTAAATTGGTCGTTGAGATTAATGAAAATAACTTAAGTCAATAGACAAGTAACCACAAGTTTGTGACGTCACGGCGGTTGTAGTAAACAACAACTTAGAATAATTATCGACAAAATAAGTTATGCTAGTAGAATTTTTTTTGAGGTGTTGAGGCTCCTCTAAAGGGGATTTTTCTTTCCTAATAATTCCTTCCCTGACCAATATTTTACAAAATCCTCTCGGATCTATCCAATCCGAGACCAATACCTGCCATAGACCCCCCATCCCCCCAAATTTTTTTGGGAGGCACTTTAGGTCGGATACATATTCGACCACCGACCCCCCGAATTTTTCTGAGGACAGATTCGGGATCATACATTTTCCGACCCCCATCAAAAACCCCCGACCCCCTACCCAAATACCACCACCACCCCCGAGTGGGGTATCTGCCGACTTGGAATTGAGCCGAGAGTTCAATAAAAATACTAGTGAATTTTTAATTCCTTCCCTACGGAAGAGGGGATGGAATTAAGTGTTTCCGGCCTTCTGGCCCCCCCCAGAGAAAAAAGGATGGAAGGCAGCGGATCTCAAAGGGACTAAACGAGTTACAGCCGGTTCCTCCGAGGAAGAAGAGACTACCCCTACATTGTGGGATCTCACTTATAGGCTGGGCCATGCCCTTATAACATTTAGACAAAATCTGGGCAAGTCTATAATGACTCATCAAAGGTTCACGAGAGAGAGCTGACGGAGATATATAAGTCTTTTCAGCATCTTAATGACGCAATGACTGACGTGGATACTAAATCACAGGGGACACAGACCGAACACTCCTGGGCAGAAGAATTGTTGGACATTCTTGAATCCGAACTGACCGACGAACAATTAATCGATAGATTGCCTGGTCGCTGGTCCAAATGGGCCATGAATAGAGTGACTTCCGTTGATCCTCAATCTGATAGCTCTGACAGATGTAATTTTGTATTTGAACAAGCAAATGAGACATAGTGCTGCTAGCGGCAAATATGCTAACGCTAAACCGGGGGCAATCAGCGTATACAATACCACCATTCTAGACGAAGATAGTGTTTCTACTAATTGGACTAGATACACGGTCTTTTACGACTCATCGTAAAGGATGGAAATTGCATCGTAAATAGATGCAAATAAGAGACAAGTAAAGAAAAAATATACAGAATTAAATGGAAATTGAACAAATCAGGAATGTAACAATTAAGTTGTACATAGAGATGGTTAATAAAGTACGTAAACAAGGGACAATAAGCCTGTAAAATATGGACAAAACCTTTAGAAATGCTATGTGCATTTTTGTGTGTGTGTGTGTGTGTGTGTGTGTGTGTATGTATAAAATACACAGAATGTATCACGAAGTTCTCCTGGGACTTTCATAACCTATGCTACTCGTGAAAAGAACTGAAAAATTTCATATAAACAGAAATCCTATAATGATCGTCTAATTTAAAGCCTTTAGATTTTTGGGTCTGGGGATGAATGAAAAATATTGTTTACAAAACAACAATACATTCTCGTGACGAATTAACTATTTATATTATGGGTGCGGCTAATCAACTTAAGGACAGCCCTGAAGAACTAATAAGAGCAACAAAACAATGTAGAAGCGTGCCAAGAAATGTGTTGGAAATGGCGGACTCATTTTTGAACATTTATTATAAACTGGTACGTACACTTCGTCTAGTAAACTGTTTCAAAATAAAAATAAACTTTTTTTAACTTTGTTTTATTCAACTTATCTTGCGTAGTGTTGTTCAGAATTAAATTTTCTTCAAGTTTTATTTAATTTTTTTTTTCTTTTACCCATTCAACAAAGTTATTGTACATCAAATATAAAAAAAAACAAAGTTTTATTACCCAAATTTATTGGTTTTCACCCAATATTTCTCAAAAACTACTCCAAATACGGATCTGTGACTTATTTTATTCGGTTTTTATTCAAGTAAAAATACATAAGAAATCATTAATTCTGCCCTTTAATTAACTTCCTAAAAATTTAAGTACGACCTAATTTCACCGGGATAGCTGAAATCCGAGAGAAATCTTTTACTGTCCGTAACTCGCAAACGAATCATTTTAGAACATATATTTATATAAACTTTTTCCATTATTTTCACGAGTAGATAGGTTATGAAAGTCAGTCCAGGGAGAACTTCACGATACATTCTGTAAATACTCAAATAATTTATATAAAATCAAAAGTGTATTTTATATACTGTATTGTTGATATAATTAAGAATGTAGTTTCTACAATTACATGAATTCCATGAAAACCTGTGGTTAGAATCAATAATGACCCATTACTGAGTCTGAAACAGTTAATTTTGATTGTGTATATTCTCATTTTCTAGGTTTGTGAAGTTAATTCTAGTAGAATTGTGATAAGTAATGATTTCTTGTTTAATGATGGTAATTTACTCGATAAAATTTTATGATAAGTTTATGTTAATGTAATTCCGGATGCGATGAAAATAATTGTACTTAATTCTGGTATATTTATTGATTTTTTCATATATTTATGTATTTAATTATTTTATTTATTTATTTTTTGCTTAAGAATGTTCCTTCATAATTATTCTCTCCAAAAAGTGTAGGTACAGTAGTAATGATTTAAATATGGTGTATTTTGTTTAAGAACAAATTAATATTTTTTGTAATTTTTTTAATATACGTATTTATTTTTTTAATCAATCTAGGAAATATTACTATTTTTTTTCCTGTTTAGCTTCCGGGAATCAACGTCTGGTATTATTTCAGAGGATGATATGTATAAATGTAAATAAAGTGTAGTCTTGTACAGTCTCAGGTCGACCGTTCCTGAGATATAAGTGAGATTAATTGAGCCCAACCATCAAAGAATACAGGTTTCCACGATCTAGTATTCAAATCTGTATAAAAGTAACTGCCTTTACTACAATTTGAACGTTGCGCAATTCTCGACTTCGAAATTAGCTGATTTGCGAAAAAGGGTTCACCACTAGACTAACCCGGTGGGTCAGGAAATATTACTACTATTAAATAGTCTTTACCTAATTTTACTCAAATAAGATTTTGACGTAAACGTAATTTCCAAATAAATAATTATTCTCTTGATGTAAACTACGATCGATTGTCTTATAGAATCGATAGTAGACTAATTGAATATTTGTTTATCTAAAAAAATTGGTTGATATTACGAAGAAAGATAATTAATGATATATAAACTGATGTTCAGCGCTGTGGAAGTGGAATAAATTTCACGAACTTCTTAAAATATGTAGTAGTTTCTTAGTATGAGAATTAAAAATATAAAATATTATTTTGTAAAATTTAACAGTAATACATTTTTTTTTTTTGTATCATATCTTAGTTCAGTTATATACGTTCATTTTATTATTTCCTTTCATATAAGATTTTAACATTTTTTTACTGAAATGAAACGTACATTTCATTTTAAAATATTTAAATAAAACCCTCATTAATTGGTATTCACTGTTTTCTATATAATACTGGAAAAAGTAGATCGAGAACAAAGGATACTTTTCTCTTCCCTTAATTTTATAAATTATTCGGAAGACTGGTCTAATGGTTTTGTAAGGATTCAATCCGATTCAAGTTTCAGTAAACGGATTATTTTTTTGCTTTATGTTAACGTTACTAAGCAAAGTACCACAACCGATTCTGAGAAAGAACGAACGAATATTATGAAAGCTTCAGGCGATTTTTATGTTTTTTTTTTAATTTCTTTTGCATAAATAACGTTTTTCACACTTTCTTCTCTTTTACTTTTTTCTCTTCTATAATTCAACTTAGCATTACGTGAACGGTTTCCTCGATTTCAATAGTGCCCAGATAGTAATTCCCTACTGTAATCCATTTCTCTTGAAAATATAAATAACCATCTTCGTACAAATCTATTTAAAATTTTACTGGATTCTACAATAATCAGTTTTCTACCATATATATTTAATTATTATATATATAACAAAATATTAAGTACGAACCAATGTTGTACGCGACTTCAGTCACAAGTCATTTCCGCAAACCATTTTCAAGAACAACAAGCGTCCAATTACAGACTTAACAGAGTGATCTGATTTCTCTTTATTTCTATGTTAATACGAATAGAAAACACTCGGATAAGTTTTTTTTTTAATTTAATTTAAATCAAACAATATTATATGTATTATTGTTAGTTTAAATAAAATACAAGCTGGTAACGTAATTGTTAAACTTATAAACTGATCATTGATTAAAAGGGAACTACGATCTTACCTCATTCAATAGTGTTCTTTGTAAAAATATAATAGTATCAGTATTCCATTTAACAAAACATAATGATTCTGTATTCACCTATCCAAAATATGTTATGAAAAATACACACACACGCAGAGAGAGAAAGAGAAAGAATTACGCCCCTAGCTGTAAATTTCCAACATTAGATAAAAATAGACTTCTAAAATAATATCATAAATTTAAAATTCAAGGTACCCAAAATTTGTATCTATAGTCCTTATAATAGCATTTATTTATTATAAAAACAATACTTATAGAGCACTACTGGGTGAATAATAAATGTAAGTGTAATTTTAAAACTTGCCAGGGTCGTTTGGAAAGTTCTCAGCGTGACAAAAATGGCGCAAGTGTAATCAAATGATATTATTGATGTATGATCTTTTAAATAATGTTTATCGAATGTTTCAGACGCGTACGTTTAATTGTTTATTTACGGCGATCAAGTAAAATGAATTGCTATAAAGTACTTAGTTTTAAAAGTTTTACCATCTGCGAAAATACAAAAGAAGTTTTACTTAAAAGGATTATTCTCCTTCGTTTGCGATGGCTACTGAATTTAAATAAGTTTGTACATTTATTCAAGTTGATGAATACTCAGGACACCAAAAATCGCTTTGACCGACTAAATCGTCACAAAGATTCGCAATGCCGTATAAAATGATAGCGGACGTCTCAGGTTTCTTGATAGATCATATTCACTGTTGACAGTGTTTTTGGATTTGCAAAAGCTTTCCGCTGAATGCGTACCAAGTTTGCTAATAGTCGACCAAATACGTATTCGACTGAACACTTCTCAAGGCCATTTAAACGGGATTCAGCTGAACTTCTTCGCGTTTTTATGACAACAGATGAAACGTACATTCACCATTACAGAGACCAAATATAGCCACCGTACATGCAGTTGTTGGGTGCAGGTGAAAGTGTAACAAAAACTGTCGTCCATCTACAGAAGAAGTCATGGCTACGGTTTTATGGTATTGTTGTATGGTGCGCATAGACTACCTGCAGAAGAACAAGACTACCAGGGTGTATTTACCATTGGAACAATTGAAGGTTGCAATGTCCTTACTTTATTAAAAAGAACGTGGTACTTTCAGCACAATTATATATCTGTACACACGTTTCCGGTTGTTGATGCAAAACTTCATAACCTACTTACACTTGGAAGCGCTTCTATATCCGCTGTATTATACGTTATATCCGCCCAATATTCGCTACATTCGCCGATTTGACTCCCAGAGGTAATCCTCTTTAACCATACCTGAAGAAATTGCTCGCCAAATGAATCATTTTTTCAAAAGATGAGGTCAAAATTAAGACAACCGCTTATTTTACAGAGTTGAAAAGATCAAATTGTTATGCGGATATTAAAAATTTGGAAAGCCAAATTGAAATGCATCAAGTTTAAATGCATCAAATTTCAAGGTGACTATACTGAAAAATCTTCGTGTTTTCTTATTACGCCGAGGATTTTCCGAACGCCTTCGTATATTGTTGTACAAAATATTATACATCTGGCAATAATTTTAACCTGTTTGTGTAATAATTTTTCTAACTTTACTTAACTTAAATATTTAATTTATTAATAAACTTTTCCTTTCAAAAATATATGGAAGAGAAACTAAAAAACTGTTCCTTAAAAATATGTGATTTTCAAAAAACAAGTGATTTACATCAATTTCAATTTTCACAAAATAATCGAAAAATAATTTTTCTGTAAAAGTTCATTATATCATGACTATAACGACTTTTTAGAAATATTGCTCAAATTGCCATATCTGTAGTTTTTATAAAAATTTAGTTTGTACATTTTGTAGTTTAAATTCATCGATACAAAACAATAAAAATAAAATTTTATTAAAAGTGATGATAAAACTAAACCACCCAAAATTTAATTTTAAGATTTTTTTGACTGAAAATTGACTGTTGTTAATTTTGACTGTTGTTTTATTTTTATAAATCCCAAAAATTATGTAACATACCATTCTACAGCATTTAAAATTACCTACAAAACTTTTAGCCATAAGAAATTTCTAGAGCGCTATTATTTCTTTTAATAATAATATGATAAAAAATTACTTTTTGGAAATTCTTTAATGGTGTATCTATGTTTCATCTACTGTTATAAAAAATCTAAGCAGTTCAGCTGAATCCCGTTTAAATGTCCTTGAGAAGTGTTCAGTCGAATACGTATTAGTAGAAAAAATAAAAAAATTTAAGAACGAAACACATTTTTTTTTTGTTTTTATCTATTTGTTTATTTTTTAAATCTTTTGCAGCATAGAAATTTCATAATTAATATTCCGCACCAGTATGTAGAAAAGTTAGTTATACTATAATTCTTCTAGTGACAAATATTTGTATTTACGTGTAAAATTTCAAATATTTAAAAAATTTGTTTGTACGGTTACAATTTTCGTTATTAAGTCATCGTAATCGTTTCAATTAATTTAAAAAATAAAATAATATTTACTATAATATCTGACTTAAATGAGATTTAATTTGAGGATAAAGCAAGTTCATAAAAATTAAAATTTTACAGATACTGTTGAAATAAGCACTTTGTAAATGCAAAAACATTAAAATTTCTATCAATTAGAACATATCTTTTTATTACACGCTTCTTATATTCATTATTGACTGGTAAACGAAAATATAAGTACTAATAATATTGAATTAAGTTCACTGTCTTGATAAATGGATTTTACCTATGTATAAATTGATAACAAAAAAAAACTTGTTAGAAGAAAAATGAACAGGTTACTTTACACACAAACTACGGTTTCACTATTTATACTACATATGCACTTTTACGAAAACATTTTATGACTATTTAAAATTCAAGAGCGACTAGAAATTTTACTTTAAAGCAAAAAATATCGAACGTTAGAATGACTGAAAAAGTAAATTGCAGAAAAACAAAAAATATAATATAAGAATTTCAAGAATTTTTTTTAATAAAAAAACAGATCGGTACGAATCGTTCAGGAAGACCAGATAAATTAGATTCAAATGAAGTAGTCTTATAGATTTATTAATTTTACGAATCAATTGAAGAGATGTGCGCTCTTATGTAGCACTTACATGCGCAAGCGCATTCACGAGCGTCTGTGCACAGACGTGTGCTCGGTTTTGTGTTCAATCACTCATTGTAAATCGTTTAAATTTTGTTTTACTGTACTTTACAACATACTAAGCTTATAAGTATTTTCCTCTTTAAGAGGAACTAATAATATTTAAATTTCCTAAGTAGTAATTATACTGTAAACTTGATGAATAAAAGAATGTTAAAACCCTAGTCTTAGCTACCTGTTGTAGAAGGCCTTCTCCATTAAAAAGGGGAAAAAAACTGTTGCGTGATGTAAAAGAAGATGAGGAGTTTTACGGTTTTACACACGCAACCCTTTTCATTATATTTCAGTCAGTTCTGCAGGTGACAAGTAACATTCTTCAGTGTAACTAAAAAAAATACTTAGTGAATGCGAATATATAAGCAGGAAAGATGTGGTACAAAAAAAAATTATACGTATATTAAAACCATAAAGGTATAAACAGGACCGTATTAGCTTGTTTCTTCTAAAAATATATAAAAATAAAACAAAATATTTTATATATTTTTTTTAAACTTTAACCTCATTTTTTTGCAAATTTAGGTGACAAATTTATTACTAATATTAGAAAAAATTCTATAAATAATTTAAAACTTTACAAATACTTCTCTTTTCAGTAAAAATTTAATCGTATTTATAGCTTAGAAATAATATTTTAAATATATTTTTTGTTTTTCAAACAATATATATTTAAACAATTGAACCAAAATATAATAAACAGAAATTTAAAGTATTATAGAATATACTATAAAAAGTTAAAAGGGTGTTTTGGGTATATTAATTAACTTGTTTATTGCCACTTATTTATTTTTTTTAGTTTATCTTATTTGAATAGTTTGGAGTTACTCTGTATTGTTTTCTGTTCTCCGTCATTCGTTTAATCTAAACATATTTATTACATTAATCATCCTCGATTACCGGATTTTATGCGATCTAATTGTTATTTTCCTGAACACAGCTATAGCTAAACGGAAAAGTATATAGGGCGAAAAAACATTTAACTTTTTTTTAATCTGTAACAAATAAGTAGATTTAAATAAATAATCTGGAAAAATAATTTTTTATTCCGATGCTCCAAAGTCCGTAAAATTTATTTTTGTGAAACACGTTTGTGTGTATGTATGTTATCCTGTATTCTACCTTATAACACGGGATCCCGTTGTCCTTCATACTTGGAAGACAGATATTACCTTCAGGAGGAAAGAATACATTACATTTTTGGAAAAAATTTGTAAAAGGAGTGGTGGTATTTTACAGAAATAATATTCCAAATCTTTACGGGAGCAGTTTAGCAAAAAATATTTCTCAAATATTTGAAGTTTTTTATATGAAGATCACAGCTTACTAAAAAAATATTATTTAATCACTCCCTTCCCAAAAAAATTACTTTTTAAGTTTCTTTTTTTAGGTATATTTTACTTCAAAAAACGAATTATTGGGAGTTTTTGAGTCAATATTTTCTAAATCAATATACCTTCAAACAACTATAAAAAGTTTCTGCCAATCTCGCTCTAACGGTCTGCGGTACCCAAAAATATATTTTAAATCTATTAAATTGTTTTAAAAAATTTATTTTAACTTTAATCCACCTCGCAAGTTACTAATTGCATTTAAAATATAAAATATTTCATTTTTTGACAGCCCTTACTCTCGTATTTCTTGAAAAAAAGATTAGCCAAAAGTTTTCACCTCCTTCCTAGAAAATTAGAACTTTATTTAGAATTATAATTCTATGATTTTATTTTTAAACACTTAATTTTTTTTATTTATTATCACCATTAAGGAATTGTTTTTTAAAAATTAATTTTACCTGAATTTTCTCCTTGAATACAGGAGAAAAAATGAAAAAAAAATTTTTTCAATTTCAAATTTTTAATGCTCAAAACATATTTTGCTAAACAATAAAATCGCAGAAATTATTTAATACCTCTCCAAATTCAAACCCACTACCTGAAATTCCCATTACCCCAGACGGTTAGAATTTTATTTATAAAATAAAAACGTTATACAATTCATTGACGGCTGTTTTGTTTTTAAATATAATTCAGTACGTTTTTTTCGATTATTTTTCTTTAAATTACATTTCTTTTTTTATGATGATTCAGTTTTTTTTTTATTAAATATTCTTATTATTTTTCGTCTCAAGTTATAAGTTTTTGAATTTAAATATATTTAGTCTTACGCATTCTGGATTTCCAAAATGAGAGAAATATTTTTAGGATAGTATTTTATATACTAGGTGCAGAGGCGTGCCGCCTAAGGCACGCTCTCCGCAGCTACGCCCTAAGGGCGGTTTACCCTGGCGGGAGGCGTCTTGGAATGGGATTATTAGGTATCCAAAATTGATTACCTCTTGTGTAAAACTATTATTTTTTTTTTTTGGATGATGAAAATTGATATAACAAAAGTTAAATTAAAAATTGATGCTAACGAATCGGGATTTTCCGCTAGTGATCGGTATAATTCGGTGCCTACATTTTAGTTATAGTTCATTATTTTATGAAGAAAAACAATCACATAAATAAAAAATATATATTATTAATATATAATAATATAATAGCAAGTATAGACCTGACCACCACGAGATATGTACTAACGAATCGGGATTTTCCGCTAGTGATCAGTAAATTCTAGTGCTAAGCTAAGGGGGACGGACACACACACAGACAGACACATATGCAAATGCTCTTTAGAAGGATAAGATATATATATATATATATATATATATATACATAAACTACCCACTGCGATTAATATAGCTGGCACAAAAAAATAATAAAAAATGGAAAAGATTGATCTCGCACCAAAATTGGGTCAGGACAACAATAAGAAATTTTTTATTGATAGAAATTTTATGAAGTTGATAGGCATATATTTTTGGATAAAGTAAAATTAACACTGATGTAAAGTCAAATTAGATTAAAAAGTAATACAAAAGATTTTTCTCTTAGCATTTTTTTTTTTTAAATACTATTAATTAATGAAATTTCATAGGTGCTTGACTTTTATCATTATTATAAAGTAAGTTATTAAATATCAAAGCAGTAAAATAAACAGCGGGATTAGTATATGTAAAACTATTTATAATCTCACTTATTTTCTCTGAGAGTAATGACAGACATTTTACACAGTCCCTATTATGAACACAATTTAGCTTTCACTTGTAGGCTTCAATATTACTTTCATTATTTCGAGGATCTAGAATTGGTCGTTTGCAATGCTATATTCAGCTCAGAGTAAAATGTAACAGAAAGCCTTTTCGCTTCCTAATAAGTCTAGCGGAGATTCTTAATCAAGAAAATGGATGTATCATTTTCGTGAACCGTATTGCCTGGTATGTCGGCAACATCTTTTATAATTGTAACGGTTAATATAGATGCAATTTGAATCTATATACTCCTTCAAACTTCTTCTCAAAGAATAACTAAGAGGGAGGTTTTCTTTTTTTTTTAATATTTTATAAAGCAAAAACAAAAGGCGAAAATATAGGCTGTGATCAAAAATAGTTCTAAATGACATGTAAAATTACAATAGTAAGTCGAGAAAAAAATGATTAAAAGTCTTCAACAAGGAATGCCATTAAAGTAACAGAACATTTTATAAAACAGATTTTAAAGACCGAATCCCATTATACTGTAATAATGGTGAAATATTCTCAAATAACTTCTTTAAATAGGTTTTTTTAAAATCGATTTTCTTTATACTGACATTCGACTTATTGTGTTCTACACATTTACTAGCCATTTGTCTTGTCAATGTTATTTATCTTCTACTGTTCACTTGCACTCCATTCATCTTTCTGTTTACTTTTTAAACTACTTTCTTAAAATTTTCAGCAGAGTTTATACAATTTTTTTCTTTTAAGATACAATATTAAAGTAATTAATTTTATTTTTATAAAATTATACGTTTCACACGAGAAGGACCGTTAAAATATTTAAGTGTTTAAAATAAACATGTCAGTTTTAAAACGTAAATTAAGAATTAAAAGAAATAAATCGCGTAGAACTAAGTTATAAAGATATAATTCAGTGAATGGACTTCTATTCGCATTAAAGGTGATGTAAAAACCCAGTATCTATAGTTCCTACAGTAAAACATATAAATACTTTGTCATTTTGGCCTAAAATGTGGTGAATGTATAATATGAAATTGAAAAATTAAAAAGTAAATTATATTTCAAAATTCTGTACAAAAGATAATTTGTTACAGTTTTAATTCGTATTGATATAAACACAAAACAGAAATTAAAATATTATTAGGAAATATTTTTAAATACCCTCAATAAAATTTTTAAAGCCAGCCAATAAAAATATATTGTTTTGTAATCGAGTCATCCTAGTTTTATCGGAGTGTCGGTAATATAATTATATAATTAAAGATTCCTTTGTTAATTAATTAAATATTTTTATGACGATTATTTTTCCACGAAACATTCCAGGAATTTAACCAGAAGATTGAGTCTAATAAAATGTGTGAACTTCATGTCAAACGGATAAATTTTATTGAAAATTTAAGTATGAAATTATTATATAACCGACAAAAATCTTACTAAGTAAGAGTTACTAAGAATTTTATAGGCTAAAATGAGTTACCCACCGGGTTGGTCTAGTGCTGAACGCGTCTTCCCAAATCAGCTGATTTGGAAGCCGAGAGTTCCAGCGTTCAAGTCCTAGTAGAGCCAGTTATTTTTACACGGACTTGAATACTAGATCGTGGATACCGGTGTTCTTTGGTGGTACAGGAAAAAGAAAAGGCTTAAATGAGTTGAGATGAACTTCATCTTGCAGAACAAGAAACTGTGAGAGTGTAAGAGAACTTTTTTATTTCCTCAGACACCATGATTCATTATAACAGCACTAGATAGGAGCGCTGGACTTATTAAAATCACTGCGATTAAAATGAGTTTGTTGGATGGAAACGCTAACCCTACAGTGTACATCATTCACATTCTCCCTCGTTTCCTTTCTCATCTTTCTCTCTCTCTCTCTCTCTCTCTCTCTCTCTCTCTCTCTCTCTCACTCTTGATTATATACGTATGCAAATACAAATTAACAACTAAATTTTTTTTTTTTAAATTAGCCCATTCACCACTACCAAATAAATTAATGTTAAAACACTTTTCATTTCCCTGAAGACATTACCAAAAAATAGTTTAAAAAAAATTATATTTTACTATAAAATTATTATAATATATTTATCACGTAATAGAAATGATTAAATATTCGTAAATAAAGAAATATATAATTATTAAAAACTAGGTTTAATGAAATTTTTTGTTTTCTTTTCCTGTTTAGCCTCCGGTAACTACCGTTCAGATAATACTTCAGAGGATGGATGAGGATGATATGTATGAGTGTAAATGAAGTGTACTCTTGTACATTCTCAGTTCGACCGTTCCTGAGATGTGTGGTTAACTGAAACCGAACCATCAAAGAACACCGGTATCTACGATTTAGTATTCAAATTCGTATAAAAATAACTGACTACCAGGACTTGAACGCTGGAACTCTTGACTTCCAAATCGGCTGATGTGAGATGGAACGTTCAGCACTAGACCAACCCAGTGGGTAGGTTTAATGAAATTAAACTTATAGACTCGAACGTAGGTGAAATTTCATAATCCGTTTATAACTTATACACTTACTCTAAATCAAATAATAATTAATTGGAATTTCATTACTAAGTTTTAATTTCAGTAAGGAAGGTAATTATTTTATTTATTTTGTGTTTTATTAATATTATGTGATTTTTCCCATTTAAAAAAAAAATAACGAGACGCGACTTGCTTCAAAATTCAATTACTGATTACGTGATTGGTTTGAGTATTTTTATTTTCTGTTTTAACTGTTGATTCAGTTTTTTATAGTAAATTACAAGGATAGGCTTATAATATTTCCAGTAATATTAATTAATCATATATATAGAATGTATTAAAAGTTCTTAGACTTTTCTAACCTATTATAATTGTGAAAATAATAAAAGATCCTACAAAAATATGTCTTAAAATGCTTCCTTTGCGAGTAATGTCTAGTGTAAGATTTCGCTCGGATTTCAGCTGCCCCGGTGAAATAAAATTTTTAGACGTTAATTAAGGAGACAAATTACTGATATCCTATGTATTTTTACCTAAAAATCTAATAAAATACATAGCAGAAACGTATGTGAAATAGTTGAGAAACCTCAGGTAAAAAACGTTGTTTAAATGTTTAACGTACAATAACTTTGTTAGTTGGGTAATAAACACATAAAATCTTTTTAAAAAACGGTAGAAAATTCAATTCTGAACATAATGGCGTAAGAAAAAATGAAGAAAACAAATAAAAGCAAAAATAACTCAAATTTTATTTAAAAATAGCACACTAGACCAAAGAGCATTATATGTACCTTCTAATGAATGTTAAAAAATAAGCTCGCCATTTTGAACACATTTCTTGGCACGCTTTTGTACTGCGAGGAATCGTACTACGCACAAGAGAAGTAGGGAGGCACGCCATTGATTTGTAAGTATATTTTTCGTTTCAGCGCAAGAGGAACATCTTCAAGCAGCTGCGGCAATTCTTCTTGAAGAAAGTACAAGTAGACCTCAGCACTTAGCGGCCAGGTAATATGAACGGTCCAAGCAGAGGATTGTTAAGAAAGCCGCATCATCACACATTGACCCTAAATCGATGTAGAAAATTGCGTTCCACCATTTCATTTGCGTAAAGTTGTTGACTTCATCTCGAGTGAAATTTGCCTGGACGGTAAACAAACTATACTTGTAGAGTTGTCGATTTGTATTTCATCAATTGCAGAATAAGCGAAGCGGACCGTCTCCTGGGTGTAGATGTTGAACTGGCTGTTTACGGCAAGGATAAAACTTAATTTAAATGTCCTTGAAAGCATCGAATGCGATACTCCAATCCGCTTAGAAAGACGTCATTTACTGACTCCTGGCCTGTTCTGAACTGCATCGATAATAATTTCATCAATAACAACATCATGTTGGACAGATCCGTTTGTAGCTAGTACAAATGCTAGCTAATGAACCTGTTCAATAGAGTTTAGGAACCCCATAAATAATTTCAACTATGAAAAATTAAATTTACCCGAAGCATTGGTAAACGCTTAAATTCTAAAATGTTAATTAGAAAGGTTAGGGCTGTGACCACATCATTTTAAACAGTATTGAAAATAATGTTTGACATAAAAATCGATAGGGCTACAACAATCCTAACCCAACATGATAGATAGCCATGTAATATCTTTCACAGTTAAGTTTCAAAAACGCTCAACAAAACCTATTAAATAACTGTTCATCGACCGTTAGTAGTACTCCTCAAAGTAGTGGTCAAATATTGAAAAATAGATCTTTTTTTAATGTTTAAAAATTTGCTAAATTTCAATTTTTATGTTTCTCACGGTTGAAAAGTTACTTTTGATGTTCTATATTTGTGTTAGTAGTAATTAATATTATTATATTCTTATGAACGGTTAAAATTATTAACGAATCGACTGAAAAATATCGCGTTTAAATAGTATTTATTTATTTTAAATACTTTTAAAAATAAAACAAAATTTATGGTGCACGTGAATTGGAAGAATGATTTATTTCTTCTTTTCATTAAATCTTTAAAAGTTTCCTTCTTTAATTCAAACGAAAGTGAAATTATTAAACTAATTATACGTTTATCGGGGTTTTCCAATGTATAAGTCCATTTTAAATTATATTTATATATCATTAACTATAATCTGTTGCAAAACATCCGGAACAAATGATTTCATCAATTCGACACACTTAATGTTCTATTCTACTGTTCGCCTATCCATCAATTAACACTTTCAGAGTACTTTACAAAAATTATATTTATTTTTCGATAGATCATTCACAAACCTTTTGATGGATGGTGGAATAATGAGTTTTTTCTTAGTTTGTTCTTACTATAGTCATGTTTTCACTTTGCCAAAATTTCATTTTATAAACTGAAGTGTTTATATAAAATATTTTTAAATTTCAGGTAAATTTTTTATTTATATTACGTCTTAAAATTCGGATTTATTTTTGTAGAAGTTGTTAAATATATACGCAAGAACTTTAGTATCAGAAGAAATATTCCAATAAATGGTAATATTTGTTACAAGCAGTGTATAATTTAAGAACTTTGATTTTTAAAATAAGCAAAAACATTTCGTTAATTTCTAAAACAAAGAAAATTTAATTTTTTAATTCTAAAGTAGAATAAAAATTACCACACGTCTTTTTGTTATATTTATGTACTGTTAAGGATCTTGAGAGTAACTATTCATAATAAATTACGTATCGGTGTAGAATAAAAAGAGAAACAAGGTGAAACTTTGTTAGCTGAATAAAGGAGTAACACAGAAAGCAATACCAGATTCATGCCTCTAGTTCGAATTCAGCGTTAAATATTTCAGACACAAAAGCGTAAGTTCTGCTGTTATACAACATTGTTTCATTATCTAGGTAGACGGCTCCATTATCGAAGTTCTTACTCTTGAAAAGCTTTCACATGAGTTGTGAGTCGGAGGGTGAATTGGAAGGGTTGAGATTCAGAACACCAAAAGGGATAGAGAAAGATATATTTTAAAAGAGAAAGAGAAAATAAAGAGGGAGAAATAAGGATAACCTTATTTTCACGTCCATTGCTTTTCGGTTCCGGTAACACACATGTGGCAAGTGAGACTTTGACAAGAGATGTTCGTAATAAAGATAAATTTATTTAAAATAATCACAACCGAATCAATCTCTGCAAATAGTGAAAATTACCTACATAGCAACTTTTAAAAATTATTTTATTTTTATATACGAGTATATATATATATATATATATATATTATTATTATTATGCTTTTACGGCCAACATGGGACCACTTAAGTCAATTTTAGTTGGATCTTTTCTGAGAAAAGCGTGTTATTTTACTCTTTCGAGCTGCCCAGTATTTCTTCATCCGTTCAGATCTTGCTTTCTTTTCTTCATCCGTAAACACCCTCTTCGTTGTATTTTGTCGTTTGTCTGTCTTTTGTTTAAATCTAATGCTTTTATCTTTTAGCTTTGTAATTTTTCCAGTTTTATTCTGTAGGTCGGTCAGGGAAATTCCCAATTCTTTCATATCTTCTCTAATTTCTTTGATCCATCCTACTTCTAGCTTTTGGAACCAGAGCTTTTCAATGATATTTCTTGACAGTCTTGTTTGCGGTGTCCTTATGAGATGACCGAAGAAAGAGATTCTTTTTTTCCGCATAGTATCAGTAACAGGCTCTATTTCTCGATATACCACCTCATTTGGCACAATCCACCATCGGCCTTCTTTTTGGTGTTTTTTATTGATACACGTTCTGACAATTCTCCTCTCTATTTTCAGAATTTTTTCAATTCGGTTTTTCTGAGTGATTTTGAAAAGGGTCTCGCTTCCGTAGGTGACTTCTGGCTGTACTACAGTTTTATAATGTTTAAGTTTTGTTTTAGCAGAAAGGCATTTTTTGTTATATGTTGACCAAGTTAATTTTTGGGATTTTATCATTTTATTTGTCCTGTTTTGCCATGTCACTTTTTCATTTAAATTATAAGTTATTATTTCCCCTAGATATTTAAATTGTTTTACTATTTTAATTTTCTGATTGTTTACCGTAATGTGCTCTATTTATATATATATATATATATATATATATATATATATATATATATATTTTCTTCTTTTTTTTCTCCATCCAGTTTTCCAGCTACTGCCGAATCTGGGTGGGAGAATATAGGGAAATTCAATTAACACTGCCGGCTTGGCAGGCCTGACGTAGCTGCAATGCAACTATAAATATACTTGTAAACACGTAGTCTGAAACAGACTCAGGTTAACCACATCCGAGACAAAAAATTAATTGAAACCCAACCACCAAAGATTACCGGCATTCATAGTTTAGCATTTAAATCCATATAAAAGCAACTGCATTCACAAGGACTTAGAACTCTTTTTAGAACTTTAGAACTTCGTAAATCAGCTTATTTCGCTTTACCAATGGCGAGTTTAACCACTTGACTATTTTTATGACGCGTTTATTTTTTTGTACATACACTCCCCACACACACAACACACACACACACACACACACACACACACACACAAACACTAAATATAACCGAATCAACCTTTGCAAATCATCAGATATAGAAAAAGTATACATTAAAAGATATTAAAAAGGCACTTTTTTCTTTTATTTGTAATATTTGAATATATTATATATTTTTTAAATATATATTTATATATATATTGTTCATTTGTTTTCTACGAGTACTTCCTGTCTGCCCTATGTAGTACAATCGCTCCAATATCAATTCTCATTAAATTTTCCACCATCTAATCAATTGTCTTATTGTTCGACATTTCGTCGATGCTAATGATTTCATCGCTTGAAATTATTAGTTTATTATAATTTTAAAAACTATTATAATTAAGTATTTTATTTTTTTGTTATGAAAACGTGGACATCAACAGCTACGGTCATTAGCTTGATTGAAATTGGTAGAGGATATGAAAAGATGCCACGCCTGACTGGGGAATTCGAACCCGGGATCATCGCACAAAATTCCGAGTCCACTACCAACTCAGCTACAATAAATTTACGTACTGCAAATAAATTGCTACAATAAATTTAAGATAGTTTTTAAGAATTTACTAATTATAATTACTTAGATACTTAAACAAACTTAATTATTTTTAATTTTAAATAACTTTATACTACCTACCTACCGTATTATAATGCTTAATGAATTTTTTATTAAAGCACTTATGTAATTTACAAAAATTAAAGAATTTTGTACATAATTTTCATTTTATAATAAATTAGAAATCTACAAAGGCTCCTAAATCCAGCTGCATAATAATACTATTTTTGAATAATATTAGCAAATAATACTAATTAGTTAATCTAAGTGTTACGTAGAACTATAATTTCTTGTTAATACGATAACTTAAAATATTTAAAACCACTACATAAAAATAAATATGGTAGTATATGTATTTATTAACAAGAATTACTTATCAATATGTTATGAAGAAAATATTATTGTATGCTTTGCTTCGTTGTTTTTTTTAACGTTTATTCTATATGTATATTTATTGATTAATTAAATTGCAAATATAATTTAATGTAAAATTGCTGATTACATAAAAGGAAGAGAAAGAAGCGAGGTACTTTAATTAGAGTATTAAAAGGTAGCTTAATTTACATCATCGAATTTAGTAGTATACTAAAGAAAAGCAATTTCACTTTCTTCTTACTGGTTGGGATTCTTACGTACATGTAATTGGAATTCCAATATTCGTTAAAAATCTATCAAGAATTGAGCTCTTAATGACTTCATCAATAAAATTTAAAGAAGCCATTTCATCCTTTTAATAAGATATTTGAATTATCATGTCAAATTTACACTTAACACTTTTTTCATAATTATTATTAATATATTCTTTAATATTGTCAAAACACGTCATATAATTTTACATATCACGTAATAATATTATTACTTAACAAAATTAATTTAAAAATTATTAAATATTCGGAGAGTCACATTTGCAAAAAGATTAATTCTTTTTTTAATGGTTGTGTTGCTGATCTAGTGCAATACTGAAGATCTTTTATTTCTTCTTTTTTTCAGTTCAGTTGTTCAATACCCAATATTTTTACGAATATACTTTACAATCATTGCAAAATTTGATTTTATACTTTTCTTCGTGATGAGGGGAATCCCATTTACGAACAAAGTGTCGGACTCGCAACAGGTTGTTATTGAAGTGCGTATATATGCCTGCGCTCTACCGACTAAACGTAACCACCTCATCAACTCGCCAACCTGGGGCCGGATCTGCGATCAAGCGCTAAACGGCCTCAGGTGGTGCCTTTGAGCAAGGGGTAATCCGGAGTCTCCGTGCTTCATTACCGCCGTCCACCTGCGCAAGCACGGACGGAACTAAATAAGGGAACTAAACTACCCCGCTGTTCATATAGCATCTGTTAATTTGTTACTGTATTTTTTTTTTCCATGTAACAGTTTTTCAGAACATGACTGGTGGAAATAAAGAAGAAAGTTCAAATAAACGTGGGTTCGGTAACGTTGCGTTAGCAAGTGTTGGCTGTGGAAAGGGTTCTCTCGGATTTCTGCGCCTTCAGTAAAATTAAGAGAGACTGCGATTTTTGAGCCCAGATTAAGAGGTAAATTTAGTCCTTTTATACCAAAGCTGATTTGAAAAGGTGGTTGTAACAGGTCCCAGAACTGTTTACTAAAAGACATTTGATTGGGGGTCGAAAAATACACCATTTTATGTTTGGCGAAAAGTAACATTGTTAAATGAATAATAACCACGTGAAATTCTTAAACAAAACTTACTAAATATTTTTTTACCAGCAATTTTCAAAATTAACTTAGAGCACACCACAAATAATTGTTTCATACCAAAAAATAGAATATTCTGAGGTAACAGAATTTTCTAAATTTTATTTTTTACTTTTTTACCGTTGAGCAGTTATTTAAGCTACCTGTGACCTTCTAAGTTTTATAACTACCTGGTAAATATTAAATGGCTGTAATTTTGCTTAAATTATCTTATCTAAATGTTTTTTTCTCATAATTCTACCTTTTGTATTTAGCTTTCTTGAATTGCCCTTAAGGGAACGCATTCTCTAATATTGACTCCATCAAAAATATCTCAAAAACTCTGATCCGATCGTATTCAAACAAAAAGAGAAAGTTTTCTTTATCGAACAGGATACTTTCTGCCTAAAACAATTTCTAGTAGAGCTGCAAATAGGTCAAAAAAATACAAGAACATTTATTTTCCCGAAACTACAAAAGAGATCCGAAAAATGGGTCTCGGATGGAATCGGATTCCCAATTCCATCCGAAATCTACTTGTTCAAATTTAAATAAGGGCATAAATATACCCCGCTGTTCATATAGCATCTGTTAATTTGTTACTGTTTTTGAGTCAATATTTTTTAAATCAATATACCTTCAAACAACTATAAAAAGTTTCTGCCAATCTCGCTCTAACGGTCTGCGGTACCCAAAAATATATTTTAAATTTATTAAATTGTTTTAAAAAATTTATTTTAACTTTAATCCACCTCGCAAGTTACTAATTGCATTTAAAATATAAAATATTTCATTTTTTGACAACCCTTACTCTCGTATTTCTTGAAAAAAAGATTAGCCAAAAGTTTTCACCTCCTTCCTAGAAAATTAGAACTTTGTTTATTTAGAATTATAATTCCATGATTTTATTTTTAAACACTTAATTTTTTTTATTTATTATCACCATTAAGGAATTGTTTTTTAAAAATTAATTTTACCTGAATTTTCTCCTTGAATACAGGAGAAAAAATGAAAAAAATTTTTTTTCAATTTCAAATTTTTAATGCTCAAAACATATTTTGCTAAACAATAAAATCGCAGAAATTATTTAATACCCCTCCCAATTTAAACCCACTACCTGAAATTCCCATTACCCCAAACGGTTAGAATTTTATTTATAAAATAAAAACGTTATACAATTCATTGATGGCTGTTTTGTTTTTAAATATAATTCAGTACGTTTTTTTCGATTATTTTTCTTTAAATTACATTTCTTTTTTTATGATGATTCAGTTTTTTTTTTATTAAATATTCTTATTATTTTTCGTCTCAAGTTATAAGTTTTTGAATTTAAATATATTTAGTCTTACGCATTCTGGATTTCCAAAATGAGAGAAATATTTTTAGGATAGTATTTTATATACTAGGTGCAGAGGCGTGCCGCCTAAGGCACGCTCTCCGCAGCTATGCCCTAAGGGCGGTTTACCCTGGCGGGAGGCGTCTTGGAATGGGATTATTAGGTATCCAAAATTGATTACCTCTTGTGTAAAACTATTATTTTTTTTTTTGGATGATGAAAATTGATATAACAAAAGTTAAATTAGAAATTGATGCTAACGAATCGGGATTTTCCGCTAGCGATCGGTACATTTCGGTGCCTACATTTTAGTTATAGTTCATTATTTTATGAAGAAAAACAATCACATAAATAAAAAATATATATTATTAATATATAATAATATAACAAGTATAGACCTGACCACCACGAGACATGTACTAACGAATCGGGATTTTCCGCTAGTGATCAGTAAATTCTAGTGCTAAGCTAAGGGGGACGGACACACACACAGACAGACACATATGCAAATGCTCTTTAGAAGGATAGGATATATATATATATATATATATATATTTATAAATTACCCACTTCGATTAATATAGCTGGCACTAAAAAAAATAATAAAAACTGGAAAAGATTGATCTCGCACCAAAATTGGGTCAGGACAACAATAAGAAATTTTTTATTGATAGAAATTTTATGAAGTTGATAGGCATATATTTTTGGATAAAGTAAAATTAACGCTGATGTAAAGTCAAATTAGATTAAAAAGTAATACAAAAGATTTTTCTCTTAGCATTTTTTTTTTTATTTTTTTTTTTAAATACTATTAATTAATGAAATTTCGTAGGTGCTTGACTTTTATCATTATTATAAAGTAAGTTATTAAATATCAAAGCAGTAAAATAAACAGCGGGATTAGTATATGTAAAACTATTTATAATCTCGCTTATTTTCTCTGAGAGTAATGACAGACATTTTACACAGTCCCTATTATGAACACAATTTAGCTTTCACTTGTAGGCTTCAATATTACTTTCATTATTTCGAGTTTTATAACTACCTGGTAAATATTAAATGGCTGTAATTTTGCTTAAATTATCTTATCTAAATGTTTTTTTCTCATAATTCTACCTTTTGTATTTAGCTTTTTTGAATTGCCCTTAAGGGAACGCATTCTCTAATATTGACTCCATCAAAAATATCTCAAAAACTCTGATCCAATCGTATTCAAACAAAAAGAGAAAGTTTTCTTTATCGAACAGGATACTTTCTGCCGAAAACAATTTCTAGTAGAGCTGCAAATAGGTCAAAAAAATACAAGAACATTTATTTTCCCGAAACTACAAAAGAGATCCGAAAAATGGGTCTCGGATGGAATCGGATTCCCAATTCCATCCGAAATCTACTTGTTCAAATTTAAATAAGGGCATAAATATACCCCGCTGTTCATATAGCATCTGTTAATTTGTTACTGTTTTTTTTTTCTGTACTGAAGTTCGGACGCAATCATTCAAGCCAAAATTTCACCAGATTCGGATTATCGCTTAAAGCGATCTAAGATTTTTGAGCTATTGGGATTTTTTCGCATATATTAAACCGTGTTAACGGAGATATGAGAAAAACACTAAAAATATCGAGTTCCCCGGCCCTTTTTCGAAAAAACCAAGCATTTTTTCGGTTTCAAGAGTTAACGAAAATTATCCACACAAAAATATATGTTTTCTTTTGTTACTTTTTGTTCGTTTGGTTGCTTTATTTTTAGTGCAAAGATATGAGAAAAAAGGCTAAAAAAAAATCGAATTCCCAGGTGCATTTTTCCAGTTTTAAAATTTCCATGACGTCCACTTTCAATGACCATAATTGGCCGGTCAAGTATGTTCCCGTTTGTTTTCGAGTGAAAATAAATTGAGTAAGGATGAGGGTAATTTGGTCGATTCCGTTTTTTTTTTTTTTGTTTTTTTTTAATAGGGATCTTATTTTAATACGAAACATATTATTTTTATCCTATAACGAATTCTACAGGGTGAATTAAGTAAGATACGAAACTCTACTAACAATTCTATTTAAAAATAAGTTGCAATACATTTTTTCATCGCATCTCTTTCGTTGAGTTCTAGTTCATAAATGGTTTACAAAAAACGTTAGCTCAACATAAATATGTTTAGGCACATAGTTGCATGTAGAAAAAAATGTCTTACATTGAAATATAAATGCAACTTCATGAAAGTTTAAGCTTGACAGGATATTTCGATTTCATTTTTTTGCATAGATTTGAAGATGCAATTGTCCATAGAATTCCATGTAGCTAAATTTATATGTGGTTCTAGATAATTTTTTTTTTGTAAAAAAAGTGTTCACTAATTTTGATAATAAATTCAGAAACAAATTTCTGTTTTAAAAAAGCGTGGTTGTATGCGTGAACAGTGTTCAATATAAATATTACATAAATCATGAAAAATAGTTGACGGGTTGTGTTTCTATATATGTACAGTAAGTATCGTTTATAGTGACATCGGATATAGTGACCAAAAACTTTTCTCTTTTTGGTATGCTGTTAATACATAAATATAGTATGTATTTATATAATTACATCAGTTGTAGTGATATAACGGGTATTATGACTTATTTTTTCTACTGCAATTCAAGATTTTATCGCTTATAATGACGGACGGAAGTGATTCGTCAGTAACGTAGTATATCTACTTTGTAGCTACAGAAATATTTTGACGGTTAAAATGAGTCAACTATTCCTTTTTACCTGCATATGTACTATAGTTCTTGTTTTTCTTATCTTCTTCCGGTAACAGATTATTGTAAACTGAAGCAGCCACATTAAGTTTTTATTAGTCTTTTTCTGTGAGCGTGTCACATCGTGCGATACAGTACAGTATTTTATTTTACGTATCCTGTGTAATTCATTTAATAGTGATTTAATTATGACTTCGCAAATTCACGATAGAGGAAAAGGCGCAAATTACCTGGCGGTTAGGAAGGTGAAATCAATAAGGACATTGCCCAAGAATTAGGCGTAGGTCATTCGACAATATTGGTGATTTGGAGGAACTGTGAAAAAATTAAGAAAAACGTTGAAATAAATTCCATAAAATCCAAAAATTACGGATTTTTGTGCAAAATGTTTGAAAAATATTAACGGATTTTGTGAAAAATTCGTTAAACTATGTGAAATACTTCAGCTTGGATGCAACGGTTCCGTAAGCGTCACGATATTGTGTCGGGAGAATAAGCGGCAAGGCCCCAGCAGCTCCAACCGGTGTATCAAAAATGGCCAAAATTAAAAGAAGGCAATTCGGACGAAAAAATCTATAATGCTGATGAATAAGGTTTTTTTTTTAAACTGACGCTAGAAAGAATCCTTCGGTTTAAAGGTGAAACGTGTTCGGGAGGAAAATTATCAAAAGAAAGACTGACAGTTCAACTGACAAAAAAAAAACTTCTGGTTATAGGGAAAAGTGCTAAACCCCGATGTTTTAAAAATGTTAAATCGCTTCCTGTTATGTACAAAAGTTTGGATGACAAGTGATATCAACGTCTTGGTTACGAAAATGGGACCGTGAATTAAAGATTGAAAATGACAAAATACTGCAGCTTTTTGACAACTGTCCGGTTCACTCACACGTTGAAAATTTTTCGTATATAAAGTTAGTGTTCGTACCACAAAAAACAACAGCAGTCTTAAAGCCCTTAGATCAAGTCGGTGAAAATCCGCTACAAAAAACACCTAATTTTACAAATGATACAGGTTTTAGATCGAATAAAGGAAACACAAATAACTATTCTGGATGCTATAATTATATTAGGTCATTACTTTCGACGTGCAGATTTTTACCACAGGCTGGCGAAGTTACTGACGTCGCATGCGAAGAATCTTTAGCGGAATGGGGCAATAGTCTGCAAAACCAATCGTTGTCAAATGCATTGGTTGAAGATTATCAAGAGGTTGAAAAAAATTTAGAAACGAATTTAAAAATAAGCGGTAATGAAAACCGTTTGCCGGTTTCTCAATTTCACAGAAATAACTAATGAAGATACAAAGAGTGCTTGTTTTTATTTAGAAAAGAATCTTCAAAAACTGTTTAACACGAAATATTTGAAACAAAGCAAAGTAAACAGACTTTTTTCAGAAAAAGTAATTTTTACAATTTTTGTCTATCTTCTTTTACTGTACCGTATTTGTTTTTATTACATTTTTTTCTTATATTATTTTATTACGGAAATAAATTATTTTATTTTATTACAATACCCGTGTAGACGGCATATTAAAGTAGTACCACTAAGCTACCTAAACATCAATTATAACGATTTAAAATGTTCGGTTCCTTGGAAGTCACTATAAACGATACTTATTATATATATACAGGATGTTCCATATAAAACGCAGTAGAACACTACCGATAGTAACAACAATGCAATCATAACGTTCAATGTATTGCTAGAGACAAGATGGTGTTTTCGCTAGATGATGTTTTCATTGTCGAGTCGTACTTCAGTACGAAATCAGCGGTTGCAATGCAAGATCTGTTTCGCCATAACTACCCAGATAAACCAGCTCCTAACAAAACATCAGTATTAAGGTTAGTCGCAAAATTTAGAGAGACCGGTTCTGTTAATAACAAGGAACAAAAAAGATCTGCGTCAGTGTTGAATACAGACACAGTCACTGAAATCAAAGGCCGATTACTCGCCTCGCCAAATAAATCGATCAGACGTTTGTCTGCTGAAATTAATTTGTCTAAATCGACTGTTCATCGGGCGACCAAACGATTACAATTACGACCTTATCGCATTCAAACGGTTCATCGACTTCTTGAGCCCGACAAGAAAAACGGCTACAATATTATCAACGGTTACGTCGATTTCTGCGCGAGGGAATTAATGTTATGGATTCGTTATTTTTCACAGATGAAGCACGGTTTCATTTGGATGGCTACGTAAACACCCAAAACATCTGAAAATCCCCACGTTTATCACGAAAAACAATTACACCCGCAGAAGTTGGGCGTGTGGTGCACGATATCGCGGAAGAAAATAATCGGTCCTATTTTTTTCGAGTACACCATTAATGCAGAACGATATCAGGATATTTTATTTCAGTTCATCGAACTCTTGGAAGAGGAAGACATGTTGGCCACAACATAACGGTGCGACATCGTACTACGCAGGTTCAACTTCCGATTTCGTCGAGGAATTCTTTGGTAATCGTGGTATCGGTTGAGGCTTGTGGCCACCAAGATCTCCAGATGCGGTGGATTTTTTTCTACGGGATTACCTAAAAGAAAAAGCCTACAGCAACAAACCGCGACCACTTGAACAATTGAAAGTCAATAATGAACAAGCTGTATTAAATATCCAGCCGCAAACTTTGAAAAAAGTTGCAAGAAACGCTGTAAAAAGAATTGAAGCTTGTATTCAATAAGATGGCGGCCACTTCCAACATTTACTCTAAATGTAAGGTAATGGATGGTAATAATAAAAATTACATTTACATTTACACATGCCTTTTTATTATTTCAATACCTATCAATATAAGGTTGGGTTACGTTTTAGATGGGACATCCTTATTTATATGTATAAAATTTCAAGGCTTAATAATCTCCAAAATACTACATCAGTTTCATTAAAATTTGATGTAAATTGGTTGAGTTGTTCCTGTCGTTTTTAGTCTCCAATAAAAAAACAAGTATGCTAATCGGAAAACTGTTTTGCGCATAAAATTACTTTTTTATTCGGAATTCATAAACAAAATCATTCATAAACCCATCGTTCTTCATTTTATTAAATAAATAAGAATATGAATTTGAAGGTACGGAAGGTGTCGAGAAACCCGTTTTAATTATTACAGAGATAGCGTCGCCGTCTGTCTGTCAAGTTTTCATACTTGACAGAGAGGGTGCTAGCGACGCTTCTCGATTATTAAATAATTACAAATATTTTTAAATACTTTTTTATGGTTAATTCCAAGTAGTTGTTTCTACATTCTAGCAACCTCCATTCTATTTATTAGATGAGCTTTATTGGAAATTTTTAATGTTTGAATATTATAATAACAGATCAATTACCAAAAGCAATGGCAAAGCTAACTTTATACTTTCACCGTTACATCCTTTCTGTTTACGGTAAATCGAATGAGTGAGTAAACATGTTTGAGTCAAAAAAGTAAAGAAAATGAAATAAAAAATATTACACAATGGAATGGGTTAATTCTATACTTAAAATTAATAATAATAGTAGGTTATAAACGCGTCATTTAATTTATTTTTAGATTGTATTAATTTAGTTTATGTTTATATTTTAATGTCGTTATGTTATTTTATTTTTAATTTTTGGTTACATAAATTTTCATACACGTTCTTTTTTTATTACTAATTATTTATGTTCACATAATAAACTTATTTAAAATAAATATTGCATTTAAGAAATGTAAATAATTATAATCAGTACAACAATAAAAAAAAATTCAGAAAAAGAAAAGAAATATGTTTTTTTTTCGTTCAGTGGTTTTACCAAAAAGGATTTTAGTTTGTGTTAGTTAATTCAGAGATCTTTCTTTTTCAACATCTTAACCCCCTTTCGCATCATCTCTTCATCTTCTGAACCTCTGAACCAGTGCGTGCAGCTAACGGTTTATCCCAGCTCAGTAGTAACACTTTTTCTACTCAGAAACTTCATAGAAAGTACTTTTTTCATCTGTAATAGTGCCGCTCTTAACTTCCTTTTAGACCTTTTCCATTTCAGTTAATAGTAAACTGTAAAAAATTTCCTACCATTCCGACTGTTTTGTCTTCTAAAAAAATAAGTTACTTTAAAACCGAGCGTTTTGTGTATCCATTAACAAATGTCAAATAAAAACATTATTTATAATCGTTATTATAATAAAATTGATGTTGAAAAATTTTATGTTTGGTGCTAAAAAAAGTAATAATAACTTTGCTTTAAATTTTACGCAATATTCATGAGATCTTTTAAAATATAAATGTATAGAATAAATATTAACAAATACAATTATTTCTATAATATATATAAATTATATATATATATATATATATATATATATATATATATACACGATTAACGTATAGTATAACGATTAACGTCATTCGTGAATCTACATCTGTTCAATCTACCTTAAGTCAATTTCTGTTATGAATCTGGTTACAGGTAAAGAAATTTATATTTAACCAGGGAAAGTAATTTTATGTCGCAAAGAGAAGGGTAGCAAATCATAAAAGAAAGAGGACACAGTTTTTGCAAACAGATTACTAGATACTGTACGGGTCCTCAAGTAAAAGTTACCAGCTCTAGATTAAAAGATAAATAAATAGCCTTCAAAGAAAATATTTTTCTAAATTTTACACAGAAGAATACTGATTCTCTGAGGCATACAGAGGAAGTCATTAATTTTGTGAAACGTAATGAAAGCTCTTTTGCTTGATATCGTATACGGGTCAATTTTGAAACAATGATTGCTCTTGATTTAAACAGGTTTACAACGGAAAAGCACTGATATTCACTGTAATTCCAAAATGGTGGTTACAAAAATTTCAAAGTACATTAAAAACATTGCTATTATTCATATCTTTTAAAATAACTTGGAAAGAAAGAGCAACAACATAAAAAAATCAATCCAGGATTTTAATGAGTAATTTCATAAATTACGTAAACTGGAATAAAATGTTCAGCATTTTAAAAAAATTAGGGTTCAAATACAGAGATAGAAGAACAATTGCTAACATGTACAGGAACCAAACAGCAACAGTAACAATTGAAAAACATAAGAAAGAAGCCGTAATAAGAAAGGGAGCCCGACAAGGATGTTCCCTATCTCCGTTACTTTTTAATCTTTACATGGAACTAGCAGTTAATGGTGTTAAAGAACAATTTAGATTCGGAGTAACAGTACAAGGTGAAAAGGTAAAGACGCTACGTTTTGCTGATGATATAGTAATTCTAGCCGAGAGTAAAAAGGATTTAGAAAAAACAATGAACGGCATAGATGAAGTCCTACAGAAGAACTATCGCATGAAAATAAACAAGAACAAAACAAAAGTAATGAAATGTAGTAGAAATAACAAAGATGGACCGCTGAATGTGAAAATAGGAGGAGAAAAGATTACGGAGGTAGAAGAATTTTGTTATTTGGGAAGTAGAATTACTAAAGATGGACGAAGCAGGAGCGATATAAAATGCCGAATAGCACAAGCGAAACGAGCCTTCAGTAAGAAATATAATTTGTTTACATCAAAAATTAATTTAAATGTCAGGAAAAAATTTTTGAAAGTGTATGTTTGGAGTGTCGCTTTATATGGAAGTGAAACTTGGACGATCGGAGTATCTGAGAAGAAAAGATTAGAAGCTTTTGAAATGCGGTGCTATAGGAGAATGTTAAAAATCAGACGGGTGGATAAAGTGACAAATGAAGAGGTATTGCGGCAAATAGATGAAGAAAGAAGCATTTGGAAAAATATAGTTAAAAGAAGAGATAGACTTATAGGCCACATACTAAGGCATTCTGGAATAGTCGCTTTGATATTGGAAGGACAGGTAGAAGGAAAAAATTGTGTAGGCAGGCCACGTTTGGAATATGTAAAACAAATTGTTAGGGATGTAGGATGTAGAGGGTATACTGAAATGAAACGACTAGCACTAGATAGGGAATCTTGGAGAGCTGCATCAAACCAGTCAAATGACTGAAGACAAATTAAAAAAAAAAATTTCATAAACAGAAATGAACGAAAAATTTTATGACGTAATTTTTACCATTCGAGTTTAATATTTTAAATTTAAAATGATCTAATTCAATTTCGAAATCTCTTGAACGATTCTTTTATTGTTTGGTACTGATATCAGATTAAGATTAGAACAATTATTTTGTTTTTAAATTTGAATCATTTTAAAACTTAATAGTGCTTTAAATTGTTTTAACTTAATTGTTTTACCATTTCTTAGTTTATAATAAAATAAACTTATTAACAGAACAATTTTAATGATGAGAAGTTAAGTTTCTTTTACTAAATCAGAAATATCTACGGTTTAATAATTAAAATTACACAACGATTTAATTAGTAACAGATCTTTTGTTTCAATTAAAAACAAAATAATAAATAAATTCGTTAAACTAACTACATATCATATCGTATAACAAAAATAATATTTAAAATTTTAAGCCTTTACAAAACGCTATTGTGGTTTTCTCAACCGGACGATTTTTGTATCAATTAAATGTTTCACTTGGATATATTTATTTGGAAAATAAATACTCAAAAAAAAACTTGTTATATTCACTATTATATGTTTTCTAAATACCAAAAAAAAAAAGATAAAAATTTACAGGGAAACCGTATTTTTCATGATTTAAAATTTATATTTATTTGCATTCTTTCTTTCCATCAGAAGTAGGATAGAAAAAAAAATTGTTATGAACTTTATTTTAAATTTCATTATACCATTCCGTTATAACAATACATCAAATTGAAATTCGATTATTATTAACAGTAAGCACGATATAAGTAATTAAAAAAAGAAATTTACTCTGGTCGCTACAAAAAACTACATTAGATGAATGGTATGAAGAATGGTACATGCTACTACATGGAAAAAATAAAGCAACTGTCACTGTCTACCATTTGCCTGGATGGACCAGGAAAACTATACTAAAATCATTACGTAGCAGAATTACAGAACAAAGCAATTAGTTACGAGTATAAGTTAAAAGAAAAAGCTGGCAAAGTATACTTTCAAATAATGATTACTGTCATTCGTGAATCTACACCTGTTCTATCTACCTTAAGTAAATATACTTTTGTTATGATACTGGTTACAATTAGACAATGCTATATATAATTAATTTTACGACATCAAATCAGAACAAAAGTGCAGAAAATCATGAAAGAAAGAGATCTACAGTTATAATTTTGGTAGATGACTTTTTCGGTTACGCCGATGATGTCATAATTACCAGAATAAGATATAAGCATTAAAATTCCCAAATTTAGTAGCTTCCTTACATTGTGGGAAAATATAGGAACAATTTTATTTTTAAACAAGAGTTCCGTAACGAAAAAAAAATTAATTTAAAAGTAAACTATTCAAAAATATTGAAAAGTAATGCATAACTTTTATGAAAGTATGAAAAAATTTTAGTCCCAAATATATTATAGATGCCAAAACTACTTATATTAATTTTCATAGCTCTTTAAGTAATGAGGAAAAATATTTTAACAATTGTTTTTTAATAATAAAAATTAAAATAGTTAAAGCCAAAATAAAAAAAAAACATACATTTTTTCTTAACAAATTTGTTAAAGTTTTCTCTAAATCTAACCCGTTCAATAAGGGCTAAAGGAATAAATAAAAATTTTCAAAAAACCTTTTAGACATTTTAGATCCGAGATCTATAATTAAAACAAATTGTAGACATTTCTAAATAGCTCGATATAATATGAAGTATACATTTTCTAAAGTTTTAAAAATATGAAAAACCGAAGGGAGATAAGAATGAAAAAACAAAAAAACATGTATTTATAATTTTAAGTGTGACAGCCGTACGTACATACACTCACAAATACATATATACTTTGTTCTAGATGAACTAACTGGACCCTTAAACCTACAGATTTGCAAAAAACCCGATACCTCATTTCCGACATGATCACCATACTTTTACCTTATATATATATATATATATATATACACGAGGTGCTACCCAAAAGTTCGGGGAATTTGAATTTCGAACCATTGCTGGTACGACCTGCTGCCGCAAGATGTGGCTAACAGTACTCTTTGTGAATCAGTGTTCCAACAGCTGCGACGGTGAAACGCTGCATTGTTGACTTTCGTGCGGTTGTGTTTTACTGCTTCGGCGAAGTTCTAAATGGCACACTTTAAAGAACAAAGAACCCGCATAAAATTTTGCTTCATGCTTAAAAAAAACCTGTGCAGAAATCCATCGCATGCTTGTGGAAGCATTTGGTGACAATCCTATGAGTAAAAGTAAAACTTTTTTTTGGTACAAACGATTCAAAGATGGACGAACGACAGTCGATGACGATGAGCGTTCAAGAAGTCCATCGACAAGCGCAACACCTGAAAACATCGCGAAACTGCGAGAGGCTATTGTTGCATAAAGTAGACAAACAATCCATGATGTTTGTGCAATCGTACAAATATCATATGGGTCCGTGCAACGCATATTGTCGGGCAATTTGAACATGAGACGCATCGCTGCAAAATTCGTACAGAGACTGTTGAACAGCGACCAGAAACAAAATCGCGTAGCTGTCTGTATTGAATTGAAAAATTCAGCAAGAGAGGACCCTAACTTCATCTCCAACATCATAACCGGTTATGAGACATGGGTGTACGGGTATGACCCTGAAACTAAGCAGCAGTCGTCGGAGTGGAAGTCGCCAAGTTCACCGCGGCCAAAAAAAGCACGCCAAGTTCGAGAAACTTGAAATCCATGATGATTGTTTTTTTCGACATGAAAGGCATTATCCATAAGGAATTTGTTCCTCTTGGTCAAACTGTCAGTGGGATGTTCTATTGTGAAGTTTTGAAGCGGTTACGTGAAAGCATTAGGCACAAACGTTCAGATCTGTGGGGTAACAACAGCTGCGTTCTGCATCATGACAACGCGCCCGCGCACATATCGCTACCCGTTCGGAATTCGTTGGCTTCCAAAAAGACGGTAGTGATTCCCCACCCACCCTATTCGCCTGACCTTGCTCCGTGCGACTTTTTTCTCTTTCCGAAAATAAAACTTCAATTGAAAGGCCGTCGTTTTAACACAATTAAGGAGATTCAGGAAGAAACGCAGAACGTGCTTCGAACACTTTTACATCTGCAGACTTCCAGGGGTGTATGAAATCATGGGAAAAATGCTGGGATTACTGTATCAATGCTCAAGGGGATTACTTTGAAGGAGACAGTGGAAATTATAAGTTATGGTAAGCTATTTTATTTTTATGGTAAAATTCCCCGAACTTTTGGGTAGCACCTCGTATATATATATATATATATATATATATGCTCGTATATATTCTAGCTATACTCACCGGAAAAATAAAGAAGGTATTAAAATCCATATTAATTGTTATTTAAAATATAAACACTTGAAAATATGTTAAGGTAAATACATTAAATATAAATCATGTGTTCACAAGTCAGTAGGTGTTAAAGATAATTAGTTAAGCACACATTATTATGCACATAGAAGAGATATAAGAAATCAGTGTTTTTTTCTTTTTTACTTCCTTCTACGAAATAAGTACTGCGATCGGGAAAAATTTCGGTTTTCAGATTTCAACGAAAATATCCATTTTCACCATCCCTGAAACCATTTTGACTAGTTTCAACGTGACGTCTGTGCGTACTTACATATGTATCTCGCATAACTCAAAAACGACTAGCCGTAGGATGTTGAAATTTTGGATTTATGAATGTTGTAACATCTATCTGTGCACCTCCTCTTTTGATTCTAATCGACAGGAAGAAAAGTGTCAAAAAAAGCCCAAAGTCTGGATTTTGGACTTTTTCTTAACTGCAGTAATAAGCCCTAAGCGAGAGCTTTTCAATAACATACTAGAGGTACTTATTTTCATTGGTTCCAGAGTTAATAGCCAAATAAAATTTTAATTAATGAAATTCTTGATCTTACAAGAGGAAGACTCAAAAGGGAAGGTTTGAATCCGACTTCATCTCCTTTTTTTAAGTTTTTTTTAAAATTTAAATATATTGATTTATTAATAATTATTAACCTCTGATTGTAAAAAAAATTGCAATAAATTATAATTCAATAATAAAAAAAGTATATAAAAAAATATCAGAAGTATTAATGAAATAAAATTTTATGTACTTTTCATTTAAAAAAAAGTGTATATCTAATTTAATAGGCGTATAAGGAAGTCATGTAATGTCCACATCAAATTGTTTTAAAATTTTAATTAATTTTTTTTAAATTCATTCGCTTAGTAAAAGTATCTTTATTTTTACAGAAATCATTTAATAGTTTTTTAAATAAACTGGTGGTAAGTTTTTTTAAAAGGAGTTATTGAATTCATTAAAAATGGTAACAGAAGCATTATTAGGCCCCCTTTCGTTAGCCAAATTATTGTTTTGAGTTATTCGAAACAGTTCTAGGTCTGATTTTATAGAGATGGTTATTGCTACTTTTTTTATGAATACATTTGTAGCGAGTGTCCCCATTCATAAATATAAATACAAGAATAAGTTGAAATGTTTAATTTTCTGAATATTGGCACCACAAATTTTCATATTTATGGATACCACAAGGATCTACCAGCTCGCTTTTGTATCCTGTAAAACTGGTCTTATTTTTATTGAGGAAACTACAAAGTAATATTATATTTAAAACGGCAATATGCATAAGCAAAATAATTAGTTAACGATAATTATATAATCAGAGTTTTATTAACATTCTTCAAAGTACAACTTTGGTTTTTTTTTTTGTGCAAACGAAACCAGTTTGATTATCCGTAAATAAATTCTCGTCTTATAAAATATTCAGAAACTTCGCTTTATGGGTAACAAAAATACTATCATTACTGTTAATGGGAATTCTACCTACGCGATCAGCAGTGAAGTATTATGATTTAAGATTTACCTTGGTTAATGATGATGTTTCTTACTGATTATTATTAGGTTTCCTACTTTTAATACGTTCAGTGCTGAGCACTTACAAATGCGTGGACTATGCATACATGCAATCTGCTGACCACACACATACGCGTGGTAATACACCGACTTTTCTACCTCTAGTGATGGGGTCAGCGTGTTACTGTTGATTTGGAATCTGTTAGCGCGTCAGCAACGTTTATATGCCAGATGTACTGCCGGTAGGCGGGGAGGCTCATTAGAGTGAAAGGACACTCCCTAGACTATGTTATCCGTCATTGTGGTATCCTGACCGCTGGTGAAGGGAAAAAAGTTTATATTTGGTTGCTGTGCAGTTCGTTCGTAATTATACTGAACCGGCTTTTTTGGTGATATTTTAAATTTGCGTGGAGTTTCATAAGTTATGAAGAAGATAGATTTATAATAAATAGAATATAATAAATTTTATAAATTATTTAAATTTCAGTTCGTATCAATTAAACGATTAGTTTACCTTTATATTAAAACTACATATTGATTCTAATATTTTCATTTTAAATTAATACTTTTTGGCGATTATTTATATTCTTTATTATAAAATGCAAGTTTAATTTTATAATAATAAATTTAATTAAATTAATTTAATTATTATTTAAACTTAATTTTATTATTTTTATTTTATCGTTTTAAATAAAATCGATAAAATATACAATGTATTTATTCCATTGTGTGTTTAAAACATAATACTTACTTTACTTAATATTAAACGTTCAGAGGACTATACGTAAAAACTAATTTTCAGGTCATAATTAAGTCAGATGATACTTGAAATCAGATGAAAATAAACTGTAAATTAATCTAACCGATATAAAAGTAGAATAAAAATTCTAAACTAATTACTGATATACAGAATAATTGAGGATTTATTGCACGTAAATTTTACACAGACATTTATATAATTAAAATCCACAAACTTGGTCTTCCTTTTTTTCATAAAACTAACAAATAAACTATTTTTATCTAATTAAAAGACTAGAAAATTAGTTAACATAAACTGCCTACGTGAACAATTAAGAAATTTAGGAATCCGCTCGCCCGACCGAGCGCGAGGAAGTGTTCAGCACGATAGTATAAATTCAGTGTTTTCTTCTATCGTGCGCACCACGTGCTAGCGTGTGGTTGAGTTTTTTGCGTTTATCAAACCTTTAACATTGCAAGATATTTATAAATATATGTTGGTAACTAGTATACTTACGCGAGTTAAAAACAAAAAAATAATTCAGCACGAAGGGTTAATACACCGATACAAAGCCAGCAGTGAATGTGTTTTAATAATATATTTTGAACCGTTAACTAGTTTTGTAAGTTTTTATATCATTTTCATTTTCCGACACACTTTAACTTTACATACAGTTTAAAAATTAAAATTCTGAAAATATCAAATATTTTTTTTTTCACAGGCCTACATTGTTATTTACAATTGTGATTTTACAGTTTGTTTGCGATTCTATTTTTTCTTTTTTGTCTTATTATTGTGATATTCATTTTAATTTGGAAAAATAATAATTTTAGAGACATTATTTAGCTGTAAGTAATTCATAAAGTTGGTAATTAATAATATAATAAAGACAGCATTACCATTATAAATTTGTACCCCATCACAGTCTGCTGTTTGTATAAATAGAGAAACATAATAGGGACAAAGTTTAGCTTCAGTTTTCAAGTTTATGCATCGAGTGGAAACTTGTTACTTAGGTTGACGGAGATGAATTTCAAGTTTCCTTTAAACTCATCAAACTGCCCCTTCCAAAGCTCACTATTCCGACTTACTTTGTCGTTTGTTAAAATATCGTCATTTCATTTTACAGTAGCGTCTTCTTTCTTTCCGCGTACAGGCTAAAATACCTACAACCTCACAACACCTATATCAAGTTTAAAATACATCGATAAAATAACTTGTAACTTATAAAACAACGCTAATAAAAATCAATAACAAAAGGTAAAAATGAATGAAAATAAGCAATTTAATAAAATGTCGAATAAAGTACAAAGTTCGAGTGATATCGTTTTAAAAACGATATCATGACAGTGATGCTTAGTTTTGTCTGGAGCCGATAACAACCAATATTGGCTGTTATGTTGAAAATGAAGATCGCTGAATTTATTTTTAATAATTATTACGTTTTCTTTGATCAAATACGGAGGTTCGCTTTGATAAAATGTAATGCTCATAACGAGACAAACGAATGTCTCACAAAGAGACAACTGCTGCTATTTTGCTTGTTTATTTCCCTACTATTAACGTTCAAAAACTCGTTGACATTTTTTTTAGCCACTATAGTCTTGTAGAACGTCTGCTGTATCAACGTGTTTAAGATAACGTGCAGTTTCTGAGTTTTTAACAGTGGAAACAATGAACGGCAGTAAAATTTATTGTCGTACAAAACGCGACTACGGAAGTACTGTCAATAGGAGAGCAATAAAATAAAGCGTGCGTGTCCTGTTTGGCAATCCACAGAACCAATAATTCTGGAATAAAAAAATGCTTGGCCAAACACATCTTAAGAAATCGCCGATGCTCTTATAAAGTTGTATTTTGAACTTATTCCACTCCCTCCACTCACAAAATTTGATGTCCTTCTTTTCGTCTCTTTCTGCAGTTAAAGAGAATATTAAGGATATTCATTTCTCAACAAAAGTCTGTCTGAGTCTTACGGTTTATCAAGGAAAGACCGCCAGCATTCTGCATTGACTGAATGAGAAATTAATTCACCGTCGGGAGGAATGTGTAACTGTAAATGGCGACTGTATGGAAAAATAAATGTAGCAAATAAAATATAATTTTGGGCCATAATTGTTTCGTTTGACTAGTTTTTTCATTGACCATTTTTTTCATTTACGAAACGACATTTCTTTTCATTGTGAATTATATTTCAGTCACCCCTTGCATATCAACAGAAAAATAGTCTTAAAAGGGAAAATAGCAATTATTTTATATCATTAGACTTTCTGTTATATTGACTTTCTATCGTTATTTTTTTTTACTGTTTTATAACAATAGTTATAACACGGATTCATCATTAAATATCAGGGACTGAAAGGTCCTCACAGCGGGTGGGAAAAGGTGAAATAAAGCCAGAGGAAGCAAAAACGATTACATAAACAGGAAAAGTCATTTCTGCAATTTTTTTGCGAATCTCGTGGTGTGGTGCTGATAGAATACCTGGAAAAAGGCAGGACCAGCTTGGGAGAGTATTACGCTTCATTACTGGACCTATTGAAGGGGCCTATTCGGGCTTATCTTCCACATCTGGTCAAATAGAAAGTGTTCTTTCAGTATGAAAATACGCCTGTACAAACGTTTCAGGTTTTTGGTGTAAAACGTCATGACCTACATTTCACAGTGCTTTCATATACACTGATCCACCGGATTTTTCCCCCAGTGATTATTTTCATTTCCCAAACCTGAAAAAAATGGCTCGCTGGATGAAGATTAATTTCAAATAAGGAAGTCAAAGCTGAGACTACAGCTTATTTTGCAGACAAATTGACCACATCGAACTCCAATGGGGACACTAAAAGTTGAAAATATTGGTGTAATGAATCGCATTGCAAGGTGTAGCACACTGAAAAATAAAATTAAAAATTTGTGAATAAGCTTGTGTTTTCTTTTTCATACTGAAACTTTCTGTAAGGCCTTAGTACGTCAATCCGCTTTAATATCAAACTATTTCCTATCGAATTAAATTTGATTTTTCACGTAACCTGGCAATCTATAATCTGGCTGTACTCTGAGAAATTGAAGAATATATGTTTCATGAACTGATTTCTCGTTAAGAAAAACCTATAATAATAATTTCTAATGTATACGATAAGGGATACAAGCTTTCTTTCACCTATTTTTCCATAAAATCAACCATCTGAAGTTCTTGTAATTGGAAATTCGTAAAGGATCTAAAAAAATTTTTTTAAACTAAATTATTATAGTTAATATAATATTTTACGGTATAATTATCAACATTATTAAATTTATGTAACTTAAAATGTTACAATGAATTGAGTCAAAAATGTTTTTTTTTTATAGCGAATTTCTGTTTAAAAAGTGAACCAACTTGTTCTTTAAACAAAGAATAATTTTTTTTTAATCTGTAATCTATATCAAGCCTTAAAATAGAATAATTTTTCTAGGAATAGAAACATTTATTTACATGACACATTTATTTCCCAAAGAAATACACATTTTAAAATGTGATGAAATGATATAAAATGAAGCATTATTTAGAAATATTAAAAGACTAATTATATAATTATTATTGCGAGTTAAAATAATCAAAAAATACACTGCGTATTTATTTTGTCAATTTTATACAGTTATGAACGCAGCAGGCAATGTTCGTGGTCCGTCATATTCAACATTTTGTTTTATAATGAACCTAACAAGAACAATCATTTGTTTTAAACTTAACTTTCGCTTACAAATTTTAAAGATCAAATAAGATAATGTGTTTTTCTATAAAAGTGTATAATTAAACATTAACAAATAAAATAATTCTTTTTAATAACTCAAAAGTATAAGTGTAAGTTAAGTGTATGTATACATATGAATCGGTGAAAAAAAAAAGAAAGATATTTGTTGTAGAATGTACACATATTTTGGTTGCGTGTGTGTGCTTGTGGTAGTGATTGAACGGTACAAGTCAGTCGGCTTCAAGTCGAGCTGCCGATGAGAAGTGTGTGTGTACGTGCAACTGCTGTGTTCAGTTAATACATGTTTAGACAGGATTAAAATTTATACAGTACAATTATCGTTATTCATATAAGTCTTTTTTATACCGTAAAAATAAAACATTATTTCATAAATTCAATTGAACTTTTTTTGGGGGTCATGCCCTAACAGTATTTAAGAAAAATGAATTCTTGCCAATTTTTTATTATAATTTAAACTAATTTTTTGTTTAATTATTATTGTTATTATTAAGTATTTTAATTTTTACAAAACATGAAAATTAGAATAATAATAATACTTAGTATGACAATACCGTTCACAAAATATACGTGTGTCGTTAAATAGTTTTCTTTATGGCAATGTGATAAATATTAGGCTTTATATTTTTGTTTTACAAATAAATATTCTTCTTAATTGAAAGAGAGAACCATAATAATCTCTACTTAAATTTAAACTTTAAGTTTATTGAAATTATGAAAAAACACCATACATAAAACTAGCACTTGGAAGAGAATATTAAAAGAGAATAGTACATATTTCAGGGATCACCTAACCAGTCTAGGACCATGTCTAGTAGGTTTTTCAGCTTTAATTAAGAAATTAATATTAAAATATTTTTTTTGTCGCAAAGTAAAATTTACAATCGGTTACACTATTATGGAAACCATAAGTAGATACTATCACATGCAATCACAGGTAGAACGGCTTCCATCGAAGCTCCTAAAAGATTACATATTAATATTCCTATAAAGAAGATTTAATGTAAGTGCACGTATAAAGTTAGGTCAGAGAACAGTGCCACTGGTAGTTCATCGCAAAACAATTTGATGGATAACACTAAGTTGATGCAGTTACACTCCAAATTACATAGTTATAAGGGTCCAGTATTGGTGGAGTCGTTTTAGCATTCTAACGTCTTGTTGGAGTGTAAGGTCGGTGTGTGTTGACTGTGGTGTCTGAATGTGTGTAAGGGCCTTCCTGAAGTAATGCACACCAATTGTACCAAGGAGGATGGGTAACCAGGGGTCGAGGTTTAGTCGGTAGTGCGCAGGAACATATACGCATTTAATAACATCTTGCGGACATTGCCTAGGCGCCCGTAAATGGGGTTCCTCCACCTCAAAAAAAAAAGATAGTGAGAGCTGTGTCTCGATTAGCAACCAGTGTATTTCCTTAAACTTAATACCCACTTTTTTTTTTGTTTTCTCTTACTTGGATCTTCCATATCAGAAGTCGATCAAGATAAGACCGAGGTACCGTATCCTTTGAACCTGCGGTATGAGAACGCCATCGAGGTGGACCCTCCCTCATTGCGATTATCACATGAATCGACTTCGGTCGATTAACGCTAAACTTCCACTTTGACAGCCGTCCGGTGATCCAACTCAGATTGTAGTGTACTTGAAGCTAAGGTCAACATCGATTGTCAGGATAGCCGTGTCATCGGCAAATGAAACCGCAGAGACGTAGTCCGTATTTGGAGAAAAAGTAAATATTAGAGTAAATGCAGAAAAAAATTATCTTTACGATTGTATGTCTAAAATCTACATTTAAAATGGGTCATGGATAAATAAACTCTTTTAATGATTTAACAAAATCATAAATCGATTTTTCGGTATTTTAGTCAAAAGATAAATTCTACGAGTACGTTAACCGCTTGAAAGCAGCGTATAAAATAATAGAAGTAAAATTAAAATAATAGTAATAATAATAATAAAATTAATTACAACCTTTTACAATATATTTAAATTATATGAGCGTATATAAAGATTGTTAATTTAAAATTTAAATCTTTTATAAACATAAAAAGTACCAATAACTTTATAAACTGAAGAGCACCTGTACTTTAAGCTTAAGATGAATACTAAGTTGAGATGCTTCCTTAAACTAAGTTGGATTAATGTTAAAACTTTACTGAACAGTAAGTACAACGCGAGGACGATTGGGGCTGGGGGAAAAGGATAAAGTTAGAGAAATTCTGTTTAAATAAACAACTTGTGTGCGTTTAAGAAACTAGCTTAAAATGTAAGTTAACGGGTATTGGAAATAAAAGTTTTCCATTAAAGGGGATGAGAAAACGAAATTGTCAACATCGAGCCCGGTGTAATCAGCCGTATAAAAAGGAAGACCCGTCATATAAAGTTAAATATTGTCTTTGAAAGTTTCAACTAAGAAACTGAGGCCGTCGTCTGTAACCCCTTTTAACATAAGTCGATATCTAATAAAATAAAGTATACGTAAAACTTAATATTACATTAATTAAATTTGTAAATTTCATGTACGATTACATAACTATGTAAATATTTATTAACCGGTCATACGAATATAAATTTACTGTTCCTGAATATCTTTAACCGGTAATATCATATTAATTTAAATTCTCTAACATATAATACGGTTTTAGATAAAAACAAATTTTTATTGAATCGTCAGGCTCGCTGAATGTAATTGGTGTATCCGAGTTAAAATCATTTATCTACTCCTAGGAGGATATATTGCAGATTAAATAAACATATCCCAACAAAAACTATTTCAAATTTTATTTGCAATATATTTTAATATTTACCTGAAGTTTGATTTCTGTTTAAATTTTCGTGAGCAAATAAAATTAAAAGTCCTACCCGGGAAATCGGAGACCGTCTTCAATATCTAAAAATGATTAAATAGAAGATGTTTTTCTCAAAATGAATGTTTCTTCAAAATATATATGCATATATATATATATATATAATGAAATGAATAAAGTATAAATATTTTACAATATAAAGTATAAATAATTTTACAGTAAATATCATATTTACCATGAAAAAAGACTGTTGTTATTCCTTTCCTTCTTTTTTTTTTAATCTCTTCCTTTAATCTTTTATTTTTAATATATTTATACTTTATTCATTTCATTATATATATAATTATATTTTTTGAAGAAATATTAAATAAAAGAAAAAATAAGAAAGAGGATCTGGAGCCTTAGTGTGAGAGGGGCTTTGACGAAAGGAATTTTTGTCTGTCACAAATGTTTACCGGGCACGGTAATTTTGAGACATTCGCCATAAAATCGGAAGGTGGGCGACTCCGATATGCATGTATTGCCTGTTGGAGGACCCGGCTGAACACACGCTTCTGTACTGCTCAGAAGGGCATCCGAGAGAAGGCAGTCCGGTATTGAAGGCCTTAAACCTGATGAAGTAATTACATACATGTTGGCCACGGAAATTAATTGGAGAAGGGTGGATACATTTGCGTTCACCGTATTGGACGGAAAATACATCGAGGGAAAAGAATACGAGGATATTACAGTAAGGTGTGGCGGATAACCCCGGTCGCGAGGACCGGCCCGCTTAGGTGTGTCGGTTCCAATGAACAGCCGGAGACTCCGGGGACATCTAGGACCTGGGGAAAAAAGAAAATACCGGGCGCCGGGTTGGGGTGTTGGGAACGGCATAGTCGGGCCTGGTTTCCCCCACTTGGAGATTAGAGGCAGACGCTAAAACAGATCCAACAACTGACCTGCCAAGCCGAACTTACTGCCGGTGGGTGGGGAGGACCCCTTAGAGTTAAAAGGACACTCTCCTGAGCTGAGTAATACTTCACTGTTTATCCGACCCAGGGGAGTAGGGGTGAAAAAAAAATCATTCAGCGAGATCTCGTAATTGTCCTACCTTTAAGCAGGAAGTAGATGTTCTTGAAGTGCCTTTTAAAGTTTGAAGTGTTTTTAGTATGTTATTTTTTAAACGTTTCTTAACTGGCAAAGACCTTTACACCCTTGCCATATTGTGTTTCTTTTGGAGTTTTAATCCCATGACAAGTCTGCTTATTAAATGACCTATATTTACAATAGTAGGCTACTGACTACGTCACTAGTGTTTTTTTAAGGAGATGAGAAATATTCGCTATACTTTTCTTCTTTTTTTTTTAAGTGGAAAAGGGCTAGTGACTAAAGTAGTCGATACCCTATACCCTAAAAACCTCCAAAAAAATAATAATAATGGTAACATTTACTTAAAATGATTTTGGTTTATTGATTGCACGTCATTCAGTTATAAACCTTGTACTAGATGATCATTTCGAATGTTCAACCCTCAATGGTAGATATTGGATATTAGAAAAACCATTTACTACAAATGTAAAAGGAAATCCTAATAATAATTAGGATTATTAATAACTAACATTTCTAAATCATTCAGATTGTTATTAAGAGAATTTAAAACAAACCACTTTCAACTTCAATCGTCCAAAACAACACAATTTTTAACCTACAACTTTTTTTTATGATTAATTCACCACATAAGCGTGAAGCTTATGGATGGGAATATGAAATGAAAATTTGTAGCGTAAAAAAAATGTCATGTCTAACCGGGAGATTCGAACCCGGGACCACCCGATGAAAGACCGAGATGTTATCACTCCGCCACGGAGATTTTTATTGTATAAATAATCGTAAACATATTCTTATTTTACAGAAAATTGTTTATTTATTATTAATTTTCGATTAATTTTTAATTTTGTTTACAGTAAGGACTGGTTTATTGTTTTCATTAATTCCCCAGTTTCTTTTGGTGAAGGATTTAAATAGCAATCTGATTTTAAGTATTTATGTTAACTGTTAACAAACTGTATTAATGTTTATTATTTTTCGATTTATTTCAATAAACATTTAGCGTAGTTTCTTCTTTGTCTTGAATAGCCGGTTTTTAACTGATTTAACACACTAATCTGCAAGTCGGTAAAAATATTTTTTTTTTTTAAATATTACGTGACACAAGATAAATAATTAATGTAAACGCAGTTTTCTTAATTTTCCATCAATTTTATAAAAAAAAAATGTAGTTTTTTAAATGATAATAATTATGACTGTTTTAAATATTTGCAATTTAAACAAAGAATTTTCATTATAATTATTTTTTTAAAAACATTAATTTTCAAATAATTTATTTAAAATATAAATAACGAAAATTAATTAAAATTTCATACCTTTAACGTATAATTATTTCAAAACAAATTAGATTTTATTTTAGTAAAATGTCTCATACATTCTGTTATGGTTTGTTTGTGTTTGTGTATAACAATAATAATCTAGTACTACCTTCTAAACGGTTTGCTTACTTTAATTCAAGTCCGAATAGGCCCACTGGTTTGTAAACAGAATAAGCAAGGACAGAAATGTAATTTGGAAAAAGATAGAATGACTGGCGGTAATACTTAAAGGGAAATGTGTATGTTGGGAGAGATCTGGTTGCGTTTTATCAATCCTATGAATAAATTAGAGTAGAAAACCCAGACAAAACGCACTAAGATGAGTGCAACTGATAAGATGGCACTGTGGTTGACAGTCTTTGTCCTTATCACAACAGCGATGCGAAGCGCTAGCGGCTTTAGTGTACAAACTAAAATAAACCAAAACAGTTCTCTACTTCCTCTATTGTACTATGTTTATTGTTTAGTAGTATAAGTATATAAATCTGAATCATAGTTATCAACCTTGGATTAAAAAAAAAAAAAAAAAAACATTTAATAAATTAAATAAAAAATATAGGTTAATTCCTACCACTTTAATAAATAAATTAAGTTACTTTCTGTAATTTAGTAATTACGTTTTTTTTTTTCAAATACTCGTATATTAAATGAAAAAAGTAATGACAAAACAAATTACAAATTTTTTAACAAACTTAAATTAATAATGTAATGAAGTTTGATTTTAATAATATACAAACTGATTCAAAAGGAAAATGAAAGTAAATTGGTAATTGATTTTAGAGCTTAAAATAAAGAAGTTCATACAAACATGTGTCTGAAAACGCTTGTTATCGAGTTACGGCTAACGAAAAATGTTTCCCGTATTTCAGTTCCCCAGATGAAATGAAAAATTTTAAGGCGTTATATAAATCGTAAAATTTATGGTTTCTTATTTTTTTTTTGCCTGAAAAATCGAATAAAACAAGTACCAACACTCTATCTCTCGTACCTTTCATGATATCCAACGTAAAACAGAAAAATTCGACGACAAAAAACAGATTTTTTTTTTAGGTTTGAAGTATAAAAAACTTTGTTAAATTACTAATAAATGCGTAAATTTTACGCATTTATAGAAGTTTTATTAAAACTTCTAGAAAATTAGATTGTGAGAATATTGATATAATAAACTCTATGAAAAACAAAAAAACAATCAACTTTTATCAAAAGGAATAAATCTTAACAAAAAAAGGTTAGGAATTTGTAAAAATTAAAAACAGTTGTTTTTAGTAAAATAAATTGAAACCTTTGAAAACTAAGTAGGTAGGCAATACTAATTGTATGCTTTTAAATTAATTTGAATGTTATCCACTGTAAAAAATCGTGGTTACATATTAATGATAAACATTATGAGCGGTTTAGTTGTTTCTAACATAATTTTGATTGTATTCAATTATTTTTGAGAATTAAGTATGTAGGGTTTATGCGTTATTAGAATATAACTCGGTTGGAACTTGGTTTCGACAAATAATTCCAATTGTAACGAATACCGTAAGTCCTAAATAAGGTAAATTCCAAATTTCATCAAAATCGGATACGACGCCATATTTGTATATAATTAACATCGGGAAAATATTACATCTAGAAAATACTTTTGCGTTTTAATTCTATATAAGGAATCATTTTACTTAATAAGTTTTTGAGGGAGTAATAAATATCAGGTACACAATTATCATAAAAGAGATGCGATAGAACATTCAGTAAGAATATAAATCTATGATTAGAATATCTTTCTAGGAAATAAATAACCAACACGGGAAATAAAATATGAGCTCTTTTAAATAAACAAACAAAAAATGAGACACATATAAATAAATAAATATATGTGTATATATATATATATATATATATATAGTAGAGTAACTCGGTATAAGAATATATAGATAGATTAACCGAAATCGATAAATAAAACTTCCTAGCAATATTATTAATTTTAATTGATTGGGTCAACCGATCCCTATTTTTTTATCTTTGGTCTTTTTTTAATGACAGATTTTAGTTCTAAAAAAAAATCATTTGATGTACATGAAGTTATAAGTTTACTGTAACTACACTTTGATCTTAACCAAGATGCCGAGAAGGAAATTAATGTAACTAGCCTAAACTAACCTAACTAAAGAGGTTAAACATTATGATTCCCCAGTTCATTAAATACAAAAAAATAAAAAATAAATAAGTTTAATTCATACAATGAACACGCAACTACTAACACACACATACACACACCATAATATTATTTTACTGATGAGCTCTAAAACAAAGTAATAGAAACCATAAAAATGAAAATATTCACATACCTTTTACAAATCTCATTATTTAGTATAAAAATTAGCGTGAATATTAACAATAACATTAATCTAAACTAAATACCACTTTTTCTTCATTAAGACAAAATGAATACATTCACTAATGTATGATGTGATTGAATTTGTAACGAGTTAAACAACATTATATTTTTTTTCATACGACTGGTAGTTAGACACGAACAATGTTAGACAAACAACTGCTTGCGCGCCTAAACGAACTGATGTTCGTTTATTTCCGCGTACAATCGTCTATCTACATCAGAGCTACCTAATACGACTTTTTTTACGTCACAGCTTATGAATTTGACTGACAAACAATCTGCCAGTACAAGCATATTTACTCTAATTTAACTGCGATTATCTTTACATTGTTCACCAAAACCCGACTTATCCAAACCGATTCGGCTTCATGATATTTTAAATAAATACATTTTATTTAACTTTAAAGCCTGTTTCTTTCGTAATTTTTATCTGATTGTTTAATTTAATGTTCATAAATTTATAAATATAGTGTTTAAAAATTATAGTTTTTTTATAAACTCATAGTGAAATTAATAATATTTCTCTCTTTTTGTTAAATTGAGATTTTTTTTACTTTGAGCTGTAGCTGTTTTAGCTTTAACGGAAAAGTATGTAGACCGATCAAAATTTTTTTAAACTGGTCTTTTTATAGTTTTGTGCACTAATGAGACGTTAACAAAAAATATATATAAATAGTATTTAAATATGTATATATATATATATATATATATATATATATACTTAATGGTGGTCCCGGGGGTTAAAATTTTTTTTTAAGGAAGTTATAGTTAAATATATAAAAAAAAACTTTTTTAACCCCCGGGACCACCATTAAGTATTTTATATATATATATATATATATATATATATATATATATATATATAAAATACTTATATACTTATTATATACTTATATTATACTTATACTTATTATATACTTATATTAAATACTTATATATATATATATATATATATATATATTTAACTATAACTTCCTTAAAAAACTTTTTTAACCCCCGGTACCACCATTACGTATTACTTCAGAGGATGAGATGAATGAAAATTTTTGTAGCGTGTGAAAATGCTATGCCTGACCGGGATTTGAACCCGGGATCTCCGAATGAAAGGCCGAGACGCTACCAGTCGCGACACGGAGGCCGACCTTAAAAATAAAACTTAATGAGAATTTTTTGTAACTATATTTTCTACATCAATAGGTCTTCAAATCACTTTAAAAATCTACTGCCCATCCCTTTCCAACGGTCTGTGTAACAAAAAATGTTTTTTTTAATTAAAAAAAAAAATTAATTTAAATCGATCTCTTAGTTACTCATTCCATTTAAAATGTAAAAATGTTATTTTTTTCATAGCCTTTCCTTTTAAAAATTCCTTTAAAAAGAAATACTAAAAAGTAAGCTTTACTTTTTACTCCTTCCCGTTTGACCCCCTTCTAGACAATTGTAAGTTTGTTTTTTTTTTTTCAAGAATTATGGTTGTATCTTTGCATTTCAAATCAATTTTAAAAAGTTTTTTTTAATTTTATTATCACCACTTAGGTATTATTTTTCTAAAAAAGTTCATTTTACCGATGCTTCCCCTTGAGTTTGGCTCCCAAATTTTTATGTTCAAAACTTATTTTTTTCAACAGTACACTCAACTAAAGTACACAATTGATGGTAAAGTACACACAACTTTGACGACGGAAAATTTATAACTTATTTCAGTTGCCATGGTGACAGAAATATAATGTAAAGGAGTTACCTTTTTCTCTTTAATCAATATTAATAACCCGCAGTGGGATGAATACCCGCCTAGCTTGCTCGGCGATTACCGGACCGCTCAGCGTGGAAAACATCATCGCCACCACGTTGCGGAGCCCCAAAAGTTTTGATAACATAGCAGGGTTCGGGGCGAGGGTTCTTCGGGAGAAGGATCGGGGGGCTCGGGGATGAGGAACAGCCGTCTGCGGAGCTGTCGTCCGCACGTGCTAGCACGACTGAGCGGTAGCGATGAAGCAAGAGTACTCTCGCACCTCCGAACGAAAAATACCGACTCCCGGCGGGGATGTCCCACTCGGGGTGTCACCGTTAGAGGCACTGGCACAAAGACCGAGTCCCGGCTACCGAAGTGGGGATCCAGGGACGGCATAGCCGGGCCTGGTGATACCTACTCTGGAGGTTTCAGGCGGGCGCAAAGTGAGATCCGACCGGCGGGCCAAGACGTGGGGACCCGTTAGAGTAAAGGACACTCCCCTGGGCTGTGTAATACTTAACTACAGGATCCGGCCCGGGGAAGAAGAAGAAAAAGAGAAAAAAAATCAATATTATTATACGGATTGTTAGTTACAATCGTTTACAACAGTTACAATAGTTTTATAAGGATTTGAATACTAGATCGTGGATACCGGTGTTCTTGGTGGTTGGTGGTTGGTGGTTTTGCTGTTGTGGTGGTTGGTGGTTTATAATGGTTTCAATTAACCACACATCTTAGAAATCGCCGACCTCAGACTGTACAATACTACACTTACATTCATACATGTCATCCTTATTCATCCTCTGAAGTAATACCCTACGGTGATTCTCGGAGGCTAAACAGGAAAACATTAAATATTATTAATTCACAAATTCACCCTCAAAGGGGCTTCGGCCCAGGTCTATGGCTTTAAACCTTCCGTGGGATAACACGACTCTATCCTACAAATTTGAAATCTATCAGTAGGTTGCTTCTCGCGTAATGCCAGAACAGAGAAACAACCAGACAGAAAACAGACAAGCAATCTATATATCTACGTACTCGTATAATATTTAAATTGTTATTAATTTAGATTGTACGCATTAAATTTCGTTTTTTTTTTAATATATATTCCTTTCGACTAACACAGACATCTACCTCTGTAGAAATAAACAAAAAATTACTTCTGGCTATGAGAATTTTTTTCTTTGAATTACATTCAGGGAAAATATTTCATGAAAATAAAATACATTTAATTTAATTGGTTTTTAGAATAATTTTGATAATAAAAGAGGAGTTTATTTATTGTATTAGGTATATATATATATATATACCAATTAATATTTAATTAAATTGGATCGATATAATTTTTTTTTTCTTAGAATAAAAATTAGAAGAAACGAAAAAATCAATCGTAGAAAAAAAAAAGGGTTAAAAGATTCAAAGTTGTAATCAGTAAATTGGTTCTTGTAGACCAATCGGGTGAGCAGTCGTGCTAAAAAAGAAGCATTCGCACACATACACATTTTTCTTTCAAGGTGGAGGAACTTCTCTGTCTCCATTGAACCGTCCTTAGATAACGCCCCTCGTTACCATGCATACAACCCCCATAGGAGATCATTTGTTTACCGATCTCATTCCACCCCTTTTTTCGCTACTCTGCACCCCGTAATAGTTTGTCCAGAGTTGAAAAAAAACTTACGTAAATAGTTTTATATCAGTTGTAAACTTTTTTCTTTTGATGAAACTTTCACGTTAAAAAAATAGAAAAAATAAATGAAAAGTCGCTTTTAAAAACGCGTATGAAATTAAAGCAATACTCAGAAAATTTAGAGCCCTACTTAAAACTTATTCGATATTTTGGCTTCAACTATACTTTTTTCAGTAAACGGTTCAAACGTATATCCTACGTGACAATATTATTTGGCTTTTGCTTTGATTTACATCAATAGATTTAATGATAAACAAAATATTAAAATATAAGTAACAGCTAAATAACTATTACCTTAATATCTAACTAAATTTGAACCCCATTAGGATGTTTATTACCCGGATTTATCGTGGAATTAGGTTAAAAATTTATCTAATAAATCGATGTGCCTAACCTGACCCTTGGTCAGGGATAATGAATATTTTAATATTAACTTATCGTAAATATTTAATTAATAAATAATACAATAATTTGCTCAATTTTTAAAGGATTTATTTTCAAGTCACGTTGTTTCAAAAATAAAGAGTAATCTAGTCATGTGCTTTCTGCCGTTTCAGCAATTTAATTCTGCTTTAATTGTCTCACTATGCGAAGCTACTATCTTCGTCTTTGTCTCATTCATTTATTCTTCTTCTATTTCGCCTTTATACTTTCGCGGTATAGCTACTGCAGCAGCATATCTATAGAGAAAATATAACGAATTATCAGAATTTTGGTATCGGGATTTTTGCGAACGTCTACGTTTAAAGGATTCGTTGATTCAAAAGTACAAACAACGTTATAGGAATTTAAAGATGTTATTAATGCTGGAAGTACTTATTTTCTGCACCCCATTCAATGTGTTTATAAGTATGAGCTTAAATTACTTTCATTAACGCTTTCTAAATTGTAATTTATTTTGTATTGTTTTTACTTTCAATATCTTCATGTACCTAAACATTATTTCATGTTATTCAACACCGATTTAACAATTTTTTTCTGGAATTATATAGTCACATCTTCCAGTATGTGTCGAAGATATATATCTTCCATACATACTGAAATTCAGAAAGATGTATATTTTCCAGCATTAATATCACTATACTTTATACAAAATTAGTAAAGGAGGGAGATAGTTTTCGCCATTTTGAATTTATGACATTTTAGTTTTTCGATTTTTGACTTTTTTTATAATGGTCGCAACAAATTAAATTGTATCTTTCAGTCACAAAAAATCTTTATTATGCTGAGTAGAATTCGATTTAAAGTGTAGTTAATTTTTCAATTTTACTCTTAAAATTTCCTCGTAAAACTGAATGATTAAAAGGTAATATAATAAAAAATTATTATTTTTATCTTAATAATACTAAAAAAGAAGAAAGCGTCACCGTGGAATTAAACTACAGTATGAAATTTCAATTTTAATTAGAAAACAGAAGAAGCGATGAAAGAATTTAATCAAAATTTGAAAATATTTTAACAATCAAAGGAAAAGAAAAACATTTTTTTTAATTTTCTCGTGATATTGTTCCTCTGGTGGAAAGAAGAGTTATTCAAACACATACCGAGAATCACATATTTATATTTCTAGTATCTGTTTGAAAAAAATAAGTGCAATATAAGGTTTTATTACTCATTTTAATGATATAAAGAGGAATAAAAATAAATTAAAAATTAGCGTAGGAGAAATCAATATAATGTACGGTTTCTGGGTAAAATGGTAAACTGCATTTTTCACAATCTGATGGTAATTCAATACGTAATCCCGGGAAGTAACATCCGGTAAATTAAAGAGCCCGTATTCAACTTTGGAGAAGCTTTATTCTAATTTAAACGAATAAAAGCTTCAACAAAGTTTATTCTAGGGTTAAAATTTGAATGCCCTTTTTAATTAACAGGTTTCCATAAGTCACCATAGTTAAGCAAAACAGAATGTTACATTATATAAAAATAAAATCTTGTCACTAATTATTTAAAATAAATTTATACAATTTTTTTTAGAGAATCATTATTCTGTCAGTGAGTATTTAAATAACATAACAAAATAATTTTAAAAAAGCCTAGATTTTCGGCATCCCATTCAATGTTTATATAAGTATGAGCTTAAATTACTTTCATTAACTTTTCTAAATTGTAATTTATTTACTTTCAATATCTTCATATATCTATCTTAATATTATTTCATATTATTCAATACTGAATTTAATAATTTTTTTTCTTGAATTATTTTCAGTTATAGTGCATTCGGAAAGTTGCTGTGCAACTTGTAGAATTATGGAAGTGTAACGACAAAACTTTCTAAATAGCACAATTGAAACTTTCTACTTTGTATTTTATTTCATTGTTTTATAGAAATGGGTAATAGAAATAACTGGAATAATTTATAAAAGGTGTTGAAAATGTCCTCCTCCAACATCAATTGCAAACGTTTCAACTTGTTTTCAAACACTTTAACCGACTGATGTACTAGAATGTTTCGTACATAAACCGTTATTGCGGTTTTTAGTTCGTCAATCGTGCGTGATTTTTTGCGATACACTGCTTGCTTCGTTGCTTCCCGTAAAAATTAATCTTTGGGACTCAGATCGGACAATCGTGCAGGCCATAAACTCCCCGAAAAATGATTCGTTCACCAAACACATTTCGTAAAAAGTCATTAATCTGTTAGTTGTATGCGTTGTAGCGCCATCTTGTTGAAACCAACCGTGTGATAGATTTCCATTTCTATTAGATGAATAATGAAGTTTTTTAAAACAGTACAATAACGATCACTATTTCAAAAAAAAAGATTGGACCCACAATGCGCGTTCTTTTCCATGCCATATTCCAATTTTCGTTTTGTGTAAAGATTGTTCGTGTAATTCATGGGGGTTAGTTGTGGACCACAGTCGTGTATTTTATGAATTATATCCTCGCAGATGAAACCACGTAAAAACATAATGTACATACATTACATTATTAAATACATTACGTTTTTTACATTTGTAAAAAAATGTAATGTCAAGGATATCTATGAAATTTTGGTCAATAAAACGTTTAAACTTTGACAATAATTTAATCTTTTGGCATGATCTGTAGGTTTCACTTGAACTCACATTACTGTGTAAGAGCTAAGTTTCAATTCTTTTCTTACATCTTCATGTACGGTAGCAAGTACGATATACTAACTTACCTTGCTGTAATAACTTAAGCATTGACTTTGATGGACTTACGGCCATAACATCAAAATATCAAGCAGCTTCTGTTCGTTTAGTTTAGGTGGTCTTCCACGTCGATCAGCTTCTTTAACAGAGCCCGTTACCCGAAATTCTGTAATAAGAGTTCAAACTGCTTTGCGGTGAAAAACAGGATTATATGGAAAATGTTCAGAAAATTTGTGTTTACTAAATCAGTATAGTTGTCAACTTCACGAAAGATGTGTTCAAAGTGAAAAATGCATTCCTGTAAGGAAAACACCATTACCTTTCTTGCAAATATTGATTCCATTAAACGAAATTAAACGAAGCACGTTCAATCACAACTTAACAACTGACGTCTTGGTTTATTACTGAGCATTGCCTGAGGAATCCACAGGGCAATCAATCTAATGCCGAAAGAACAGAATTCACCACATAATTCTAAAGCATACTGCACAGCGACTTTCCGAACGCACTCTATATTTTGTGTAGGTGCTTAAGTTTTTATCGCAGTTTCCCTTAATCCATCCAGGAATATATTGCATCAGTTTCTTTTTTTAACCGAGGAATAGCATATCCCCCCCACTTCTGACGTGATATATAACGTCCCGATTAGAATAAAAAAAATGTATTTATTTATCCAAATAATCGAGGTCACCTTTTCATTCTATGCATAAATGAATCTTACAGCTGTGAAGAAAGGTATGCGCGATTTATTAAACCAAGTATCTAAGTGCATCTTCATGTTAGAGCGGTAAAATTTATTTTCACAACGCCACTGAATTATGTCTCCGAAATATAGCGTTATTTCGTGCCCGTTTTTCCATATTTAAAAGCTAAATAGAATTTCAAGGTCTTGTAAAAAATTCGACCCCACTTCCGTGGTGTCATTAAATTCCAATAGGTTAATGGTTAAGTAGTATATTTAAAAGTTAAATTCACGCAAGTACAAATAGTACTGTGCACAGTGAACTGTGTACTAAAACCAAATTCTCTTGATACATTATCTTTTTCAAATTTTAACGATCTTATCAAACCGTTATAGAGATTTTTGGAAAATGGAATTCTTTTAAAGTAAATTAAATAAACTTTCTCTTTTTTGGTATACGCCGCTGAATTAATAAAAAAATAGTATATCCATTTTCACGTTTCAAAAAGTTCAAGTTAATCTGGAAGAAATCGGAAAATGTAAACCTTGATTATATTACTTTAAATTCCACAAATAACAGTAATTTCCTAGTTTAGTACTAATTATCAATAGTTATTTAAATAATACGAATAAAAAATACTATTTAAATACTCATTGTTAAAAATAAGAACATGAAACAAATCAACCAACAATCCAAAATTATTTAGTTAAAAAATAGATGAAAAAAATTTTAAATTTATTAATAAATTTAATATAATTTTTAGTTTTATTTTACGGTAGATTTTAAAGAACTAAATAAGAAAAATAAAGTGAATTTTTAAGAAATAATATCAAATAAGTTACAAGGTGAAAAACAAAATTTATATTTTAATCTGTTCATTGAACCAAGGAATCTTAAAGCTTCAGATAATCTACTAAACTTGTGACGATTTTAAAATCGCATTACAATTCATTGTGCCGTACTGAGAAAAGTTAAATTGCTTTACATTGTTCAGCATAGCAAAAACAAACCAGGCCTTCAACAAATTCTCCCCGGACAGGTAGAAAAAGTTGTGTATTCATGAGTCGTTAAATTGTCCCCTCTTCATTAACATGCCCATTTTAAAACAAACTTGTATGAATATTTAATAGCAGAGTTTTTTTTCTTTTAACAAACCCTTTAATATTTCTAAGTTAGGCAATTTAAAGAATCTTAATATGGGTGTAAATTTATTTTAATTTATGTTCAACTATTAACAGTATTTATATGAAGGATGTATTAAAACATAAAAGTGATTAAAACAATAAAAAGAACAGTCGTTGAATACAATCACGTAGCACTTTCTTAAATTAAAGTATTATTTTATTCAAAATACCGTTGTTTGAATTTCCACCCGATCTACAAGGCAAGAAAGAATTAACATTTCCAGACGTAGAAAAATAAAATAAATAATTTATTTTATTTCCTTCTGCTGAAGGAAATCGTTATATTTCAGTTCCGATTCGCAACTATCAACCCCACCTCAAAGAAACACAATTATTCTCCGACTGAATCACAACATGAAGACTATATATATATTTATTAATACTCACATTTTTGTTTTAATTTTATCTGTATAAATAGTACTGTGTGGTTAAGCGGTAAATATATCAATATAAGCTTCAACCGTAACATGCAATGAGAGAAGGTAAACTAAACTAAACAGATGGGTAATTCAGCTGATGACAATGAAATGTCACAGAACGTCTATTCCGTGATGTTCCATACATTCTGTCATTTTACGTACTTTTATGATGTAAAGGAAGAATTAGATCGCGAAAAATTTCGGTTTTCAGATTTCACCGGAAATATACATTTTGACCATCCCAGAATCCATTTTGTTTACTTTCGACGTGACGTCTGCACGTACGTATGTATCTCGCATAACTCAAAAACGATTGGAAGTTGAAATTTTGGATTTAGGACTGCTGTAACATCTAGATGTGCACCTCCTCTTTTGATTGCGATCGACTGAACCAAAAGTTTCCAAAAAAGCCCAAATTCCAAAAAAAAATCTGAATTTTGGTTTTTCTTAAATTCAGTAATAAGCCCCTCATTCAGAGATTTTCAACGATATATCATGGTACTTATTTCCATTGGCTCCAAATAGCCAAATAAAATTTTAATAAATAAAATATTTGGATCTTACAAGGGGAAAGCACATCGATTCAAATCCGAATTCATCTTTTTTTTAATTTTTTTTTTTTTTTTTTTTTTTTTTTAATTTAAATATATTGATTTATTAATTATTAACAAACACCGATTATAAAAAAAATTACAATAAATAATAATTCAGTAACAATAAAAAAAAGAAAATATGAAAAAATATCAGAAGTCATGAAATAAAATTTTATGTACTTTTCATTTAAAAAAATATGTATATGTAATTTAACAAGCATACAAGGAATAATCTATTGGATTCATCCCACACAGGTCAATTTAAAAGAAAAAAAAAGCCGGCTAAAGGTCCTGAAACTTTTCAGGCGCTGCCCAAGAAAAAAGTTTTAAAATGGATTAATAAAACTAAAAGATTTATTTCATTTTAAAAAAAATATTTTAAATTATTATTCAGTGTTTACGAACGCAAATATCAAAAAATATTTAGTGCTTTAAAGGTAATATTATTATTATTTTTTAAACATATGAAACAAAGCAGTATAATAGGATCAAAATTTCAAAAAAACGTTTACGAAAAATAATTATGTTTAATGTTTTATGGTTAATTATGTTGTAATGTTTGAAAATTTAGAGACTCATGAATTAAGGAGCTGTTTTTAATGATTAAAATTGATTTTAAATACAATAAGAATAGAAATTTTTAAAAATTTCAGATTTTTTTTTTTTTTTAAATTTGGGTGCTCCTCCCCATCAAGCGAGCGGTATGAAGTTAATTTAGTGATTTTATTGTTTAACAAAATACGTTTTGAGTATTAAAAAATATGAAATTATGAAACATCTTCTTTCATTTTGCGCTCCCATTTTCAAGGAACAGAATCATTCGGGTAAAATTTATTTTAAGCAAATAATCCTTAAGTGGCGATAAAAAAAAGAATTGAATTTTTGAAATTATTTAAAAAATACAACGATATAGCCGTAGTTCTAAATAAACAAATTCGTAATTTTCTAGGATGAAAATGTTTGCTCTCTTTTTATCAAGAAATACTATAGAGTAAGAGCTATCAAAAAATTAAAATTTTAATATTTTAAATGCAATGGGTAACTTGCGAGATGGATTTAAATTTAAAATAAATTTTAAAATATTAAAATACTGTATTTGTTTACACCACAGACTATGGAGTGGAATGGGCAAAACAATTTTATAGTGGTTTGAATGCTTACCTATTTTATATAGAAAATATAGATTTAAGAAACTCCCATTAACTCCTTTTCTGAAGCAAGATATAGTTAAAAAAAGGAAGAAATATATAGTGTTAAGGAGAGGCGATGAATAATAAAAATAATTTTTTATAATTTGTTATCTTTTCCAATTTTTCTAAACTTTTAATAAATTATTCCTCCCAGAAGTTGTACCTATCTACAAAGTTTGAAGAAAATCGGTCCTCGGGGTCCAGAGTTATGACCAAATACAGGCCAGCAAACAACTGTTGCTGGAATTTTATCCCGGTCCACAGAAACTGGAAAACGTAGGTAACACATGATATGGACAAGAGAAATGATCATCACTACTGTTACTACACTGCAATCAAATTGGATACAATCAGTATAGGACAGCAACCAGAATTCCATAATGTTCAGTGAAAAATACTCGGACCTGATAAACACTGTAACTCCACAAAGATTAGTTGATCAAAAAAGAATTATAATTACCAACACAAGGCTACAAAAAGGAAAATACAAACATCAAGGAACAAATCTCAAAAGTTCTTAACACCCATAGCACACAAGAAAGAAGAAGAAAGAGCAGTTGACACGAACACCAAAACACAAACACAGAACCTACCTTTCCCAGTTCAAAATACCCAGTCCCCCAAAATAACCATTCCTCCAACCCAATGGATAAACACAAACATAAGAATAGAAAACATGATAGATACAACTATAATCATAGAAGTTACAGTAAACAACAAAATAGAAACTATCATATCAAGTGGAAGGGAATTACCCCAGTTAGTAGGGGCACTACCAAAAGCCTCCACTACCAAAACTCAAATACAAGAAAAATACAATCCTTTATCATCAGCACAGTTAATGCACAACAACTAGAAAAATACATAGATGATACTAGAAGACATATTGCTTATGACATACACTGATGCCAAAATAGTTATAACACAAAATGGACAGTTCATACAACAAACCAACCGCAAAAGAAACAAAATGAAACCTAAATGGTAAATCAGACTCAAAAACAAAATTGGCAATATTAGAAAAGCTATAGCAAGAATGACACAATGTTGTACAGGAAACCAAACAACACATATTTTAAAACATGTAAGACATATCATGAACAATGAGGCTAACAAGAGAAACTCAGAGAAGCACTAGACACTCTAAAACAAAAACTAGCGGTGTATACAGAAAGGTTGAAAAGGTACAATGAAACATCCAGTTCAGCAGAAATAAAAAACAATTTTATAATAGCCTGGAAAGACTAGAAGAAATAAGAGTCATGCTACCAACCACAAATGAAATAAGGGCGTTTTGGAAAAATTTATGATCACAACGAAAGCAACATAAAGTAGTAGCCACATGGATTACCAAGAAGAGAATAGACGTATAAATATACCACATCTAACAGACCACATAATTACAGGAAAAGAACTAACTAAAAGTATTCAAAAAAACTCACAGTTGAAAAGCACCTAGAATAGATCACATACATAATTTCTAGTACAAGCAGTTCACTTCACTATACATACATCTAGCAAGAGAGGTTGTCAGAATCACACATAAGATATAAAAACATTTTATACAAAATAACATGCTTACTGAAGAACAAAAAGGATGTCGAATGAATAGTCAAGGGTGCGAAGAAAAATAATAATCGATAGTGTAATCATGAAACAGCAGAGAAAATGCAACGAAATATAACTACATGCAGATTACAAGAAAGCATTTGATTCCATTCTGCACAGCTGGCTACTGACAACTTTGGAAAATTACAAAATTGATCCATATCTACAACACTTTTACAAACAATCATGCAAACATGGACGACAACAATAGATTTAAACTCAGACCAACAAAAAATATAAATCAAAGACATCAAGATCAACAAAGAAATATGTTGATCTTATCAATGCATATGAATATGTGTCAACAGAGGAAGAAGGTAACTTCTTCAGTGTATTATCATTTTACCTATGCCCCAATCCTCTTTCAACATGTCTTCTGAACAACATGTCCTTTGGCTTCAAAATAAACATCAGAACACTCTACAACGCACAATAAACCACCTACTGTGTATGACATCAAGTTATATGCACAAACAGAAAAAATTGTGCAATAGTAGAAGACTATGCACAAGACACATGCATGGAATTTAGTATTAACAAATATGAGTAAAATTACTAAAGATGGACGAAGCAGGAGCGATATAAAATGCCGAATAGCACAAGCTAAACGAGCCTTCAGTAAGAAATATAATTTGTTTACATCAAAAATTAATTTTAATCTCAGGAAAAGATTTTTGAAAGTGTATGTTTGGAGTGTCGCTTTATATGGAAGTGAAACTTGGACAATCGGAGTATCTGAGAAGAAAAGATTAGAAGCTTTTGAAATGTGGTGCTATAGGAGAATGTTAAAAATCAGATGGGTGGATAAAGTGACAAATGAAGAGGTATTGCGGCAAATAGATGAAGAAAGAAGCATTTGGAAAAATATAGTTAAAAGAAGAGACAGACTTATAGGCCACATACTAAGGCATCCTGGAATAGTAGCTTTAATATTGGAAGGACAGGTAGAAGGGAAAAATTGTGTAGGCAGGCCACGTTTGGAGTATGTAAAAGAAATTGTTGGGGATGTAGGATGTAGAGGGTATACTGAAATGAAACGACTAGCACTAGATAGGGAATCTTGGAGAGCTGCATCAAACCAGTCAAATGACTGAAGACAAAAAAAAAAAAGATTGTATTATGATCTTCCCATACATACTGACAAAATTATTGCTGAAAATAGGCCAGACATGGTTCTACAAAACATTAGAGAAAAAACTTCTATTCTCATTGATATCAACACCCACCTGATCGCAATATTAATAAGGCTGAAACAGTTAAAATAATCAAGTACAACGTCTGGCAACAGAATATAAAGAAAAAAAGATTACGGGAAATACTTCCCGTAATCTGAGGAAAATTCAGACAAGTAGAGACAAAAGAAATACTCAACAATGAAACATTTGAAAATATGAAACCACAGGAAACATGGAAACACCTCAGCTTTAAACAAAATACAAGCACAGATCACAGAAATATTTAAAATGGTTCAAAAAGAGATACAAATATAGATTAACCGGTATACTGAAGTCAAAACATAACATCAAAAACATCATCGAGGGAATAAATACATATGCAGTCCCAGTTCAAACATACTCTTTTGGTGTAATTAAATAAATTATCAGACACAGACCTGGAAGATCTGAACGTCTCAACAGAACTAAACTAACAGAAAATCACATATTACATTCAAATTCGTACATTGAAAGGATTACAATTTGCTGGAAAAAAGGAGGAAGAGGATTTACAGACCTAAAAATATTATTACACAACAAGCAAATAGCACATACCTGCACATATAATAGTACATACAAGCACATACCTGAAAACATACTAGAAAATGGCAACTACAAAATATACCGGGACAGATCAATACTCGCAGACAAAGCAATTCCATGCAATATACCAGACAACATATTAATCAAGAAATCAGAACATACATACATAATCCTCCTCTATGAATCATGAGACCTTGCCGTTGGTGAGGGGGCTTGAGTGCTCAGGGATACAGAGTAGCTGGACCGAAGGTGCAACCATATCGGAGAGGTATCTGTTGAGAGCCAGACTAAGGAATGATTCCTGAAAGAGGGCAGCAGCTCTTTCAGTAGTTGTTAGGGGCGTGAGTCAGGACGACTTAAACGGCCGTATCAACATCACTCAGTCCTCTGAGTACTGCGCAGCTGAAAGCAATGGAAAACTACAGCTGCTTTTTTTCCAAGAAAATGTGGCTCTCTGCATTTTCACATAGCAATAATGGAGGCGCCTTCCTTGGTAAAATATTCCGGAGGTAAAATAGTCCCCCGTTCGGATATCCGTGTGGGGACTACTAAGGAAGGGGTCACCAGAAAATAAAAAAATAACATTCTACGAGTCGGAGCGTGGAATATTAGAAGCTTAAAAAAGGTTGGTAGACTAGAAAATTTAAAAAGGGAAATGGGTAGGACAAATGTGGATATAGTAGGAATTAGTGAGGTTCGGTGGGAAGAGGAAGGCGACTTTTGGTCAGGTGATTTTAGAGTAATTAACTCAGCATCAAATAATGGGCAGGCAGGAGTAGGTTTCGTGATGAACAAGAAGATAGGGAGGAGAGTGGAGTATTTCAAAACACATAGCGATAGAATCATTGTAATAAGGATAAAATCAAAACCTAAACCGACAACGATTGTTAACGTCTATATGCCTACAAGCGCCCATGATGATGATGAGGTAGAGTGTGTATACAAAGAGATTGATGAAGCAATTAAACACGTAAAAGGAGATGAAAATTTAATAATAGTTGGAGATTGGAATGCAAGCATTGGAAAAGGCAAGGAAGGAAATATAGTGGGTGAATACGGGCTGGGCAAAAGGAATGAAAGAGGGGACCGACTTATAGAATTTTGCACGAAGTATAATTTAGTAATTGCCAACACCCAATTTAAAAATCATAATAGAAGAATATACACTTGGAAAAAGCCAGGCGATACTGCAAGGTATCAGATAGATTATATCATGGTTAAGCAAAGATTTAGAAATCAACTCGTTGACTGCAAAACTTACCCTGGAGCAGACATTGATAGCGACCATAATTTGATGATAATGAAATGTAGATTGGGGTTTAAAAACCTGAAGAAAAGGTGTCAGATGAATCGGTGGAATTTAGAGAAGCTTGAGGAAGAGGAGGTAAAGAAGATTTTTGAGGAGGACATCGCAAGAGGTCTGAATAAAAAAGATAAGGTAGAAAATGTAGAAGAAGAATGGGAGAATGTTAAAAAGGAAATTCTTAAATCAGCAGAAGCAAACTTAGGCGGAATAAAGAGAACCAGTAGAAAACCTTGGGTTTCAGACGATATATTGCAGCTGATGGATGAACGTAGAAAATATAAGAATGCTAGTGATGAAGAAAGTAAAAGGAACTATCGGAAATTAAGAAATGCTATAAACAGGAAGTGCAAACTGGTGAAAGAAGAGTGGATTAAAGAAACGTGTTCAGAAGTGGAAAGAGAAATGAACATTGGTAAAATAGACGGAGCATACAGGAAAGTTAAGGAAAATTTTGGGGTACATAAATTAAAATCTAATAATGTGTTAAACAAAGATGGTACACCAATATATAATACGAAAGGTAAAGTCGATAGATGGGTGGAATATATTGAAGAGTTATACGGAGGAAATGAATTAGAAAATGGTGTTATAGAGGAAGAAGAGGAAGTTGAGGAGGATGAAATGGGAGAAACAATACTGAGATCTGAATTTAAGAGAGCATTAAAAGATTTAAATGGCAGAAAGGCTCCTGGAATAGACGGAATACCTGTAGAATTACTGCGCAGTGCAGGTGAGGAAGCGATTGATAGATTATACAAACTGGTGTGTAATATTTATGAAAATGGGGAATTCCCCATCAGACTTCAAAAAAAGTGTTATAGTTATGATACCAAAGAAAGCAGGGGCAGATAAATGTGAAGAATACAGAACAATTAGTTCTGTATTCTAATTAAAAACTAGTAACTAGTAACTAGTAACTAGTCATGCATCAAAAATCTTAACTAGAATTTTATACAGAAGAATTGAGAGGAGAGTGGAAGAAGTGTTAGGAGAAGACCAATTTGGTTTCAGGAAAAGTATAGGGACAAGGGAAGCAATTTTAGGCCTCAGATTAATAGTAGAAGGAAGATTAAAGAAAAACAAACCAACATACTTGGCGTTTATAGACCTAGAAAAGGCTTTCGATAACGTAGACTGTAATAAAATATTCAGCATTTTAAAAAATTAGGGTTCAAATACAGAGATAGAAGAACAATTGCTAACATGTACAGGAACCAAACAGCAACAATAACAATTGAAGAACATAAGAAAGAAGCCCTAATAAGAAAGGGAGTCCGACAAGGATGTTCCCTATCTCCGTTACTTTTTAATCTTTACATGGAACTAGCAGTTAATGATGTTAAAGAACAATTTAGATTCGGAGTAACAGTACAAGGTGAAAAGATAAAGATGCTACGATTTGCTGATGATATAGTAATTCTAGCCGAGAGTAAAAAGGATTTAGAAGAAACAATGAACGGCATAGATGAAGTCCTACGCAAGAACTATCGCATGAAAATAAACAAGAACAAAACAAAAGTAATGAAATGTAGTAGAAATAACAAAGATGGACCGCTGAATGTGAAAATAGGAGGAGAAAAGATTATGGAGGTAGAAGAATTTTGTTATTTGGGAAGTAAAATTACTAAAGATGGACGAAGCAGGAGCGATATAAAATGCCGAATAGCACAAGCTAAACAAGCCTTCAGTAAGAAATATAATTTGTTTACATCAAAAATTAATTTAAATGTCAGGAAAAGATTTTTGAAAGTGTATGTTTGGAGTGTCGCTTTATATGGAAGTGAAACTTGGACAATCGGAGTATCTGAGAAGAAAAGATTAGAAGCTTTTGAAATGTGGTGCTATAGGAGAGTGTTAAAAATCAGATGGGTGGATAAAGTGACAAATGAAGAGGTATTGCGGCAAATAGATGAAGAAAGAAGCATTTGGAAAAATATAGTTAAAAGAAGAGACAGACTTATAGGCCACATATTAAGGCATCCTGGAATAGTCGCTTTAATATTGGAAGGACAGGTAGAAGGGAAAAATTGTGTAGGCAGGCCACGTTTGGAGTATGTAAAACAAATTGTTGGGGATGTAGGATGTAGAGGGTATACTGAAATGAAACGACTAGCACTAGATAGGGAATCTTGGAGAGCTGCATCAAACCAGTCAAATGACTGAAGACAAAAAAAAAAAAACATACATAATAGATATTACTACATCGAACGATTATAATTTAGTATTAAAAGAAAGAGAGAAAGATATACTCCCCTTGCAATAGAGCTGAATGAAATCTGGTAACAGAACTTAATTACAATAGTACCGATCATAATCAGTCACAGGCATAACAGCAATAACAATGTCAGGATACCTGAAGAAATTAGATTCCCCAATACATATTCATTTCAACATGAAATGAATATTCATTACAGAAAACCATAATTCTAAAAATAACTAAAACAGTCAGAAGTTCCTACAATAGAAGAACATGTGACTCGGTACATTCTCGACACATGATGTGAATAACCGCTACGATAAGAAACCTCAGATTAATAGTAATAATGTGCTTTTATGTAAAATATTTTATTTTTCCTGCACAAAAAGTTATAATTTATTTTTTAAAGTAATTTTTTCTTTATTTTCCCTAAAAATTGTTTCCCTTTTTCATTTTCTTTTATTAACAAATTATTATTTAATGCTTCAATTTATAACAGTAAATTCTTCCTTTCAGAATAAAGGCAAACTGTAATTAACACCATTTCACGATAGAACTATTCATTAAAACAAACTATTCATTATTTTGGTTTACACACTATTACTCAAGCTTTTCTTATTAATGAGAAACGCATAATTATCAACACGGCTACAGTAAGAAATACTTTACCTGAAGCCAATGATATTTGATAGTATTTGTCAAACATTTAATCTCTGTGATGTACAGAGTAAAGTGTAGCTTTTAATTAAAATATCTTTTGTATTTCGGTAAGCTTATCCTAATATGCTGCAGTATACAGTATATATTTGTTTGAGAGTAGAAGGAAATAAAAGCAACTTCCCTTATCATGTTCGTAAGCTTGGCGAAAGAGATTTTATTCTTGAGAAATTACTTTTACCTCGTACAGGTTGCCTAAAAAATCTTAAGTTACGGGGCGTCAAACAGAAAACCTTTCGTTAAAATTTCGAAAAGTATTTCAAATTCTGTTTGCTTCTTATTCCGGAAATGTTGCTTATAAAATTAATTTCCAAATATTAAATAAAGAAAATAAAATTCTGGAAGTAGGGGACGGGAATATTTGTACAAAACTACAAAAAAAATCCTTTTCTACGAATTTTACCTTAAAAAAGATTTTTTCATTCATCTCTTGAAATTTTTCTTAAAATGATAATCATTCAAATAAAAAAATGTAGCAAAATTTTGAATTTAATTTATATTTTGATTTTCTACTAGCGTATAAAGACAGAAAATTATTTTTTCTCAGCTAGCGTACTCTGCTAATGATTTTAATTTAAGAAATAGTTATGACATCGATCAAAATTAAAGAAATCGCACAAATTTTTTAAAGTAATTTAAAAACATATATTATCCCCATACGAACAAACTGAATAAAAATTGATTCAATTAAAGATTATAATCTTTTCCTTAATTTTCAATAAACGTACAATATAATGATAAAAAAGTCGCCTTATTTTTCTCGATTTGAACATTATGAGCGCTTTGTAATTTTTATTTCGTCTTATTCGGTTTCCTCTTTTTCCAACATTCCTTCATCATTTCATTGAACCATTTCTTTATTTCTTCCGATTACCTAATCTTAATTAGTTTTTATTTTTTTAAGAAACTACCAATTTTTGGAATTTCGCCTAAAAATTTCTTTATCCAAGTGAAAGGTGACTATATCGCCTTGACTATAACTAAGGTGATATATCGCCTAAAACCCCTAATGTACTGGACTTTATCCTTAGAGATCTGTTTTTTCTTAAGTTGAAATTTAATTTTTATGTTTTAATGAATAGAATATTTTTTCAATCCATTTTTGTCCATTCTTTAAAGATACTCATAAAGCATTAATGTTTTCTTTTTTATTTAATCGGAAAATTGTTCAGTTTTTTAGTATATTTTTGAATTACGTACTTTTTTATTAACTAGGGTTCGTTCTCTTTTGTAGATAATAAAAGTTTTCTTACAACTTTACTTTCTATAATTTCTATTATTTGTTTTATTATTTTTTTTCTCGTAACTTTTTATTTTTAAACATTCTACTGCGAATACTTTAGACTTCAATTACAGTAGTTAACCACTTATTTATTTATGTATTAATTTTTTCTGTTAAAATTTCGATAGTAGGTTTAGAATATATTAAAATAAAGCTCGCAATAACATTTGCCAACCTTTTGAAATTTTGATACAGTAAAACCTTCTATTAAATATCTCACATCTGAAACATTGATAATCTAATTCTCACCAACAAAAAAAAAAAAAAAAAAAAAAAAATTTAAATTCACGCTAGCTTCTAAATTTAACGAACAGGGAAACATTGTACGTCTTAAACTGATAGTCATCTACTCAAAATTTATGTTACATACAACATGAGTAATGACATTATGAAATAAATTTCATAATCTCATGTTTCATTTACAATAAAATTAATTTAAAAAATTTACAAATAGGATTTTTCTAAAACTACAATGAACATAGTGGTAAAATAATTACTCATATCACATCAGCGGCTGTTGAAATTTAAGTAAATATCAATAAAAATATAATGTAATCGTATTATTAAAAGTTCTACTTTATATATTTACAGATAGCTGAGCAAAAACTAATGGAATAAGAATATAAAAACTTCAAGGTCTATTAAATCTTTTTTAAAAATTGGAAGATTAAAGTTAATTGTAAATAATATTCTTATTTCTGAACATTTTTGATAAGTATTATTACCTCATTTAAAACTTTTTTTCACAGATTCTTAATTTAGTAAAACTTGGAAAAAGAGCAAGATTAGTTACTATTTAATTTAAAAGCTTATACTTCTTTCAGAATGCATTAAGCGCTTTAGACCTACAATTAAAATCCCTTTGACTACCATTTTCTTTTTTGTTTTTTGTTAGATTTATCAAGAAACATCCGTTTTTTAAGTTATTTTTAAATTATTGATTTTATTTTTTATATAACTCAAAAAATAAATTCCTTTATAATAAAATAAACGTTTTGGAGATTATAAAGTAATGTACTTTTAGAACAAATAAATAACTTAAAATCAATCAGAAGCACCCAATAATGTTTGTAATTCATCACAAGGTATGTCCAATTAGAAGTAAATAGAAAGAGGAATTGACAGTACATTATAATTACAATAATTGATGAATTATTTATATACATTGATGGCCAAAGGTATAAATATAATCCTGTTAATTTTATAAAGCTGCATTATGTTAAATGTATTCTGGCTTTAATCTAATTGCTCTTTCTTGATAGTTTTAATTCGGTCAAGCGAAAAATATTTGTAGGTTTTTCATTATTTTGTTTGGTTAAGTTTTATTCGTTCGTTTTGTATATTTATAAGTATTTGCTGAATGTTACCAGATCATCAATTTTATTTTTCATTTGACGATAACAATTATTCTCTTAAATCTTGCACGTTACAAAAAATAACAAAAAATATTAATATAATACCTAATTAAAGCTAAAAGACCTTCTGCAGACATTAAACTCAACAGGACACTTTCCTACTTAGGCATTAAACTGAATGAAGAAGCTGACAAAAGGTGGCTAAAGAAGCTGCTTAATCTCACAAACTCTCTGTACAGTTGAACATTTTTCCAACGCTTAAGAAGCTCAAAAAGCTATTCAAAAAGAAAGTAATCTACAACTGGAACAAAAGATGGGAAGAGTTCAAACTTCAAAGACATAGAAAAATACGAAAAAGTATTTTTGGAAGAAAATCCTGCATGCTCATTTCCCTAAAAAAACAACAAATGATCTTAACACGATTGAGAACAGGACATGCTATCTTCAGCCACATACGAGTACACCTCATACTGGAAAAAGACCGAAATCTATGTGAAAATTTCCAGGGTTATCCATTAGTAAAACACATTATTGTCGATTGTCCACATTATCAAACGGAAAGAATGAAACATAAGATACCTCAGGATCTAGAAAAGAATAATGTGGAAATTTGTGAGAAAACTCTAAATTATCTGAAGGACTAGAATTTTCAATCTTATCTTACAGTCTTAATTATAAGTGGTAATTATATAATGATTTCCAGTAGGTGTGTGTCATATTAAAAAAAAAAAAAAGAGATGTGTATATTAATTTAATTTTTACTTCCTTGTACGAAGTAAAGGAAGTATGGCGATCGCGAAAAATTGGGTTTTCAGATTTAATCGGAAATATCCATTCTGACCATCCCTGAATTAATTTGGAGTACTTTCGGCGTGACGTCTATACGTATGTATCTCGCATTACTCAAAAACGATTAGCCGTATTATGTTGAAATTTTAGATTTAGAACTGTTGTAACATCTAGTTGTAAATCTCCCCTGCAATCGACTGGACCAAAAGTGTCTAAAATTAAAAAAAAAATGGATTTTATACTTTTATACTTTTTATTAACTGCAGTAAGCCCTCATTGAGAGCTTTTCAACCATATATCATAAATGGTACTTATTTTCGTTGAATTTTACGATAAATTAGAATTCAATAAATTATTAATGAAATAAGATTTTATGTACGTACTTTACATTTTTTTTAAATGTGTATTTGTAATTTGATAGTCGTAGAAGGAGGTCATGTGGTGTCCACATCAGATTTTTAATTAAAAAATTTTCAACCTTACCTGAAATTTGAGTTTAAATTTACCCTTTATCTAATAGTAAAATTGAAAATGATTATACTTTTAAAAGCCACTAGTAAGCATAATTCCAAAATAACATATGTTATATCTGTACCAACGATAAAAATTTTACAAATTTTACTTTTTATTCAAAGTATTAAATTCAGGACAAATTTAGCGATCATAAGGAATCGTAAATTATTACTAAAAATTTCAGATTACAACATTTTTGCACGGTTTGAAAAAATAATGTAAGATTTCTTCAAATTCAACCACAGAGGCAATTCATCACTTCCATTCAAAATTTCTGCGAACAGTTACACAAGCCTCTTAGTGTACATTAAAAATAAATCAATCATACGTAAAAAATATTTCTACAGTCAAAGAAGAAATATCAAAATTTAGCTATAAATATGAAAAATTCAAATCCGACGAAAATTATTTGGCAATAAATTTATAACTTCATGAAATGATATAAAAACTGAAAAGCAAAAAACTTATTGGGCTCAATTTTCAAATATTAGTTTCATAGAGAAGATGATCACACTACGTTTGAGTAAATACAAATATATTAAATTGTAAAAACAACCTACTTATTTGTTCAGACTGAGGTTGCTTTACTGAAAGTTTTCCTTTTAATATCACTCTTCCTATGTAGAAATCAGTTGAATTTTCATAATTTGTAGATACAAACTATTTTTTAGATAGATAAATAAATAAAAATATTTTATCGTACTTCAGTGAAGAATAAAAAATAAACTGACTTCAAAAATTTCTATAAAAGGTATATAATAGTATAGGTAAAGGTATATAATAGGTCTATATACAGAATCATTTGCAACAATTCCAACCAGAAGTAAATTGTGTAGTGAAAGTAATAAAAAATACAAATATTTTCCTGTAAAATTTAACAACAAAAAATCTATTTTTTATTTATTTTATTTTTAACTAAAAAGAAATTATACAAAATTATAATTACACTAAGTCTTTAAAAGTAATATTTTTCTTTTCATATTTATGGTTTTTTTTGTTTTCCATAGTGGTAGGAAAAAACTGCCAGCCGCCGCCAAACTCGCTCTGAAGGCATGTGCGGGGCTCTCATCCGCCAAAAACCTCCCGCTCTAGTCACGCAGGGGACAGACCTAATCCACATGGTATATGCACAGCCCCTGCGAAATCACCCGGGCGCTCTTGTCACCGAATTAGAATGACCAGAGCGACGTCCCCAGGGGGTCATCGGGGAACGACGACTCCGAGAAGCCCGCGCCGTCCAACCCCTAAGGCTTTTCTTTTTCCTGTTTAGCCTCTGGGCATTACCGTTCAGGTATTACTTCCGATGATGAATGAGGACGATATGAATGAGTGTAAATGAAGTGTAGTCTTGAACAGATGTGTGGTTAATTGAAACCCAACCACCAAAGAGCACCGGTATCCACGATTTAGTATTCAAATCCGTGTAAAAATAACTGACTTTACTAGGACTTGAACGCTGGAACTCTCGACTTCCAAATCAGCTGATTTGGAAAAACGTGTTCACTACTAGACCAGCCCGATGGGTTGAACCCCTAAGGCTGGCTGCTCACAGCTGTCCGGCATCGGTCGCTCCGCCTCAGGTCAACAGTCTTCCTGCCTACCTGCCCCTCTCCGCTGCTGCCTTGTTTCGAATTATGGCTGACATCGCAGTCAGAGGTTAAAAAGTAACCAAATATAAATAAAGAACAGTAGTATTTTTAGTAAAATATTATCCTATGATTTTTTTATAGAAATAAGATTCTTTGGTAACAATTCCTAAAAAAAATACTTTATCTTGACATTCCAATTAAATATTTTTGTATATTTTGTAGTAAAAACTTTTAATTTGGTTTTCATAAAGTTTCTATCTTAAATTTCTTTAATTAATTCTGTACCCAAATTTTCGATTTGTTTAATGTAATGATTAATTTTATATCATTATAAGCGAAACATGAAAAAGAATATTCGTAATTCATAAGTCTTCATCAAAGCCATGACTAAAAGGAGGACAAAGGTGAATGTAATTGAAATAATAGAATTTTGTTTAATATCTTTATTATATATTAACTTTTGTGACAATCATAAGCAGTTAACTTTTAAATATTTATCAACGTAGGTGGATATAAGAACACAACTTCATTACCCTAACGTAGTTTAGTTTATGTTATATTTGAACTATCAAAGAGAACATCCAACAAGGATTATGCAATAATTTTAATAGTTTTATATATATATATGAACAATAACAAGAAGAGACTAACAGAATTTTACCCTTGACAAAATTTGAAGCTTAAAGGTGAATAAAATATTATTTACTTCACTTTGAGACCTGATAATATTCAACAGCCAAAGGCAATACGGGCTTTGTTGGTATCCCATAGGTTTAATATATACATAGCCTACATGTGTACGTAAAATAAATAAATCCGATAGTCAACATGTTTCTCTTCGCTAAATAAATATTAAGTTTAGCAAAGGTAATATATGTAAACTGCAAAACCGTTTTACAAAGTCATAACAGTTGGTCAAATTTTTGCAATATTTATTTCCTTTCATTACTCGAAAAAATAAACACTTGATATCTGATTATAGTCAATAATATCGTATGTATCCCTTAAAATAAAGGATTTTTTTATAGATGAATGGAAGAAAATAACAAAAAAAAAACCATAAATGAGTTAATCCAATAAAAATTAAGTGAAGTGAAATAGGGTCAAAAACCTAACACGGAGAAAAAAGTCATAAAATAAATTTAAAATTCTAACCCGCAGAAAAAGTGTTTTATTATCTAATTGTTACAGATCCTCAAAATTAAATAATGAATAACGTTGGAAGTCGGGGCTAATGAATATAAAAGTTGATGTAGCTTAAAACACAAAAAACTGACAAATTGTGTTAGATTACTTTCTCGGCTATTAATAATATAATTAAAAGATTTAAAACCAAAAAAAAAAACACAAAACAAAAAAAAATCATATATTTTTTTATACATGGGGAATAAATTTAAGTTAATTTTTTAAAAAATATTTATATATAGGTTAATCTTAACAAATCACTCCTTCATTAAAGGCTAAAATAAGAAAAAAAAACATTTATTTTAAAGCATTTAGATTATGGTATATATAATTTTAAAAAAGTAAACATTTCTGTTTTTGAAAAATATTTAAACAAAAGGGACATTGAGAAAAATAATGAGAAACATACGTTTCATTTTTAAGAGATGGACATTCATGTTCGGAAATGTTTTTTTTTATTATTATTATATTTTCAACAAATTTTCTTCAATAAAGTTTTCTCTAAAATGACTCTGAAGAAAATCAAAATGGGTTTTTTTCGCGATATCTCGCCGCCCTTTTATAAGTTATGAAAAAAAAAAACCATTAATATGATCCATATCTTCCATATAAAGAAATATTTGAACCAAAGTTGATGAACCAAATATAATTTAACCAAACTTAACCTTCGCTCGCTAACCTTGACTAATTAACACCGTAATCTTTTGAGTTTTTATTTAATAAATTCAGTAATTATTGCAATTTGATTATTTAAGTAATCAAAACACTCCTGTTAATTAGTCAAGGTTAGTGAGCGAAACGAGCGTAGGTTAAGTTTGGTTAAATTATATTTATAAAATAAATAAATATAAATAACCATTTATTAAAATTAATAAAGTGATTTTCCACCGAAATCCGATTGACTACTTTGTTTTTAAACAAAGCTGTAGCTGTGGTGGCGTTAATACGTAAGTACCAGCATTTTTATAGTCTACATAAAAAAAAACTTAATATAAAGATGCAATTATTTCTAGGTACATAAAATAAAACTGTTTAAGGAAAAATTTACCAATTTTGAAGGAATTAAAATTATATTTTCTACTTAGGTAGTTTTTAATTATACATTAAATGATTTACGGTATTGGAAAAATTAAAAATGTTATAATTTTTTTTTTGCGTAATTGTAATTAGTGAAATTACAATGCAAAGAAGAATCTTTGATACAGATATTTTAAACACTTTATTGAAATAGTACAAGCATATAAGATGTAACGGGAGAGAAAGTTCAGTTTTAAGGAAGAGTGCGAGCCCTATAATTAGCCAAGGGCTTATCTAGGCTCTTCCTCTTTGCGCTAGCAAATTGGTTAGTCGGCTATGATAAGGAAGGTTCTCCCAAGTCATCCAAGTAACACACACATGGCCCTGCTACGCCCTACAATTATACCTTGTCAGTACGCAATTAACCTCCCTAACCACTATTGATAATTATTGGTTATTTATTCAAAACCCTACGCTATTAGTGTAATTTACACATAATTAATTTAATAGTATCACAATTTATATATTTTTTTATTTTAATTTATTAATCCGATTTAAGGTGTACTGTCATTTCCAATGATTAATTTCCCTTATATAATTATTTTTTAAAAATTAACCATCAATTATCTAGCAAATAAATTATCTAATGTTATTGTTATTCTTAACCGTTAATTATTAATAATTATTTTATTCAAATTAGATCCATATATAATCGATTCAATTTTTCGTTTCCACATTTTTGACATGATCACCATACTTTCCCCTTTAATATAGCTTTTCTAGTTATTTTTGCCGGGAAAGTAAAAAGGAACAAAATATAAACTATAATTTAAACACTGGACATTCATACATAAAGAACATAAAACTATTAAGACATCTCACTACAATTTAATTTTATAAATTATAAAATTTATAATATTTTTGAAATGTACCATCATTGGGATCTATTTAACTAAAAAATAGTTTTATTTTTTAAATATATATATATATATATATATATATATAGACCGTGCAGTACATATTTAAAATTTTATTTTATGAGGAAAAAAATGTTGCTTGATAAATGGCCTTTGCCCGCCTCCGTGGCGCGAGTGGTGGCGTCTCGGCCTTTCAACCCTGAGGTCCTGGGTTCGAATCCCGGTCAGGCATGGCATTTTTTCATACGCTAAATTACCATATCCCACGCACAGGCTTCACGCTTATTGTGATGAAATACAAAAAAAATTGATTGTTACGTATTTATTTATAATAATACTAGCTGACATTTTCATATATATTCCCAATTTTTTTATTTATTTCAGAATCAGCCGATTATTAAACACATCAGAATTTAGAAATGTTCTGGTAGGTAATTCCGTAAAAATTCTCGTTTTCATCATTGATCCTTCCTTTTCATGTCTGAGAGCTGGTGAGCCGATTCATTCCCGCTGAAAATTTCACCATAGCTCACGATCCTCTGCCATTCCAATCAATGTACCTAACGATTATCCAGTCGCCTCTTCAATTTGGTCCAGTCATCTCTTCGGCGGTCTTTGGCGCGACCTGCTGTCCTCAATTTTCTATCTACAACTAGTTTTTCATGATTTTTGTCGGGCCTACAGATTATATGGCCTATACGGACGGATATGATAAAAAGCGAAGGTTGCGCTGGAAGCATATTGTAGGCAAACTCCTCTGCATACCCAGCTCGTTTATATTTGAGTTGTTGTTCTCTTTCCTTCCACGTGATAAGGAACATTCTTCTATTAGCCCAAATTTTAATCTCTTCCATCATGATGGTTCAGGTCTCAACGCGTACATAATTACTAGGCATACTAGTATCTGAAGGATTCTCAGTTTTGTATTCCTCGTGATTTCCCTATTTTTACAAATAGTTATCAACTTCTTGAATGCCTCCTTTACCAAGCAAGATAATTCTTCTTTGTATTTCGGCCGACGAGCATCCATCTTTATCTATTGTGGATCCTAAATATACAAAACGGTCCCCCTTTTCTGGTAGCTTATTAATATCACTTTATTCTTTTTTTAAAATTATAGGAAATTAATTATTCAGTCTACTATGGATAACATGTACCTTCATAATTCGAAATCCTTGATAATGCGAATTTTTTTTCGTTTTCTCTTAAAAAACCTATCTTACTCGAAAAAAAAACCGTGGATAACTCGAAAAAACCTTTATGGGAAATTGTACCTGTATAAGTCGACGTGATAAAATAATTTTGTCTATAACTCGAAAAAACATATCTAAATCGAAAAATTACACTGCGTTACCTTTATTATTCGAACGTTTCCTCTACATGTTGAAGTCCTTCCCGTGGAGTCTGACTAACATGAATCCCTATTCTGGCAAACAAGGATATTACAACGTGTCGATTTCTGCGAACTGTCAGTGAAGCGTGTTCTCACTTGTGCGTGAACATTGTCCTCCTGTTTTGACAAGTTAACTTTATTTAGAACAGTTATGGTATAATTTACAGCTTATTGAAGTTAAGTACAGTGCAGTAAGTGCTAAAAGAAGGTTGAAAAATTTAATTATCGAAGATAAATTTAAAATTATCTAAGAAGTGAACTCAGGGGAAACAGAAAATAGGTCATTGCTGCCGAGTTTAACATTTCAGCTAGTACTTTATCTACAATTTTGAAGAACAAAACCGAGAGCCTGAAACGATTCGATGAAGATAATTTGCAATATAAGCGAAAAAGAGAAGCTGAATTTTATGATATTGAAAAGTATATGGTTGAGAGGTTTTTAGAGAACAGAAACAAAAACATAACTTTGGAGGTCCACTTTTCGGAAAATTTTCGTAAACGTTTGCTAGAAATTTTCAAAACGACTAACAACAATATTTTCAATAATATTTATGATGATACAAATTACGTGATGGATCGACAGATTCATTGTCTGAGATGATTGAAACCTTTCATATACAAAATATTTTTAACGCAGATGAAACTACTTTTTTTTACAAATGTCTTCTTGATAAGATCTATAAATTCAAAAAAGAGGAATGCTCCGATGATAAATTCAGAAAATAAAGGATGAATTGTTTTTGGCAGCTAATATGGCAGGCTGGGAGAAATTAAAGCCCTTACTTATAGGTAAATAATAAAAAAAATGAAAAAATGTTTAGCTGGAGTAAAATCATTGCTTATTCATTACATTCATAATAAACAAGTATGAAATCTGAAATTTTCTCTTCTTGGATGCCCGATTTAAAATAAGCAATGGGTAAGATACCGCGAAATTATTTTATTTATTTACAATATTGTACTGCCTACAATATCATTCCTATACTCAAACCGGTCAGGGTATAATTAAGAACTTCAAAATATTGTATGGACTGAAGTTGTACAAAAATATATCACGTGCACTGAAGAGAGTCAAGAGTGTAGAACTAACTTGCTACAGACTACGAGAGTAGTTGATAAATGTTGGAAATATTTTAAAATAGATACAATCGTAAATTGTTTTCAAACTTTTAATTTTTCTAACCTCCCCCCCCCCAAAAAAAAAGTAAATGAAAGGACGCCCTATCAGAAAATGAGGGAAAGGTTACAGGACCGCTTTTCCTGATGTGAATGCTGACTGGAAGGCAGTAACCAGATATCTAAAAGAGAACCCACCGGTTAGGTCTAGTGGTTTAAACACCTCATCGCAAATCAGCTGATTTCGAAGTCGAGAGTTTTAAGGTTCAAATCCTAATAAAGGCAGTTACTTTTATACCAATTTGAATACTAGTTCGTGGATACCGGTGTTCTTTGGTGGTTGGGTTTCAATTAACCACACATCTCAGGAATGGTCGACCTGAGACTGTACAAGACTACACTTCATTTACATTCATACATCTCATTCTCATTCATCCTCTGAAGTAATACCTTACGGTGGTTCAGGAGGCTAAACAGAAAGAGAGAGAGAGAGAGAGAGAGAGAGAGAGAGAGATCTAAAACAAGATCTTTCATTTGAAAAATTCACCTGAATAGATGAGGAAGTAGTAGTCACGAGAATAATGACTGTAATGACATTGTAGTATCATTAAATAATGACGGAAATGACGATACAGAGTATTTTGCTGTTGTATTGAGGCTCACACGTTCCCAGTAACGAAAAGGAAAATAAAATTATGGACATTCATAAATCAATAATATATATCGACTTATTTATTGTATATTTCAATTTAGGTAAACATATTTTGGTGCTAGTTAATTTTTACAAAGCAATATTTATTAACAAATATTTAAAGTTGTTTTATATCAATAGTAAGAAAATACAGTACAGCACAAACAATTTTATACCTATATCTCGAAGTTTGCTCGTTTGCATCTCTATGAATTTTTTTGCAAAAACTTTCGAAATAATTTATAACTGTGTATATCGAAAAAGTCTAAAAATTAAACTATATAACCCGAACTATACATAACTCAAAGTAATTTATTCTTCCGCAGGTATTCCAGTTATCCAGAGTCGACTGCATCATATTATACGGGTCAAAATTTTTCTACGAATCAACTTATAAATATCCGATATTTCTCTTTAAATCGTGCCAGATTCCTACCTTTAACTTCATCCTCTCATGCAGAAATCTCAAAACTGAGGAAGATGGATATATTAATAATTAAAAGCCAGATATTACGGTCCAGTAAACACTAAAGTAATTAAAACTTTTCATCTTCAATCAAGCATTATTAAGTTATAAGGGAGATTGTATTAAAAGGACTTTGTAAACATTGTTTAGCAGAATTACCCGGTTTTGTTTCACCAAATTTACGGTAACGTTGTATTACGACCTATTCATAGAAGTGGTTATACCTATTCGTTGAAGTGTTACTATTATTCCCATAAGAATGTATTTGTAAGATTTTAGAAATAAAAATTAATATTCATTATTACGTGTTCATCATAATCGGCAAAAAGGAAAAAACCATAAATTTTAGTTATCATATATCATTTTAGTTATGTTAGTTTTCTTTTTTAATTTTTATTGAAAGCAGAACGTGATCTACAAAAAAACAATGATTAAAATATTGGATAATTTCAGTTTTCGTTATATGGGGAAGCTGGAACTGTTAGTCATATGTTCTGGCCAGATATAGGCATTAAACAATTTTACTGGTCCGTCAGACTAGAATGCGTTTCTCAAAAGAACGCTTTGAATACTGTAATATTTTTTAGTCGATAAAGTAGTCAGGCGTTTTAAGTTAAATGAAGAACTGCCACTATGAAATTACTGAGTTGCAGAATACAATATTTTTTTTTAAATTACGGTTTGAATTCTGATGTATTTCAAATTACGTTATTTGAGAGGTCTGGGGAATAGAATGCTTATAAGACAAGGTGCTTTAAATATCCTCTCCTTTTCAAAGTCAATTTTTAAATTAAGAGGTTGAAGAAATAAAATAATTATTGAAAAAAATTATAGAAATATTTATTTTTTTGATTTAGGGGTGTTGTAATATTAAAAAATTCTGGAGCAAAATTTAGCCACCTTGATAATATCTTATTCACAGAAAAATAATTTTTAATAATTATTTTAATAATTTAAAATAATAAATTTTTTAATAATAATTTAATTACAACAATAAATAGGATCAAGACCTTATACAAAATTTGAAAACATTAGCAAAGTTCTAAAAAAATCCAAATAGATTTTTCAATCTTTATTCAAAAAAAAAAACTACTATTTTTCAATGGTATTATCTGACGGTAATCAATGGTATTCTCCAACGGTAAACCAAGAAATAAACCAAGAAAAAACTAAGGTATATCATTTTCGTTAGTAGCAATCCAATTCTTAGGATATAGAATTCTTTTAATTCTACCTTCCCCACTCATCAAAAAATTTGTTTTTTCAAAATTTTAATGAAATCAATTCGAAACTATGTCACTTAATTTTATGTTTACAACTATTGGTACGATAGATTATTAAATAGAAATTACTCTACAAATACTCGAACTTAGCCTACATACATACGTATATTGCACACCGATATGCAGTATAAGAAATCTTAAATGACAATACACTTTCAGATCTAGGAACTTCAAAACAACAGGAATAGAAAAATTTGGGAGAGGGTCTTCTGATAGAAATGCTTTCTCAAAAATAAATACACTATAATATCTTAGGAAGTAAAATTGATAATCTTAAACTACTAAATATTATAACATATCCATCTATTAATTAAAAAGCTCAGTGAAAAGAAAAATACGTAAAGTTATATAATAATAATAATAATAATAATAATAATAATAATAATAATAATAATAATAATAATAATAATAATAATAATAATAATAATAATAATAATAATAATAATAATAATAATAATAAAAATTAAATTATAAACTGTAAAAAAACTTTAAAAACTTGTAATAATTAAAAACCTTATAATCCTAATAATTTTTACCTTATAATCCTTTGGGATATTGTGGTATTGTTTTTAAGACAATAAAATATAAGTTTTTTATTAACCGTCGTGCGTGATTATAATGATAACTAAAGCTTATCTATGCAGTTTGCTGGTCACGCACGACAGTCAATCAAAATCTTAAAATTTACCGTCTTAAAAACGATATCACAATGCCACAGAGGATTAGAAGGTAAAATATACAGTTATTTAAATATTTCAAGTTTTTTTCTCGTAGGTTTTTTAAAATTTTTAATTTTATTTTTTATTTATTACTTTTTAAAGATTAGTAGGTCTTTACCCAACATTGAGACGTTTGTTGGGTAAAAGGTTGACCCAACAACCTTTTTACCAACAACCTTTTACAAAGTAAATTATTTAATAATCCACACATTAATGTAGCCTTGCTGGAGTCGGAAAGAGTTAGAACATTCAAAAGCCGTATTGAGGAAACATATCTACAGCAGCGCTCCCTGGCAGCTGATAACTAATCTAACTGTCTGCTCTGACGTGATCCCTATCTAATGCAAAAAACCTCATCAAAATCGGCCCAGCCGGTTTAGAGATAGAGATCTACTGCAGCGGCTCCTGGTAACTTATAACCATAAATCATATCTAAAAATTTACTCTGAAATGATTCCTACGTTATCAAAAAAACCGCATCGAACTCGGTCCAGTAGTTTTTGAGGAATATGGTAACAGACACACACAACCTGTTACCACAAATGCATTTCTAGGTGTTTCTAGTTAAATTTACAAGCTGTAAGAGTGAATTTACTGCAAAATGTATAGCAAAACAAGGGTTCGAGATGCGCAGCAAAATTACAACAATTAAATGGCGCTTGAACATCAGGGTCTCTTTTCACGGGTTTATTCGAATACATTAAATAACGACTACTTTCAATGATGAATGTGTGTTTCTCGTTAAATTTACATGTTGAAACATGTTGATTTACTGAAAAAAATTCTTAGTAAAACATTCTTTAACTGCAAACACCATGACTAATTTTAAATTTATGATGTAGGTCATCATTAGTTTCATCGATATGGGTGTTATATCATTGATCATTATTTAACGTATACAGTCATCATTATTTACGGTTTACACTTCAAATTCATTGTTGGTTTTTATAATCTTTTTTGTTTAGACCCCGGTAATTACGTTTCAGATAATACTTCAGAGGATGAATGAGGGTGATATGTATGAGTGTAAATGAAGTGTAGTCTTGTACATTCTCAGTTCAACCATTCCTGAGATGTGTGGTTAATTGAAACCTAACCACCAAAGAACATCGGTATCCACAATCTAGTATTCAAATCCGTGTAAAAATAAGTGGCTTTACAAGGACTTGAACGCTGGAACTCTCGACTTCCAAATCAGCTGATTTGGAATGACGCGTTCACCACTAGACCAACCTGGTAGGTTTAGTTTTTATAATCTAACAGCTACTCGGTTAACGCTGTAAATTTATAATTATGTTTTTCATCAATCGGTCATCATTACTTTCAGCGAAAGCGGGTGTTGTAGATTTTTAATTTTTTATAGTTGTGATAGCTAATTATTGACAGCTGATATTATTTTATTTATATTTTACATAAGAAACGGGATTTCTGAGACATATCATTCATTAAATAAACAAAAGGGCGTATCTCGAAAAAGATGCGTTTTAGGCCAACTCTGATGCGATTTTGAAAGGGTTAACCGAAAATATACTTTGCGATCACCCGGAACGATAGGTCCTAGTGCCATGCATCTAGTTCCAACCGTTCCCGAGATACTATGGCGAGCGAAATTCGTATATGTCAATTCACCTCAAACCTACTTTTCACTATCAATGCATCTAGTTCCAACCGTTCCCGAGATACTATCGCGAGCGAAATTCGTATATGTCAATTCACCTCAAACCTACTTTTCACTATCAATTTTTCAATAAATTTACTCCATCTTATACATTTAAGAAAAAATGCGATGAAGTACTGCATCAATCGGTCATCATTACTTTCAGCGAAAATGAGGTGCAATCATCTGATTATTTTTTTTATAGTTATAGTTAATTATTGACACCTGTTGTTATTTTATGTATATTTTACATAAGAAACGGGATTTCTCAGACATATCTTTCATTAAATAAAAAAAAGGACGTATCTCGAAAACGGTGCGTCTATGGCCAATTCTGATGCGATTTTGATAGGCCTTGTTCATAACATATATCGATTAATATGATACTACGCATGCGTAGAAAAACTGTAATTTACATTAAGTAGAATTTAAAGATCAATGCTATTTTAATAATTATCTAAACCAATATGTGTAAAAAAGCAACTAATTAGGAATAACTGACTGTGCTATAGGGAATCCCCTGACGTCATAGACAGTCTATAATGAGTATGATCATTGTGTACATTAAATAAGATCAATGATATAACGCCCATATCGATGAAAGTAATGATCATCAGAAATTTAAAATTAGTCATGGTGTTTGCAGTTAAAGCATATGTTTTACTATGAATTTTTCAGTAAATCAACTGTTTCAACATGTAAATTTAACGAGAAACACACATTCATCATTGAAATTAGCCGTTATTTAATGTATTCGAATAAACCCGTGAAAAGAGACTCTAAGAGGTTCAAACGCCATTTGATTGTTGGTTCTTTGTTGTAATTTTACAACGCATCTCAAACCCGTGTTTTGCTATATATTTTGCAGTAAATCCACTCTTTCAGCTTGTAAATTTTACTAGAAACACGTGTTCATCCTGGAAAATATACTCTGAGGTTCAACCACCAAAGAATCATGGGGTCAAAGGTCAATACGGTGTTTGAACCTCAGATTTCTGTTCTACTTATGCCCTAATAACTCAAAAACTACTTAACAGACTTCGCTGAAAATTTACAATTTATTATTTATATCGGGATTGTTTACAAGTTATTAATTCCATAATATTTAATTATATAATAATTTAATAACATATTATTATTTAATCGCATAATAACTGACTGAGGAAGTCGATATTGATATAGTCAACGATCGATATAGACGATATCTCCCGATATATATGACATTAATTTAGTAAAAAAAGTTTTAGGTTATTTATTTATACTTTTTCTTTATGATTTATATAGTAATGAGATTGGTAAGGTTTGAACTGTGAAAATATTTTGGCATGGGCGAAGCACTGCCGGTTCCACTAGTAATAAAATAAAGAGACGTAGAAAAATTGTATAACTTTTCCCACTTTGCAATTGTTACATTTTTATTTCTAATTCGCCATACAATTTTTAAATATTAATTACTTAATTATGAAATATTTCGATTACGACAGCAAAAAAATAACAAACCGTACAGAGAAAAATTGGGTTTCATCTGATCTCCTTGAACCAAAATGAAGTTTTTACTTTAAAAATTAAGCACTATTAAAAATATAATTAAGAAAAGTTCAAAATTAAAAAATAAAAATATTATATCCCGGTTAACGATTTTGATTAAATGAGGTTTTTATCATTAAATTTATACCTATTTATAATATTATTTTTGTCAAAAAATTATGTATAATTTAACTCTCTCGCTCAAGTTTAACATTAAACAGCCACAACATTATTATCAACTTGTATTATCAAGCAAGTTGTATTATCAAGTATCAAAAATTATAAAGTTGTTGAACTTTTAAGTCGAGTCCAATGGGTTTTTCTTTCTTAACAATCCCGACATTGTTTACATTAAAATTAAATACAGTTAGATTTTCAGTCTTGAAAAATTGATATTTGAAGTAGGAATTCCATACTGGTACTGTTTTTTGTGTGTGGGGCATAAAAGTTTTTTTTTTTTGGAATAATTATTTACTTCAATAAGTTGGCCCAATTCGGTACAATATTTTTCAACAAGGCTAAAAAAAATCATATTTTACTAAATTAAAAAAATACGGGAACTCTGATTTCTTCTTGTCCGATAGAGTAGAAAATCAGACCAAAGGTGGAATATATTTACCTAAACATTTCTGTCAAATTTCAAACCTTTTGTCAACAAGTTTTCGAGATATGTAATAAGAAATGTTTCCAAGTTATGAGGTTTAAAATAATTTTTAATATCCCCTCCACTTCTAAAATCAAATTTTTGAATTTTAAAGAATTTAGTAATTTGATTGTACTAAAGTACCAATTTTTACTAATAATATAAAAAAAAATTTCTAAAATTTAATGCAATCAACTACAATAATATTTTTATATAAAAGTGAGTACAAACAGCTGCTGGAAATATCTATAATTTTTTTTTTTTACTATGACGTCGATATCTTTCAAAATCTTGTTACCCAACTCAAAATTTTGTTTGATCGCTATGCTTTTCCTTTATAGCCATGTTTGTTAACAGCCGGGAAAGTAAAATTATTTATTTTAACGTAATTTATAAATTATGATGTCATTTAATAAGTATTTATCTTGTGTAATAAACAATTTTAATAAATTACATAAGTAATAAATATATTTATTTTGAATAGCAGCGATAGATTTAAAACAATAACTAGTTTTGGTGTAAAGGAATACTGACAATATTAGCATAAAAACTTGCAGTTAACTCAGCATGCATATTCTGTATAACTTCATACGGTTGTATATTTTAAATACGCAATTTATACGTTTTAGAATACTATATTAAACACCGACAAAATACATGAATACTATATACAAAGTAAATACGTAAAACGAACAATAAAACTGTACTACATATGTATTAATAACATGTAGCAAAATCATAAGCAGATTACTAATCACGCACGTTTAGATAACCGCGTCCCGACCTCTAGAGGGACTGAGGAGTAACAGTCATTACGTCTAGTGCAACGCAGCAGCGGTCAGACGTCATCGAATGATGCATGTTTAAACATGCACGCGTTTACACAACTTCGTATCAACCAACAAACAGGTAAGCATTTCATTTGTTCCTAATAATAACATATTAATTTTCTTTATTAATATTCTTTCAATGGACATGAAATAAATAATCGTGTTTAAATAATATTATTAATATCAATATATTTAAAAAAACAAACGATCTAAAATTATTCAACGTCTTAGCTATTGAGGAAGATGTTAGGCGATTAAAGCGAGAACGTGTATTGGATCTAGTGATACTCAGGAAGAGGCTTATCTCCTTAAGTTGTGCATTATTAAAGTATTTATGTTTATGTTTACGATCATTTATGTTTCTAATGTTATTTGTTCGTATGTTAATATTAATATTTTCATGTAGTTTTATTCATAGTACTGGACATTATAATGATTTCTAGTTTATTACCGGTAGGACTATATCAATGCTTATGCTACCTTTGATTTACTGTTGATGTTTAGAATGGAATTAAGGTGTTTCAAGGGAAACTCCTTTAGAATTTGATTATTGTCGTGAAATTTAATTACGGTTTCTAACCTCCAAAACTGATTGTAAATATAATTTGAGATACAAAAAAAATTGTATGAAACTATTTGTGAGCAACTCTTTTGTTATATATCAGTACATATCCGCATCAATATCATATAATTCATGTTTTAATATAAGTCAGTCTACGGGAACATATTATAATAATTAAACATATTATTTTGGGAGGTATAGGCCAAACCTAATTTTTGGTGTTTTTGATGCCTTGAATCAAAGGCATGAAAAACACCAAAAATTTATGTGGGCAAATGTTCAATTTCTTCACTTCTTTTCCGTCTGCCCTTTTTTTGTACTTCCTTGTACGAAATGCAAGGAATTATTGTAATAGAGGTTTTCAGATTTCAACGGAAATATCCCTTTTGACCATCCTGAATCCATTTCGACTAGTTTCAGTGTGACGTCTGTACGTACATACCTATGTATCTCGCATTACTAAAAAACGATTACCCGTAGAAAGTTGAAATTTTAGATTTAAGACTGTTGTAACATCTAGTTTTGCATCTCCGCTTTTGATTGCAATCGACTGAACCAAAAGTATACAAAAAAGCCCAAAATCCAAAACATTCTGATATTGGACTTTTTCTTAACTGCAGTAAGTGCAGTAATTGCAGTAAGGTCATTGAGAGCTTTTGAACGTATAAGCGATACTTATTTTCATTGGTACCAGAGTTAAAGCCAATTAAAATCGTAATTAATGAAATATTTGGATCTTAAAGGTGGGCACATCGGTTTGAATCAGACTGCATTTTCTTCTTTTTTTTTGTCTTTTTTTTTTAATATATTGATTTATTAATCTCTCATTTTAAAAAAAAAATTTACGACGAATAATAATTCAATAAAAAAAACGAAAAAATATCAGAAGTTATTAATGAAATAAAATGTTATATATTATTCATTTAAAAAAATATGTATAGGTAATTTAATAGGCATACAAGGAAGTCATGTAGTGCCTACATCAATTTTTTTCAATGTAAATGTTTATCTTAAGTACAGATTAAAATATTTTAAATAGATTTAACGTACATCAACCCAACAACTTTATTAAAAATAAACGATCTTTGAAAATATTACATAATAAATTTCAAAATCGGGAAGATTAAAATTTTTTAATCATAATAGCATTCTAAATATTAGTTTTATCGAAATATAATTTATTCATTAAAATGAGAAGCCTTTTATAGTGAACATATTTGTTAAAATAGGTTGATGAATAGTTGAGATATGATCGAAATTGTTAAAGTGGATCGCATAAATTATGTGCCTATTCGATTATTGCTAATTAATCGGTCAGCAGGTGGAGCCCCTTAGAACTCTGCTCTGTTCATTATCCTCATGTTTGTGAAAATAAAAATCACAAATAACAATTTAAGTTAATTGCAATAATAAACAAATGTAATAATAATAAACTAATAAATATTAAATATTTTACAGATTAAGTTACATGAATTGTATATAGTTCTGAAATCTGGAATCTTTTTCTTTTCCTATGGTAACAGAAATATAAGAAAGTTAAAGGATAATTTTTTTTAACGAATATCTTTAATATCTTAACTCATTAAGAATACCATGATAATTCTAATTGGAGATAATGACCAAGCTTCTAGGTCAAGATTTTTTCTATCTGCAAAGTTTTATTAAAATCTAAAGTAGTTTTTGCGCGATGTGCGCACAGGGAGGACCCTATTCATAATTTTATTACATGTATAGATAATAGAAATTATTTTTAATTCAGTTAGTAAAGAATGCAGGCGTAAAACTGACAGACTGCATCATTTTTGCGATTCAATTTAAAAATTTCGGACGTATCTCAGCTGTTCATTAACGTATTCAACAAATATGTTCACAATATAACGCTTAAGATTTTGAGTGGGAAGTAAAAGAGGTCAGGGGATATTATATCTTGGCTGGAGCTGGATTTTATTAAAATTCTACTCGGATGAATTTGTTTCATCTAAGAAGCTGAAGATCTTATCTTAAAAAAACAAAGGATTTCCAATATAAAATAAAAGATTTATCCCATTTTAACTTATACGAGTATATAAAATTATTACTTTCCCGAAGAATATAACTAGTACAGCTGTATTTACGCGAAAAGTACGGTCATCATTTCAAGTAGTGGGTATCGAATGTTTGCAAATCTTTACGTTTTAGAATCAACTAGTTCATATAGACCAAAAAACCAAATACGTGTTATGAACGTATTTGTGTCTTATATCGACCAAACTGACTTTCTTCAAATTTGGCTCAAATATTTCTATATTTAAACCAATGATCAAATTATTATTTTTCAAAATTTGTTGTAAGGGAAAATATTGGGAAAAAATTATTTCAATTTCCTTCAGAGGCGTTTTAGGGAAAACTTTATTAAAGAAAATTTGTTACCTACAATGCATAAATAAAAAAATAAAAATTCCAAAAATCAAACACCTCATCTCTTAAAATGGAAATATACATTTTTTTTTATTTTGCTGCATTATCCTTCGGTTTGATATTTCTAAAAATGTTTTTGAAATTTTATATTTCATATATCAAGCTTTCAAGAATGTTTATATCTTTTTTAATGTATCCGAACTTCAATTAGGAAACTTTTAAAAAATTTTTTTCTTATTTTAGCCTTTACTTTAACAGAGAAAACTTTACTTAAGCAGATTTGTTAAGAAGCTTAATCAACTACATATTAATATTTCAAAAAAAAATTCCGTCTTAGAATTTATTCTATTCTGTAAAAAGTATTTATTCTTTTTTTTGTTTTTTTCTAAATTTTTTAATATTTATTATTAACAGCCTGGAATGTCATGTAAATACAGATAATTCTCTGACAGCTTTTCTGTATAAAAGGTTTGGTTCCATAAATTTTGGAATTTGGTTCTTAATAAAAGTAAATAGTCTGAATAAGTAAAAACTGTTCATCGATAAATAAATAGACAGATATATATCTGTCTATTACATATACTTATATATATTATTATATATATATATATATATAATGCATTAAATAAATAAATTAAAATGAATAAATAAATGGAATAAAAATTTGATTGCTGTAAATTTATTTACTTTTTTTTTTTAATAATAGTAACCCATAATATTTTAAATTTGGGCGAACTCTATTACTTAATTATCGCATTATTTTTTTATTTTGCTGTTTGCTATAAGAGGTGAACTAACACTCGTAAAGACGACGGAGTTGTATGCGGTGTGCTTGCGCATTGTTATGTTCACGGATCTGTTTCAACAGATATGAAATTCCGCTAGTATGCTGTGCCTTGTTACCGTATCGTAAATTGAATAAAAAAACAGTTTTTTTACAGTGAATACTAATATTTAATAACGTACTTTTTTTTAATGTCTATTGAAATGTAATATATGTTTTCGAATAATTTTTGATCAGTTTAATATATAATTTTATTAATATAATTTTTTTGTATTAAGTATCTGAATCCTTACACATTCCACTTTAGATAGATCCCCAAAAAGCTTTGGTAAAGTGATTTACTCATTCAATAACAAAAGTAGTCATGAGATCGGGTAAATATTTAAAGCCAATTTTAAAAAAAATATTTTTATAGTATTCCCAACTATGTGGTTAAATGAGGAATTTTTGTTTTGAACTACACTTTACGAATCCCTACTCGAAAAAATTCAGTTTCCTACTATGCCAAATTTTATTTGTTTTTTTTTATTTTACCGACTTTACGAAAAAAGTAAGGTATTACTTTCGGTTGCATGTTGTGAGTGGCGGGGAGGGGGTGAAAATGAATTTTCGTTACGTTTTGAGCAGTACCAAAATATCAATAAATTAAATTGAGGTTTCTTTATATATATATATTTAAATATCTACGTATAAAACATTGCGGCTCAAAATCTCTAAAAATACTAATCGATTTCACTGAAATTTAGATGTGCTGTAGTAGTAGTCTATCTTAGGTTTTGCATGTTCTGCACAACAGATGAAGAATAATTGAGTCGTTTTTGAGTTACGCTCAATTTAAAGTAGAGAAAATTTGAGGGGGTAAGTTACAAGGTTGTTTCTTTATGCTAGTCGGAACGATGACGTTTCTTTATCTGCAGTATCTGTTGTTAGTAATATTTTTTGGCCTATTAAGGTAACTTAACGTACTTTAAAGTTCATGATGATTGGTAAGAGTTGATATTTTTTCACAAGGAAACAAAATAAAATGCTGAAAAGTCGATCTTACGCAAAACTGCGAAAGAATCCTTTTTGTCTTAGACCTGAGTCACCATTTATTTGAATGTAAATCTTATGGAATCTCAGAAAATTCCCATGAGACGTACTATTTCTTGTGATATATTAATGGAGTTATCATATGGATACATTTTTTTTTTCAAATATAAAAATGGTACCTTTTATAATTTAATCTAATTTTTCCCATTTATTAGAATAATTATCAATCGGCTACCTTACGGTAGAAATTATTGAACATATTGTAAATTATTAAAAAAAAATCTAAGAAAATTTATAATTATTGCAGTAAGACAAAAATTATCTTAAACACACACGACATTTATTATTAACTAAACTTATTGGTGTCTATTTTGGTTTAGAATCTTGATCAGACTTGAAATTTTTCATATATCATAAAGTTTAATGATATGTCTCTACAGAATAAAGAAATACATAAACATATAGGAGGACTGTAAATAAAGTAATGATACTGGTTTAGAAAAATTGTTTATTTATAATCCATTTATGCATGGACTCTTATCACCTTCGAAATAGTTCCCTTGGGAAGCCACGCAACGCTTGAAACGGTTTTCCCACTCTTCATAGCAGTGTTGAACTAAGAAACCGGATTAACCTTCAGATGGTGGGAAGGACCAGCCTTAAGATGGGCTTTCAGATGTTTTTTTACTGGTTATATTATCTACTTATGTTTTATGTTTTCTACGGTTCCAAAACGGTGTCCTTTGAGGTGATTTTTCACTTCAAAAATTTCGGTGAAGTCGTGAACAGGAAAAAGTCGCAGGGACTCAAATCAGGTGAATAAGATGGTTGAAAAACTACAATGGTTTTCTTTGAAAAAACTCATTAATTGGGAGTGGAATGTGACAAGGTGCATCGTTATGATCCAGCATCCAGTTGTCTTTGATGACGTGTCTCACGCGGGCAACTCTTTTCCGCAGTCTTTCAAGAATTTCTCGGTAAACATATTGATCTACAATCTGTTCTGTAGGCAAAAACTCCTTATGAACAATTTCATTACTATCGAAGAAACAAATTAGCATGGTTTCGAATTTTTAGTTGCTCATTTTTGCTTTTTTGGGTGTGGCGAGTTTGAAGTGTGCCACTTCTTCCTCTGACGTTTTGTTTCTGGGTCGTATTAAAATATCAAAGATTCATCACCATTAATAATATTTTTTTGGAAAATCAGGATCAATTTCAGTTCGCCTTAGAAGATCGCGCCACAATTCCACCATGTTGTTTTTCTGTTCAATAGTGAGGTTTTTTGGGACCAATTTTGCACAAACCTTTTTCATGTCCAGTTCGTTTGTCAAAATTTGATGGACTGTAGTACGGTTCAAATTCAACTGTTCTGCAATCATTCTGACAGTTAATCGCCGGTCTTACCGTCTCTGATTCGCTCAACATTGATGTCACTTTTTGACGTTAACGGTCTTCCATAGCGTGGATTGTTCGCAACTGATTCCCGGCCATCTGCTAATCCTTTAAACTATCTAAAAAACTTGGGCTGGTAACAGAGCGTCATCTCCATACGCCCTTTTCAATCTTTAAAATGTTTTAGTAGCATTCTCACAGAGTTTAACACAAAAATTGATTGCACAACGTTGCTCATAATTAGTATCAATCATTTTTGTAACGCACAACAAAAACTCGTTTCACGAAAAGTTTGTTCACGTCTCACGTGGCAACAATAGACTACAAATATTAATGACTACTATAAATCAGCTGTTCATACAACCATATGTTTTGTAGTAACTTTACAGTGTTGACACTTTGGCTGCTAAAAAAAAACTAGTTTCATTACTTTACGGACTGGCGTGTTAAATATTGTCAAGATATCTTATCCGTTCTTGAGTATGAGTATACATTCTCATTTAAAAGAATATAAAGACATTAAAATGATGAATAATATTTAATGATATGACATTTATTTATTTTTAAAATAATCATATATTACCACGACTTTGAAATTTAGAAAGTACAGGGGTTTGCTATATTAATTCAGTTCCTTGGTGAAAATAGTACAAAAAATAATTGAAAAATAAATTAAAAGTACAATAGTTAATTTTTTTGCTGTTATTTTGAATCGATTAAATAAGTTACTAAACGGATAGATATTACGTTTCAAAAAGTTATATAGTTACTTTATAGTTTAAACATAACAAGTATATTGAAAACCATAACCGAATTAATCGGTTCATCAAGTCGCAATGAAGTTTAGCGATGAAGCTATAGAGGTTAAAGTGATGTTTACATTGTGTGCGGGATCAGCATGTTTGATTCTGGAAGGAAAACACGAGGCAACGGGACGCCTGACCGCATCAAATTTAACATTAACAACATTTATTTAATCCGCCCCGCTGATCATCAATACCGAACTAACATCTAGTGACTGTTCATTACGTGTCACATACATGCATATCGGTATGACAATTAATAACCTAGAACAGATATTTTTAGACAAGTCTGAATATACTTTTATTATTGTTAATTTAAACAAAAATTAATGGAAATTTACAATATAAGCTTAACTTTTTATAAAGGTTTCGACTGTTTGTTATTGACAGTTTTATTTAAGGTTTACTAATTTATTTTTCATAATAATTTATATAAAATGTAATGCAAATCATTTGCAGTACAAAGTTAAATGTGATTAAATTAAATTAAAAAAAAAAAAATTAAAAACCTAATAATACTAAAAAAAACTAGATTAAAAAACAGCTTATGGAATTTTTAAATTAATTATTTTATAAAAAAATCTATAAAATTTTTAATTTTTATTTTATGAATTTTAATGAGATATATCTTTTAATTTGTACATTTAAAATAACATAATTTCTTAAAGTACCAGTTATTATTTATTACCTGAAATAAAAGTAACCTTCAGTGAAAATTAAAAAAAAAAAAATTTTAATTTTATAAATTTTGTATGATTCGATCGCTTAAATTTTTTTACAAAAATATATCCCCGTCAGTGAAATACAAAAAGTCTGTCCTTGTCAAATGGAGGAAAGAATTATCATTTGAAATTAAAATAAATTTCAGGATGGTTATTTAAATTTATTTTATTTTAATCTTCATAATTAAACTTTTCTCTAAAATTCATCTATAATAATTAAGTTAACGATCAAATTAAGTTAACGATTAATTAAGTTAATCGATCAAATTTTCAAGAGATTTCATTTTTGTTTGTTCAAATTTATACAGGGTTATCATAAAATAATAGTGCGGTTTCTGTAATTCATAGGAAGATTGTAGGGAAATATTATATTGGTATCCCTGAAAGCCTCCAACCCAAAAGTTTGTTTATCAGCAGTTGTAACCACAACGTCAGTTCTTGTATTGTTGTTGCGTGAGTTTAGCGAGTTACTATGTTCTCGGATAAAGACAAAGCAAAGTGTTTTATTGATAGCTGAATTAAAATCCGTAATTTTAGTTCAACGTGCGTTTCGTCGTGAATTCGGAAGAGATCCACCACACAAAAATAACATAACACGTCGGTTCAAACGATTCGAAGAAACCGGATCGGTTAAGAAACAGAAATCAACCGGCAGACCAAGTGTACCAGACGAAACGGTTGAACTAATTAGACGATCGGCAACTAGGACTCCTGGGAAGTCCATCCCCCTCGAAGCATCGAATTAGGTATTCCAAAATCAATAGTTCACAAAGTTTTATATAAAAAACTGAAATTACACGCTTATGAAATCCAGATACTGCAGGAATTGAAACCCGATGATGGTGTAAAATGTTACAATTTCGCTGTTGAAATATTGGACAGAATAAGTGAAAACGAATCATTTTAGACGATATAATTTTTACAAACGAAGCTACATACCATGTGAATGGATGCGTTAACAGACACAATTCACGAATATGGGGCTCTGAAGACTCACACGCAATTATTGAGAAACAACGCGATTCGCTTAAAGTTAATGTTTGGTGTGGTGTGATGAAAAATCGTGTAATAGGGCCTTTCTTCTTTGCTGAAAAAACAACTAATGGAGTTGTGTATCTTGACATGTTAACCGATTATTGCTTTTCTCAGCTAGATGAACTCGAAAACATTCATCGACTTCATTTCCAACAAGATGGTGCTCCCCCGCACTTCAATGCATCGGTCACGGACGCTTTGAACGAAAAATTTGGAGATCGATGGATAGGCTGGCAAGGACCCGTACTTTGGCCTCCAAGGAGTCCAGATCTGACACCTTGCGATTTTTTCTTGTGGGGGTACATCAAAAGCGTTGTTTATACACAAAAAATTCGCGATCTAAACCGCTTAAAAAACAGAATTAATGAAGCAATGACAACCATTAACGAAGAAATGTTAACTAATGTTTGGAAAGAAGTTTAGGATCGTTTGGACATTTGTCGAGCGCCTAAAGGCGCACATATTGAAATTTATTAATTATATAAAAAAATATAAACTGTAAGTAATTCTGTTTTAATTTAAACCATGTTCAAAAGCGCACCATTCTTTTATGATAACACTGTATTTAAAATACATTTAAAGCAGGTAAATTAAAAAAGTTTTTTTTTAAAGTAAATTATGATGAATAAATGCTAAAAAATAATTTTTATCAAGTGAGGGCAAGCGGATGATAAATCTGACGGTAATGTTACTTTGAAATATCAAGTGAGTTCAGAATATTTTGCTAAGATTTCAATCTTATAAATTGGTATATCTGGTTAAAATTCTGAAAATTTAGTTTAAGCAGCTTTCAGTAAAAACACGGAAACGTTGACATAAAATCCGATTAATGGATTAACTTCATAATACGTACAGATTTAAGTAATGAGCTTTTGTTTCAGTTCTGTCTAAATTTAAACATATAATGAAAGAAAAACATATTGTGGGCAATTTAAAAATAAAACCATAGTTATTTACATTCTGTACAGAAAACGCTTGCAATGAAAAATTTGTAAAAAAATTCCCGATTAATTCTCTTATAACTCGAAAAAGCTATCTTGGTTGTTACGAATGAAGTGCAAAGATAAAATTCAATCTATAATTTCAATTTCCCTTTAGGGAAACTTGTAGATTTTAATTGGAGAACATGGCGTAATGGTTCAAAGCTACACAAACTACGACGTAATAAAGTAATATACGATTTTGGTGAAGTCCTTACTGTACTCATTTATTACCTGGACAAATAAACATCTAAACATTTTTTCAAAGTTCAAAAAATATAGCTGTAAAAAAATTATTTAAATAACTGCGCGGTTCTTGAGTTCTAAGCTAAACCTGTACTTAAAAAACGAATATATTGAAATTCTTATTTACGTATAAATTATATTTTTCCTGATAACTAATTCGGGAGTTTATTTGTAATGAACTGAGGACTGTGGGCAATTTTGTTTTATTATTATTCGAATTTAGAAATGGATACGAGGTTGACAGGATCGATGGCCCAGACAAAATACCATTCTACACTCTTTAATTGAAATTATTAGCATAAATAAAGTACCGAACCTCATAATTTAGAAATCATGTAGTTAATTACAAATAATTGCAAATTTTAATTTTAATTCGACCGTATTTCATCAAGTTATAATTTTCCGCTGATGACGAAATGTAGTGGGTATACAGAGTGATTCACGGACAATGTGCCAAATATTCAGGACATGTTCTACTGGTGAAAATAAAGAAGAAAGTTCAGTTAACGTAAATTAAATATCTGGAATAATTTAACCAAGGCTCAGAAATCAACGCAAAATCTTTCGCCAGCCGACACTTGTGAACGAAACGTTTCCGAACCTTTCTTATGTGAACTTTCAACTTTATTTTCACCGATAGAACATATCCTGAAAGTTTGTTGCATTCTTCGTGAATTACTCCAATGCACTGTGAATTGTTTCTTCAGAAACTAAACGAGTTCATTAAATTAATTAATTTTTTGCTTTACACTACATCTCCCAGTTATTCTCTGGCTATTACTCATAATTATTACATTTATAATGAGTGCAAACATTATTGGGTGCATTAATATTTCCGAGCTGACTCAACATAAACTCTCTCTCTCTCTCTCTTTCTTTCTCTCTCTCTCGTCCTCTATATATATATATATATATATATATATATATATATGACAAGGTATTATCGCAAAGCCCAAATATTTTTTTTCTTATTAAACAAATTTTTTAAGTAACATTTTACCTAATAAACTAATTTACTGAAGTAAATAAATACTTTAGTAAATAATTTTTAAGCATTAACAAAACAAGGGAATAAATAGGGACCGTTTAAAATATAATTTTTTTTAACTATAATTTTCAAAATTAAAAATCAACTCGTATTAATGTAGGTAACATGAGAACGTTTAAAAAAAGGGGTCTAATATTTTTTTGGTATACAATAAGTTTCCTGAATAATGAAACAATAAGAACTCATATGATATGACCCGACTTTAGTGTTTAAAATTTTTTTTAAATTTTTTTTTGTTATCTCTGATACGTTATCTGCTTTTTCAATCTGTGGCTGTTATTAAAAATTTCATTTAATGTAGCTGTCGAAAAACAGGATCAAATTGGACCAAAAAGATTTTTATTAAAAAATTTTATTTTTTAGCAAGTATACTCAAAATATGATGCAATTGTAATAATCGAAATGTCAAGGAGGTAGGCCTAATATTTTTTACTAAGATTTTTTATTTTTTTCCTCATTTATAATTTTAATCCAGCATAATTTTTAATATAAAAACTTCATTTGATCAAATCGTATCTAAATACTTACGCACTTAATACGTAATTTTAGAAATTCTGTCGGCCAATAGAAAAGATCAGTAATTTTATTTAGTAATAAAAACCATGATGCATATTTTGGGAAACAGATTTACTTTAATAAAAATATATATAAATTTTTGTTTATTAAGTTAAAATCCCGGGCTAAGGACTTCTTCCCTTTAAATTGCTGAGTGCAAGCGGGTCTAGTCGCCTTCCTCGAGAAGTTGGAGAGACGGGACCTGCTGACCGCGTATTTGATAACCTGGTACTTCCTCCTGTAAAGTAATGGGAGTTACTTTACAGCTAATGCCAAATGCCCTTATGAATATTCGAATGCAAGTATTGAGGATGCAGTCTAATAAGCCTTTAACCTGTTCTCTCGCAGAGTCGTACAAGATTTTTAGTTCAATTAACATTTTTAAAATTTTAATCGTACTAAATAGAAAAAAAAGTAAACACGAAACACTGCAATAAATTTACCTACGAATATATGTATGATTTATTTAAATTTTCCAAATAAAATAAAAACAAAAAAATGATTACTTCATAACTGTGGACAATAAGTTGAAAGATACAGGTTAGCTACTAATATCATATACTATTAAAAATTTTAGACACAGCCAGTTATTTCTTTTCGGTACTGCCTTATGTATTGGATTTATATTTTTAATTGGGTTTTGTCATTTTGTCTAACTGTGAACCACGTTTGATACTACTTTTCTTAGCGTCCTCGCTCTCCTTTTATGCCAATACTTTTTATATCTTTCTCTGATCTTTTACCTAAATTTTTCATTAGTATTCTTTTTTTTTAGCTGCTTCTTTGTAGGAAACATAACTTTCACAAATTTCTTTTGTTTTATTGATTAAATTCTGATATTATTAGTTTACAATTTCTTATCCAGCTTTATTTAAATATTTCTTAACCTTTTATCGCAATATACCCGTGTATTTTTTTTTTAAAGATAACTGTGGAGGATTTTCTTGGGAATTTTATTATCAGTCATCCTTAAAACGTACCCTATGAAAGTCAATCTCCTTTTATGCATTATTTCTTTAAATTTAGGTATAACGTTTTCTGGAGGTCGAGAAAATACATATTTAGTGTGTCGTTCTATATAGGACACAATATTTTTCTTCAAAATATTTTTTCTTTCGGATTTTTATCAGTATAATAAAAATGATGTATATCATATATACATAAAATGTAATATATCATAAATATACTGTACTCATGATTACTACAACGTAAACCACTTCGGGTCAAATCACCATATTGAAATCCTTTAATTTAGCATTTATGAGGAATTTTTTTAATACATATTTTGGACTGCGCAAGTTTTAATTTATTTATACACTAACTTGTCCGTTTTGGGTAGATTTCATAAGAAAGCTACATATTATAATGGGTACCACGATAGGACTTCCAGAAAATTTCGACATATCTTCGCGTTTCACATTCCCCAGGCCCCAAAACCACCGTCAATTTAAAAGACTATATATACCTTTATATTTATATATATATTTTACTTTCTTGTGGATACGATAAGTGTCGTAATATTTTGCGCCAATCACTTCCAATTGATACATAAAAAATACCGGCCCAAAATCTCTGTCGAGTTTGCTAATGGGCAAAATCGGACAATGGGATGGAAATGTTGGGGCTTTTTCGTAAAAACAAAAAATCGTTATAACTTTCTTATTAAGGAAAATATCGAATTTGTTTAAAGTTCCTACTATTCTTTGGAGGAGGGCCTAAAGCCTATCTAAGTAAAGTTTTTTGATATCACCAACCGTTGGCCGACAGGGAGGTTTTGTCTTCAAAAATGGGGTTTCGAAGATAAAAAAATAATACCTCCTTTAATAGGCACAATATGGAATTGGTTTAGTGGTCGGTAGTCCTCTAAACATTACCTAAAACGTTTGTCTGAAACAATTTTTAATATGATCAATCCTTACGGCAAGGGATGACCAAAATTTTGCTGGAATTTTAAGATGGGGCTTGTCGTATGCTAAACATGTGAAACATTTTTCACATGCAACCGTTGTCCTATCAAGTAATTTTGAAGTTTTTCTTAACTTTAAGGTGGAAATCTTTTTATCCCCTACTTCGCACCGGTGAAATCTACCTCCACCTTCCGGCGTGCCGAAATGGAATTTTTCTTTTTGGTTTGTTTCCGCATTTATATTTACTTTTTTATTAAATAATTTATATTTAATGATTCCATTGTAAATTTAGAGTCGGTTTTTAATATCATTAATGATTTATTATTTCATATCTCGTAGTTCGAACTAAAATTTTTTGTTAAAAGTGAGCGTGCTGTTTATTTTAATACAATTTTTTTTCCATCTCTATCCTGAGGCAGAATAATATTAATTACATAATATTGTACCTACTTTTCATGTGGAAAGTTCTTAGTTTGAATCCCGGTCAAGCTTGATATTTTCTATGCGAAATTCATCTTTCATAAGTAAGTGTAACTGGGTGGTTGGTTAGTTTCTAAAATAAATAATATTAATATCAATTATATTAAATTGTAAAAATTTCGGCCGAATTTATTTACAATATTTCTATCAAAATAAGAACTCTGAACTTCATCGCTACTTTGTTGATTTTATACTACTTACGATGTTTTAAATTGCATTTTTTCAATAAAATTATAACTGAGGGTAATACTTTTGTTTTATTGTAGCTGTTACCAGATATAATGAATTGCATAATATCCCTGAAATATTTAAAAATGTATGGTCTAAAACTTATTAATTAAATTTGGCTATAGACTATTAATAATCTTTTTTAGTAATTTATTATTATTTTTACAAAGAATATATATTAAAAAAGCCAACGAAATTAAAAAGAAGAAAAAGCTTTCAATTCTTAACGTTTATTGTACTACAAAATATTCTGTTACATTCTTGTCAGTAACAAATTCTTTGTAGAAAGCTTAAAAAAAATAAAAGAAAAGAAAAACGAAGAGAATTGTTTTCTCTTTAAAATATTGTTACAATATTTATTTGTTTAAAGAACTTGATAAAAAAAAATCTGTATCATGAGAAAAGAATTATTGGATGGCAAACCTGTTGAACACTAGGGTTGAAATTGAACCAATGATTCCACACCATACTTCTTTTACCAAAAACACGCGTGAAAAAAAAAAACAAAAAAACATCTACTATCATAAATAAAATGAAAAATGAACACACATAAAACACATTTTTTTAACGATTACCAGCTCTCCATTTAAAAATTATTTGAAATAATTTATATTTATTTTATAATGTTTGCGTTTTGCAAATTTTTTATTAATAATTAAAATAAAATACTTCGAGTTAATTAATTAATATAAAAATAAACAATATTTATTTTGCTTTTGTAAACCTTCACGGTTTCATATTTATTTACCTTTTTTTTTATTTTGACGTGCTACAATTTATTTATTTATATTTTTTTAACGAATTTCATGAGTAATATATATATTCCACTTAATAATACAAAATTTATAAAAAAATGTAACGTTTGTGATCAATTTCTGAATATATGCGTTGTTCAAGAAGTACAGCTAATTCTATTTAGTTATGATCAATTTAAAAAAAAAAAAAAACATTAATTTTAGATTACAATTTAATATTTTGTGAAGGTCTTTGAAAAGTGTTGATTTTGCAATTGGTTTCAAAATAACAGTCACAGAAATAAAGATAAGTTAATATTATTTTAAATATTTTACTTTCCCATCTAGATAACGCTATAGCAGAGCTACAGCTCTAGAAGGGAAAGTATTGTAATCGAACCTTTATGGGCATATGCATTTTTCACCGGAACTTGACTTTTTGACACCTAAGAACCCAAAATACCAAATGAAAGTTATCTGATATTAATGTTTTTATGTACGCGCGCGCGCGTGCTCGTGTGTGTGGCCTCTAAATCACCTTATATCTCCAGAACTTCTAAACCGATTTTGACCAAACTTAGATTACTTCTATATTGAGACATTGATGCCATTAAATTTTCAACTTAAAAGGTCAAGGCTGTGGAGCAAGGTCACCTCAATACCTCGAGACTTCGTTTAATTAAGCCCATATATTTCTTAAGCGCTTTTGTTAAAAATTAAAAAATAACAATATTTGCAAAAAAGAATATTTGCATTTAAATGATGTTGGGACGCCACAGGTGAGCGGTAGAATTAAATAAATGAATAATATTTAAAGTGTAAAAAGTAACTCGGTCTGGATGAATCTTGAACTCGATCTCTCTGTTGACTCGGTATCTGGTCGTTAAGTCTCGCGGCTGCACCAGTCTGCCGACCGTACAAGCGAAATCTGTTTTATGTAAGTTGTATAATTACATTAGTTTAATCAGTGACGACCGTCGCTGCTACTTCCACACCTGCGCAAATTAAATACGGTATGCGCGCGCGCTTTAGTTAGTATCATTAAATTAAATAAACGAAAAAATATTATATTTAAATAAGATTATACACATTTTAAATTAAGATGTGTGTGTAATCTGTGCATCAGAAACAACCCACAGTTGTAGGACTTTCCCGGAAAGCGGCTTTAGCAGCATGACGGAAAAGTACTACAAGTGTGTTGTCAGATTAATGTATTTAATAAAAAAAAAAAAAATAGCAATTTTATAAATATTATTTGAAAATAATAATACTGAAAATTATTGTAAAACATTTTCAGACAATGATGCGATCAATTAAATGCTCCTGCTTCACTAAATAATAAAACTTCATTAATTTTCTAATCTTGCTACTGTTTAAAATTATCAACTTGTAATTTTTTTTTTAGCAAGGTGTTACAAATTTTTTCTACATTAATTTAGAGGATAAATTTTGAAGGTTTGTCAAATTGGCAATCTCTGGACGCGTGAAGTTAATTTTTCCTTTAATCTTCTGCCAATTCTCAGATATCAATTTTCTTAATGATCTTTTCTATGATCTGTTGTTGTTTTCACCTCCACCTTGAGCCACTTTTAATTTTTTAAACTCACGTACTCTTTACGTCCTTATACGAAGTAAAACAAGTATTGTGAAAGCGAAAAATTTCGGTTTTCAGATTTCAACGGAAATATCCATTTTGGACAACCCTGAATCAATTTGACTAGTTTCGACGTGACGTCTGTATGTACGTAAGTATCTCGCATAACTCAAAAAAGATTAACGGTAGGATGTTGAAATTTGGGTTTAGGAATGTTATAACATCTAGTTGTACACCTCATCTTTTAATTGCAATCGATCGGACAAAAAATGTTCAAAAAACCCCAAAATCCCAAAAATGTGGACTTTGGACATTTGTTTAACTGCAGTAATAAGCCCTCATTGAGAGCTTTTCAACGATATATCAAAGTGATACTTCATTGGTTCCATTGTTAATAGCCAAATAAAATTTTAATTAATGAAATATTTGGTTCTTATAAGAGGAAGGCACATCGGTTCGAATCCGACTTCATCTCCTTTTTTAATTTTTAATTTTTTTATTTTAAATATATTGATTTATTAATAATAATTAACTTCTGATTGTAAAAAAACTACAATAATAATAAAAAAAAATATATATATAAATATCAGAAATTAATGAAATATAAAACTTTATGTACTTTTCATTATAAAAAAATGTGTATATGTAATTTAACAGGCGTACAAGGAAGATGTGGTGTCCACATCAGATTTTTTCTTGAAATTCTTCCTGAATAAAATGTCTTCTTCTCTTATTCCGATTTCTTGGAGCTCTTTTCCTATCTCTAGAAGCCAACTATTTTTATTTTTGAGATTATCAAAGAATTTAAAAATCTGTCTTGACAATCTTCAAATGAACTTAAAGCATTATTCTTCGTTTTTTATTTGTGACGATAATGTTCTTCTATAAATCTCTTTTTTGATCTTAAAATATTTTTGTTATTTTTATATTCCGGGCCTAATATTTATCGTTCTTTTTCAAAATATTCTCCAGACTTCCTCGATTATTTTAATGTTAAAATTTCTTCCCCGCAAAGACTTTCAGGTTTTATAACAGTGTTCTAATATGTAAGTTTCGAATGAAAAGAAAGTGATTTTTTTGTAAAACTTTTGGTTAGTTGTAAAGTCATTTTTATTTAATTTATATTTTCTATTCATGTTTTATCTAGTCCATTCTTCTAGTTTACTTTGCCTAAATAATTGAATTTTCCACGAGTTTAATTTTTAAAATTTTTTCTATTATTTTTGAATTTTTATTATTATTATTATTAGTAATAGTAGGTAGGTAGTAGTAGTAGATAGTAGTATGTAGTAGTTGGTAGGTGGTAAGCGGTAGTAGATAGTAGTAGGTGGTAGGTGTTAGGTGGTAGTAGGTAGTTGTAGCAGTAGTAAGTAGTAGGTAGTAGTAGGTTGTAGTAGTTGTAGTTGTAGTCGTAGTAATAGTAGTAGCAGTAGTAGTAATCAATTCAAATATAGAAAATTAACGAGTTTTTTTAGTTTCATTTCATTTATTTTACCTGTCATTTGAATACTTTTCTTTTATTGTGAAAATAAATTAATTAGAAAATTAAAAGATAATTAGTGACTTCTGAATTTTAATTTTAGAAAGGATAAGGAAATAAATCTGTTAGTGTTGGGAAATGTCAGAACATATTGGCCAGTTTTTTATTTTTATTTTTATATGATAAAAACAGGCGGGAATAAATTCATCTCTGTTTCTTTTTCTCTGTTAGTAATTTTAACGGAATATTATCATTATTAAAAATATGAAATTTAAAAAAAAGAGCCATTAAGATTTAAAGAAACAGAACTTTTAAAACTTTAAGTTACGCATTATAAAAATAATATTTGGCTATTTAAAATAGATTAAATTAACTTCAACAATGCAAATAAAATATAATAGGTATTATCAGATTTTGCATAGGTAGTTATTTTGACGTTACAAAATTTTTAGACTTTCCTATAGAATTATTATACGGGGTAACTGAAGCGTGAAGAAACATGATAATGCATTTTTAGACGCGAAGTATAATGCAGAGGTCGTCGTCATTAGAACCTGTCTTTCATGATTGATCACAAGCACATTCAAACACGCCCACACATATATACATATACACATACCTCAACTGTGATCCATTATCATCCTGCCAACTATCGCGCAACTCAACTGATTGGTAACCTCATCTATATGCTTTACCTAGATTAAACTAAATGCCACCCTGTCAAAATAATAATAATAATAATATAAAGCCAGTAAATAAACTTCGTGATCATTTCAAAAATTAATATCGAGATGTAATAATTTGTTATTATTAAATAATTTACTTTATACCGTTGAGGGATGGGTTCTATTTGTTTATCTACCTTCATAGAGAAACTTAAAAAAGAATATTACGCTTTCAGTTATTAGTTTGTAACCAAATATTATTTTTCTATTTCAATATAGAAAATAGGGAAAAAGTAAGTAAATATTTACAAATTAATTAATTCATTTGCATTTCAGTATTTTATACTTATAACAGTTCGATTTTTGATTCTTTGTAGAAATGATTGATACCAACGTAACATTACATTAATAGTAAAATTAAATTTACTCAAATAAAACAATATTAAATTTTTAATTACGTAACATTTATGAATAGAAATATACTTATATGGGGACGTACGTATCACTTTAATTTATTTAAGTAAAAAGATTTTAAAAAATAAATTCACTTTGTAAACTAAATTAACGTGTATCCTTTCTATTTAACCGGAACTCTTATATATCAAGATATGAGTCATTAATTTATTTAAAAAATCAGGTGGGACTGTGTCGGTGCGCACGGCTGTTGGTTTAACGTGAAACGTTTAAGACCGTAGATGAAGTTCCTCCGAGCTACAGACCGACCAACTTATCTGTACAGTTAAAAGGGAAAGCCCAACCATCGTATTTAAAAAAAAAAAAATTGAAAGTCTCCAATTGAAAATTTTACTTGCTTAATTTGGTCAACTCTATAAATAAACTGGTCGGTCTGTATGTCAGCGAGTCTCTTTTAGTGTATTGAATAGAAATAAAAACGAGACATCGACTGCGTACTAAATTAATTTTAAGATAAAACAGACACTAAATGGTATATGATATTTATTTCGACTAATATTCGATTACAATTTTGTTCAACATTGGTCTGTGATATGAGAAGTAAGAGACATAAGGCATAATAAGCAGCAGCGGTACAGGTACTCGCGCCGTCGACGTCTTTCATTGACCGCGCCGTTCCACCTTTGCAACGCTCCCGAAACAGTCTCGCTCGTTCGGCACCGGACATTGGGGTACCTGTGCGTGATCCCCCTTAATTAACTTTAATAAACTCCCCTTTTCAATGATATGCGTAGTGTATATTTCCGGCTGGCTTTTGTGCAGGCTGAGACTTGACATATTGAATTTTTATACTGTTTTACACGTTTACTTTAAGTTTTTACACATAAATATTGTCCAAAAGACGCTTACTATTATTTAAATACTATCTCGACAAACTCTTAAACACAAACATACGAATCACCGCGCTATCACGTCTAAGTCGTGAGCTACACTGATTGGAAATGAGCGAGAACGCCAGTTTGGACCGTCCTGCGCTGTGCCCCTTCCCCGCCAACCAGCTCGCCAGTAACGCAAACTCAAAATTGTATTGGTGAACTGACCATGTAAGTTATAAAATAACAACGTATTTACGTCTCTGAGACTAATAGTTAGGGAGTTATTAAGGAAGGACGATATAGACCTTTTCGTTACGCTAAAAATTTCTGTTCTGTTAACCGCATGTTTTGGTGTGAATTTAAAGACGTTTCACGTAAAAAGAATCCTTATTGAAATCGTTTTTTGATTTGGAAGTTGTAAATGTTTTAATAAATTATAAAAATTGTAAAAAATTATTAAAAATAAGAAAACATTCAGGAAAAAAAGAAAAATCATAAGGTTGCGTCAGTTTCTGAACACTCTGCATTTCAAACTGAAATATTGTATTTCTTCCTTCACGTACCGTAGACCCAAACATTCGTGGAATTCACTGTTTATAGCATGCCACAACGCCTCGCTAGTTTGTTCTGAAACCGCTGGATGATTTTAACATTTGTCTTAATTGTAACAACAATAGTTATTGGCTCAATTATTTGAGCTAATAACAATAGTTGTTATTATATTTAGTTAAATAAATAACAAAACTTTTTCCAATCATCCTCAAAGTAAATAGCTACGGTTTGTATGTAGATCCGAAAACGGATACTGGAACAGATATTATTTTCGGATATGTCGTACATTTTAGAAGATTTCATAATAATAGGAAATATTACTTTTATTTTTTTCCTTAATAAGTTAATAAATATTAAGTAACGCCTTTTAGAAAAATTATAGAAAAAATGTTTACCATTTCTTATTTACATTCAGGTGATTGCAACAACGATGAAATGTTACAGTAATTCTCCCTTTATAATACAGACATGTTTATGAGTCTCTCTCTCACTCTCTCTCTCTCTCTCTCTCTCTCTCTCTCTCTCTCTGTGTGTGTGTGTGTGTTTGTGTTTGCACATATATTTTAATTATTTTAAAATAAAATGAGACTGTTTGGATTAATTTAATCAACATAAATTGTTATTCCTCTGAGTAAAATCAATATTTTTTCCCCGTTTAATAAAACAATGAATCAAGGAAATTTAACAATTACATTTAGACTCCCGTAGTAGATTTATTACACAAATCATTATCACTGTGCTGAATCTGTACGATAAGGACTTTGTTGACTTGTATTCCCTAATAAAATGAATAATTAATGTTTAACACACAGAGAAATTTTGTTTTATAGAGGGATTTGAGATGAATGAAATGTTCGTTTAAAGCTGGTTTTTCAGCTATTCGTATTATTAATCATAATTGAATATTGTATATAATTCTACTAATGTCAGCAAGATTTCCCAAGCAATAAACTTTTAATTTTCATCTCTCTGATGATGATCTTAATTGGTTTATTAAACCATGTAGTATAAATCTAAATGACATTAAATTTTTTTTATGCTATTCATTACATAATCCTTTTTGGATAATTTATTTCTTCAAAATATAAAAATTTCATTTTGTTTTAAACATCGAAATATTTTAATAATTTTTGAGAACATATAAACAATTTTTATTTGTCTAGTATGGAATTATTTAATTGTAATTAATATTACATATAAATTTCAAACAATTGCCTATTCCACTCCATAAATTGATAAAAAAAAATTTCGAACTGGAGAATTCCTTTTGCGATATTCCTTTTTCCCTTTTTTGTACTGTTTTCTTCTTATTTGTTATTTATTTTTTAATAAAATATACTAGTAATTTCGGTTTAATGGATTTCTTTATAAAATGATTAATTTTCAGTTACTTTTGACTATGGTTAGTAATCCACTCTTATATGTACAATTAGTAATTATGAGGAGTACCTAAGGATTTATTTCATTCCTTAAAAAGGAACTTCCTTAAAATTTTATTTAAAAAAAAACAAATTGAATTTAAACTGAACTGACATTAAATAATACCGATTTTTCAGTACTCTGTCCAAATTCCATTTTACAGATCTCCATGTACGTAAATAAGACGAGAAGTAGTGTATGTATACATCTGTTAGTTTAACAGTTTTTCTAGATCAATTTTAATCATTTTCAATGAACATTTTAGTAAATAAATTTCCCTATTCATTAAGTTCTTTGAGTAATATTTAAAAACCAGTACTTGCTTCGACGTACATACACTAAACATAAAACGATGCAGTAATATTATCGTGATTCCTGCCCTAGGATGATACTAAAAATCGTGAAGTGTTCCTCACATTAAAAAACATCAGACAGACTGGGAAGTGATTTCATCTTAAAAATTTAGATTTAAAAAAAATAATTTTACAAAAATTACCTGCGTATTAACCAAACTGTATAAAAGTTTAATTTACACAAACACGTAACGTTTATAACAAATTATATGAGTAAATTTTGAGAAGTTTTGTTTAAAAATCTTGAAATTTTAAGTTTAGTAGCAGAAGTACCTTTTTTTCGTGTTTTTTGACGTCTCACTTTTAATTACAAAAAATTCAGCAGATCTGAATCATAGAGTATATCATTAAATATATTTTTTTGTTGAAACGTTTTACCGAATGCAAGGGATTCAACCAAATTGAATAATCTGAAGTGCAGTCGATAACACTAAAATCTGAATCGCTGGAATTATTTTCAACTGCATTATCATTTTCATTGAATTTACAGTAATTTATCTTATATTAAAACAAACAAACGACGCCTCCATGAAAATTTCTTACATTTTTATAAACAAATGTATCTTGAAAATTAAATACCAAAACAACTTCTATTTACTTCCTTGTTCGAAGTAAAGGAAGTATCTTGATCGCGAAATATTTTGATTTTTTTAGATTTCAACGGAAATATCTATTTTGACCATCCCTAAATCCATTTTGTCTAGTTTCGGCGAGATATCTGTACGTACGTAAGTACGCATAAATCTCGCATAAATTAAAAAATTTTTAGCCGTAGAATATTGAAATATTGGATTTAGGACTGTTGTTAACGTCTAGTTGTTCACATCCCATTTTGATTGCAATCGACTAAACCAAAAGTGTCCAAAAAAGCCCAGAATCCAAAAAAAACATTGAACTTTGGAGTTTTTCTTAACTGGAAAAATAAGCCCTCATTGAGACCTTTTCAACGATATATCATAAGTGGTTCTTATTTTCATATGTTCCAGAGTTATAGCCAAATAAAAATTTAATTAATGAAATATTTGTACTAACAAGAGGACTATTTGTGCTAATATTGGTTCGAATACAACTTCATTTTCTTTATTTATAACTTTTTTTTCATTTAAATACAATTTAAATTAATTTTTTTTTTTTTAATTTAAAACAGTTTTACAGTAAATATTTATTCAATAATTGCAATAAAAAAAAAAAATATGAAAAAAATCAGAAGTTGATAATATAAAATTTTATGAACTTTTCCTTTAAAAATAATTGTGTGTTTGTAATTTAATAAGTGTACAAGAAAGTATGTGGTGACTACATCAGATTTTTATAAAAAGACCGCGAACATACGAATCTGTGATACATTTTTTAAGGAATTTTTGTGTTTTAATCTCACTCGCTAGTCTTGACAACATAACCGCAGTCCCACTCTCAAGCCTGTTACGATTCCTAGTAGAACCAAACCTGGAGTATATGTTGTAGTTAAAAGACCCTAACGTTTCATAAGTCAAAAATATCAACTTGGCATCCACATGTCACTATTAATCATATAAATGATGGTAAGCTAATGGTATCTTAGCTGAAATATCATATAATATCCGAGTATATATTAGCCGAGTATCTTATGCCCATCAAAATAATTAGAATTACCTAAGCAATAATTTAATGGTGTTATGAAGAAGGCATCCCGTTTTTGTGGGTGGACGGATTTTATTTTGTATTACCTCTGACGTGTTTAAAGAACGATCAATTTTTCCATAATCGAACACACTCAACTCGACTCATTAAGGGTTGTACACCATCATCACCAAAATTAAACACCAATAGAGATCCGAACCAGCCTGAGACATCCTTAATGTCTCAGGTAGAAATTCAGGTCAGTACCAATGAGGTACAAAGGAAAAATTCAAGAAAGAAATTAAAACATGAGATAACCAGGGACAAGCGAGTGAATCCCATACCTAACGTGTGGGAGGGACTATGGTCACCCTGCCCTCCCAGATCATAGGATGGCTGCTTCCCCTATTAATTCGTTGACATCTTCATCATTGGGTTTGCCCTGTGGTACAAATACTTTGATCAAATTTACATACGTTTACATAGGTATCAATTTAGGTATCAATTTTATCACAGGTTTACATAGGTCCGTTCGTAAAGCCGAATTGCGTGCTTTCCAAATTTAGACTTCTACACGAAGTAGTGTTTTAACTTTTCCCAACTTAAATATTAACGGTAGATTAAAAAATTCCAAACTTTTTACAGACATCGATTGTAGGATCTTCACTATTTTAAAACTAAAACTTTTTCCAAACCACTATAAAGGAACTTATAATGGGTAGACTTTTAATATTAAAATTAAATGATGTAAATATATAAATTATTGTAAAAAGAAGGTTGTGAATAGTGTTTGGTGAAAAGATTATGCATAAAAAAAATTTAATTCATTCATCCATTTAAAATAATATAAAGAAGTTTAGTGTAAAATTGTATTAGCAAGTTCTGAAAATAAAAATAAAAATTGACGAAACGGAAGCCTTTAAGAAGACACATAACGGGAGAGAAAAAACACAGTACTTTACGAGCACAAAACTGGAAAATAAATCCCTCCCCTCCACCATTAGTTTGTACAGAGTTTTATGGCAAACCTGCAAATTGGAAAATATGAATACTAAGCGAAGGCCGTAACTTTTACATTTCCCAGATACAACCATAAAGCAGTTTCAATAAAACTGGCGTTTTGACGTAGTTAAAATCTCAGATAAATACATCAACCTTCTCAATTCTCATTCACACACACTCGCGCGCGCGCGCGTACATACACACAAATTTACAGATATATATATACGAAATGTATATATCATAATGCGAGATTTTGATAACATTCACGTACCTCACTTTTCTACGCGCAACAACCCTTCTCCATACAGTACAAAAATATCTTGATAATATGTATGTATGTTTTACTAAAACTGTATTGTATTTACTACAGTTAGACAACACAAATGCAAACAATGTTATACGGTTTTATTTCTGCATTTATTCGTACATGTAAACCACGAGAAATGTTATGGTTCATAACTATGTTCACATAACACTTTTTTTTATTATTATTTCGTTGAACTTATATAAACAGGATGATTTTTCAATGTACACATGTGTTTTATTTAATTTGTTATTTGTTTGTTTTCTCGTTTTAAACATGGAAATAGAGTTTTCCTATTGTAAAACATTATTTAAATTATTTATTTAACCAGAAGCTTTCATTAGTGAAAGCGTAGGTCAACACTAAATAAAAATATTTTTTTAAATTAAGTTAATCAAGTTTTATCGATTATAAAAACCAACCAATTTGTTTTTACTTAATATTTTGCCCAATTTAATGCTTATTTGTTTAGTTTCCCTAATTGAATGAAAAACATCTTTATTTCAGTAATAAATTTTAATTTATTTATTTATTATTTAGATCTTTTTTTTTTAATTATTTTTGCATTATGGTTTTTAGTATAATAATATTGATTTTTTTTTTATGTTTATAAACTGAAGATAATTCTTATTTAAAAATTTAGTACAATTTCGTGAATAATGTGAAAGAAGGAATTTAAGACAACCATGGGATATTTTTTAAATAACAAGATAAGATAATAAAAAATAAGCTACTTTTGTACGAAGTGATTCTAAAACCGATTTGGACATACGGAATCCAACTCTGGGGTACGGAAAGTACCAGCAATAAAGAAACTATTGTGCGTTTTCAAAACAAATTTTCGAATTACATTACACAGGCGTCATGGTTCGTATGGAACAACGAAATTCACGAGTACTTGGGTAACCGTGGATTCGAGAGGAAGTCGATCGACTTGCAACTAAAAACAAAATAAGTCTTAACGACCACGTAAACTATTTAGCTATACATCTCTTAGAAAATGGGGACGATGTAAAGCGATTAAAGGGACTACGTGTATTGGATCTAAGAATCTAATAGTAATACTCTTCTTAAGTTGTATATCATCTAAGTATTTATGTTTATGTTTATGATCAGTTATGTTTAATATGTTATTTGTTCCTGTTTTTTTTTCCTTTTATGTTGTGGTTTTATTTGTAGTACTGGATAACAGCTCAAATTATTCAGTATTAATTACTTTTTATGGATTATTACAATTAATCAAATAAAAGTAAGTATTTTCCATTATTTTCTTATAAATAATTTGAGAATTTATTAATTGTGTGGTTAAATCAAATAATATTCTCTACATAAACATTTTAAAATTTGATAAAAAACATACAAACTGTTTTTAAGAAATTCAACTTAAAAGCTAAAAAAAAATTATTGGACTGTTAAAATCCAAGAGCTCTTTCATTCGGAATAGATTGTTTTTTTTCATGAATTACTTTATTTTTTCAGTTTTTTTTTTTTTGTAGCTCAAATTATATTTACATTATTCACTGAAAGACAATATGTTCTTGAGAAAGAAAGTAACAGTTAAGAAGAAGAACTAATTTATATATGACAACTAGTTGCCAAGAAGAAATGATACACGTGCTTCAATGATTGAACAGAAAGATTCAGGAAAAGGTGGAACCTCGACAATATGTATGACAAACTGCCCAAAAAAAATATCTAAAAAGCACCAGGTGTTAAAAAGTATTCATCTTCCTGGATAACTACTTACATACTTGGTGAGTTCATTTCATCTTACTTTTTTCAATTCTATTGAAAATGAAGTAATAAAAATGACTAACATTGAGAGGTCTCTATTTTATTGAGGAAAATGGAAGAATTTACACATATCATTTCAGGCATACTGTGGATATTTTTACTTGTGGAGGTTTATAAATCTCATGGGGAACAAAAAAAAATTTATGTATGAGATCCAGATACTGAACATCCCATATTTCGAACAACAATGTTCCTTAAAATGTGTTCCAATATCTGGTGGTTTACATCTTGATAATATAGAATGACACATCATGAACAAAAGCGTATAGATAAATTAGCTTCTGTGTGTTAAGTCTGGGAGAAGTGGGTAGAAGAAGTTCTACCAAAATAGTATTACCTGATGAAAGTATAAGGATTGATGAAAAATTATTTGGTTTTCATGGTCGTACCCTTTCAATCAATATATTTCCAGCAAACCTGCAAAATATGGCATAAATATATGGACATTATCTGATAAAAGTACTTCTTATGTGCTTTTTACAGGTTTACATTGGAAAAGAACTAGGTAGACAGCCTGAGAAGAATCAGGAAACGGGAGTTGTGTGGGATTTTCTAGTGACCTCAGAGGTCACTATGTTACAATAGATGAATTTTACATCTTATAATTCAGGGCAGCTTCTTCTAAGATGTAAAGTAACTATGCTTGGTACTGTAAGAAAAAATAGTGAAAAGTTGTGATGAATTAGCCTCTCGATACACCAAGAGGCCAGATTCATTCACTGAATTTTGATCCTCCAGATCTTAAAAATTTAGGAAATATTCAACATAATCCAACATAAATTGAAATCAACTGGAGTGTTTTAGTGCATATCACAGCTTCACATCTTTATTAAATCTAGACGCAACTGTAAAACTAATCTTATAAATGATTGTTGATCCCTAGTGAGATTTTTAAATCCCACCAGTAGAAATAATCTACAGTATGTCTGAAGTGAGATGTGTAAATTCTTCCATTTTTCTCCATAACTTGGGACCCTCAATGTAAGTCATTTTTATCAGTTCAATTTCAATAGAATTGAAAATACGATCAAATGAACTCACAAAGTATATTATCTTGGAAGATGAATATCTCATGACGTGGGTGCAAAATGTATAGGGAAACCTACTATAATAAGTTGACTATAACTAGAATACAAATGTTTGTCAAATATTTATCAAACTGATGACAAATATTCATTAAAATACTTACAATAATTGTCTCAAAACATGACACAGTGCAGTCTAACATACAGAAATTAGATCCTAATGAATTAACTATTTTCTGACTTCTTTTGATATAGCAATTTTAACCTTTCCAAGAATTTATTTCTAGCCGATCAAAACACAGTCTGAAATTGATATTTTAACTGGTGCTCAGCTCTATCCCGACCTCATAATATAAAGTTATCAATATCAAATATTGCAAGAAATCAGATTAGGTTGTTACTGGCTGAAAACCTCTTTTTCTTTTCCTGTTTAGCCACCGGTAACTATCTTTTAGATAATACTTCAGAGGATGAATGAGGATGATATGTATGAGTGTAAATGTAGTCTTGTACAGTCTCAGTTCAACTAGTCCTGAGATGTGTGGTTAGTTGGAACCCAAACCACCAAAGAAAACCAGTATCAACTATCTAGTATTCAAATCCGTGTAAAAATTTGAATACTAGACCGTGGATACCAGTGTTCTTTGGTGGGTTGGATTTCAATTAACCACACATTTCAGGAATGGTTGAACTGACTGAAAACCTACCAGTTAACAAGCCGACCTACATTCTTCATTTGAATGCTTGACTCTTGATTGTGCATCTCTCATTGAATGGTTCTGGGAAGTTGAAAAGTGCATACCTAATAATAAGTTATCATATGAAAATCACATTTATGAATCCCATTTTTTTTTAAAAATGCTTGTCAAAATGAATGTTGAAGGTTCATTGATATACCCATTGATATACATGTAAACCTGACAAACCTTGGTGATTCTCTGAATATTGCATAACAAAGGTTTTTAAATTTAAAAAAAACAACCTACATCGAGACCCTTCTCTCAAAATATACACTAATGTTCTGATTATAATCTGATCAAATAACTAACACTTTATAAAATAAAAATGAAAACATAAGCACATTAGGTATATTATAGAATAGCTCAGACAAATGGAGATTTCAGTTTACTTAATAGAAATATAATGTATTAACTATGAGAAATATTTTATCTATTATTACAGGTATTTATGATCCTTTAGGTTTGGTTTGACCAATAATATTCTTAGGACCTATAATATTCTTATATTCAACTGTGGCAAATTAAATGTCATTGAGTGTTAACTGATAGTTTATCATAATGGAGAGATCAGTTTACTCATTTAACTTTAGTTAACAGTAATACTATTTATAGACCAATTAAGAAAAATGTTACTATCACGTCTTTTCAAACATATGGCTTTGCAGATGCACCATTAAAGAGTTATGCTTGCTGTACATATGTCAGAAGTACTTATTCTAAAGAAAATATTTCATTCAAACTTCTCTGTTCAAAATCTAGACTTCCACCATGCAAACAGATTTCATACCAAGATTGAATTATGTGGTTGTTTGCTACAAAACCATTTAGCTAATCAATAATTACCTCCTTACATATTCACATAAATTAAATTCATTTATACACAGATTCTAGGATAGAACTTGGTGAATCATCAAGATGGAAAGTATTTATTGCCAATCGAGTTTCAGAAGAACAAAATTTTACTTTAATGCCAAATGTCATCACATTAATTCTTCTGACAATGCTGCTAGTATCTTATCTCAAGACTGTTTTCCTGAAAAGCTGCAAAAACTTAATCTATGGTGGTAGGAACCTCTTTGATTACGTCAACATCCAATACTTAGTACTAATAACAATAGCTTCTTGTCTTATGAATTTATTCTACCACCGGATTGTGATTCTGAAAAACAAATATATTCAACTCTTGTTTAGTATTACATTACTTGATGACATTGATGAAAACTTTTTAATACTTTCTAAAGTAATTTTTACCTTTAGTTACTACCTTAGATTTATTCGTAATGTTAAAAAAAGTCCTCTGAAAGAATAATTAGCATATTAACTTTTAAAGAATTAAATGTTACACTTCAAATGACTTTCACAAGTGAGGCATCTTAGTTCAGAAATATAAAATATCATCAAATTAATAAAGTAGATTGTTCTCTCTGGATCAATTTATAAACTCAAATGACGTACTTCATGTAGGTGGACGCCTCTAGAATTCCAAGTTAGAGTATAGCAGTAAACATCAACTCGTTCTACATCCTAATGCACAATTAATGAAATTAATAATCAAAAGTCAACATTCACGTCTCCTGCGTGGAGGTATTCAGTTAGTTCACAATTCTTTACGTGAAAGATATTGATTAAGCAATGGGTAGGTCAACTGATTATCTGATTATCTCATTATAAAGAGGTGTTTATAACTTTTTCTCTTTAGTATTAAAATGTTAAACTAACAACTTGATCAAATACCAGTTGTTTGAATCTCTTCTTTTAGACCTTTTTCTTTTGTTGCGCTGACAACTATAGTGGCTTGTTTGTAATTGTTATTGTGGGCAGACATCAAACACCACTTCAACTAGGCTATACATTTAAAATTAGAAATAAGGTCAATTCATTTATAATTAGTACATTTAGAACTGCAGAAGCTTTCAACATCACAATTAAAACTATTTATTTCACAGTGGGATAGGATGACATAAACCGTTACTGTTTTGCAAGGAATAGATCAATCATTTATCCATCCTCCATCTACATCCTTCAACAAATTAACTACCGTACTCACACATATTGAAAATATTTAACTCGTTTCCACTATATACAGTTTCTTCTGATTTGAGGGATCCACATCTACTGACTTCCAGACACTTCCTTATTGGATCTCCTCTGACTAGAATTCCTAATCCTGATGTCGTTGAAACTTGTGTTGCCATTGCCATTGGCAACACAAGCAATTGTGTTAATTGCCATTGGCTTAGGCCATTGGCAATTAATTCAAAGATTTACGCAATTTATATGGAATATTTGGTCTAAGGGTTACTTAAATAATTACATTTGTTATTTAACAAATTGAAAACTGCTAAGAAAAACTTATGTGAAGGAGATTTAGTTTTAATACTAGACAAATACTGCTTCTGCTTCAATTACTGTTTTAATACTGCTTCTTTACAATGGAGATCGCCGGTGGAACCGGGCGATCTTCATGTCCGAGTAAAGCGCGTTGCTTTACGCATCGGCGCGCAGGACGTTGCCGAACCATCGCAGTCGGCTCTTGCTTAGTCTGTCTGTGATGGACGCAATGACAAACTTATTTCGTAAGTCAACGTTTGTGATGCGGTTGAAACATGTCAAGCCCGACATCTATCGAAGCGTCCGTGTTTCCGTTAACACCTAGGTGGCTTTCTATTACTTTGGTCTCTGGCCAGTGTTTGGCCCTATAGGTCGCGGCGGGTCGGATGATGGCTAGATAGACTTTTGATTTGAATCGAACTTTCATTCATTGGTCACACGTAATACTGATCGTCGTCTTCCACTTCAGTCGGCCTGATTTGATACGCTCTTTGATTTCTTGAAGCAGTCGCCTATCATCAGTACCGTTGAACTCAGGTACTTGAACCAGCTGCTGTGGGGCAGGTCTTGGCCATCGATTTGAACCGTGATGGGTTCATGCGGGTCTATTGACAAGTATTTGCTTGTTGAGTCTCAGGCCCTACTGCACGAGTCGGTCCTTCCATGTCTGTAGTTCGTGTTTGTTGTTGGCTGCTATTATGAGGTTGTCGGCGTAGAGGGTGACCAGGGCTTCTAAGATCAGCCGTCACGTCTCCATGACAAGGTTGAAAAGCAGTGATGACAGCACTGATCCCTCGTAGACGTCTACAACAATGACGCCCTACAGTGATGCAAAAATCAGCAGTCTTGCCGGCGGCGGCTTGGACGTAGCTTGTTGCTGAGGTATAGAGAAATTGCACAACCTAGATAAGTTTCTCAGAGACGTCGCGCTGTTACAGCGCTAGCCAGATACGGTCGTGCGGCACTCTATCAAACGTTTTCTCTAAGTCGAGGAAAGTCGGGTGCACTGGTTTTTGCTTCTTGCGATGTTTTTCAATGAGCAGATGCGTGGCATAAATTGCTTTATCAATTCTTGGTGAGTAATGTATTGCTAGAAATAATCCTGAAATAATTTGAATTATTAAGCATATTCCTAGAAGTGAACCAAAGTTTCATCATAATGAAATATTTGATGGTCTTGGTAAATCAATTAAGAAGGAATTAATTGGTCTTAATTTACGTATTGATTTAAACATAAGTTTTTTTTAAGTGGTCCTTCAAATGTTCTTACGATGTTATTCACTAAGATTATTGTAATAATTAGGATAAATATTATTGTAATTGTAATATTTATTTTATATATTCTAAAAAATTTTCTTTTTGATTTTTCTTCAATTAGTTCTGTTGTTATTTCCTTTATTTCATTAAATTTAGTAATTATTTCTGTTGTTGGGTCTAAATTTCCTATTATAATAGAAATTAATATAACTAATATTCAGATTAAGAAAACTTTTGTTCTTGTTTTGAATTTTTCGTTTGATGCAATTCTTGATATATATATGAATATAATTATTAGTCCTCCTACTGTTGTTAAGAATATGATGTAAAGATATCATGATGATTTAATCATTATTGAATTATTACTGCATATTAGGGCTGTTTGAAAAATTAGTATTGATCCTAGTGATATAGGGTGTTTGAGTATTGGAGATATAATAATATTTGATAAAATTAAATATTTTGTGAAAATTCAGTAAGTATTTTAATATAAAATATTAGTTTTGGATACTAAAGATGATTTTTTCTTTACTGATTTTGTTTAGATAAATTTTTTTTAAATTATGATTTACAAGATCATTGGTTTTTTTAAACTATCCTAAACTTTACTTATGATAATTATTTATTTTTTTGGTTATTTCTTTAGATTAATTATTTTTTTATTTGTTCGTAGGCATTTTCTTTTGTGTCTTTTGGGACTTGAATATTTATTACTTTATTCTTTTTTTTTTATTTTTGGGTTTATAGGTTATTTTGATTTTGATTATTATTTTTTAGTTATTTATTTGGTGTTTGGGGTTTGTGATGGTGTTTTAGGACTTTCTTTATTGTTTTTTTTGATTCGTAATTCTAGAAGAGATTATTTAGATAGATTGACCTTATGTTAAAATTTATTTATTTTTTTGTTTTCTTTAATCCTTTTTTGTGTCTTAAATAATTGATTTATGTATTTAGTGGGTTTGTTTTTTATTTTTTTGTTTCTATTTCTTATTTTTTTATAATCGATAGGGTTTCATATATTTTTTGTTGCTTAAGTATTTGCATTTTTATTGTTGTATTGCTATCTTTTTACTTGCATTATTATTTTGATTTGTTGTCTAAGATTTATATTTTTTGTTTTCATTTTTTATTATTTTTTTTATTTTTGGATTTTATTGTAATTGATTTTTTTTTTTTTTTGAGTGTAGATTAATTCCTTTATTTTTATTGATTTTTGGATGAGGTTATCAGCCTGAACGTTTAAGTGCAGGGTTTTTTTTAATTTTTTATACTCTTTTTGGTTCTTTTCCCTTTTTATTTAGAATTTTTTTATTTAAATAGTTTTTATGGTTATTTTAATTATTTATTTTTTGATTTTTTATTGAATAATTATTTGATGTTTATTATTTTGTTTTCTTTTTTGATTAAGTTTCCTTTATTTGGGTTTCATTTATGGTTGCCTAGGGCTCATGTTGAGGCACCTACCTTAGGTTCTATAATTTTAGCTGGTGTAATATTAAAGCTTGGGGGTTATGGATTTATTCGTTGTTTAGGTCGCACCGCCAGAAAACGCCACGCTGGTTGTTGTTGCAGAAAACCGATGTCACAGAGTTAAATATAAAGATACGCTCTAGGATATTCGTCGTGCGGTTAAGTAAATGATTACGCCGGTAGTTGGAGCAGTCAGCGGGATTGTCCTTTTTTTTTAAAATGGGCACTGTATGCTTCGTTTGGCGTTCATTTGGCGCCTGGTTTTCCACGATAATTAGTTAAAGAACTATGATAGTCACTTCGCGACTGTCCAGTGTCGTTATCATCACTGTTCCTCCGCCAGGTCGTCCTGGCTGGTCGCCTTTCCCGGCTTCATTTGAGTAATAATAATGCATTAATACTGAAATAAAAACATGTTCATATTCATAGATTTTTGAGTTTTATTTGTATTTGAATTTATTTTTAATTATTTTGAATACTAATGATTAACATCCAACAATCTTAAGTGAGCATTTACTTCAAGATTTTTATTTCGTTTACTCTTGAGCGTACTTTGTGTTATTCTAATAAACGTTCCTCGTAAGTTCATTAATTACTTCTTAATTGTTTGCGCTTTGTTTTTAAGTAATACTAAAACGTATTTTATAAGGTAAAATTATCTTTTACTTATACTTTAAAATAAAAATGATATTGCATTTTTTAATAATAATATTATAACAACTATAAAGTATCAGTATGAAAAGAGAAGTACAGTAGTTAAGACGTTTATCGGTAAAAACCCATTGTGTATCTTGAACTGTCTTATCTATAAGGGCGGCTCAATGAGGTGGAAGACTTGGCAGTCAAATATCTAGACATTGTTCAGGAAGCGTTGAAGAATTTCAGACTCACAATAGAAGTGTAAAATACTACTGAATATTCTTAAGGAAAGTTGCCAAAACACTTCTAACGAGATGCTGGCAACCTTACAATACACACCGGTATATTTGTGTTCGTCTCCTTCTTCCTCTTTTATCTGTTTTTCTTGTAAATTTCTTGTCTTTGTTTTCACACAAAAGTTGATGAGTTTACAACTTTTCAAATATAATCTATACAAGTTTATTAATGAAATGTAAAGAACATCGAATAAAAAAATTAAATGGGCATCATTTTGTATTAAGATTGGTTTACGTGTAGGTGTGTTCTGTTATATATATTATCAAAACTTTCTATTTTTCTTTAATATCTCATTTTCATAAATTGTAAACAAATAAAAAATTGTTTATTGTAATATAATTTCTTTCATTTTTCTTTTTTATATAATGCGTTTATCATTTAATGGGGCTATACTATTTAATCCTGTATAAGCATCCGGTACTTTTGCGGGTGGTATGAAAGGTAATTCAAAGAACGATTTCAACCAGTCACTCGTTTTGTTATCGCGATAACAATAGAAATCGCGCAAACACTTAAATTTAACAATTTTTCTGTACCAAGATTTTCCCAAATGATACTTCCGCAAAATTGGGATGTCGATAAAACAGATTTAACTGTAAGATGCGCACCGCACTCAAAATCTAAAATCACTGGGTTAGATTTTAATTGAAAATCACAAAGTTTATTCATAAATGACCACATATTTTCGTAAATAGCGGGTTTTAGACGTTAAAAGAGCGTTAATTCCGCTTTTGTACCCGTAGAATGAATATAACTGATGAAATAGTTTTGTGCAAACAAAAAAGATACCATCGGCTAAACTTGTTACGGAGAAATTTTATGTTAAGTGATTATAATCATGTTGTACTTTAAGATAACAAAATATTTTATTGTTGTCGTTGCCTAATTTTTATCACTTTTTATCTTCCTTGTTCATTCCTATTTGACTATACCGAAAAACCATAAATCATTCGTGCATTTACCCTTTTACACTCCTGACAGAATTTCACCGCATAGAAATGGATTTATCAGTTAACTGTAAAACGACTCTAATTTGCCGCAAAAGAATGGGTAATCGTGTAAAAACCATGTACTGGTCGAGAAAAAGCTTAGAATTTATATAGCTTTCGGCTACTATTTTTGTCACCTAAGAAAGATTATGAATTACTTACTTAAGGACAGTTCGATTAGAAAATTTGATTGGGGGACAATCAGTTATTTATTTAAAATTTTAAATATTATTTAAAGCCTGATTACGTTTGAATTTTCTTGAATGTACTGTTTGAAAATAACACTATAAAGTCACAAGTACGGCTGATAGGACTGTACACTTACGTAGTCGATAAAATAAATGAATACAATTACTTGCTTAACATATACAGTTATCGATAATAATAAATTTTGTTGTAATCTGAATATGAACCCAGAGCAGTTGCAGTAGCCCAGATAAATTCAAGAACAATGTAAATCCTAGATAAGTTATATAGAAAATTTCTGATTAATTAAACGATTAAATACAGTTATTTTAAATCATTTTTTTTTTTTTTTATTTGTACTTCCTTGTACGAAGTAAAGGAAGAATTGTGATCGGGAAAAATTTCGGTTTTCAGATTTCAACGGAAATATCCATTTTGACTAGTTTTGGAGTGACGACTGTACGTACGTACGTATGTATATCGCATAACTCAAAAACGATTAGCCGTAGTATGTTGAAATTTTGGATTTACGACTTTTGTAACATCTATTTGTGCACCTTCCCTTTTGATTGCAATCGACCAAATCAAAATAGTCCAAAAAAATCCCCCAAAAAATGGATTTTGTACTTTTTCTTAACTGCAGTAATAAGCCTCCATTGGGAGCTTTCCAAAGATATATCACAAGTGGTACTTATTTTCATTGGTTCCAGAATTATAGCCAAATGAAATTTTAATTAATGAAATATTTGGATCTTATAAGGGGAAGGCACATCGGTTCAAATCTGATTACATCTCCCTTTTTTTTAACTCTTTTCTTTAATTTAAATATATTGATTTTATATTAATTATTAACCTCTGATTGTAAAAAAATGTTTACAATAAATAATAATTCATTGAGAAATTAAAAAATAAAGAAACAAGATTCCTATCAAAACTCAAGAAAACAATAAGCCGGGTGTACTCTGAACAAGAAGATCTGAAACCCTTAGAAATTACTGGCAAAAAATAAAAGCTGAAAAACAACAAATCAGCAAGAAACGAAAGAACTTGCCAAAAAAATAATAAATGAACTAAAGTGATCCATTTTGGTCTTAAAAGTAATAAATAAAAAAAAAAAATAATAATAATAATTCAATAATAACAATAAAAAAAAATATGAAAAAATATCAAAAGTAATTAATGAAATAAAATTTTATGTACTTTCCATTTTAAAAGAAATATGTATATGTAATTTAATAGTGTCCACATCAGATTTGATGAAACATCTGATTATTCGTTTTTGTTTTAATTTTGTTGATGGTTACATCAAAAATTAAAAAAACGTAATATTAGATAGATATAAGGCTTACATTTATTAAGAATAATAAAGGGACTTTTACTCTATCCTAATATTTCAGATAAGATTGCTGAATTAATAATTGTATAATTATTTGATATTAATAAAAACTAATATTTTAGCGATTGTGTAACTGGCCACTTTATTAAAGAATTGGAGGATCGTATCTCACTTTCAAATGAAATAAGTTTAAATGAAGTGCAGCAAAAAGATGAGTATATATAATTTAATAGGCGTACAAGGAAGTCATGCGGTGTCCACATCAGATTTTTATTAATCATTCTTTAATATGATTGAACCCCAAATAATATAAAATAAGTTATCTAGGAAAAATATGCATGCTATATTTTCTTATATTAATCGTACTATGAATAAATTTGTAGAACTTAATTACTCTTTCAAGAGTACCACTAGTGTCTTCTGGAAGGAAAGTTTAATCCCTTTGGTATAATAACACCAGATTTGGTTGCATAGTTACAAGATCAACAGAGCACCATGAGACATGTGAAATGAGTTATCTACGTGTTATATTACAAGTGTATATAAGTAATTAAACAAATGATTAATGTGTTACATTTAACAAAACATAATGAAGTGTAATTTACTACCCTAACAATTACGTATCAGGCATAATTTTAAATAACATTCTATTATCTTTGATTAATGCACCGATTTAAGTAATATCTTCTGATTTGAATTTTCGATAAAATCTACCCTTTTTGTTGAGAATAAAAAATTAACCTTAAATTATATTTTGAAACTTCATAATTTTGTTCGAATTTGTTAGACGGCAGTTGTATTTCTTTTATAACTATTGACGATGGTCTTTTACAACCAAAATGCGCAGCATTTGCTTGTTTTATTTAAATTTTTATTAGGTTTTTATTATTCGTGAGGTTCCTTATTTATTTTATTTTTTTTTTTTTTAATTTTTGTATAATATAACTAATTCTTTTTAATATTATTAGCACAACTGGGGGGAAAAAATTTCCGCGATATTAAATTATTGACAATTTTTGTGGCAACCGAAGGATCGCAAAATATAAAAAAAGGCATTGAATAACATTGGTTATTTGTCAATTAATTATTGAATCATTGTTAATAAGATACCTTTTTAAAAACTAATTTCTGTTTCTAAAAATACTTCTTTATTTTTTTCTTTACTGGCAACATAGCTCGAAAACTATGCTGCAAGAAGGCAAGTATGGTAATCAGCCAAAAAATTAGGTATGGGTTTTTTTTTCATTTTTCGACGTTTCATTACCCAGACACTCCAAAAAAAAATTAGGGGGGGGGGGGGGTAATCTTCATACGTACATGAATACGTACGTTCATGTGATTGCGTGTTTGAAGCTTAATAACTTTTGACTGGATAAATCGATTTTATGAAATTTGGCAAAGAGACTAGTGTATACGAACGCTTTTGTGTAGGAAATATTTTGTGGTCAATATCTCCAAGGGGTAGTGCAAATCTCTTTGGGGTTAATTTTCTGAGACTTTTGCAAGCACAACCACATTTTATATTCAGCCCAGTATATGACTTCATGATTATCTGAACATTTCTAAAAATATTCTGTCCCAAATTTCCCCTTCCCCAAAAATTCAAAAAAACTATCTTTTTATTTCTTACTTTTAACCGAATATTTATGTTTTCATAGGCACAGTAATAATACAAGTGACCAGAAGAAAATAGTATGAGGCAATATTGGGAGTAGGGAGCCGATAACATTTTTAAAATATCGGTTTTGGAATTTTTTTTTTAAATTTTGTTTTCTTTAAAGTATAATAATAATATTACAATAAAATTATACCTTAATTCCCCGCCCAAAAAAAGAGAAATCTTGGGTAACAATTTATTGGTTGTACATTTTTCAGCGAAATCTTTTTAATTTCTTCCATTTCACATAGTAAATGTAGAAAACTCAACAAAATCTGGGAAGGTGATTTTTAAAGTAGTGGAAGCAGAAGAAAATAAAAAAATTCTTCTATTTTTAAAAACTTTTTGGTTTATTTAAACATATAATGATAATTTTACAACAAAGTTCATAAAAAAACTACTCCAACCCCAAAAAGAAATCTTAGGTAACTATTTTCATGTATCATTAATTGTCTACTATATGAGAATAAATAAACAATGCCAGGAAAGTATTACAGCTTTGCTGTGAACTATTTTTTTAATAAATTTATTATAAAAACAATTTCCGTGCAATGTTTGGATATACATGACCTTTTTGAATTTTTACACTTGTAATGAGTCTTTTTCCTAAGTTACTTAAAATATCACTACAAATTCTAAGTGTAAAATTTTAAGTGTATTATTTATAGACTAAATACTTTTTTTTACAGTTTTCGTATGGACGTAATTTTTTTTTATAATTTCGTTTAACCATTTATGATAATTACAAACTAAATTCGCATTAAATTCGCATAATTATAACAATAAAGAAGAGGTAATCGAGATCTTCTGTAATACATTATTATTTTATATATAGGCAAACTAAGCCCTAAATATGTTCTAGACTGGATTGTGAATGGAGCTTAAGAGGAAAAACACTCTTTCAACAAACAAATTAACTAGCAACGTTTCAATAAGCTCTTCTTATAATTAGTAGGAAGATAATTAAAATACCATCTTCCATAAATCTCCTCTTCTCTCTTTAATTAATATGCATCGATATAAATATATATATATAATATGCATCGATGCAAATAATATTTAACGTACGAGTGTAACGGCCCGTTTCATTTCTAAAACATCATCATTTTCAACCCTTATAAGTCATATCTATCTTATCAGGAGAGGTAAACTCCATGGTCTATATCTGACATCCAACTCTCATAACCGTTATATTATTATGATAGGATTTTTAAACAATTAAGTTTTTAAAATGCATCTAGAGACACCAATAAAAAATTATATAAAATAAAATATATATAATATATAATTAATATATATTTTATATATTATAAAATATATATATATTTTTTTAAAAGAAAAAATTAATAATTCTATAAAAAAGAATATATAAAATTACTAGTAAAAGTCATTTTTAAATAATGCAAAATCCTACTTACTGTAATATGGTTAAGTATTGGAGCAAATATATTTTCACAAAAGGAAATTAATTTTTCTTTCAATTCATAAAAGATAAAAAAATAAACGTTTTCAGTTTTTCCCTCAGGGAATAAATTAAATATAATTTATAGATCTCTACTAAAAAGTCTTTTATTATGAAATCACGTACAAAATGCATTTATTTTAAATGTTTCCACCATCTTATTAAGTCGGTTAAGTCAGAGCAATCACAAAAGTAAACACTATATTTTTATGTAAAGACGTTAATACGTAATTATTTAAACAAAACTTAGAAATTTTTGCACGTTCTGTAATCACTAAGAAAAATAGTTGCATTTTTACATGGTTATAATACAGTCGTAGCTTCCCTTTTGCAGCAGAATAACTTATAAATTTAATATCATTTGTAATTTATTGATGAATTTCTATTATTACTTTTACTTACTCCAGGCGCTACAGGCCGATGCGATTCCCGGCTTCCCCAACATAGCCCCGCCATCTATCTCAGTCTTCTACCTGTCTTCTATAGAAAACGCTAAGCGTCCACAAGTCACGCTCCACATCATCCGTCCATCTGTTATGTGGTTTTCCTTTTTTTCTTCTTCTATTTTACGTAGTTTCCCTCCATATCCTCATTGCCGTCCTCTCCTCTCCCATTCTCGCCGTATGACTCGCCTATCTAATTCTTGCTAATTTAACGAACCTTATAATATCTTCATTTTTAATTAAGTCATTAATTTCAATATTATTTCTCTTTGTCCATTTTCAATTCTCTCGGACCGGTCCAGTGATTCTTCCGATTACCCTTCTTTCAAAAATTCTCAGCTTCCATGCGTCATCACCGTCAACACTCACGTTTCAGAACCATAACATACTACAGCCTTACCAGAGTTTCATATAGTTTTATATAGTTGCCTTTGATATGAGGCGTCACTTAAATAACTTCATACTGACATAAAAAGCCCTGCTATTTGTCATTGACCTTCTATATCATACGAAACTTTTCTACTATTATTTATCAGCCACACCCAAATACACACCACTCTCAACATTTTGAAAATATAATTTCCTACTTCTATATTTCTATGCGTTTCTTCTACTTGATGATTGCTTTATCATCATATAGTTAGTTCTAGCTTTATCAATCTTAAGTCTCTTACCTATACCAGCAGACCGAATGTTTCCCTCAATCCCGGTATCATCCTTACATAATGTCCATATCTCCACATATGCACACACCTGCTACAATCTGCTTATGAAGGTCCCATCTCCCACCATACTCCCAACCACCTCCTGAAGCACCCCATTAAACAAGAGAGTTAACAGTGCATCCCTCTATCTTATTTAAAAAATCTTTGGTGTGTTTCTATTACCTTGCCCCGTGATGCACTATCAAACCCCCTTTGTAATCAATAAAGAACAGATGCAGGCTAATATAATATACCCCATGTTTATCCACTGCTTGCCTTATTGTGATGATCTGGTCCATCGCACTCTGTCCCCTTCTAAAACCATAGTCTTTGTAATAAAATAATAATATATTTGCAAAGATCTTACAAACTGTACTAAGCAAAAGTTATTAACAAAATCTTCTAATAATTATTACATACCATCTTATCATCCTGTTTAAAAAACAGGCAAATTAAACTTAGCCTCCATTCTATCCTTTTCAGATATCCTTTTCTCATCAATTTTCTCAGGTTTCTCCATGTCACCAATATCAATTTATAAACTTCCCGCTTTAAACCATCACTACACCATCCTCCCCAAGAGTTTTATTACTTTTTAATCTTAATATTGCATCTTCATGTTCATCCGTATCAGGGTTTGATGCAACATATCATTGCTTAACCTGCTGTTACCATCCCCACTCGACTCAAATCCATACTCTCCCATCCCTTCTCTTCTGTCATGGTTGCTCATCGTGGTATGGCTGTTATTAAGCGATTCCTCCATATCATCCTTCTCCTTTCTATTCAAAACTTCCTTAAAGTGCTCGGTCCATCTCCAAAATTTCATCATTATCGACAATCCATCTCCCTTCATCTTTAGCTAATATCCCTTTCTAAACCAATCCACCTCCTTATAAAATATTTGACTTTGATTTCTACCTTATAATATTTGCAGTTCTTTCACTTTCATCACCATTACCTTATGCTTCAATATCAACTAATCTTCTTTTCAGTTCATTGTATTTATTCTGAGTACTTCTTGAATCCCTTACATCATCTTTGCCTAGCCACATTTTCATTCTTCACCACCACCTCACACTTCTCATTATACCACTCATTACTTTTTCACACTGTCCTCAGTCCTACGTTCTCCTGAGCTACTCTCTCCAAAATTCCCTTTAAATTCTTCCACTGACTTCCTACATTTACCTCCACCATTGTGTCTTGTACCACTTTGGCAAGCTCCTCATCCAACCTCTCGTAGTACATATTTCTCTCCTTCTCAATCTTCAACCTATCTGCATCCCATTAGCATCCCTTCATCCCCATTTCTTTGTCTATATTGGCCAGCTTTGATCTAATAGTGGCTCGAACCAAGAAATGGTCAGAGTCACAATTTGGCTTTCTCATTGCACGGACAACAAATCACGATCCGCAACAGTTTCTTAACTAGGTTGATACTCCTCCTTTCCCATCACTTGCAAGATGAGGCCTTTAGCTACCAGACTAGCAGTACCACAAAGCACTGTTGCAGAGTTGAATGTCTGTTATTATTATTTTGTATAATTGTAGAAATAAAAATATCATTTTTGTTACGTATAAAATAAATTAAAATGTAACCTTTTCATATTACTTTACTATTTTTATTAATCTCTTGTTAATATATTATTTCTCTTAAATTTATTTCTTACAATTATTTTATTTCCTTTACAGTATAAGGTATTTATTTAAACTATTTTCTTCCTTTTAATTTTGTGGCATAGCTCTTGAACAAATGCTGCAAGAAGGAAAGTATGGTAATTAGTCAAAATGGGTTTTTACTTTTCTCAACGTTTCATGACAAGAGACACCAAAAAACAAAAAATGGGGTTAATGTTAGTATATATGTGTTTGCGTTTTTGAAGCTCAATAATCTTTGACTGGATAAACCGATTCTGATGAAATTTTGTACAGAAACTCGTGTATATGGTCCAATTTGTTAGTCAAATTTTAGGGCCATTATCTCCAGTGATGGGGTGGATAATTTCTTTGGGTTCAATTTCCTGTAAATTTTGGAAATATAATTTCACTTTATATTAAGCTTAGTATATGCGTGCATGCTTATCTTTCCACTTCTAAAAAATATTTTGCCCAAAAATTCTCCACTTCCTCAAAAAACAAAAAAAAATTATTTTGTCATTTATTGCATATTTTTTAACTGAATTTTTTATGTCTTTCTAGGTAAAGTATTAGGGCAAATGTCCAAAAAATAAATACTTTACAAACAATATTTGTGGTGGAGGAGCCAAAAAATCTAAAAATATTGATTTTTTGAATTTTTTAAAACTCTTTTTTGTTTATTATAATTTCCCATTATTTTTCCATTATATAAGAATAGATGACTAGTGCCAGGAAAGTATTACAACTTTGTTGTCAGCTTTCTGTTAATTATCACGATTACTAGTTATAGGTATAGGATTGTAATATAAATGAATATTATGAATAAAATAATTTCAGTAATAGCCTATTCCAACGCTTGATGAAATGAATGAATTTAGGCTGTTTGCTACAAATATTGCTCTGTATTTCAAATATTTTTTTTAAATTTTATTTTAATTCAAATTTTCGTGATTGATGACGTGAATAAACAGTTGTGGAAGACCCAGTTTGATAATCCAATTAATGCTGAATTTAATCCAAGCAAGCATACCCTTTCTCAATAATATTCAAAAATCCGTTAACTAAGGAAAATGATCTAGAAAGTATGACAGTTTGTTGACAGAGTAAAGTGGTTTCGCTGTTACCTTTTTCTTTGATACTCTTAAACTGTACTGTAGATAATACTCAATCCTATACGTAAAATAGTGTGTTTCTCTGATTACTATTTTTTTTTTTTGTCTTCAGTCATTTGACTGGTTTGATGCAGCTGTCCAGGATTCCCTATCTAGTGCTAGTCGTTTCATTTCAGTATAACATCCTACATCCCCAACAATTTGTTTTACATACTCCAAACGTGGCCTGCCTACACAATTTTTCCCTTCTACCTGTCCTTCCAATATTAAAGCGACTATTCCAGGATGCCTTAGTATGTGGCCTATAAGTCTGTCTTCTTTTAACTATATTTTTCCAAATGCTTCTTTCTTCATCTATTTGCCGCAATACCTCTTCATTTGTCACTTTATCCATCCATCTGATTTTTAACATTCTCCTATAGCACCACATTTCAAAAGCTTCTAATCTTTTCTTCTCAGATACTCCGATTGTCCAAGTTTCACTTCCATATAAAGCGTCACTCCAAACATACACTTTCAAAAATCTTTTCCAGACATTTAAATTAATTTTTGATGTAAACAAATTATATTTCTTACTGAAGGGTCGTTTAGCTTGTGCTGTTCGGCATTTTATATCGCTCCTGCTTCGTCCATCTTTAGTAATTTTACTTCCCAAATAACAAAATTCTTCTACCTCCATAATCTTTTCTCCTCCTACTTTCACATTCAGCGGTCCATCTTTGTTATTTCTACTACATTTCATTACTTTTGTTTTGTTCTTGTTTATTTTCATGCGATAGTTCTTGCGTAGGACTTCATCTATGCCGTTCATTGTTTCTTCTAAATCCTTTTTACTCTTGGCTAGAATTACTATATCATCAGCAAATCGTAGCATCTTTATCTTTTCACCTTGTACTGTTACTCCGAATCTAAATTGTTCTTTAACATCATTAACTGCTAGTTCCATGTAAAGATTAAAAAGTAACGGAGTTAGGGAACATCCTTGTCGGACTCCCTTTCTTATTAGGGCTTCTTTCTTATGTTCTTCAATTGTTATTGTTGCTGTTTGGTTCCTGTACATGTAATCAATTGTTTTTCTATCTCTGTATTTGAACCCTAATTTTTTTAAAATGCTGAACATTTCATTCCAGTCTACGTTATCGAAAGCCTTTTCTAGGTCTATAAACGCCAAGTATGTTGGTTTGTTTTTCTTTAATCTTCCTTCTACTATTAATCTGAGGCCTAAAATTGCTTCCCTTGTCCCTATACTTTTCCTGAAACCAAATTGGTCTTCTCCTAACACTTCTTCCACTCTCCTCTCAATTCTTCTGTATAAAATTCTAGTTAAGATTTTTGATGCATGACTAGTTAAACTAATTGTTCTATATTCTTCACATTTATCTGCCCCTGCTTTCTTTGGTATCATAACTATAACACTTTTTTTGAAGTCTGATGGAAATTTCCCATTTTCATAAATATTACACACCAGTTTGTATAACCTATCGATCGCTTCCTCACCTGCACTGCGCAGTAATTCTACAGGTATTCCGTCTATTCCAGGAGCCTTTCTGCCATTTAAATCTTTTAATGCTCTCTTAAATTCAGATCTCAGTATTGTTTCTCCCATTTCATCCTCCTCAACTTCCTCTTCTTCCTCTATAACACCTTTTTCTAATTCATTTCCTCCGTATAACTCTTCAATATATTCCACCCATCTATCGACTTTACCTTTCGTATTATATATTGGTGTACCATCTTTGTTTAACACATTATTAGATTTTAATTTATGTACCCCAAAATTTTCCTTAACTTTTCTGTATGCTCCGTCTATTTTACCAATGTTCATTTCTCTTTCCACTTCTGAACACTTTTCTTTAATCCACTCTTCTTTCACCAGTTTGCACTTCCTGTTTATAGCATTTCTTAATTTCCCATAGTTCCTTTTACTTTCTTCATCACTAGCATTCTTATATTTTCTACGTTCATCCATCAGCTGCAATATATCGTCTGAAACCCAAGGTTTTCTACCGGTTCTCTTTATTCCGCCTAAGTTTGCTTCTGCTGATTTAAGAATTTCCTTTTTAACATTCTCCCATTCTTCTTCTACATTTTCTACCTTATCTTTTTTACTCAGACCTCTTGCGATGACCTCCTCAAAAATCTTCTTTACCTCCTCTTCCTCAAGCTTCTCTAAATTCCACCGATTCATCTGACACCTTTTCTTCAGGTTTTTAAACCCCAATCTACATTTCATTATCACCAAATTATGGTTGCTATCAATGTCTGCTCCAGGGTAAGTTTTGCAGTCAACGAGTTGATTTCTAAATCTTTGCTTAACCATGATATAATCTATCTGATACCTTGCAGTATCGCCTGGCTTTTTCCAAGTGTATATTCTTCTATTATGATTTTTAAATTGGGTGTTGGCAATTTCTAAATTATACTTCGTGCAAAATTCTATAAGTCGGTCCCCTCTTTCATTCCTTTTGCCCAGCCCGTATTCACCCACTATATTTCCTTCCTTGCCTTTTCCAATGCTTGCATTCCAATCTCCAACTATTATTAAATTTTCATCTCCTTTTACGTGTTTAATTGCTTCATCAATCTCTTCGTATACACACTCTACCTCATCATCATCATGGGCGCTTGTAGGCATATAGACGTTAACAATCGTTGTCGGTTTAGGTTTTGATTTTATCCTTATTACAATGATTCTATCGCTATGCGTTTTGAAATACTCCACTCTCCTCCCTATCTTCTTGTTCATCACGAAACCTACTCCTGCCTGCCCATTATTTGACGCTGAGTTAATTACTCTAAAATCACCTGACCAAAAGTCGCCTTCCTCTTCCCACCGAACCTCACTATTTCCTACTATATCCACATTACTATAAGGAGTAATTATTTATTAAACATGATTATTATCAGAGAAGTAAAATGTCAATAGTTTTGTTTACAGTTACATGCATTAAAATATAACAGACAAAAGACAAGAAAATACATTACAAAAAAACAAATTATAACCCATATAATGTGTCTGGAATATACTTTAATATATCTGGACAGAAATTACTCAATTAATTACCTGCAATAATCTTTAATAAAAGATTAGAGTCGGATAACTATCAGCGTCAATCAGGTATTGATTGATTCTCCCATCTCATTACCCAAATATATGACATACTCCTTTATACATAATTTAATAATTTTAAACCAGGCCCAATAAAGCTTATTTATATGATCTAGATACAATTTTACCTTATTTAAAAAAAATATCTCGTTATGATAACAAATGTATTTATATGAACACATGCTTAGAAACTTATGTACAAATAAATATGTTAAAAGCTTACTTGATGCACAGGGCAAGAATAGATTGTTGTAACAACAACTGGCTTTTTGATACCTATGATGCCTCTCGCTATAAATTATCCTCACCTCTGTATTATTAGCAATGTTATATTATTAGCAACAGTACTGCAGATTGAGGTTTCTCAGTTACGTGCTTACGATTTCTATGATATAATAAGTAATATATCAGATCGAGTTGTCATTAATCGTGCAGTCAACTTAATTTAAAAGAATCATTTATATTCCATCAACCGGCTTAATTTTCTTTGTTCTTTTTAAGGATTTTTATTAACTAGTAAGAATGATTGGCCAATTATTAATATTATTTCCCCATTCATTGTTAAAACAATAGGTGCACTATCATCTGAAATTGTTTAAAACTTGTCTAGAAAATGATTATACCAAACAGAAAATTTACAATGAAATATTATCCTCAAAAACCATTTACAAAAATTTAACTAAAAATCTTCTATTTTAAGTAGACTTATGTAATTTGTTTTTGAATGTAATCTTTTTCCTCATTTCAACAGTAGTTTAGCATAGCCCATTGTTTTTAAATTAGAGAATTTCTCATTTACCTAGTGAACTAATTTTAAACTGTTTTTTTCTCTTTTAGTTAAAACTACCTTTACTAATAATTGCTACTAGCTTTTTTTATAGTTTCAAAGCTTGTTTACAATCGATTTAATTTACATAAACCTTCAGAAAAACTGGATCACACCCCAAATCACATGATAAGGGCTCCTCACCACAAATTCTCAAAAATTGCACAATAGTATATTAAAAAATGTTATACCAAGCACATAAAATTAGCAAATATAAATGACACTTAACACCACTAGAACAACAGAAACAAAAATAAGATATAATAATTAGAAGTTAAAAAAATGATGAACCAACAAAAATCAAAGGAAAATGATATGTTTATATGAAAACATTTGAAATTAAAAGTCAAATAGATAATGCAAAATGCTCATATCCTAGTTAACTATAGACATATTAAGTGATATATAGTGTTCCCTATATGACACTGGACATAAAGGGACACCTAGGTTTAGAATATGCAGTCAGTTCAATCTTCTAATTTCATTCCTTTAGACCAGTAGGTTTACTATCAAGTGATTTGTGTGGTAGTTAAGCCATTATTTGTACTTTGAACTGAAACTTTGTATCTCCTCCCACACAGACCATAATCCTGGGTCTCATTGTTTCTTATAAACCAAGTTGTCTCTGTTTTATCTTTGCTACCTTTTTCTGAAACTGCTGTAAGATATTGACATTGCTTCTGTTCGTGATGCCCCATAGTTTAATCCCCTGGATGCAGAAATCTTTTTTAGAATTCTTGAGTATACTAGCAGCTTGTTAAACAAACAAAATGAGAATATTTGTCCAGCAACTAGAATATTTCCTTAAACCTCTTCTCTCTTACATGAAGTTTTCGCTTTAGTCAACGGTCGAGGTGTACTCTCAGTTTTATGGAATTACGATGCCATCAAAATGGACTCACGGACAGTCATCTCTCCTTATTATGAATCACATGTTTTGATTTGGCTTGGTTAATGTGTTAACTACTAGCTTATAATAATTTTTTTATTTATTCTTTTTTTTTATTTATTCCAGTTTTTGTTATAATTTTACATCACTGATATATGTTAATAATGAAAATTCATAACATATGCTGTTGGTGACAATAATTTATATTTTTGCCAAGTTTTCTTTATAATATAATAAGGACTGCAAGTTAAAAGGAAACATCTTTCATTGTCCTTAGCCGATCGCAGATTTTTTCATTATTTAATTTTACAGGTGATGGTAATATGTTTGTAATATGTAGCTGTATTTGTATGTTTAGCTAAAAACTCTAAAACAATTACATCGACATTTGTATACTAAATATTACAAATTGTATTTAATTGCATGAATCATATTGAATGTATGTATATATATATCACGTATAATGTATTTATTTGAAGGAAACGAAAATGTATAAATGGAACTAATTCTTAATCGACAAACCAAAACTATTTTATACTTATCAAATTAATTATCAAAAAAATAGAAATTAAAAAAGCGAAACAACTAAAAAAATATATAAATACAAAAATATATATACGTAATTTTTTTTAATAAAATAAAAAAACCTCATGTCGTAAATTAAATTAATAAACTGTAGTTTGGTAATTTTACAAAATTATACTCGCAGGATAATTATAAATACAAAAGTAACTCATATTATTATTTATAATTAAGGTGTATTATTATTTTTTTTTATAATTAAGTTGTAAATAATATGCAAAATCTAGTCAGTCATTAAAATATTTACGACAATAATTAAAAAAAATAAATAACATCTAGAAAAGTAAATGTGAATTTATTAGGCTTATGACGTACCCTATATTTCCTAAAATGCATTTTATTTTTTGATATTAGATAAATAAAAATTATTAAAATAAAAACAAAATTATTATTTTTTTGTTTGTTTATAATCAGTTAAAATTTCAAATAATAAAATTGAAATTAATGATAATTATAATAAAACTCACTTAATCTAGTTTGTAATAAAGTTTTATCTTGTAATAAAGTTAATTCTAGTTAAACGATAGCATCTTCGTGATAGGGTGGTGAGATCAGAAGCCTAATAGAGAAACTGGACATTATGAGCTTTGACCCCTTTCCTTTATTAAATTCCCTAGCACTGAGGAACTAACCAAGAAATTGGAAATCAATTGACACGAAATTCTTCCTTTAATTGGTAACCGATCTGCTCCTTGCCACCGGAAATGAACCTAAATTCAATTTGTCCAACAGCAATACGGTTGTAATTATTTAACTTCTATATGAATTTTGTTAATGTAATATACACACACGTGTGCGCCAGTGCGCGTGCACGCACACTCACATATTTTATATATATCTATATATCATTAATAAAAAACTAATTCCAGACTTTTTTTTTCAGTTTGTCAAAGTGCTAAAATTGAATTTTTAGCTTTTACACATTTAAAACAACTGATAAAAAGAGTTAAGATAAAAACTAGGTAGATTTAAAGAAAATATGTCATTCTTGTCCTCAGATTAATTTTAAGAGACCAGTTTATAAAGAATGAAGCCACCTAAATAGCATTTGTTAATCTGGAGAAAATATCTAATATTTTTTTTTTTGTCTTCAGTCATTTGACTGGTTTCATGCAGCTGTCCAAGATTCCCTATCTAGTGCTAGTCGTTTCATTTCAGTATACACCCTACATCCTACATCCCTAACAATTTGTTTTACATATTCCAAACGTGGCCTGCCTACACAATTTTTTCCTTCTACCTGTCCTTCCAATATTAAAGCGACTATTCCAGGATGCCTTAGTATGTGACCTATAAGTCTCTCTTCTTTTAACTATATTTTTCCAAATGCTTCTTTCTTCATCTATTTGCCGCAATACCTCTTCATTTGACACTTTAACCACCCAACTTAATTTTTAACATTCTCCTATAGCACCAAATTTCAAAAGCTTCTAATCTTTTCTTCTCAGATACTCCGCTTGTCCAAACTTCACTTTCATATAAAGCGACACTCCAAACATATACTTTCAAAAAATTTTTCCTGACATTTAAATTAATTTTTGATGTAAACAAATTATATTTCTGACTGAAGGCTCGTTTCGTTTTGCTTGTGCTATTCGGCATTTTATGCCGATCGCTATCGCTCCTGCTTCGTCCATCTTTAGTAATTCTACTTCCCAAGTAACAAAATTCTTCTACCTCCATAATCTTTTCTCCTCCTATTTTCACATTCAGTGGTCCATCTTTGTTATTTCTACTACATTTCATTACTTTTGTTTTGTTCTTGTTTATTTTCATTCGATAGTTCTTGCGTAGGACTTCATCTATGCCATTCATTGTCTCTTCTAAATCCTTTTTATTCTCGGCTAGAATTACTATATCATCAGCAAATCGCAGCATCTTTATCTGTTCACCCTGTACTGTTACTCTGAATCTAAATTGTTCTTTAACATCATTAACTGCTAGTTCCATCTAAAGATTAAAAAGTAACGGGGATAGGGAACATCCTTGTCGGACTCCCTTTCTTATTACAGCTTCTTTCTTATGTTCTTCAATTATTACTGTTGCTGTTTGGTTCCTGTACATGTTAGCAATTGTTCTTCTATCTCTGTATTTGAACCCTAATTTTTTAAAATGCTGAACATTTTATTCCAGTCTACGTTGTCGAATGCCTTTTCTAGGTCTATAAACGCCAAGTATGTCGGTTTGTTCTTCTTTAATCTTCCTTCTACTATTAATCTGAGACCTAAAATTGCTTCCCTTGTTCCTATAATTTTCCTGAAACCAAATTTGTCTTCTCCTAACACTTCTTCCACTCTCTTCTCAATTCTTCTGTATAGAATTCTAGTTAAGATTTTTGATGCATGACTAGTTAAACTAATTGTTCTGTATTCTTCACATTTATCTGCCCCTGCTTTCTTTGGTATATGACTATAACACTTTTCATGAAGTCTGACGGAACTTCCCCTTTTTCATAAATATTACACACCAGTTTGTATAATCTATCAATCGGTTCCTCACCTGCACCGCGCAGTAATTCTACAGGTATTCCGTCTATTCCCGGAGCCTTTCTGCAATTAAAATCTTTTAATGCTCTCTTAAATTCAGATCTCAGTATTGTTTCTCCCATTTCATCCTCCTCAACTTCCTCTTCTTCCTCTATAACACCATTTTCTAATTCATTTCCTCCATATAACTCTTCAATATATTCCACCCATCTATCGACTTTACATTTCGTATTATATATTGGTGTAACATTTTTGTTTAACACATTATTAGATTTTAATTTATGTACCCCAAAATTTTCCTTAACTTTCCTGTATGCTCCGTCTATTTTACCAATGTTCATTTCTCTTTCCACTTCTGAACACTTTTCTTTAATCCACTCTTCTTTCGCCAGTTTGCACTTCCTGTTTATAGCATTTTTTAATTGCCGATAGTTCCTTTTACTTTCTTCATCACTAGCATTCTTATATTTTCTACGTTCATCCATCAGCTGCAATATATCGTCTGAAACCCAAGGTTTTCTTCCAGTTCTCTTTATTCTGCCTAAGTTTCCTTCTGCTGATTTAAGAATTTCCTTTTTAACATTCTCCCATTCTTCTTCTACATTTTCTACCTTATCTTTTTTACTCAGACCTCTTGCGATGTCCTCCTCAAAAATCTTCTTTACCTCCTCTTCCTCAAGCTTCTCTAAATTCCACCGATTCATCTGACACCTTTTCTTCAGGTTTTTAAACCCCAATCTACATTTCATTAACACCAAATTATGGTCGCTATCAATGTCTGCTCCAGGGTAAGTTTTGCAGTCAACGAGTTGATTTCTAAATCTTTGCTTAACCATGATATAATCTATCTGATACCTTGCAGTATCACCTGGCTTTTTCCAAGTGTATATTCTTCTATTATGATTTTTAAATTGGGTGTTGGCAATTACTAAATTATACTTCGTGCAAAACTCTATAAGTCGGTCCCCTCTTTCATTCCTTTTGCCCAGCCAGTATTCACCCACTATATTTCCTTCCTTGCCTTTTCCAATGCTTGCATTACAATCTCCAACTATTATTAAATTTTCATCTCCTTTTACGTGTTTAATTGCTTCATCAATCTCTCCATATACACACTCTACCTCATCATCATCATGGGCGCTTGTAGGCATATAGACGTTAACAGTCGTTGTCGGTTTAGGTTTTGATTTTATCCTTATTACAATGATTCTATCGCTATGCGTTTTGAAATACTCCACTCTCCTCCCTATCTTCTTGTTCATCACGAAACCTACTCCTGCCTGCCCATTATTTGACGCTGAGTTAATTACTCTAAAATCACCTGACCAAAAGTCGCCTTCCTCTTCCCACCGAACCTCACTAATTCCTAAAAAAAATTATATAAAATTATATTGTAAATTTTTTTTTTGTTATAATCGGGTAACGATTTAAGGTTATTTTAAGGGAGTGCTGTTAAATAAAGGTTATAAAAAATTTTAACTTTTCTTGAAAATTGCTTTGTGCGATTTTCTTAAGTAGTTAATTAAAGAATATCATCAAAAAAGTAATTTTCAAAATAATAAAACTGACGAAATTTTTGAAAAAAATATTTGTATAAATCACCCTTCATCCATTAAAATTTAATTTTTATATATTAAACAAAAAAAAAAAAGTTTCAATATGTCGATTAAAGAAAAAATTAATGTTTCTTTTTTTTTATGTGAATAAGGCGTTATTAATATATAAATTATTAACAGCCTTAATAGAGAATGTACGAGTTGTAAAATTTACCAGTGTAAATATAAGCAATAATTTGAATTTTTTTTTAAATGGTTTGTTTCAAGATGGAAAACTTTATCAAAATATTACAGAGAATGTATAATAAATATTTACTTCTAAAATAGGAGTTTTATTGTTTCAAGTATTAAACAGAAAATTTGTTATTTATTTTTTGTAATATTTTCAAATTTTTTTGATATGAAAGAGCGAGCATCAACAGCTATGATCAATAGCATGGTAGGAATAGGTAGTGTTTAAAAAGATGCCATGCCTGAGTGGGATTCGACCATGGGATCGCAGTAAAAAATATCGAGACGCTGCCTACTCCTCCAAGGAAGTTTCAACTTTAGAGATAAAGGGAAGAATTTAATTTTTTTTTTTTTTTTTTACAACTGACGGAAAATAAATTTTTATTAAATGTTATGATTACTTAAATTAAGGTACTTTATTATAGATTGGAATTTTTAATATATTTTCTACATTATTGGTTTAATAAACCATATTACAACTACATAAAAATAAATTTATATCGGAAAATAAATAAATATAATAATTATCAAATTTCGAATTTAGAGCAAAGTTTGCTGGCAGGTCATTTTTTATTTTAATAAATAATTCTTTAAAGAGTAAAAAAAAAAACTTTTTTATAAAGTTTAAAAATGTTGACTTTTCAAAAAAAAGAAAGGAAAGGAAAAGAATTAAATTTTAAACACAAAATAAAATATTATTAAATAAATTAATGAACATTTAACCACTTGTTTCAACTTTATATTCTATAGTATGTATGCCTGCAAATGTTGATCGGTTACTGTTAAGTGTATCTTGTTAGCTACAAGAGAATCGGCGGTGAAACAACTCGATGTTCAAATGTACAAACGGCACAGCACGAGAGGAAGAATCGACTAAACAAAAGGACGTCATTAGGATGCAGATTGGTCGGTATTGATCTATTAAAATTTGCACTCACAAGTCAGCAGATCTAACTCAGAAGGGAGTCGAGTTGGCTTTAACTACATAGGGAAAGGGTGGGACCACCACCTGACCGCATCCTTGCACTAACACGCATTCAACACTCACACCGACATCCCTCTTTTAACTCACCCTTCTTTGTATTTTTCTTCCTATTCTTTTTCCATATTGCCTTTTGTTAGAAAAATCTACTACCGCATAATAGATCTTTTCTAGAGAGGAAATTCTGTTATTTCATCAAGTATACAACGGTTTAGTATTACAGCTTGAGGCAATCTCTCATTTCTTCCCTCTAACTATATCTCAACTTTATTTTCCTTACCCACCTACATACTGTACCTACCTTTTTTATAACTTACCACTGCTACAGAAGTATTTATTTTATATATGAAACAATACCGTCGTTTTTATAAGTAACTAAATTGAATTCTCTCCTTCAAAATACTTGACCGTAATGTGGTAACATATTTCAATTCTGAATCTACAGATTCAATTTAAAATATTTAAAATTAATTTACAGATTAAGAAAGATGTAAAGATTTGTATTAAGAAATAAAATAAATATTACATCGTTCATTACAATTCATACCGATTTTTAATTATAATTTTTCTATATTATAATTTAATTATTACTATTAATTTATTTATTATTTAGAGACGGATATCTCAGTTAAGAAAGGTCATCCATTTGACCTTATAAACAGTGTAATCAGTAATCTAGACCCAGGGATCGAAAGAAATCCAGAAAATTAGGGATTTAAGGCATAATAACAGTCTCATCTGTACGTAATACAACCACTACACATAAATATGTAACTTGTAATTAAAAAAAGATCCTTTAATATAAGGATTAATGGAAAGTATTTTTAATAACAGAAAATGCAGAAAACTACCTTATAAAACATAAACAACAAAAAAAAATTGTGATCACTTGAGTAATAATGAATTAGATAAATTTATTAAAGTTAAAAAACCAATTATATCTAAACCGCAAATTTCGAAATTACCATGTTACAGTTGTTGAATGCGGTACTGAAACATCGTAATCGGTATAGAAATTGAAAAAAAGCATAAAACTTTCAATAAAATAGTCCCATAAATACCTAATTTTATTCAGGTTATTTGTAATACATCTATAAAAAAGAGAAAGTAAAAAAAATAAATTCTTAGCTGATTTTATTGTCTGGCTTTTTTTGGTTTACTGCCATTTATTCCGCCACCACCTTATTTGGTCGCGCTACAGCATAAAACCGAATGTCTGTGCCACGAAGGACTAATGTGCCTAAAACAGTTTAAGCGACCGATATTCTATTTAGCTCTTAGGGCTAACCTAATAGCGTGAACGGTATAAGCTTGATAAATACACCGTTAGTTTTTGTGTCCAGCTTTTCACTTGGTCATATATTAAACTAAATTGGGTAGGCGCACCCCGTCAATACCATAATATATAACTATTATAAATATAAAATTTATCAACTTATATCTAAGGACACCAATTCGCTGCCACGCCTAAGTCGCTGATTGCCAGCATGTACCTGTCCACCAATTATAGCACTTGAAGCTTTTGGCCGATGGCCAACTATTCCTCGAAGGTAGCCTACTGCAGCAGCGCGGTAGGAGTCTTTTCCCTTAATAAACCATTGATGACAGTTGAACAATGGAATCGCATCAAGGAACTCCCACACGATCCGACAAAATTTTCTTTGAAAAAATATTAAAAAATCCCCAAAAAATGTTATTACTAAAAAACTGTCGAAAATTAAAAAAAAAAAATATTTACTGCTTAGTGTATATAATTTACTGTTTAGTATATATATATATATATATATATATATATATATATATATATATATATATATATATATTTATTTATTTATTTATATTATTTCACTTAGTCTGTTGCTTCATTTTTAGCTTAATGTTTATAATCTTATTAATGTTTATAATCGTATTTTTTCTTGAAACAGTATTTCAGATCTTTAATAATATGTTTTGTTTCTTCCAGTAACTAAGAACTTAAACATTATCTAACGAAATGTAGCTAACATCGTAAAGTAAATAATAAAATCTCATCTGAAAATTAAAACTATTTTTCTAGCTTTCTAAATTTTTATTAATTTTATTTTTTAATCAATAGTTAATATTCCCATAACTATAACTATTACAAAGTTGATCGATTAATAAATGGAAAAAAGGTTATATAATATATTACCTTTTTTCCGTTTATTTTTAACTAGAATCCTCGTCGCGGCTTCACCCGTTCTGTATTTACTCGCATTTCTCGTATCAGTCAATTTTTTTTCTCTTATGTTTTTTAGTCAAGTAACCGGGGAGGCAAGCGCAGCCAATCGCATCGCACATACAATAACAGTGACAGTGTTGGTTGAGCCGCTGCGCTGTACACCTTCTTTGTACAATTGTTGCTTAACAAAATATTTTAAAATTTTATTAATTTATTTTTTCTACCTTTGTTAATAGTCAGGTTATGGGTTCTGATTTGAGATAAGGGTTGCCAATTTTCAGAAACTATAAAGTATATCTATTCTCATTAAGAAGTAAAACAAATAAAAACAGGATGACGGTCAGCTGGTTTTTTTAATTTGAATTAATCAATAAATACTTAGGAAGTACATGGATTTGTTTAATAGGATCATGATAAATATTATCAGATTATTAATGCTCTTAAGAGGTGTAATCCATTTAAAAATTTTTAGATTAATACGCTTCTTCAGTATTGTTTATGCTTACTACATAACTACACCGTTACAGACTCACATATATTAAATAGGTAACTGTATATTATTTATTATAAACATCTAAGAACTTATAAAGGAAAAAATCAATTATTAATAATGGGATTAATTAAATTTTAATATTCATTTAACTAATAAAACGGAGGAGATTAAAAATATTTAAAAGTAATTTTACTTAGCGCTTATTTAAGTATTTCCATATTATAATGTTTCAAATTTATTAAAATAAAATTACTCTCTATAGGAATCTCATCACTACTGTAGGAAGCTGTTGTTACATCAATCTACCTTTGATAACTCCGGAAAAGGGCAGCATCTGTTTCTCTAACGACTTTTGAACAAGTTTTAAACACAATCTATATACGCTTGGGAGTTATTATGTATAACTCATCATACACGTCTTTTAGATCTCAAGTAATATCATTTAGTTTAATATTTACAAGAAAAGAAATTGCTTCTTAAAGAGGTTTTTAAATATTTTATTAAAGATAATAACTAACGAAATGAAACGTTATTATAAGCTTTTTTTATGATTTTTAAAATAACATATTTAAATTTTTATAACTATTTTTAAAATTTTTCTTCTACAATATTAGAAAAAATATATCCACTTTACTTTATAAACAGATTATAGTAAAACGTTTTTTGCATGAAACAATAATTTATTATAAGAGACTCCACAAAAAAAATAATTGTATCTAATGAATATTTTTACAGAATAATGAATGGTTAATTCAAAGGAAACGGAAAAAACTTATATATTAGAATTTAAAAAATAATAAAATCTAATAAATGAAACAGGTTGTGTAGTTAGGCAATTAAAAATTTTATTATTTTAGTAACTGTTTTCTACATTCTTCTTGATTTTAAAATGTTATGTGCCTTTTGTGTGATAATTTTAGCAAAGTAGAGAAAGGTATATCTGTATTTATATTTAAAAACAGGCTAAATTTATGTGTGAATTTTTATTGTATTTTTAGATCTATATTTCTTAATATGTTTATTTATTTGTACAATTTTTTATTCTACCAGACTAGAGATTGACGCCAACAAAAATTTAATAATTACAATTCAAAGAGTTAAAAAAATATTAATTTTATAAGATTCTGTAACAAAATTTTAGATTACAAAAGAAGAAATAACAACTGAATAAGTTTTGTTTTATAAAAATATTAAATGTACATAAAAATAATTGATAACTCGACAAAAGACTAAAAAAAAAAAAAAAAAAAAAAAAATTGTGAATTAATTGATTTATAATTAATGAGATATCTCTCTTTCTTGGAGTCAGTCATTTTTTGACTAAGGACATAGCTAGGATAAAATAAAACACTCCCAGGTCCCACGTATCCATCCATCGGGTTGGTCTAGTGATAAACGGGTCTTCCCAAACCATCTGATTTGGAAGTCGCGAGTTCCAGCATTCAAGTCCTAGTAAAGTCAGTTATTTTTACACGGATTTGAATATTTGATCGTGAATACCGGTGTTCTTTGGTTGTTGGGTTTCAATTAACCACACATCTCAAGAATGGTCGAACTGAGACGGTAGAAAGACTACACTTCATTTACACTCATATATTTCATCCTCTGAAGTATTACCTGAACGGTAATTACGGGAGGCTAAACAGGAAAAAGAAAGGGTCCCACGAATTCACGCACAAGCACACACATGTATCAAGCAATTCGGTTATAACCATGGTTTCATTGTGAAAACCTTAGAGCAAAAAGATGTTTTACTCGTGGAATTTGATTCTGTGCCCTTAATTGTTTCGAAAAAAATTTTATTGTGATGCATGTTCTGTGAGCCAAATATTTAAATTGTAGTTAAATATTCATTGTGTTGAAAAGAAACTAGACAATTACTCATATAATTAACTAAGTAAGATGTTAAATAACTTCTTCAGCGATTTCCGAAATTATTATTAGATTTAATTGTTAGATTTTATATATATATATATATATACATACATACATATCTGTACATGCGAAGCAACCTGTTCTGCCTGAGTGATTTATTAACGCCCAACAAAACTACTGAAGATAAATTGATGAAGAATTGTATACATGTTCTTTTTACGGTGGAAGTGCACAATAGGAAAGAAATTTTTTTTGAAATTCCGAGTTTCAAGGGTTAAAATGAAGTAAAAAAGAAATATACTATTTTTTTTGATTTCTCGGAAACAATAGAAGATATCAATTTGATTTTTGGTACGTACAATTTTAATATATATAAAATCCCGTTTCTAGATTTTTTGAAACTCAACCTTGAAAGGGGTGAAAAGAGGTAAAAACAAATTTTTAAATGATTGCAAATTTTTCCCATCTCCGAGTATACTAAACGAGATAATCACTAGATTTGTTCTTGAAAATTCTCTTCGGATAAATATCTACAAAATATTTTCGGTCTTTTTTTTTAATTTCTATTTTTTAAGTAATTCGACGGTATAAGGCGTGGTGGCTTAACCAACACAGTCACTGTTACTGTATTGCGGCAAGACTGGCTGTTCTTGTTTCCAGTCTAAACTAACATAAAATAAACAAAAATTGACCGCGACGGGAAATGCAAATAACCACGTAGCACGGGCAAAGCCGGTACGACGGGTTGCTAATATACAGGTGTCCCATATAAAACGCAACCCATCAATCATCCATGAAATTTCAAAAGTCAAGCTTACTCCCCTACTCGTTACTGAAATGGACTCGTCCAACATCTGAACATCGCGGCGACATAGTAGAACGTAGAACACTACCGATAGTAACAACAATGCAATCATAACGTTCAGTGTATTGCTAGAGACAAGATGGTGTTTTCGCTAGATGAACGTGTTTTCATTGTTGAGTCGTACTTCAGTACGAAATCAGCGGTTGCAGTGCAAGATTTGTTTCGCCATAAGTACCCAGATAAACCAGCTCCTAACAAAACATCAGTATTAAGATCAGTTGCAAAATTTAGAGAGACCGGTTCTGTTAATAACAAGGAACACAAAAGATCTGCGTCAGTGTTGAATACAGATACAGTCACTGAAATCAAAGACCGATTACTCGCCTCGCCAAATAAATCGATCAGACGTTTATCTGCTGAAATTAATTTGTCTAAATCGACTGTTCATCGGGTGACCAAACGATTACAGTTACGACTTTACCGCATTCAAACGGTTCATCGACTTCTTGAGCCCGACAAAGAAAAACGGCTACAATATTGTCATCGTCGATTTCTGCGCGAGGGAATTAACGTTATGGATTCGTTATTTTTCACAGATGAAGCACGGTTTCATTTGGATGGCTACGTAAACAGCCAAAACAGTAGAATTTGGAGCCCTGAAAATCCCCACGTTTATCACGAAAAACAATTACACCCGCAGAAGTCGGGCGTGTGGTGCGCGATATCGCGGAAGAAAATAATAGGTCCTATTTTTTTCGAGTACACCATTAATGCAGAACAATATCAGGATATTTTATTTTAGTTCATCGCACTCTTGGAAGAGGAAGACAGAGACTGCTGGCTAACATGACGGTGGGACATCGCACTACGCAGATTCTACTTCTGATTTCGTCGAGGAATTCTTTGGTAATCGTGTTATCATCGGTCGAGGGTTGTGGCCACCAAGATCTCCAGATTTGACTGCGGCGGATTTTTTCAATGGGATTACCTCAAAGAAAAAGGCTACAGCAACAAAACACGAACACTTGAACAATTGAAAGTCAGTATTGAACAAGCTGTATTAAATACTCAGCCACAAACGTTGAAAAAAGTTCCAATAAACGCTGTAAAAAGAATTTAAGCTTGTATTCAAGAAGATGGCGGCCACTTCCAATATTTGCTCTAAATGTAAGATAATGGATGGTAAGAATAAAAATTACATTTACATTTACACATGTCTTTTTATTATTTCAATACCTACCAATATAAGGTTGGGTTGCATTTTATATGGTTGTATATGGTTGCTGTATATATATATATATATATATATATATATATATATATATATAAAATTAAAAGAAACCTAATTTATTTTTCTACGTAATAAGTTTCAATTACGTACATAATTCACAGCTATTTTATCATTACTCAAATTTTCTTAAACTATAATGCTAAAAAATTAATTTCATTGCATTTTTTCCCATGTGAAATACGGAGTTCAAAGTAAAATAAAGAGAAAGAACAAGTTGCACAATTTTCGTAATATAGCAAGACGAAACTCAACATTGAAACGGTGAAGGCAGACATGTTGGAGGGAGGTGGAGTTATGCCCCGTGTCCTTTATTTTATGGCAGAGCACTGTACTGAAGACCCCTAGCTTACCCCAGCCAGGACTTTAGTTCGAACTTCTTTTAGTGAGCGGTACAGAAGGACCGGTCTCTATTTAGAAAATTGCTATCGAACAAAGCTAGAGTAGGGGTAGGTTTTGCTTTGATGTTTTGATATTTTTGGAGGAGAAAGCTGTAGCTGACAGGTTTAACCATAGAGGAAAGTTTATCGTTCAGAGTATCGATTCGCATGCTGCATTCGCTTACATATAAGGTACGTATCTGTGCGTATGAAAACACAAACAAGTCGTATATGGTACACGAGTATAGGGACCAAAGCTATTAACTAACTACTAAATTCACCCCATTCTTACAAACAATAAGGGATTCCGGATTTTCCCAAATTTTATTTTCTAAAAATATTTGTTCCAAAAAAAAATTTGTGACATCAATTTTTTTCAAATAAAAAGTATTTATTTTATTATAATCAGTATATGACCGAAAAAGAAATTTTTTATTTATTTTTTTTTTTTTATTTAAAAAAAACAGTAGAGATAGCGTGTAAATAACGGAAACAGTGCATGTCTGTAAAAATGATTTATGGGAAATGGTTTTTCTCATGTAAAATTATGATTTCATGCAGTCAATCCCACGCACGAGTTCAATGCTTAGCAACACACTCTCAGGCTATAACGCAGAAACACAAACACAAACACACACACACACACACACACACACACACACACACACACAATAAAAAAACACAAAATACCAATAAAATCATTGTTTACGTAATGTACGCTCTTTATTTTATATAGTTTTCTTTACTTTAATAATAATGATTTGTAACATTTTATGTCAAATTTAGAAATATAATATAGTTATAATTAAATATATTTACCAAAAAGTGATTTAGTAAACCATTATTTTAATAAATTGGAAAACAAGATTACGCTCAAAAACCTTTTACAAAATTTTACTTAAAATCTAAACCTACATAGAAACTTTGCTTGTTAAACAATGATCATCAATAGACAATGAAGTAAATATATATACACGAGTTAAGTAAATAGGTAAATGAAAAAATAAAAAATAAATTTGATAAAAAACGCTTTCTTTATTTCAAAAACAAATAACTGCAGAAATAAAAATTAATCTTCTCCTCTTACTTATGAAGCTTATTCAAATCTTTAAGTTAAAAGTCATTTTTCTAACTACGATATAAACCGGCCGGTTATTCATAGCTTTCATTACACGGGTCTTTGCTTTTTAATACCATAGCGATAAAGTTCGCAAATCCTAATTCGTCTAAATTTAACCTCTACACTATATTTAGTTATTTTTAATATTACATTCCTGCCTACTTATTCATTTACATCTTGATTATCAGCTTAAATAATGTTATTGACAGAAAACATTCTGATTTTCTCTCCTCTTCAATCATTCATTTTTATTACTGTCCTTCGTATTATAGCGTTTTAATTTTCTTATTAATTATATGTAACCTTTTTGTCTTCATTTCTCTTCTAGTTTAAAACTGAATTTTAATTTTATATTTATTTTCATAATATTTAATCTTTATTATTTTATGATATTTAGTTTATATCTTAATATTAATATTTGCTTATAAATATTAGGGTTTTTACATTTCTTTTAATGCATTTTTTGTTCTTTGTTTTCTTTATTTTTAAAAACGTTAAATCTTTAATTATATTTTTATATATTTTATTTAAATTTTACCTTGAAGTTACATAAAAGAAAACGTGAAATTAATTTAAATAAAATAATATTATGATTAGTTTTTGCTTTATTCACACTGTTTCACTGTACTTAGTTAATAAAATAAATTATCTCGTAAAATGTATTTTATTAAAAGAGTTTAAAATGTTAAGTGTTTTTTAAATAAATATTTTTCTAATAAAGAAAAATGTATAGTTTAGTTCAAAAAATGTAATTTTTTATTTGCTTACTTCGTTGGTGGTGCGGTAGCTTCTTTGCTTTTCATCTGAAAAGTACCGGATGTAGGACAGGAATGTAATCGGATATAGGTCAGGAAAGGAATTCTTCATACGCTGAAAAATTTCTATTCCATATGTCTACGTACAAGCTTCGAATTTATTTGGTGAATTAATCAACAGCAAAAAAATCCTTGTAAAAAAAAGTTATGAAGAATAAAATACCTGTATTATATTGTAATTTCAATATTCTATACACTTTCTGCTAATATTTTTTTTCATACTAGATAAATAATTTGTGTATAAATAGAATGTTAAACATAAAAGAACCCTTAAGGTCTGCTTTTTCCCAATAAATATGAGCTATCTCTATATATTTATCTAGTTTTATTTAATTTCGTAAAGGAACGTAATTCAATCCATAAACGAAAACTATTCGTATATATGGAATACATTCTAACTGGTTACATGTTCTTTCAATATTTACGTAATAGTTATATGTATATCGTTGAAATATAGATGTTTACGTAATACCTTAAAAATACAGAAAAATTGTTAGCTAGTAAATAATGAAAATAAACTAAAAACATCATAATTTGAAATAATTGCTGGCAACGTTAGAATTAGAAACAAATATTTCGACAGGAGGATAAAGTTTACAGCTACACTTTATAATGGGTAAAGGGTTAATTGCTTTGGTAATTAAGGCTTCGGTGGGAACATTAGTATGTAGTCTCGCCTCTAGCCACTCTCTGTCTATCTTTTCTAACCTAAGGCACTTTTCTCTTAGTACCTTAAACCGTTTCAACTTTGTAATATAGAATACGTTATATATAGATATTTTGTTATCATTTGTACGTACGTTTTACATCACGAATTACATACTAACGCTCTTATCATCGAACCAAATCGGTCGGTAAATTACATTTTAACATGTGAAAGTAATTACTGTATACAACCATCTATCACGCGCACTATCTTGTTGGAATGATGTTTGCAAAAATATCTACATTGAATTTAATTTTTCACATTGATAATCGTGTAATCCTTAAAATTATATTTACTAAACAATCCATACATCGTGACAACGACCCTTCAGCACGTAGAAAATTTTCGTGTACAAATGTTTGCGGAACAACAGAATAAGAGAAAGAGACTGCGTTCATGAACTACTGCAGTAAAGTTACATGTTGCTGTTACACAAATGAGCATGAAAATTGTGCTACAGGCAGAAAATTTTATATAATAATAGTTCTATATTCATGAGAGGCGAAAGAAAGAAAATTATTTCTCATAGCTGATAAATATATAAGAATATTTTGGAGGAAAAATGCGAATTATGGGAAAACAGAAGATAAATTTTTATCATATATATAGATGTAAGTTAGTTTGTAAACGGAATTTCTACAGAAATGTGTCAGATTAAAGCCGAAGAAATCGCCGTTGAATTAAATATCGGTAGGGTTGTACTTAAAAACCCAGCGGATTGGTCTAGTGGTAAACGCGTCTTCCCAAATCAGCTGATATGGAAGTCGAGAGTTCCAGCGTTCAAGTCCTAGTAAAGTCTATTTTTACACGAATTTGAATACTAGATCGTGGATACCGGTGTTTTTTGGTGGCTGGGTTTCAATACACATCTCAGGAATGATCGAACTGAGACTGTATAAGATACACTTCATTTACACTTGTACATATCCTCATTCATCCTCTGAAGTATTATCTGAACGGTAATTACCGGAGGCTAAACAGGAAAAAGAAAGAAAGGGTTGTACTTAAAGCTAGTCTTAAACCGGTACGGCTATGTTTTTGGTGACATAGTTTCTGTATTCAAAGGATGACGATAACATCCCGGCTACCAGAAGCGTACAAAGATAAATTAACAAAGTTTTAAATATATGTCATAAATTTATGAAAAAGGAACAGTTACTTTTGAGATCAAAGTTGGAATACTAATCAAACACCGGTGACTTTCGAAATGTCATTGACAACAATTGAAAGTGTAGATGCAAAGAGTATTCAGATATGAACTGTCGCTAAGGAATAACAACTTTGCTTGGTGATGGTTCCAATACTTTAGGACGGGGGAAAATACAAGCGTATGTAATTTTAAAAAAATACTGTCGAAAGTTGATAAATCTCCAATTTATAATGACGTACGAGCTCAAAAAAAGGAATAGATGAGTCAGGAATTAGTACTCGACTGAATTAAATGCATCTGGGAACGTCGAGCAGGTGTTTTGTTACGAAAACCTTGCATACTCTCAGTGGACACTTCTAGGGCTCATACAGCCGATAACGTAAAGCAAAGACTGATTGCTGGAAAGTACGATCAGGTTCCTGGTGGAATTACATAGATTCTTCAACCTCTTGATATCGGCGTAAAGGAACCGTTTAAAACCAAACTCCGGAAAGGCTACCCAAATCAAACGGTTAACACGACGCATGAGATTATAACATCTGGTAGAATTAAGAAACGGTCTTTGATACACATTTGTGAGTGGATTATTTCGCCTTGGTCAATAATACCGGATAGTTAGATTTAAAAATCGTTTAAGAAATGTAAAGAAATGTTATTTTTAACTCTCTAGATGGTTGGGAGAACGATTATTTTTAGATACCTAATTACAAAGATAATCGAAGATTTCGAAGACAATTCGACAACTGACGGGAACTCAAGCAAAATTGATAGTTGTTAAAGTAAATACTTCCTCTACCTTGTATGATTTTAATTAAATATTTACGGGATAGACTGATATTAAGCAAACAGTAACATACACTGTTGTACGTTCAATCTTCTATGATGATTTTGTTAATAACATGCAAAAAGTAACAATTTTTTTTTATTACTTATTCCAATTTTCTTTCCATGGGTGCGCGTGTTACACGGGGATACACGGTAATACGGTTTAAGAATATTTAAACCCTCATTAAGGTATTTAATTATAATTACCATCTCTACCGAATTACGAATAAACTATCTAATAGGTAATACATTATTCGATAAGTTATACCGGAAGGGGAATTTAAAGATAAGCAATCATGGGAAGAATTTTATATCCGGTTGTAAAATAAGCTCACCTTTGATTCTCTGAGTGAGCGAATCCAAGATCTTTCCGTAATAATATTAAGAGAAGTAAACAAAAAAGAGGATTTAGGATGAAATTAATTATTTTTTTTTATAAAGTTTAGAATATACATTATAAAAATAGCTATGAAATGAAATAATATAGTTATATAAATAAGTATAACGAGTTTTTTTATATATTTTTTTTTAATTTTTTATTGTTCATTATTTCTAATCTGTCTTCAACAAACTTTGAAAGTAAATTTTTTGATTAAATACAACGTATTTGAAGAATTTTCAATGATAATCCTCGTCAGATACAACATTAACAATACGCGACACATCTCGAGAACACATGATGAGGGTGTACTAATACAAAGTAGATAAGAAGATCAAAATAAATTCCAAAATTAGATAAAAAAACAACAAATAATATAATAAAAATAATTGGTTAATAAACCAATAAAACATGAGTTCACAAATAAGCAAAGTAGTAAGCATGATAAAATCACAGAAGTAAATCAGAACAATATTCTTTCCTTCTCAGGCACCACTGATCATACTAAGAGTTCTGTGAGTTTGCTCAATGGATGAACGCCCGCCTCTAAAGCCAAACTGGTGATCTAGAATAATGTTATCTTTTATTATGATCGGCTATAGTCTTTCAAGGAAGAACCTCTCAAAGACCTTAGCAAGGACGTAAAATCCTGGAAAGGAAGTAAACTTGTAGGCCTGTATGACGACACGTTATTTGTGGACTTACTCGGTTTCAAGACCGTAGTAATTTGTGACTTTTTATTCTCAGATGTAGCAAGTTGTACGAAGGATTGCACTGAATAGTTGAGTTATGTAAAGTAATGCCAAAGAAGGTAACATAAACACCATTCTACCAGTAATTAAATCAAATTCTGGGGCCTTCTTTGAGTCTTTCGATCAGTAAAATTTCTGCTATACTTCTACAGTTGAAATGGGTTTCATTGGGAGGCATAGTGGAAGCGGGCTATCCAGGAATTCAAAAAGATCTTCTTCATTGATACCCCCTCGAATCATGTGACTTAAATATAATGCATAGGTGTGTGGCAAAAATGTCCACCTTTTGGCAGTTACTCAAGTTCATTCATAAGATGTTTTTATTGTTGGGAATGCCAATGGCGATCTTTTGAACCTCCTTTTGCTGCCATAAAGGATATCCACCTCTACTCAGAGGAGATAAATTTTTGATAGCCTCTAAACGTTTCGTTTTTGACCGATCTTAACAACCTCTTAAGCTTCTGAGCAGTCCTGTTGAGAGCAGTTTTGTCTTCAGCATCCTACAGTACTGTAACCTCCTCCAAATTCTCCTTTTATCCGCAATAAGTTCTATCACCTGCCTGGAGTGATTCCTTTCTTCTGTTCCTCCATTTGTTTTCCTTCATTTGAGTGCCATGCTGTTTCCCGATGGTAGATGTCAAACAATGTCAAACTATTGTTGCATCATGAATTCTGTACACTTCAATGATACTCCTAGTAGTCTTTCCTCATTCCAGGTCCAGCAAAATCACAGTCAGTCCCATTGTAATGGGCGAGTGAGGACTTCTTCTTATGTATGACCATAGTGCTAACAGTCAGTATCACAGAAGAATGGTTGGATGTCGGATGTAGAATCAAGATTATACCTAATGTCAGTGCAGAGAGAACCAACTTCCAAGCTAGTAAAGAAATCCAAGTGGTCAGAAGCTTTGGTCATGTCTGTAAGCCAGTAGGTTGTTCTAAGCCAGAGATAGTATTGAGCTGTAATCTTGTAATATAGTATCTTTTAGTATTTTTACCTCTTTTAGATCTACTACAGGTAGTTATTAGACTAGAGCCCCAAAGTATGTGCTTCACAATCCAGTTACCCACTGAAATTCAGTGATCATTCAGTTAGCTGAAATATTCAGAATACATCTTGTCTGTGATCGCGCAGTAAGGGGAAAGAGCAAAGAAGCAAAGAAAGCTTAGCCAGTCTGATTTAACTGATGTTGCTTGAATACGGTTAGTCCTAAGTTCTGGGTAAATGCTAATAAAAAATGGAATATTTTATTAGTAGCACAGTACTCCCCTGAGACCTACTGTTTGGGTGGTTAGTTAAGTACACATAATAGAATAATAGAAGAATAGCCTTGAATACTATAATAATATTTATCAGTGAAATGTGCTTGGAGATAAGGACAAAATCCAGGGAATAAGGACAAAATTAGGGGCTCCAATTCTTCCTTTCTGTTCACAGTGTCATTAAGTTCCACAACACGATTCTCAGACTCCTTGCAATCAGGAGATTTTGGTGATCACCTTTGTTCAAATTCAATGTTCGTTTCAACTTACCAAGCTTATCTAAGGTAGATAAATTAAAAATTTGTCATCAATCACCATTTCAGTGAATGATTGTGAGCGATTTTATAATCGGGGATCAGTAGTTGTGTAGTTACCTGGATGATAACTCATATACTCAATTGATTTCTGCTTTGGTAGGGGGAAGTTGTTATTATTCAACTCAAGGGATCATTCTTGCATATCTTAAGTGGTCCCAGGAGATGTAACTTTTGAGGTAAGATGTATCCTTCTCTTCTCCTTTCTTTCTCCTTACAAATTCTACATCTCTTGTAGTTTTACAGCTGGTCTTAGTAGCACAACATATATGTGTAATCCTGTCATTCTTCTGACAATCCATGTTCTGTGCCCGCTCGTGCATTTCACATAGCACTATGGTATCATAAAATTATTTTTACTGTGTCCATACTGCTGACGCCCTAGTCATTGGACAATCCCAGGAGTCCTTTTAGGATCCTCAAACCAGATGCTCAAGTTAGGTATATATCTCTGAATATCTTTTTGGTACTGTTGGCTGGTTCCAGGTTAATAAAGTTTGGAAGTCGAGAGTTCCAGCGTTCAAGTCCTAGTAAAGCCAGCTATTTTTACACGGACTTGAATACTAGATCGTGGATACCGGTGTTCTTTGGTGGTTGGGTTTCAATTAACCACACATCTCAGGTATCCTCTGAAGTATTATCTAAACGGTAGTTACCGGAGGCTAAACAGGAAAAATAAAGGTTAATAAAGTAAGTTGGTATCAATTCTTTAGTTCCCTAATCTGTAACCTTGACTCTTAAATACTTACTTGATAACATCGAGTGGAACTAAATAGTGTAAGTTTTGTAACACTACCCTACATGCTTTCCTTGTGAAGGTATATTCTTTGGGTTCTGCTCTTTGACCAGCTGAGTAATCCATTTAAAGAAGTCAACGTCTTTCAGTGAAGTTGCTTGCTATTAATTATACTTACACTATAGTCGGACCTTGTCAAGACTATTTCTAATAATTCATACAGCTTCATTATGTACCTGACACCATACAAATTTATAGGAGGTTGTTTTATATTCGCCCTCTGGTCAGTTTGCTCAGTGGCCTCTTCCACTGAACTGATTAGAAAGTAGTAACCCATTATTAAGAGTCTGTGACTCCATTGGTGTATGCAATGTTGGCAGAGTTTGCAGTATATTGGATGCTCATTACATTGAATTCCCCTACACTACCTTAGATGTCACAAATATCGTCAATAATTTGTCCCTGATTAATCTGTGGCACATCTTCTTGGTGGTCTCAGTTCGAAGTATTCATTGGAACTTGTTTCCTGTTGTTGTTTTTAGAGATGTTGTTTACAGGTTTGTCATTATAACCGTTACGAACAACAAGCAGCTGATCCATAACAACTCTTGAAAACAGGTTTTCCGTGATTTATCAAGTATAATTCACTAGAATTTCTAGATAAATTAACCAAACGTTATTTGTAACACAACATTGAGGATAGTTCTAATCCCTCACTACCATTTGACACACTATTTTTAATATTTCACAAAAAATATTAGCACTAGTAAACAAATCAATGAACATCCTCTAACATAAACAGCTCTTTAACTAATATAAAGTTGTTATTAAAAATCTAATAATTTAGAAATGTTTCAGCCAATTTCAAGAATAATAATCATACCATGGCAGACTTACCAAGGAAAATTTGGAGCGATACGTTTTTCACTAAGCCAAATAGTATACTACTACATATCAAGATACTTTTTTCTTTTTCCTGTTTAGCCTCCGGTAACTACCATTTAGATAATTCTTCTGAGGATGAATGAGGATGATATGTATGAGTGTAAGTGAAGTGTAATCTTGTACATTCTCAGTATGACCATTCCTGAGATGTGTGGTTAATTGAAACCCAACCACCAAAGAACAACGGTATCCACAATCTAGTATTCAAATCCATGTAAAAATAACTGGCTTTACTAGGACTTGAACGTTGTAACTCACGACTTCCAAATCAGCTGATTTGGGAAGATGCGTTAACCACTAGACCAACCCGGTGGGTTTATATCAAGATACTAATCCACCAGAATGCAACTCAGTAAGTGACACATTCATTCTTTTAATTTCAGGAACTGTCTAAATAATGAACATCATTATTACCAGGAAAAGCATTTCCAAATATATCCAACAAATATTTTACATCTATAAGAGTTATAATGAAGACTGGGATAATTTATGTACTCCTTTTTGTTTATGATTAATGTTATAATGTAATTATAATAATTAATGTCAAAGACAGTTAATTAACTGTAATTAATTACTCCTAGATTAAGGAGTACATAATCTACTTGTTTCTATCAGAAGACAAGATATGCATTATCTTCATTAAGTAGAGAAAAGCAAACTGATGTAATTCTTAATTGCAATAAGGATGAAAAGAGCTCCACGTTTTTTTAATAATAAAAATTAATCAAGGATGAATTAACTAAACATTTTTTAAATAAATAAATGAAAGATAATTGTAGTCACTTTAAATCCACATATTTTATGTTTTTCGTCTTGAATGAATCATCACGGTAACAAAACCAAAAAATTGTTTTAAGCAATTTATTCTTTAAATAATATCAACTACGTACAAATATTAATGTAATACTATGATGATAATAATCTTCGTGATCATCATGTTCCTTCTTTCTGTTCCTTTCCTTTGTTTTGTTTTCATTCTTCCATACTTTTATCCTTTTTATTCCATACAATAATAGCCTCAGATTTTTTTTACATTAGTTACAATATACTGCTCAAGTATATCTTTCCACACTACTTCAAATGCCCTTGAAATGTTCCTTTTGTATTTTCCCAGATTATCTGTATGATTACCTCCAGATCATCTGCAAACACTATTGTCCTCATTATTTTTCTCTATCATTTCCTGCTAGCTTCAATAATATATCACTAAATCCCACAGTGAATATTAAGAATGAGGGCAGACTTCTTTGTTTCAGGTTATTCCTTTTTTTTAATCTAACCTGTCTTTTCTTCTAAATTTATAGCACAAAAACTTATTCTTCCCTCATATATCTCTTTCATCTTTCAAATATTCTTTTTCTGTAATCCTTTAAATTTTAATACATCTCACAATTTTTTATAATTATTTAAATACCATAATTTATAATTAATATATTATTACAATTAAATACCAAAATTTTCATTCTTTAAATCTAAGTGAAGATTAATAGTAAGCTCGTGCAGCAAGAGAACTTTATGAAAGTTTTAGAAGTTTATAATGAATTAGGTAAATTACCAGTGTTTTTCATGCAGAACAATACATAAAATTTATCACGATGATTTGGATATTTAGATAAAACCAAAAGGAAATATAGCAAAAAATATTTTTAATTTAAATATAACAATATAAAAACCTAGAGAAACAGCAAGTAAAAAAAGGCTAAATTGTGAAAAGATAGACAAGAAAAAAAAGAATGAACAAAGAATTAAAAGTGAAACAGGAAGAAATGATGAACGGACAGTGAAAAGAAAAGATCCATGATCTGTAGCCAGACTTAATAGATAAAGGAAAAGAATTATAATAAAATTGATTATTAAAATTATGATGAATTTAGATCCTAGAATCCTAATAGAAAAGTACTTGAAAGAAATCAAATTTTTAAATTGCAAACCGAATAGTATCATAGACGAGGATGATCCAAATAGTAAGAAAACTGCTGTAGTTCAAAGAAAAAACCACATTTAATTGTTGCTTTTCAAAATATACTCTCTTTAGTACAACACACTCTTCCAGCGTTTGAGCTACTTTTCAAAATGCAGGTTACTTTTCGAAAGCATTTCTCATTTTACCTCCACGGCTTTTACAACTTCTAGGTTCATCAGGCATTGCAATAATATAATGAAACAAGAAGGCCTGTACACATCAGAATGCATCTCCAGTTTGAAATTAGTTGAAATAAAATTACAATAAAAAAAAGGAAAATATTAAGTAAAATCCTAGGACCAAAAAAAAGTAGGTAATAAATGAATACAAATTCAGAAGTATCTTTACAAATACAAGGAAACTGAGAAAACATCAGATTCCATCAGAAAAAGGCGAGCCAAATTCTTCATCTAGCCACTTTATGAGAATGAATAATAACAGCTTCAGAAAACAAATTTCCAACCACATTTTTAACAAAAAGACTGGAAATCAATGGATCCAGCGATTCAAAAATGGTTCTAAAAAATCTGATGTGGACACCACATGATTTCCTTGTATGCCTATTAAATGACATATAAACATTTTTTTTAAATTAAAAGTACATAAAATTTTGTTTCATTAATAACTTTTGATATTTTTTCATGTGTGTGTGTATATATATAATTTTGTGTGTGTGTGTGTATATAATTTTGTGTGTGTGTGTGTGTGTGTGTGTGTGTGTGTGTGTGTGTGTGTTATGGAATTATTATTTACTGTAAATTTTTTCTTTACAATCAGAGGTTAATTAATAAATCAAATATAATTAAAATAAAAAAAGTGAAAAAAGAAAAAAAGGAGATGAGTCTGATTCGAATCGATGTGCCTTCCCCTTGTAAGATCCAAATATTTCATCAATTAAAATTTTATTTAGCTATTACTCTGGAACCAATGAAAATAAGTACTACTTATGATATATCGTTGAAAAGCTCTAAATGAGGGCTTATTATTGCAGTTAAGAAAAAGTCCAAATCAAATTTTTTTTGAATTTCTGGCTTTTTTGGACACTTTTGGTTCAGTGGATTGCAGTCAAAAGGGGAGGTGCAGAACACAAAAGGGGTGGAAAGGAAAATATCTAAAGATATAGTATAAAAAGAACGATGTTCAGAAAACTAGTACAACATGTCAAGGGTTTCCACGAGGAGAAAAGAAACCAACAAGGTTTTATCAGAAGAGAGAACTCAAAAAAAAAAGAATAAAAATTACGTAACAGGTACAAAAACTATTTTTGATTTTTTTTTCAACTTAAAATTATTTTTTATTTAAAAATATAGAAAAATAGTTTTTTTATCGATCTAACATTTTGGTTTCACATGATTATGAGATAAGAGACCAAGGATAAATAGTTTTTAACCTATATCTTTCCTCATGGATCACTAATTTCTACTGCCGCTGCAGTATTCAAGATGCCATAAGTAATAATTTTTTTCTTATGAAATAAATTATTTACGATTGTATATTATTTAATTAAAAATTACTGTTTTAAGATAGTGTATAGTGATTAAGAAAAGAACTGAACAAATTTGGTGTAATTTTTTTTTTCTTTTTTTATTAGTAGAAAAATTTAGATCATTTTATTAGGACTAGTTTGGAAAATTAAAGGTTTTAAGAGAAATTTAAAAAGGTACATAACTTTCAAATAACATGGACATATGTCCATTTTATAGATTTAAAAAATTCAAAGCTACTCAAATGAACCAAAGTAACCTTTATTTCTTTTAAAAATATATAGTTGGGAAATTTTATTTTGTATTCTATATATGTATATTTTTTTTTTAATATTTAAAACGAATAATTGTTTTTTTTTTTTTATTATTACAACTATTGTAAAACTATGTTAAATGTTAGTTGAAATTGATCTGAGTATAATAATATTATTATATCTTAGTAGTATAATAATATTATTATATCTTAGTTAATCTAAATACCAAAACAATATTATGATAGTACTGATATATATGTAAAGCGAATAGTGTATCAAAATAACAAGCAGTGTGTTAGTTACATTATCTGTTTAAAATTCATAAACTTGAAATTGAGTTCAGATAATATACAAATTAACATTCAGCTTACAACCTTGTTTAACACCTTCACTATTTTTTTTTTTTTTATCCTTAGCTTTCCCTTACGCGAATAATTGTTGAAATTCTTTAATCAGATGTTGATAAAAGTTCCTTTATAGTAATATTTTCTATACTAAATCACGTTAACATTCGATGATAAATCATGACCTTCATTCATAATTGTTTCGTAAAAATCGGTGAAGCGGTTCTACCAGGGTCATTTAGAAATTTCTCAGCCAGACACAGAGATGTCGCTAGAATTAATCTAATCACTACTGCATACGTCAAGTGTGATCCTTTAGATGGGATGCTAAGAAGTTTCAGAAGCACAAATTTAATTTCTTATCTGTGGGGATCGAGTAAAGCAAATAAGTTTTGACATTATCTGAAAAATAAATAAAATTAATATTAGAGCTGTTAAAAGTTTATTTTTTAAATCTAAAATCAATACAAAAAGAGTTAGATTTCACTTTAAAGGATTCTTCACCTTTGTTTTTGACGGTAAAAATGTGGGCTGCTGAATTTAAACGTGATCGTACATCGATTCAAGATGAAGGACGCGCAAAGACCGCTACTAGGATCGTCACAAAAATTCACAATACTGTCTTAAATGATCTCCGACTGAAGGTACGCATGCCACAAACGGCTACTGAGCCCCTCGAACAGTTTAGCGACCAGTATCCTAACATAGCTCCTAGAGCTTACCTAACAGCGTGAGCGGACTAAGCGCGGTGCCATACACTATCGGTTTACGTGTCCCAACCGTTCACTTGTCATATATTTGCAAAAATGGGTAGGCGCACCCCGTCAACTATTAAAAATAAATATGAAATCCATAATAAACGGTAGACTTACCGTGAGAATATTGAAATCCTACTAAAGGAAAAAACCCTTAATACTGCGTCTGCAAGAGACTCAATTTCGCACCCAGGATGATAAGTCCTTCCGCGGTTACGTCTACAAAAGATGCGAACATCAAACTGAGGCCAGAGGACGCAAAGCTGTGGCTGCTTTCCTGAAGAAAATTGTATTAACGACGCGTACTCCGCTAATGACAAATGTCCCGACAGTCTCAGTGAAGATATTGGCGCCTTTCAAATTAAATATGTGCAACTTATATCTTCAGCCAAATTCCTATATCAGTAATTTGATTTATCTAATCTGTTTTCACAGATTCCTTTACCCTGCCTAATAATTGGCGATTTCAGTGCCCATCACCATTGATGGGGCATATCATCAAGTTCTTCCCGAGGCACTGTAGTTGATCGACTACGGCAGAAGTTAGATATATACTTTTTGAACGATGGCTCGTACACGTGTATGTTATTTTCATCATTTATATTTTCGTGCATTGATCTGTACTTGTGTTCAGTATCCCTACTCCCACATCTTACCTGGTGTGTTTCTAAAACCTTCTTTGGAAGCGATCCCAGACCGGTTGTATCTCAGTCGATAATAGTGATTTGTCTCAGAGTCAGCCACGCAGACGGGTGTTCTGGAAAGCATACCGGATGGACACATGGATTAATTTGGCCAATACGGCAACAGTGGTAGTGCAATCCACCAATTTGCCAAGTATACACACCTGATACTCTATAGCGCAAATGAATTTATCTCTTTAACATCCGGCAAGTCAAGGTGGCCTTCTGTTCCTTGATGGGATGAAGACTTGCAGGCGTGTATTAATGGATCATCACAGGGCTTTACATAATTCAATCAAAGATTACAACTGAATTGCTTTGTCCCTTCACCAAAGCATGGGCTCTTTGCCGTCGAATGTTTTGGTGAGCTAAACCGAAATCATGGCTGAATTATTTACCATTTTTCGGACAACTCCCGCATCGTTTGTGCAGAGAAACGTTCAGGCCATGTGCGTATAAAAAAATACAGCAACGGGTCGTTGCTGTATTTTTTGATATGCAAAAGGCATATCAAAAACCGATGTACGATGTTAACGAATGTTTTATGATTTCTTAAGGCCGTGCATTTGGATTTTCATTAAAAAATTTAAATATTCATATACTTTTCGTTTATAAATTTTTTCGGCTGTTTATGCCATGTTTCGTATGCCAAATTTTAATTCTTCTTTTATTATTTTAAGAGTTTTCTATCTGTGCAGTGTTTTTTATATTACTGATTTTAAGTAGACTTTTAATATTTTTTTTTTTGCTTTCTATACAAATATCCTGTTCGGGTGCTGATGACACTTGATTGTGCGCCCAGGGAAACAAAAAAAAATTATACCTCCATGAACTTCGTTTCGAAGTAGTTCAACATGAACCGTGCTCGCCGAATTTGGCTGTTATCGATTACTTCCTGTTCCTAAACCTGAAGAAACAGTTCATTGGACGAAGATTCAGTTCAAGTGTTGAGGTCAAAGCTGAAACCACCGCTTATTTTACAAAGTAATTTACTTTGTAACCACTTATTTGGAAAAATCGCATTATACTAAGGATATTTTTTAAAGTTGAAGTCATCGGTCTAAATGTAAATTATTGAGGTGACTACTGTGAAAAATAAACATTTCTGAAAAACCGTGTGATTTCTTTGTCAGGCCGAGAAATTTTGCAAGATTACTCTTTGCAAAATTAACTCTTACATAAATTATTTTAATGATTTTCTGATTTACTTTAAAAAGATTTTTTTTTTTTGTCTTCAGTCATTTGACTGGTTTGATGCAGCTCTCCAAGATTCCCAATCTAGTGCTAGTCGTTTCATTTCAGTATACCCTCTACATCCTACATCCCTAACAATTTATTTTACATATTCCAAACATGGCCTGCCTACACAATTTTTCCCTTCTACCTGTCCTTCCAAAATTAAAGCGACTATTCCAGGATGCCTTAGTATGTGGCCTATAAGTCTGTCTCTTCTTTTAAGTATATTTTTCCAAATGCTTCTTTCTTCATCTATTTGCCGCAATACCTCCTCATTTGTCACTTTATCCACCCATCTGATTTTTAACATTCTCCTATAGCACCACATTTCAAAAGCTTCTAACCTTTTCTTCTCAGATACTCCGATTGTCCAAGTTTCACTTCCATATAAAGCGACACTCCAAACATACACTTTCAAAAATCTTTTCCTGACATTTAAATTAATTTTTGATGTAAACAACTTATATTTCTTACTGAAGGCTCGTTTAGCTTGTGCTATTCGGCATTTTATATCGCTCCTGCTTCGTCCATCTTTAGTAATTCTACTTCCCAAATAACAAAATTCTTCTACCTCCATAATCTTTTCTCCTCCTATTTTCACATTCAGTGGTCCATCTTTGTTATTTCTACTACATTTCATTACTTTTGTTTTGTTCTTGTTTATTTTCATGCGATAGTTCTTGCGTAGGACTTCATCTATGCCGTTCATTGTTTCTTCTAAATCCTTTTTATTCTCGGCTAGAATTACTATATCATCAGCAAATCGTAGCATCTTTATCTTTTCACCTTGTACTGTTACTCCGAATCTAAATTGTTCTTTACATCATTAACTGCTAGTTCCATGTAAAGATTAAAAAGTAACGGAGATAGGGAACATCCCTGTCGGACTCCCTTTCTTATTATGGCTTCTTTCTTATGTTCTTCAATTGCTACTGTTGCTGTTTGGTTCCTGTACATGTTAGCAATTGTTCTTCTATCTCTGTATTTGAACCCTAATTTTTTTAAAATGCTGAACATTTTATTCCAGTCTACGTTATCGAATGCCTTTTCTAGGTCTATAAACGCCAAGTATGTTGGTTTGTCTTTCTTTAATCTTCCTTCTACTATTAATCTGAGGCCTAAAATTGCTTCCCTTGTCCCTTACTTTTCCTGAAACCAAATTGGTCTTCTCCTAACACTTCCTCCACTCTCCTCTCAATTCTTCTGTATAGAATTCTAGTTAAGATTTTTGATGCATGACTAGTTAAACTAATTGTTCTGTATTCTTCACATTTATCTGCCCCTGATTTCTTTGGTATCATTACTATAACACTTTTTTTGAAGTCTGACGGAAATTCCCCTTTTTCATAAATATTACACACCAGTTTGTATAATCTATCAATCGCCTCCTCCCCTGCACTGCGCAGTAATTCTACAGGTATTCCGTCTATTCCAGGAGCCTTTCTGCCATTTAAATCTTTTAATGCTCTCTTAAATTCAGATCTCAGTATTGTTTCTCCCATTTCATCCTCCTCAACTTCCTCTTCTTCCTCTATAAAACTATTTTCTAATTCATTTCCTCCGTATAACTCTTCAATATATTCCACCCATCTATCGACTTTACCTTTCGTATTATATATAGGTGTACCATCTTTGTTTAACACATTATTAGATTTTAATTTATGTACCCCAAAATTTTCCTTAACTTTCCTGTATGCTCCGTCTATTTTACCAATGTTCATTTCTCTTTCCACTTCTGAACACTTTTCTTTAATCCACTCTTCTTTCACCAGTTTGCACTTCCTGTTTATAGCATTTCTTAATTGCCGATAGTTCCTTTTACTTTCTTCATCACTAGCATTCTTATATTTTCTACGTTCATCCATCAGCTGCAATATATCGTCTGAAACCCAAGGTTTTCTACCGGTTCTCTTTATTCCGCCTAAGTTTGCTTCTGCTGATTTAAGAATTTCCTTTTTAACATTCTCCCATTCTTCTTCTACATTTTCTACCTTATCTTTTTTACTCAGACCTCTTGCGATGTCCTCCTCAAAAATCTTCTTTACCTCCTCTTCCTCAAGCTTCTCTAAATTCCACCGATTCATCTGACACCTTTTCTTCAGGTTTTTAAACCCCAATCTACATTTCATTATCACCAAATTATGGTCGCTATCAATGTCTGCTCCAGGGTAAGTTTTGCAGTCCACGAGTTGATTTCTAAATCTTTGCTTAACCATGACATAATCTATCTGATACCTTGCAGTATCGCCTGGCTTTTTCCAAGTGTATATTCTTCTATTATGATTCATTAAAAAAATTAATGATTAATAAATTAATTATTATATAACAACAGTAACGTTTAAGTATGGTGCTAAATATTAATTTTATAAAAATTACTATTCGGAGAATATTAAAAAATATAAACAAAAAATTAAGAAATACTTTTTTTTAATAATGTAAAACTAAACTACACGGTGGATAAAAAAAGAATAAGGAATAGCATAAGCCTTTTAACGAGATATAATGTATATAAGGAAATGAATGCCCTAAAAGAGCTTACTTTTAATGACCCGCTCATAAAGTAACATCTCTACTCAATCACTGGCGTACTTTACAGTGCCCCCTTCTCAATTACTAAATGAATACAACATCCCTTAAACTATCAATTAAATCACCCTTGCACACATTTAATCACCCTTTAATAGAACTTCTAACAATAAAGTCGACGTCGCTGCTATCTTCTGCATGAAAAGCCTCAATGCTTTGTAAGTTGTTATAGAACTCTGATGCTTATTTTAAGTTCTATTAATTTAATCAATTAAGGCATTAATTACGTTCAATATTTATTAATCTCGTTAAATTCTTTCATTATAAATAATGTTGTATTAAAAGCTGTTATATAATTTCTCTCACCTAAAATAAATTCCTTTAATTTCTAAAAATTCTAAAACTGAATAAATAATTAAAAAATAATAGCTGGCAAAGGGTTGCAAGGCTTTGCTCTGGAATTTTTTTTTTTTTTAATATATCATGCGATTTTTAAATATTACCAATCTAATTATGCAATATTTCGAGTAAAATTACGAAAAAAATCAAACTTTTTAATAAAACATATTGATATTTTGACGATAAGACATTTTATTATGAAAATTATTATGTAATTAGTGTATGATTGCTAAAAAAAAAAATAATAAAAATAGATTTCTTTTGAAAAAACAATTACCTCCGATTATCACTTTCTAGACTTCTAAGCTCATAAAACATTTTAATGACGACTACTAGTTGAAATTTAGTTAAGTATCAGAAATCATAAAAAATATCTCAAAAAATTACAACCCGTTATAAAATTGATATTATTATTATTATTTTCTAACTAATGTTTTTATTTATAAACATTAAATAGTGTCATTCACATTACGTACAATTGTACACGATGTCCGAAAACTATATTTTCATAGTATGTTTCCAACATTAGAAAAAAGGTATCGTACAAGAAAAAATGTTCTTATTAAAATACTTTGGAAGGGCTTCTTTTCCATCTGCCCACAATTTTGTGTTTTTTTTTTTTTTAATAAAATCTATACCTTCTGGACTGTTTCAATTATTTAATGAAATTTTGAATGTCTTCATAAAATGATACTTTCTTCAAAATAAAATATCTGATCTGGACAAGAGCAATTAGTTTAACAAGTCATGCATCAAAAATCTTAACTAGAATTCTATACAGAAGAATTGAGAGGAGAGTGGAGGAAGTCTTAGGAGAAGACCAATTTGGTTTCAGGAAAAGTATAGGGACAAGGGAAGCAATTTTAGGCCTCAGATTAATAGTAGAAGGAAGATTAAAGAAAAACAAACCAACATACTTGGCGTTTATAGACCTAGAAAAGGCATTCGATAACGTAGACTGGAATAAAATGTTCAGCATTTAAAAAAAAATTAGGGTTCAAATACAGAGATAGAAGAACAATTGCTAATATGTACAGGAACCAAACAGCAACAGTAACAATTGAAGAACATAAGAAAGAAGCCGTAATAAAGAAGGGAGTCCGACAAAGATGTTCCGTATCTCCGTTACTTTTTAATCTGTACATGCAACTAGCAGTTAATGATCTTAAAGAACAATTTAGATTCGGAGTAACAGTACAAGGTGAAAAGATAAGGATGCTACGATTTGCTGATGATATAGTAATTCTAGCCGAGAGTAAAAAGGATTTAGAAGAAACAATGAACGCCATAGATGAAGTCCTACGCAAGAACTATCGCATGAAAATAAACAAGAACAAAACAAAAGTAATGAAATGTAGTAGAAATAACAAAGATGGACCACTGAATGTGAAAATAGGAGGAGAAAAGATTACGGAAGTAGAAGAATTTTGTTATTTGGGAAGTAGAATTACTAAAGATGGACGAAGCAGGAGCGATATAAAATGCCGACTAGCACAAGCGAAACGAGCCTTCAGTAAGAAATATAATTTGTTTACATCAAAAATTAATTTAAATGTCAGGAAAAGATTTTTGAAAGTATATGTTTGGAGTGTCGCTTTATATGGAAGTGAAATTTGGACGATCGGAGTATCTGAGTAGAAAAGGTTAGAAGCTTTTGAAATTTTGTGCTATAGGAGAATGTTAAAAATCAGATGGGTGGATAAAGTGACAAATGAAGAGGTATTGCGGCAAATAGATGAAGAAAGAAGCATTTGGAAAAATATAGTTAAAAGAAGAGACAGACTTATAGGCCACATACTAAGGCATCCTGGAATAGTCGCTTTAATATTGGAAGGACAGGTAAAGAGAAAAATTGTGTAGGCAGGCCACGTTTGGAATATGTAAAACAAATTGTTAGGGATGTAGGATGTAGAGGGTATACTGAAATGAAACGACTAGCACTGGATAGGGAATCTTGGAGAGCTGCATCAAACCAGTCAAATGACTGAAGACAAAAAAAAAAGATCTGTACACTACATAACTTTCTTGTACGCCTATTAAATTACATAAACACATTTTTTTTTAATAACAAGCACATTAATAACTTCTGATTTTTTTATTTTTTTTTATTGTTATTGAAATATTTATTGTAAAACGTTTTTTTTAGAATCAGAGGTTAATAATTATTAACAAATCAATATATTTAAATTAAAAAAAAAAAAGTTATAAAAAAAGAGAAGTCGGATTCGAACCGATGTGCGAATCATTCATTGGATCTTACCTTGAAAGATCCAAATAATTCATTAATTAATAATATTTTGTTTGGCTGTAACTCTGGAACCAGTGAAAATAAGTACCACTTACATAGTTGAAAAGCTCTTAATGAGCGCTTATTGCAGTTAAAGAAAATCCAAAAATCCAAGGTCTTTGGATTTTGGGCTTTTTTGAACACTTTTTGTCTAGTCGATTGCAGTCAAAAGATAAGGTGCACAACTAGATAGTACAACAATCCTAAATCCAAAATTTTAACATCCTATGGCTAATCGTTTTTGAGTTATGCGAGATACAGACCTCACGCCGAAACTAATTAAAATGGATTCAGAGATGGTCAAAATGGATATTTTCATTTTCCTGAAATCTTTAAACCGAGATTTTCACGATCACAGTATTTCCTTTACTTCGTATAAGGAAGTAATAAATACGAAAAATTATGTAGTGAATTTCAAAACGATGATCATCTTAACAGTTCAGTCTAGGATAGCTCAAGATATTTTATTCTAAAAATAATGCCACGGTTTTTTTATTGGATTTCACACGACGCGTTATAATGGAAAATGTTAATGTGAGTCTATAATATTTTTATTACTGTACCTAATGTATACCTCCAATCTGTTCAACTAGTGAACAATAAGCAACACTCCATCCCCATGGCGCAGTGAAATGAGGATGATATGTATAACATGTAAATGAGCTGCAGTCTTACTCAGACTCAGTGCGACCATTTCCGAGACATGTGGCAAATTAAATCACAACTACCAAAGTACACCGGTATCCACTACCATCTAGTATTCAAATCCGCATAAAAGCAATTAACTTTTATTGGAATTTGAAACCTATTTATTAAAATAAATAAAAAAACTTCGCGCCAGATTTTATTTCCTACACTACGTGAAAATATTAGTCATTATCAGGTATTTTATATTGCTCAAAAATACTACTAAACCGATGGTTGATAAAATTGTAAGTAAATATAAATTTGATTACAGTTTAAAATTAAAATTAATAAAAAAAAATACAGAATTAAAACAGCTGAAAAAGTATTTGCATGATTGAACTCAAAGTAATTATGTACGAGTCCATAACATTTAATCGGATTTCTAATCCTAAAAATAGAATGAGTTTAAAAAATATAATCTAAGTACCTATAATTTTTTTTTGTTTCAACATAACAGCTACATTTAATTAAAGGTCTATAACTAATGCCTAATCTTAAAAAAAAGCTTAGCAAAGAGCCAGAGAAAAATTTGATAAAGGTAATGAAATAAAATAAAATTTCGAAAACGGAAAAAGCCGAGAAATTCAGAAAAATAACAACAAACTGAAAAGAATAGAATTAGAAGGTGAATATGAGACTGCTGAAGTACTAGACATTCCAGCCTAGACGATGATGTGTTAATAATATTCAATAAATATTAAAACATTTAAATAAAGTTTTCCAAAAAATTGATTTTTTTTAGATTTTCAGGATCTGTTGTAGGTATAAAACTTAATTTTTTTAAACTAATATTGATTGTTTTCTGCAATGTTTAATATCTACGAATTTGTAAAAAAAAAAAATGGATAGTTTTTCTAAACACATATTTTGCAAAAATTTTAGAATCTTCTTAGAGGCTTTAATTTTCTAAATTAAAGCGTTAAATACCAAAACCCAATTTAAACGAAATATACCTTTTACCACTACGCAAAAAATAAATTCTGCAGCTTTAATGTTTCAAGATTTCGACAATTTAATATGGAGCATTTACGTGGTAAGTGATCCTTTACGCGATTTACAATTAACTAATAAGTACGATAGTCTGAAATGAAATCCCAGTTATATATATATATATATATATATATATATTTAAATATAATTGAGAGAGAGAAATTTGGCTATGTAATGAAATATATCTGAATGCTTCCTTACTCGGATTAGGACAGCATTTTAATGAAAAATAAAATCATTTTCTATATTACCTAGCAGTAGATAGCTTATGTACTTCATTTCTTATTTATTCTTCTTATTTATCTCTTCTCTTTGTTCTTCTTTTCTTCATTATTTTCCTCGTGAACAATTTTGAAAAATATTTTTGGTTTTTATTTTTCAGATTGCATTGTTGAATTCTGTCTACATCAGTGTGCACCTTCTGTTATCATTGAGGTAAGTTGTATTTTAACACTGCAATTATAATAAGACATTCAGTGATGAGCACTTGCGACGCTTGTTCTATGCATACATGCAACCTGCTGACCACGCACACACGCGTGGTGGTTCAGCGGTTTTTTATCTCTACTGGTGGGAATCAGCGTGTTACAGTTGATTCAGTATCGTATGTGTTAGCGTATCAGAAACTTTTATAATTACTTACTGTGCAGTTCGTTCGTAATTACGTTTGATCGGCCTTTTTATGGTGAAATTTTAAATTTGCGTGTAGTTTCTTCACTTTAGAAAGGGGGGGATAAATTTTCAATATATTTTTATTTTATAAATTATTTGTATTTCAGTTCGTATCGATTAGACGATTAGTTTACTTTTATATTATAACTACATATTGATACTAATATTTTCATTTTAAATTAATACTTTTTGGCGATTATTTATATACTTTGGAAAAAATGTACGTAGCACAAATAATATTAGTTATATTATTATTCTTTTAAATAAACACGTTAAAATATACAATGTATTATTTTATTATGTGTTTAATACACAGTAGTATACTTACTTTACTTTTATCAGATCTATTCTAAAACGTTCAGGGGAATTTACGTAAAAACTAATTTTCAGCTCGTAAACAAGTCAAATAGATGATATCAGATGAAACTAAACTGTAAATTAATCTAATTGATACAAAAATAAAATAAAAAAAATCTAAATCAATTACTGATATACGGAATAAACTGAGGAATTATTGCACGTAAATCTTACACAGACTTTTTTAAATAAAATCCACAATCTTAGGTCTTTCTTTTCTCTTAAAACCAATAAATAGATTATTTATATATAATTCAAAGACTAGAAAATTATTTACCATAAATTGCTACTATAGCAAGTAAAAAGTTTATGAATACGTTCATTTACGCGCAAGTGACAGTATAAATTCAGTGCTTTTTCGTCTTTCGTGTGCGCTATACGCTAGCACGCGGTTGTATTTTTCGGGGATTTCAAACGTTTTTTTTTTTTTTATTCGAAAAGATATATAAATGATAATAATAATAATGTTAATAATATTCTTAAGTGAATATACAGAAAAAAATAATAATTCAGCACGGAGGGTTAACATACCGATGATAAGCAAGCGTTGAATGCGGTAATCAAATATGTTAAAGTCTATCTTAAAAACTCAAATACTTATCTTATAAACTAGTCCGTGGAAATATTATTTATCTATACTACATGATAAGAGATTTATCCTATAAAAATTTATTATAAATTATCCAATAGTTAAGATTATAATTACGACCCATACATACATACATTTACAGTATTAGCATTGTTAAATTACATATTTCATTGTAAAAACTGAGTATTTGCTAGTATATCATTTGTCGAAGCCAAAATAATAATAATCATTATATTAATTTCATATGAAATTAAAACAGCAAATAGAACTCTATAATACATTTAATTATTTTTATTTATTATCTCTAAAATAATTAATGAAATATTAATTAATATTTATTCGATTTTAATAAAACGGCAAATTTTATTACAGTGCTTCAAATTTTCAGTTAAAACATTCAAATCCCGATTAAAAGATTTATTTATTTCAACTACTTTTATACTATCGATAATAATTACATCTTTTCCATTAATTAAATAAATGTATTGGAGATTATTTCACATGCATTTTTTGATTGTATAATAAAAAAGCTTTGAGGCAAAATTTTATTCTGATTTTATTCAAAACTAAAGAGGTCAATAAAATTATTATTGAATTTAAATGATTTGGAGTTGACAATATAAATTGAGCATTTAATTTCATTGTGAGTTCTTTTAAAATCAAAGCGTTTACATTGAATGGAAAAAATGAGCTTATTTTTGTATTGAAATACATTTGCTTCATTGTTATTTTTTTCCCCTACATCCCTGGGCCGGACATCCACTAAAGTATACGCGGCCCAGGGACGTGTCCTTGTGACTCTAAGAGGGCCTTCCCACCCCCGGCAGTACGTCCGGCACGGTAGGTCAGCCCCCCGGTTCCGGATCTTTTCATATTGCCTGCCTCTAATCCTCCATGCGCAAGGAAGACCCGGCTATGCCGTTTCCCCCCCCCGCCCGTGGAGGATCGGATCTCGGTCTTTTCATGCCTGCCTCAAACCGATAGCACCAGCCCCAGCAAGCGCCGAAGCGCCCCCAGGAACCGGCGCCACCGGCCGGGACTCGGTATTTACTTGACCCTTTTAGACTCCCCAGGAGTTCCCACCCCTTCTCTGGTACCGACATACCTAAGCATGCCGGCCCTCCAGGATGGGACTGTCCTCCCTGCCCTATCGTCACGCCTGTCCCCCACGATACCTCTCTTCTTCCTCCTTGATTCTGAGGATCGAGCTCGCGAAATTAGAGAACCAGTCCCAGTTCCTGCTATCTTGTAATAACCATTTGACAAGGTTATCCGGTGTGAGATTATTACTTCTGATTTCATATCAGAAACCCTCCCATTTTCGACAGTTGAAAATAGTGTGTTCCGCGTCGAACTCCTCGTGGCAATCTGAACATTGTGATGTCTGCCTTTTCCCCATTCTAAAGAGATACTTGCCAAACGACCCGTGTCCTGTTAAGAGTTGGGTCGTATGGAAATTTAATCCACCTTTTACTTTGTTTGTCCACTCCTTCAGATCAGGGATTAGCCTTCGTGTCCACTGTCCCGCTTGAGAAGCGGACCAAACGGTTTGCCAACTGTTAATAATCATGTTTTCTACCTCAGATTTTGTCATGCCTTCCGCCCTCATTCTTCTGTCTTTTATTTGAAGCTCTATAGGACGAATCTCAGCTAGTACACATAACGCGTCGTAAGATATAGTTCTGTAGCCTAGAACTACTCGGATTAAGGCCACTCTGTGTACGCTTCTCATTTTGCTTTTGTTACGTTTTACGTTCATAGCACTTTCCCAGACTGTAGCTGCGTATAGTATAGTAGACATCAGTGCTGATGTAATGAGCCGCCTAACTGGCAATTTTGGTGCACCGCGATTATTAAATAATGATCTTAGGGCTTTGGTTGTTGGGGCAACCTTTTGACAGACCATGTTTATATTTTGGCCGAATTTTAAGCTTCATTGTTATTTACTATATAGTTTATTACTGATGCTCGATGTTGAAAGGTAGTATGTTTTTATTCCTTTTAATATGTTTTTTTTTTTGCACGGCGATGCAATCAATTACCTCAGTATTATATTTAGAAATTCTGTAAATTAATTTTGATCAGTTTGATTCTTGTACGTTGTAATGTTATCGGTAAATAATTCTTTAAGCAAATTCTATTTGTGTGGATTAAATTTTGAAATAAATTGTTGCTAAATAAAATAAATATTTGAAAAAAGTGAAAAAGGAGATAGTTTTATATGTATTTTTTTTTTTTTTAATTTATTCTTCAAGGCTTTCTCCACATAAATTGGGAGTAAGAAAATACACTTATAAGAAATAGTTTTAATATACTATAAAAAACTATCAAATTTATAATTAAATATAACAGTTCAAAATCAAGATTTAATTTTAAATTAATAAAAGCTGGCTAAATATTGCATAACTTTCCCGTCTACGCTGTTCAAAAAGTATTATTGTAAAACCATAAAAAATTCTAAAATAAAAAAAACCTTTTTTAACAAGGCTAACATTAGCCAAAACTAGATTTATAAACGTTGAGATTAAAAGTATAAAAAATTTAAATATATAAAAATTTTTTTTTTTTTTTTTTAATTTTGGAGCCCAACTATCAAGGGGAGTGAGTTTTTTTTATTGATTTTGATGATTACCAAAACAATATTTAAACATAAAAACTTGGCATTTTCGGATAAAAAGTTCTGATTTTAGAGGCTTGCTTACGCTGGGGAAAAATAAAAAAATGGTCATAAAAAAAAATTAAAGAACATTGTTTAAAAATATTGAAAAAATAAAGTATAAGTTTTATGAAAGAAAATAATGAAAAAAATAATTTCTCATTTTGAGTCTGAATATAATATAGGAGTTACAGCTACTTTAAATTTTGCAGCCTTTTAAGTTATGAAGAAAAATACAAAAAATGAATGTTTTAATAACAAAAATTAAAAGATTAACAGCCAAAAAACAAAAAAAAAGTTTTTTTTTAGTGGTGAGGAATAAATCTTAAGAAAATTTTGCTGAAAATATTTGTATTTAGGTTAAGCTTAAAAAATTTCGTTAAGTAAAGTTTCCTCTAAATGTAAAAAATTCCTCTTCAACAAGAAAAAGTTTCAAAAAAAGTTTTCTTTATTTTAGGTCGAGGTCTGTAATTTAAAAAAAAAAATCGTATACATTTCTAGATAGATCGATACATGATGTATCGATCATGTATCGATCTATCAAGAGTAATATCTATTAAGAGTAATATAAACTTCCAAAAAATATTTAAACCGAATGGAGATTGAGCAAAAAAACACACAAATGTATTTCAATTTTATTTTTTGAAACAAAATTTTTCAATTTTCAAAAAAATAAATTTGCTTCAATAAACTTTTGTCTAAAATGCCTCCGTAGAAAATAGAAATTGGTTTTTCGAGATACCCTTAACAAAATGTGAAAAAAGATTAATATGATCATTGGCCCATATATATAAAAATATTTGAGCTAAATTTGAGGGAAATTGGTTCGGTGAGTCCTGAGATATAAGGCCATATGCAGGGTGACATACATACGTACTTCAGACACGCATTTTTCTTTGTTAAAATGGACTAGTTGGACCCTAAACCGTAAAGTTTGCAAAAAATCCGATATTCCATTTTTGATATGATTATCATTCTTTCTGATTTAATATAGCTATATTCGCCGTGAAAGTAAAATATAGATTTTAATTATTGCGAATAATTTTTTTGGTTTTCATTTAAATATTTACCTTAACAATAAAATATGGTACGAGAATATATTTTCGTCTAACACTAATTGACCTAACGGACTGTCTAATTAACTGATGACCTAGAATATTAACGAGAAGTTTATACATTAAACAAATACAAAAAAAGCCTTAATTAACAAAACTAATATGTATATGTATGCATTCGTATGTAAATGTATAAAGAGTAAACACTCACGCGTGCTATTGTTTGTTGTAAAATTAATGTGAAATAAATGACATTCTAATGAAGAATAAATTAATTTTTGTTAACAGAAAATATGTGATGAGAATATAATGTCAAAATTTATGTAGTAGAAAATTAATCTGGTCACAATAAATTTAAAATTAACGCACCGACACGATTAGAATAATACACATTATAAACCGCACATACCCTTATTATATTTGTATATATTAAAAGCATTTAAAATACCGCTAAACCAACCCGCAGTGGTAAACTCGTCGTCGTAAATCACCTGATTTCGAAGTCGAAGTTCTTGGTTCAAATCCTAATAAAGATAGTACTTTTATTCGAATTTGAATACTAGATCGTGGATATCTGTGTTCTTTGGTGGTTGGGTTTCAATTAATCACATGTCTCAGGAGTAGTCGACCTGAATTTGTTCAAGACTACAAATTTGCCGGTACAGTTACATTACACTGATAAGTCGCTAATGACTTTAGTTGGTGGTGCAACTATAAATAAAAGTATTTTTTTTTTAAATCTGTGTACATGTGCTTTTTATATGTTGTTACCACATATATGCCTAATTTAATATCGGCGGGCGATAACGGTAGCAACGATGTGAGCGGGGCGTACAGTATACGGACGCATTGATACAAGCATCACTTCCACCGCGCAGATAACCGATCAGTTCTCCCACCATAGCCGAGCTGCAGCCCCACCACTCTCAGGCACCATAAAAGAGCGTTCACCACGACAGTGACCGCAATTTCATCGTCGACCACTACCTGAAGAAGAAGTTGGAAGAAGAAGTTCCTTGCCCGGCTCAACGTGGGACCTCCCGGCGGATGCCAACATCCCCGCCGGAGCAGCAGGCCTGGCTGGCCCGCCGAAGGAGCCGCTGGACGCGGTCGCTAAATTCCCGCTCCAGCTCCAACTCGCCGGGATTTCAATCGCCCTGACCGGTGGACTCAGCCGCAGGAGCCGATCCAGCGTGGGATCGCTCAGGGAGAACCGTCTTTGTCGCGCCGGCGAAGGACAACCGACACTGCGGGGCTCTGGGAGCCGCCACTGCCACGCTGTAATGGGACCCAACTTCCGCTGAGGAAAAATCTGGTCGGACTTCAGTGGACGAGCCGCAACTCCCCGACTTCACCGTAGTCCATCTTCCGGACCCAACTGTTCTTCTCAGAACTAACGCTAAAAAACGGCCCTTTTCAGGGTCACTACAAGGTTATGAATTACGTGCCGTCGAAGCCATTCGGCGACAATATATTTTTTAAGGTTGAACATAAAAAATTTATCTGAAATTAATATAAATAAATTTATTATTCTACTACATAGATAGATAAGCGATTTTAACTTCCATTTCTATCCTTTACCGTAGGGTTATTTTTTTGGCTTAGAGATTTAATTTTTTGGTAAAAAGTGAATCCTATTAAAAGTATTAATCGTTACAATGTCAGATTTAAATTAGACTACTGAAGATATAGTTGTAGTCTATCAAAATCAAACTAAAGAACAATTTTTTTTTGCATCGTCACCAACACGTAGGGCATGTTTAATAATAATTCTCTACCAATTAATTAATTAATTTTCTATTCTTCCAGCCCTCTTTAATTTTCGTGCTTTGTTTTTACTTTCTCTCTTCTAACCTTTTTCTTCTAAGTTTTTGCTACGTTTTGTGTTTTCTTTATGGATCCCTTCATCATTCTGTTCCTTCTTTCTGTTGTTTACGTATGTATTTGTTAACTACATTTCTGAGATCTTTTTTGATTTCCTTGACGATAGTATTGTTTCCATTTCATTTGTTAAAAATCCTCTTGGTTAGTCTACTCATCCATATTAATTTTCATAAAAGACTAGTTTTTTCGTCTGTGTATCTATTTGTTTTATGATAAAATTCATTGCTTTTTGCATTTCCCAACCATCATTAGTTTTTCTTGATCCAAGAATCTTTCTTATTATAGTATCCTTCTGTTATTAATTTCTATTTTAACAAAGGATCTATATTATAAAAAAAAGGTAAATTTTGAGTAAAAAATGTTTTAATATTAGTTTCATTTCAAAAGACATGTAATTCAGTTAACCCCAAAAATATTTTATGTTACCATAACGCTTGTTAGATTAAGTTCGTTGTTTGAATATCCAAATGAAATTTTAAAGGATTTTATTATTATTAATTATTTTTTTTGTTTCGTTTTTAAAAAATATATTTGCCTTCAGAAATTTTATGTTGGAAAAAGTTTTTGACTTGGGTTTCCCTCATCTGGCGGCTAGAGGCAAAGATACTTCCCGGAACCGTGTTCATGCTTAATTGGGGGGTTCTGGTTCCGGGAGGAAGGATTAAAAAAAGAACAAAAAAGATTCAAATCATAGTAAAGGCAGTTGTTACTTTTATACACAGATTTGAACACTAGATCGTAGATACCGGTGTTCTTTGGTGATTGGATTTCAATTAACCACAGATCTCAGGAATGATCGACTTGAGACTGTCGAAGGCTACAATACTTCATTTACATTTATACATATCGGTGATTCCGGAGGCAAAACAGGAAAAAAGAGACAGTAAGTTTTTAGTTTAATTATTTACATAATAAATTCAGTAATTACTGTTTATAATCGAGTAATTATTTTAGTAATTATGTAAAATACAGTAACGTGGAAAATATGTAAAATGAACTGCGTATCTAATAAATTGCTTAATATTTATTCAATTCTCCAATATTGGAGGCGATAATCAAATTCGCCGGTAATTATGCATAATCACGTGATTAATCAAATTTACCGTAACATTTACACCTTAAAAAGAATTTTTTACATGTATTACGACATTCTACAACTACATTTCTAATTTTTTTTTTTTTTTTTATAAACTTTGATTCCCTCAGTTTAACCAACTTCTCGACATTTCTTTCTCTTATTTATTTTATGAAGTTGGTTACAAAAATAAATTTATTGGCTGTATTTTGAATTCATTTTTTTCCAGGCATCATACTTCAATATTTTAATTTGCATTCTAATTAGAATTTATCCTACCAATATAACATTTATTATTATACAGCTATGTCAGAGGAGGATAAAAACAGCGGATACTTAAGAAATTGTCTTTGCTTGTCTTCCATTTTTAATTAAAGCTACTGATAAAGAATCAGGATTCTTGAAAAAATAATAGGTAATTCTTTTTTCTACTCCTATTTATCGTAACTCAACTTTACTTAAATTTTAAAAATTATAATATTAATTAATAATTAACTAAAATTAATAAATTATATTCAACATTATTGGAGATTTAGATATGAATTTTATTACCATAACATTATCACAACTTATTTTTAAATGAAAATACGCCTTAAAACATTTTTCAACATAATTCCCGTTGACAACCAAACATTTTTGAGACTGGAATACGAATATAAACGTTTTTGGTGTATTACTATAGAGCAGAATTAATTTTTTGGTTAAAAATTGCTTTAATTTTAGGAAAACGATGAAAGACAGATATCCTCAGATTAGGATTGTTGATATGATAGACCTTAGTCTATCCTTAGTGAAACTTTCTGCCGAATCTTGATCGATTTGAAAACATCCTTTATTGTGAAGAAAACATAACCCGTTTGGTAAGCAAAATACCCTGACGATTCTATATAGTGAGTTATGACTTTAATAAGGTTTTGCAATTTTTTTTTTCTTCGATAGTTTCTGCTTAAGGAATATGTAACCTATCAGAATAATTATTTCATCTCAAAAAAGTTTACGATGATAATTGCTGATCTAGATCTTCACACTTTGTTGAAAATCCGACACTACTTCTCTTATTTGCCTCATTCATCAAGCTTCCTTCGTACACTCCAACATGTATCAATGAATTTCAGATGGGCGAATGGTTTCTGCATTTAAAATGCTAATCTCTGACCTGTGGGATTGATAATCGACAAGATTAAGGAAACGGTATAAAAAATATAACACCTAATGCACTCAACAGCTAAGTGACAGCATAATAGACAGCTTGCATTTCAAAGCACTTGCTTGTAATGTGAATGTATGCAAACGTTTTTTTACTTTAAAAACAATCCACTTACTTAAAACTTAAACAAAATATGAAAAGATTTGTATTTTTTTACATTTCCTGAAAAGTTGTTTTATATAATTGTATGTTTAAATAATATTGAAATGTATTAGAATAATTTATGTTTGATAATGTTACGACTTTTTAAGTAGATAAGTAAACGGATGGATTTACGATTTTATTAAACATTTTAATACGTAGAAACCAATTTAATGTAGAATTAAAGTATTCAAAAAGGATTTAGTATTTGAAATGGGTGCTATAATGTTACAACGCAGATTTATGTTTTCTGTTATCCGTTTTCTTGCTGAATGCGAATCAAACTTTTCATTGGATTTCTATTGTCAATAAATAACTTTTATAATCTGTGCATTGAAGATGTTTTCGGTTGAGTTCGCTAAAAAGTGCAATCCTATATTTATACGTAATCTGCAAATTAAGTTTATATTTAAGAATTGTCATTCAAAAGTTTAAATTTTCAAACGATTCTATCTTACTCTGAATTACTTATCATTTTATTTTATAAAAATAAAACTTACTAGATATCTTCAAGATTCAAGAAAACATTTCTTCAGCTAATAACAAAGTTAAATGTTTAAACTCATTTAACTGTACATTTCTTCTAAATATATTATTATTATATATATAATATAATTATACTGTTATATATATATATATATATATATATATATATATATATATATATATATATAATATTATATATTATAATTATATTGATATAGTTTCAAAGTTCTCCAGATTTATTTCGTGCACATGCTTGTGTGTGTGTTTAAGATAGAGAGTGAGAAAGAGAGACAAAGAGAGTGAGAGAGAGAGATACAAATATTGATATGAATATTAATTGTTTGCTGTGTTTCTAAAACCTTTTATTTAATTTAAATTCTAAAATAAATAGAATTTTCAAATAAATAGAGTTTCTTAAATCTATTTCAGAGAAACATCATCTTATTTCAAAATAAAAGAACAGCTGGTAACTTAGGTGTTATGCTTTCCTAGCATTAAGATACTGAAATTGTATTTCGAAAACTGGTTTCTCGAACGATTTCAAAATTTTCACTTACATTTACGTACGTAATTTCAGTACGACCTCATTTCAACTGGATAGTTGAAGTTCGAGCCACCCGGGCTGGTTATTAATAAACTTATTACTGAAATAGTTGGTACTGCTCATAAAAATAGTATTAAATAAACACATTTTTAACTTCATAAAATTAATTTAAAATAATAACAACTTGGTGTAATAACTTTGCACAATAAATTGTATTACTGTAAAATTTTCACTGGGAATCAGTTAAAAATTCCCTGTGCTTTGACAGATTTTCCACGAATTATCATCATCTCTCATTAAAAAAAAGACAGTTACAAATACGCAAAGTCAGAAGAAAAATTTAAATTTTATTATTTAAAAAAAAATTTACCTAAATATTTAGATCACAAGTATTATACGAGGTATGGCAGAAAATTAATATTATTCGCAACACTACGAGCAATCTGACAACAATGCAGGTACCCCCTTCACATAGCTTGTTAAGGGGATGCTCCACCATGACAACTCCCCATGTCACACGCCATCTCTATTAACTAGTTTTTAAAGAAAAAAAAAGATTCCAGTGGTTCCTCAGCACCCTTATTCCTCTGATCTTATTCCATATAACTGTTTTTCCCCAGAATCAAAACCCACTTGAAAGGACATAATTTTGATACTAAAACCGTAACCAAAGATCTGACAACAAGTCCAGTTAAAGCCATTCAGCATTATTAAGAAGAATGAAAACTACGCCTGAGCTAATGTATAACTTTCCAAGGGAACTGCTTTGAAGATGATAACATTGATGTAAAAAAATAAAGTTTTGAAAAAAATCAGTCTCATTACTCACACCTCGTAGTTATTAACAGTGTTCGTAAACACATGGTTGATATTACCATTTTTGTCGTTATAATAGAGTAAATTATTATTTGTAATGTTAATATTAATTAGTATTCTAGTCGAGACCCACCGGGTTGGTCTAGTGGTGAACGCGTCATCGCAAATCAGCTGATTTCGAAGTCGAGAGGTGTAAGGTTCAAATCCTAGTAAAGGCAGTTACGTTTATACGGATTTGAATGCTAAATTGTGGATACTGGTGTTCTTTAGTGGTTGGGTTTCAATTAACCACACATCACAGGAATTGGTCGACCTGAGACTGTACAAGACTACATTTCATTTACATTCATCCATATCATCCTCTGAAGTAATAACTTACGGTGGTTCCGGAGGCTAAACAGAAAAAAACAGGATAGCTTAAGCCCGAGCGAAATTTTTCACTAGCTGTAACTAGCAAAAGAAGCAGTTTAGGATATTTGTTTATTATGAACTTTTTTCATTATTTTCACCAGTAGAATAGGTTACGAAAATCTCGGGAGAACTTTGTGATACGTTCTGTAAATAATAGCACAATAATAATTCCCCCATCCGCGGCTTCACCCGCGCTTTCAATGAGGTTTGACCCGCAATATTTTTTAATAGCAAACTTATTTATTTATAAATAAAAATTAATTAATAAAAAATATTGTTTTTATGATTTTCATTAAATCTTAACAAAACGGTAAATAAATTTTTTATTAAAATATAGAAGGAATATACGGTAAACAACGATTGTTGTCCAACGCTTAAATAAAGAGAAACAAAAAAGGTAAATAAGAAAAGTGATTAATCTTTTTCATACCAACCTACCTTATTATTCTAAATAATCCAATTTAAACTGATAAGCAAAATCCCAATAATGATAAAGAAAAATTTAATGTACAATCGAGCACCCCCATGGCGGCTTCGCTCGCGCTCTATGGTTACTTGAGTTTCCAGTCGCGGTCAAGGGATATTTAGCTGATCATGGTTCCCTTCCCGTCTTGCCGCAGGATTCTGCTCTTTGAACCCCAGTGTATTTATTAAAATCATGCTTTTGAGAATAATAATGATAAATAAAATTTAAAGCCTGTTCAATTTATAAAAATATCAGTGTATTGTAATTTCTTCAAAGCAACAGTTTCGGGTCAACAGGACCCAAAATTTTTACTAATATAAGAAGTGGGTTGCAAAACAGTCGAAAACCGTCTTAATAGTATTATTTCTGGTTACCTGTAATTCGTATGGGTAAAAATTTATTTTAACCGGTTCTTAGCGTTACCCAATAAACACCACTTATGTTTTTTTAGTCAAGTAACCGACAGGTGTAGCCATTCGCGTCGCACATACAGTAAAAGTTGCTATCTTGGTTGAGACGCCGTTCCATTTATCAATGCACCCCTTAAAAAACTGAAATTTAAAAAATCAAAAAAGTGTTTTTAAATATTTACCTGAAGAGCATTTGAAACCCTCAACCTAGTGAATAACTCGTTTATTATAGTCGGAGACTGGGAAAATTTGCAAATATTGTTTAAATTTCGAAAAAATCTAGAAATTACTCTTAAGATATTTACGTTAAAATGAAATACACTAAATATCAAATTGATATCTGCATTTTTTCCAAAAAAATAAACAAATAATAAATTTCAATGTTTCTCAATTTTTTCCCTTTAAAATTCCAATTTCAAAAAACCCTTATTAAGAATTTTTTTTATAATCAATTTAATTTCAGTCATTTTTGTGGGAGTTAATGAATCAGTCAGGCTGAACAAGTTGCTTAGTAGGTACGTACAGATTTAGCCGAAAAAATAATAATAGTAAACAAAATTTTCAAATTACGCACGCAAAAGAAGGAAAAGATAATAAAAAATTTTCTAAGAAACTAGCAGATTTTAATTTAAATAATGCCTTACAGATATGTTTTTCTGTTAACATGGGTAATTACTACTTTGATGATGTTTTGGAAAGTTTGTTGTATTCTGACCACGCAAGTGTTAATTATAGAAAGTTCAGCACGGCTAGTGACCTTGAAGCCTATGCCATTGGAAACAAAAAGAAGTAAATTAATTGAACTTGTGTGTTGAACAAATTAATTGAACGCCTTGTGTTTGACAATAATTGAATAAAGTATAAATGTAATTTTTAATTCTAAATTAAAAAGTGTTTTTTAATACGATAATTATTTTGTAATAAAATAGTTTATAATTATAAAATAGTTATAAATGACATTGCAGACCCTGTAAATCACAATAATAATAATAATTCCCTGAGGTAGATAATCCCCACGTTCGGAACACACCACCTACGTTCCATGTCCAGGGCGGCAACAGCGTACATATATACAATAAATATACCTGGTTAACAGGGCTCCGAGTATTTTCATCCGAAATGTGATCTTTTATTTGACCTGTCTTCCACCTTCTGGTCACTAGTTTGGATTGGATTTTTCGGTTACCTGCAGATCATGTACATTTACGGTGATCCGGAAATGGACTTGCACCACATTTAGAGCTGTCGATGTGGCGGCCAGAGTCGATGTTGGTGCAGTGTAACGGAGGCCCTCCGTTGTCCACATGCCCCCTGCGATGGCAAACATATAGCGAAGGTGCCCATGTATGTCAGTGCATGGGAGCCCTGAAGGCTTCGGTGAGTAGGGGCCTAGAATCAGTGCAGAGATTGCGCATCCGCTTTCTACTAGGAAATATGCCGGTTCGACCGGAGTACCGGATCGAGCTACTAACCTCCAAGGTTAGTAGCCCTGGAGTGGAGCTGCAACCCGGCGGTTAGCCTTGCTACCAAAGGGATCAAACACAATGCAAAAACTTGAACAAAAAAACGTGGCACCCTCGTTTAGAAACAACCCGTTTCGTCATAATCAAAGAGGAAATACAGCAAGGAAACAGAGCAAATCAGAAAAGATACTAACAGAATCAGTAGAGATTTAAGGAAAGCTTCGTTTGGCAATAATGCGCCCAAACCAATATATTTGGTCATTACGAGGGAGAGTGCAAACTTCCAGAATGTCAGCCCATTCTTAATTTCCAGAGTGATTACGAATTGTGCTGATGGTCCAAGGAGATTCGAAAGACTTTTAATGGATTGTACGACGAGATTGTTAACGATAGTCAAAGCAAAAAAGTTAAGCCTATGAAAAAGATCGGTAAATTCGCGGTGTATGTACAACAGAAATATCCATTTTGACTAGTTCCGGCGTGACGACTGTACGTCCGTATGTATGTATTTCGCATATCTCAAAAACAATTAGCCGCAGTATATTGAAATTTTGGATTTAGGATTGTTGTAACATCTCCCTTTTCATTCCTTCTCCACTCCTTTTCTGTTGTGCATCTCCCCTTTCAATTTCAATCGCCTAAACCAGAAGTGGCCAAAATAGCCCAAAATCCCCAAAAATTTGGATTTTGAACTTTTTCTTAATTGCAGTAATAAGCCGTCATTGAGCGATTTTCAACGCTATATCATAAGTGATACTTATTTTCATTGGTTCCAGAGTAATAGCCAAATAAAATTTTAATTAATAAAATATTTGGATCTTTCAAGGGAACGCACATCGCTTCTAATCAATTTTAATTTCCTTTTTTTTAACTTTTTTTTTAATTTTAATATCCTGATTTATTAATAATTATTAATCCGTGATTATAAAATAACTTTTACAGTAAATAATTATTATTCAATAACAAAAAAAATTAAAAAAATATGAAAAAAATGAGAAGTTATTATTGAAATAAACTTTTATCTAATTTTAAAAATGTGTGTATGTAATTTAATACGCTTTATTACATATGTGTTTATGTAATACATTTGGAGAAACATCTGATCATTTTAATTGAAATTATAGTGTAGAATCGTATTATTTTTGGATTTTGTAGTTTAATTTCTGTCTAATTTTATTTAATGATTCTGGAATTTCTGTTATTATTTTATCTATATTAAAGTTAACTATAGAGTTATTGAAAAATAGACCCTAACAAGAACAACAAATGCACTGAGGCTTAGATGCTCGAAATTTAATAAATTGCAAAAACTTCTTCTTATCTTTTAGTTCATTACTCCTCTAATATTGTCGGACAATATTTTCTCTAAGTTGGAGTTGATCATCATTTCGTTTATTTGTTTTTTGGCAACAGCCAAATCATTTAATCGCTCTTTGGGTTGATGTAATTCTTTTGATCTTATTTTGTGTACACGTTTTCTAGTTTTCAGATTTTCTCTCTATATTCATCACCCTCTCTTAATCTTTTTTCTCTTTCCTTGGTGTTAACGTTTTCTTCCTCTTTACATTTATCATCTTCTCTTAATTTTTTATTCTTTCTTTGGTGTTAATATTTTCTTCTTCTTCATATTCATTTTCTTGTCGTTTTGAGATATATTTCTTCATATTATCTTTCTTTTTCCTGTATGATTGCTTCTTTTTCAATTTTGATTATTCACCAAATAATCCAATAATAAAAATTGAATATTTTACACCATAAGGTGTAAAATATTTAATTTTTATTATTGGAAATAAATTATTGTATAAATAAATAATTCCAATAAAATTATTGGAAATTTTTATTATTTTTTACGGTCGAAATTAACATTTGTAACCGGTATACAGAATATCACTAAACGGAATAGTTTGATTATTAACTTTTATTTATACATCACACCAGAAATCTCAAACTTTTGTTAATCAGCAACTCAGGAAGATATGAATAATACTGATCTAGTAATACCAGTAATAAAGGGACTTTTATTCTATCCTAATCTTTCATGTAAGATTGTTGAATTAATAATTGTATAAATAATATATGGTGTTAATGAAAACTAATATTTCAACAGCTGTGTAACTGTTACTACTGAGAAGCAACAAAAGGTGGTGAATGAATTGATTCGAAATGACAGTCGCATCTCATAACAATGCATCGCCATCTAGATTGGAATATAGGAAGATGTAGAATTAGAATTAGAATATAAAGAAATGTAGGACATATTATTGCAAAACTGTTTACTGTTTAATCTGTTCGCGCTGGGTACTTTTGTGAAGTTAATATTTGAAACTTCATTCTTTACACTCACAGGAATTGGTGCATTGGCGATTACTATTTTTTTCGGCAATTAAATTTGGATATTAAAGGTATTAATTTCACCACGGATGATGAACTGAAGGAGCAGTGAAGTCCTGGATTAAATAAAACCCGCAAACATTATTCATTGTTGGAACGAGAAAACTGATTCTCCATTGGAAGAATTCTATAGCTGTAAATGATAGCTATGTGGAAAAAATAAATTTATGATTTTCAGCAAAAAAAATTCATTTTTATACCATGTCAGTTTCATTTGATTATCTATTTTCATTTACGAAAAACGAATGACTGCGCATTAACATTTCAGTCGCCGCTCGTATTTAGCAATTATATAAAAATTTTGCGTTAATTAAAAATTAAGCACAAAGAAAAATTTTGATTGCAATGAACATATTGAAAAAAAAATATTGGTAAACCGAATAATTAATTTGTTTGGTTGTAATTTGTTATTGATTTTAGGTGTTGTTTAGTTGGATGATAATTGTGTAGCATTAATATGGTGATCTTATATTTGTATTATTGTCTAATTTATTATAAGTAAAATAAATGTACATTGCCTCATTTATTTTATAAATTTAGAATCGTTATTCTTTGTAGGTGATTTTGATAAGAATATAAATAAGTTTTTATTTGATTTCGTTAAAAGTCTGGAATTTGTTTTCTGCAAGTTTTAATTTGTAGTTGTATTTTATTCTTCATGTTTATCTTTTCTCTTATATTGAAAGATTAAATCCCTGAATTACATTCTGCTGTTCCAGCTCTCGATAAAAATTTATTTTCTTTTAAAGCAGCTTTGATTGTAATTTATGTACTTTTTTCAGTATTTGTGGTTTTGTTTAATTTTATAAACGATTTTGCAATTTTTCATTATAAGTATACAAATAAAATGGAAATAATAATTAATTAATTATTATTAACTACTATAAGAACTTTTCTCAACGATCTACTAACATTCACACTCCCTAAAGCTACGATCAACACAAAAGCTTGACCCACTCCGTTCCATTTTAACTCCCGAAAACAACTCACATGTTTTTTTTTTTGAAATGAACATGTTTTGATAATCCCCTTATCATCCACAGAAATTATTAAATGTAGTTATTTATTTTTTTATAGATTGCAAATTTGAGTTTTTTTTAAATTAAAAATTACGGCTTTCAATATAGAAGATTATGTTAATATCTGATTAAACTCAATGTATGCACTTTATTTTACTATGAAAGTACTTGTTTTGTAATTATTATAGCAATTTTATCATTTATACCTTTAATAAAAAAACTAACAACACAGTTAGTTGTCCGACTTTACCGCCGGTGATTTTTTTTAATTCACAGCTTACATACACATACACACGCAACTTAATTAAAAATATTTGTCATTTTATTAAATACAATTGTCTTTTTGTCTTCAGTCATTGGACTGGTTTGATGCAGCTCTCCAAGATTCCCAATCTAGTGCTAGTCGTTTCATTTCAGTATACCCTCTACATCCTACATCCCTAACAATTTGTTTTACATATTCCAAACGTGGCCTGCCTACACAATTTTTTCCTTTTATCTGTCTTTCCAATATTAAAGCGACTATTCCAGGATGCCTTAGTATGTGGCCTATAAATCTGTCTCTTCTTTTAACTATATTTTTCCAAATGCTTCTTTCTTCATCTATTTGCCGCAATACCTCTTCATTTGTCACTTTATCCACCCGTCTGATTTTTAACATTCTCCTATAACACCACATTTCAAAAGCTTCTAATCTTTTCTTCTCAGATACTCCAATCGTCCAAGTTTCACTTCCATATAAAGCGACACTCCAAAAATATACTTTCAAAAATCTTTTCCTGACATTTAAATTAATTTTTGATGTAAACAAATTATATTTCTTACTGAAGGCTCGTTTAGCTTGTGCTATTCGGAATTTTATATCGCTCCTGCTTCGTCCATCTTTAGTAATTCTACTTCCCAAATAACAAAATTCTTCTACCTCCATAATCGTTTCTCCTCCTATTTTCACATTCAGTGGTCCATCTTTGTTATTTCTACTACATTTCATTACTTTTGTTTAAACAAAAAATATTATATTTAATATTTTTTGTTTATTTAATTCAATGATTTTATCAATGGTTCTGAACAAGGTTATTTTGGGGAACCTTTTCCACGATAAGTTTTTCAAACTTCATGATAAATTAATCCTTTTGCAGTAAGGTTAACCGCCGGGGTACACCTCTACTCCAAGGCTACCAACCTTGGTGGTCCGGTGCGGTACTGCGGTGGAACCGGCACATGTCCTAACAGAAAGCAAATGCGCAATCTCTGCACCGATTCCAGGCTCCTACACACTGAAGCTTTTAGGATTCCGATATACATGGAAACCTAGGCTAAATGCTTGCCATCGCGGGAGGGGGCTTGTGTTAGCACAAGGGTCTTCGTTATACCTACAATTATATTCACTCTGGCTGCCATCCACATCGCCAGCTATAAAGATGGAGTAGATCCATGAAACAGAAAGACCCAAAATAGGTACAAAAAAATAAATTAAATAATTTCCAAAAACAAGAAAATAAAATTCCCTTCTAAACAACTTTAAAGCATCTCTAAAAGGCTGTAACATACCAAATAAACCAACTTTATTCGGACCCCTACATCTAAAATCGTTTTTCAAGTTGGATAGTCTGCAGGTGGCCGAAAATTCCAGTCCTTATGGTGACCTGTAGATGGAATCAGCTCAAAAATAAACTTTCCCAGAAAAACAATAGGCGTTCCGTTAGCCAGCTGTTTGCATTGTACTTATGTACAGCTGTTGCCGCTGTGGACATGGAAGGTAGATGGTATGTTTCGGACGTGGAGATTATGTACCTCAGGGTATTATGTTGTATGTTGTTAGGATAAGAGTGTATTACAAAAGATCCTGGGGCCACACCACGACTTGTAGGTATGATATGGTTCCAAAATAGCGAATAAAGAATCTCCAAAGAGCCACCGGTAGGCCTGACCTGCCATGCCAGTATGTAGCCGGTAGGTGGGGAGGGCCTATTAGAGTAACGGACACTCCCCTGTGTGACGTAATACCACCAAGTCGGTCCAGCCAAGGAGAGTAGAGATTAAAAAAAATAATAAAGATATTATGTTGATGGTGTTTATATCTCGGCATTTCATCCGGAGATCCCGGATTCGAATCAGGCATGGCATTCTCACACGCGTGACAAATCATACATCTCATCCTCTGAAGAAATACCTAACGGTGGACCAGGAGATTAAACAAAATAAAACAAAAACAAAAAACGTCGTTATGTTATTACATGTTGATTTATCTGCATTTAATTTCTGTATTTGGGTGTTTAGCAGAATGTTACCCAAAAATAGACTAATATACGTTTAAATAATAGTTTTAAAATCCTTTACAATACTGATGTAGTTTTTATCGTATCTACACGAGTGTTGTAGTTAGATTTTAGATAAAGCTTTCTTTACTTACTTTATCTTTCTTAATTTTTTTTTTTTAAAAAGAAAGTTTTTAAATTTTATGACAGTATTTTTCAATATTTTAATGTTTATATTTTGAGGATTTTGTTTAATGTACATGTAACTTTAAAATAAGAACCCAATAAACTACAACAGCGGATTTATAATACACATAAATGCAGTGAAGAAACACTTAAGAAAGTGATTTATAATTCATGAAATTCATTCGTTTTATAACATTTATTTTACATAAAACATATAAATTTGTATGTTGGTTTTTCCTTCCAGAATAGTTTTGTAAATATATATATTTTTTATTTTTTTCATTTGGAAAGGATATGAATTTTTCCCTTTAGATGGCACCTATATTTGTATAGTTCAATATTTTTGTCGTTTTACTAGGGTCAGAAATTCAAAATAGTAAAACTTTAAATATATTCTTCCTTTATATTTTTGCCAGGGTTATGTATAGTATTGTATAGTGATTTTAAAATGTATAAGATAAAAATACTATTATGCGTTTATTTTTATAATTATTTTTAAAAATGTGATTTTATCAATCAATAAAAATCTTTACAATAATGATATACTAAAAATTTGTGTATTTTACTGTTAATACACATGCTAATAATTTTATGCACATAATAATGTATTAAATTTCGCATTAGTATTTGTATTTAATCTTATTTTCAAATCGACGTGTAATTTTTGTAATATAAAAAGCATTTATGATATATATATTTCATGAAAATTAAAAAAATCAATTGCTCTAAAATAAGTAAAGAAATAGATTAAGGATTAAAAAAAATAAGATTGAGTATAATAAGCTAAAATTCCAATATATTATTCAGTAAAATAGTACGCAAAGTGTAGATTAAAAATTATATGATTTTAAGATTCATATAGAAAAATAATTGTGTATGTCACTTTTAATATTCAGTCTTCTCATCATCGAAGAGAATCTCTAGCAACCTTGAGGATGACTACGGCTCATCATAACTGCCTTGCAGGACAACTTTTCAGGATAAAAATCCTCGAATCTTTATGTTATCTGTAGAAGTGAAGATTCTGTTACTAATTGGGGACATTTAGGAGAACATAAAGAACTGATTGGTTATAGAAACATGTCTGATGGAACATTGTACATGAAGACCAGAAGAAATTTAATGTCATTTTATAAATAGATTGAGCAATGAATAAATTTATGAATACATAAATATTCCGTCTTTTTAAGATAAAATTTGAACATTATGAATGTAAAATTAATTTTATATATAGAGTATATATTTTACATTTTTTTGGAATGTTCAGCTATTTGCTTTTTATTTCACAATGCTTAGTGATAGAATCATTGTAATACGAATGGAATCAAAACCTAAGTCGACAACGATTGTTAACTTTTATATGCCTACTGGTACCCATGATAATGATGAGGTAGAGTGTGTATACGAAGAAATTGACGAAGCAATTAAACACATAAATGAAGATGAAAATTTAATAATAGTAGGGGATTGGAATGCAAGCATCGAAAAAGGCAAATATTGTAGGGAAATACGGGTTGGGCAAAAGGAATGAAAGAGGGAACCAACTTATTGTTTTTTCCACGAAGTATAATTTAGTAGTTGCAGTTGTCAACACCCAGTTTAAAAATCATAATAGAAAAAATACTCAGGGGAAAAGCCTGGTGATACTGGAAGGTATCAGATAGATTATATTATGGTTAAACAAAATTTAGAAATCAACTCATCGATTGCAAAGCATATCCTGGAGCAGACATTGATAGTTACCGTAAATTTCGTGATAATGAAATGTAGATCGGGGCTTAAATTTCTGAAGAAAAGATGAAGAGGAAGTAAGGAAGATTTTTGAGGAGAACCCCGCAAGAGGTCTGAGTAAAACATATTAGGTAGAAAATATAGAAGAAGAATGAAGTAGAATGTTAAAAAGGAAATTCTTAAATCAGCAGAGGCGAACATAGTCGGAACAAGAGAACTGGTAGAAAACCTTGGATATCAAAGGATATATTGCAGCTGATGGATGAACGTAGTAAGTATAAGAATGCTAATGATGAAGAAGGTATCTATCGATACCTAGGAAGGAACTATCGATAATTAAGAAATATTTTTTATAAACAGGATGTACAAATTAGCGAAAAAAGAGTGGATTAAAGAAAAGCGGTCAGAAGTGGAAAGAGAAATTATGATTTGTAAAATAGACGGAGCAAACAGGAAAGTTAAAGAGAATTTTGTGGAACGTAGATTAAAATCTAATAATGTGTTAAACAAAGTTGGTAGACCGATTTATAATAGGAAAGGAAAGGTCGATAGGTGGGTGGAATATATTCAAGAGTCATACGGAGGAAATGAATTAGAAAATTGTGTTATAGTGGAAGAAGAGGAAGTCGAAGAAGATGAAAAGGGAGAAACAATACTGATATATGAATTGAAAAGAGCAGTAAAAGATTTGAATGGCAGAAAGGCTACTGAGATAGACTGGATACCTGCAGAATTACTGCACAGTGCAGGTGAGGAAGCGATAGATAGATTACACAAACTGGTGTGTAATATTTACGAAAACGAGGAAGTTCAGTCAGACTTCAAAAAGAGTGTTATTGCCATGATACCAAAGAAAACAGGAACAGATAAATGTGAAGAATACAGAACTAACTAACTACTCGTGCATCAACAATGTTAACTAGAATTCTGTATAAAAAATTGAGAGGAGAGTGGAAGATAGGAGAAGACCAATTTAATTTCAGAAAAAGTATACGTATAAAGAAAGCTATTTTAGAGCTCAGATTGATAGTAGAAGGAAGATTAAAGAAAAATCCAACATAATTGGCATTTATAGACTAGGCATTTAATAACGTAGACTCTAATATAATATTCAGCATTTTAAAAAATTTAGGGTTCAAGTATAGAGATAGAAGAACAATTGCTAACATTTACAGGAACCTAACTGAAACAGTAATAATTGAAGAATATAAGAAAGAAGCCTTTCTTAGATTCGACAAGGATGTTCCTTATCGCCGTTAGTTTTTAATTTTTACATAGAACAAGCAGTTAATGATGTTAAAGAAAAATTTAGATCCGGAGTAACAATACAAGGTGAAAAGATAAAGATGCTACGATTTTCTGATGAGTAATTCTAGCCGAGAATAAAAACGATTTAGAAGAAACAATAAATCGCTTGGATGAGGTCCTGCGCAAGAACCACCGTACGAAAATAATCAAGAAAAAAATGAAAGTAATAAAATGTAGTAGAAATAATATAGATGGACCACTGAATATAAAAATAAGAAGAGAAATGATTAAGGAGGTGGAAGAATTTTGTTATTTGGGAAGTAGAATTAATAAATCTGGACGAAGCAGGAGCGATACAAAATGACGAATAGCACATGCGAAACGAGCTTTCAGTCAGAAATATAATTTGCTTACATCAAAAATTAATTTAAATGTCAGGAAAACATTTTTGAAAGTATTGTTTGGAGTGTAACTTTAAATGTAAGTGAAACTACGACGATTGAAGTACCTGGGAAGAAAAGATTAGAAGCTTTTCAATTGTGGTGCTATAGAAGAATGTTAAAAATCAGATGGGTGGATAGAGTGACAAATAAAGAGGTGTTGTGGCAAATTGACGAAGAATGAAGCATTTGAAAAAATATAAAAGAAGAGACGGACTTATAGGCCACATATTAAGGCATCCTGGAATAGTCGCTTTGACATTGGAGGGATAGGTAGATTGGAAAAATTGTGCAAGCAGGCAATTTTTGGAATATCTAAAACAAATTGGTAGGGATGTAGGTTGTAGGGGGTATACCGAATTGAAACGAGTGGCAATACATAGGGAATCTTGGAGAGCTGCATCAAACCAGTCAAATAACTGAAAAAAAATTTTTTTTAATTATAATTAGAAGAAAGAAATTATTTTTGTGTATGTGCTTTTTATAAGTTAAAATTAATAAATATGTGGCAGATTAAGGCTTAAGGCTGTTTTGTCACATTGTTTTCCCCTTGGTACCTGGCTGCGGGTTGCACTTGGAGGAGATAGGGAATAGTGGGAACCCTCCAAAAAATAGAAATATTATAGTTTAAGAATTTTTTAACTAATTCAATAATCATACTTATAACAATTAAAACAACTAGATATATTATTTATATTTTAATTAGACATAATAATTAAACATTATTCTAAATATAACAACTATTGTATTTGATTTTGCAAACTAAAATGATTGAAATGTTTTCAACTCTAGTTAAGTTTTGGTTAAATTACTGAAAGTTAAGTTTCAGTTAAGTTAGCTTAAGCCCAAAATGTTCTACACGTTAAAGTTTGCACTAATATACAACAACAACGTAAAATTTTAGTCAAACATAAATTTATCTATATTAAGAGAAATTATTTACTTATTTAAATGATCCTACTTATTATAGGTTAATGTCTTAACCGTGATTGTAACCAAAGCATATAAATAATGCATAAGCTATTATATAAACAGAGTATAAGCTTAGTACTAAAATGAGTATATTGTAAATAATGTTTGAATTTAATAAAGCACAAAAAAGAAATTAAAAAGTGGAATAATCAAAGAGGAAACGAAAAGATAATGAAAATGAACAAATTACATAATATTATTATAACGGAAAGATAAATGAGATTTCTGATTAAAATAAAATATATGAGTAATATAAACTTTAATTATTTTCGAAAATTTCCGCTATTAAAAATGTTAGTGATTGACAATTTGTATGAAAATTAAACGGCGACCAAAATGATGGCAGGTAGCTGATATGAGACACCAGTCACGCTCATAAAATTTCACAGCTGTGTTCAGGGACAACAATCATTATAGGCTTCAAATGACATACGTCAAATTTACATGGTGTACCGAGGTGTCTTCTAAAGCATGATCTCTTACGCGGGGCCCGTTTCGGCGCATAGGTTGAATATGAATAGAGCACTTGTTCAAAATTTAAGGAGTTCCCAGCGCAGAGTCTTAATTTTATACACTGGTGTTCTTAAAACAACCTCCTACGAGGCTACCACCGTTTTGGGAAAGGCTCTCCCAATCGATTTAGTGTGAAAGCTCGGGCAGCCAATGGAAATTGCGCAGAGGCCGAGGTATTTGTGATGCGGTTTCGGACCCGATCACTACCGGAACGGAACGGTGATCACAATGCACTGGATCTAAATTTCGTTCAGTTCCCGCCTGCGAAAGAGGCTGCCGAACCTCGCGATGGAAGCCGGAATGGCACACTACGTACGTCTAAAGGAATATTCCTGTACAAGTTTATCCGGGATCTGAGGAGATGGTATGTCTCGAGTTCGTTTTTAAGGGCAACGGATGCCCAGGTGCTCGCAAACCACGCTAATTTGAACTAATATCTGTTTTGGTTCCGTCTGGTAGCTGATGAGTTATGCGCCTGCGGGAGGTCCAGTCAAATGAACACCTGATGATTGACTAAAGATTTGTTTGTTTATGTTAGTGCAAGATTTAAGTGAGCATGATGAAGCAAATCCGTGTCATTTTTTTGCAAACTTTATTAATTTTTCGTTTCTGATCTGATGCGAATACTAAGCATCTTCATATGCATCTTATTTCCACTCTACGTGTAACTGTCTGGTGTGGTCTGGCAACTTTAAAATCATAAGTTTTTTTTTCTTTAAAGAAGAAAGGCACTGGAGTCAGTCAATTCTGATCGGCACAAAACATACGACAAGATTTCTTTGCTTCGATGCGGGATCAACTTGAATGTGGTGTGGCTCTAACAGGATAAACAACAGCCCATACTGCCAAAGCATCTATGATGATGGTTTAAGAGATGTTTGTTTACAGGCAACTTGATTTCGAAAGGAGGAGATGTTGCGTGATCTGTCACTTTGCTACTATTTTATCTTGTGTATCTAAAGGCTGTAGTGTTTATCAGTAAACCTAATAACATTAGTAAACTCAAATTTCCAGATAAGAAGAAATCAGAGCAATCTCCGATAACATGATGCAAGGTTCGATACGGGGTAGACTACAACAGTGTAAAGAAAATACTGGAAGACTTTTGTTTAATATATTATTTAAAAAATGAAGTCTCACCAATAAATAGCAATATATTTTCTGTAGTTACATATTAAATAAAACATACTTAAGGTAAATTAAATTTTTTATTTAATTTATAAAATCGTCGGATTCCAGTTTCTCACTCTTTATAATTATCATTATTCTCAGACAGAAATGATAATTAGTTCAAATTATTTAAACTTCTATTTTAAAGCATTATATCACAGTCGTAAGAGAAAATTTATTTACATGTGCCGTAAAGAAAAAAATTGATGTATCTATATTTGTTTAATTCATCAAATCATTTTACTTTAATAAATTATTGTAATACTCAATATTTCAATTTAGCTGGGAAACAGCTTAACATAATTTTTTTTTTGACTATGCTACTACCACAATTAATTTCTATGTTTTAACAATGTTATTTTATTATTTCCCCATGCTGGAAGGGATTACATTTCCAGTTTCTGCTGGATCCTTAGCCGTGTAGAAATTGTGGGCAACGAACGCGCAGATTCTGCTGCTAGGGATTCATGAAGTCAACCCTATTTTACCACTCGTGTTACTACATGCGATTTTAGCAATTGTGTAAAAGACGCTCTTCGAACAAACCGGCAAGATGACTGGACTGCCACATTGGATAATAAACTTAGATATATTAAAACCACTGTGTTGCCATCGGACTCGTCTTTTAAAAAACTTCTTGGAGAAGAAGTAGTTCTTTGTCGATTGCGGTCAGGCCATACTAGGGTCAGACACGGTTGTCTAATGTCAAAAGTGGATGCACCAACATGCGTACATTGCCGCTTGACTGTGGGCTACATTCTTGTGGATTGCATTTGTTATGCGGCATTGCGTTAAATTGCCCACGAACATTTGTCAAATCCTGGGCAATGATAAGGAAATTTTGGACCGGGTCTTTTATGTCTTAGTTGTATTAAAATTTTACATACCTTTTAATAGTGGTACGTTTTTTTTTGTGTGTTTGATTTAAAATCTATTTTTTATTTTGTTACCCGAGAAGAAGCCTTTTACACGCTCCTCGGAGTTCATTATATTTATTTCATTTTTATTTTGTTTTTATATATACATATATATATATATAGTTGTTTTTATTTATTTTTAATTTTTTATCTATGATAATAATTTTATTTATTTTTTAGTGATATTAGTTTTAAGATTTTTAGTGATATTTTATGTTTAGTTTTAGCTTTTTAATATTTTAGTTTTTAACTATGGAAAATTTGTTATTTTAATTTTCAAGTCTTCTTCTTAACCGAGTAGGGGCTTTTTAACCTCTCTTGGAATTTTTTTAAACTCTTTTTTTTTAGTTAAATTTTACGTTTTAGTTCTAAGCTTATTTTTAATTTTATATTTTTCTGCTTTGATTTAGTTTTAAGTGTTTTTAAAAATAAATGATTCAGCTGTGATATTAGTTGTGTTTTTAATTTTTTTAGTTTTTAAGACAGTTTTTTTTTCTCTTTTTTTACTATTTGTTTTCTTTTATAAAATTTTATTCCGGGCGATGATAACGCCAAAGCGTTTTTCGCCCACCCAAAGCACACAAAAAAAGCATTTGTGAAGAACAGAACGAAGGGGTCACTTTTAAAGTAATTAAATATTACGAGCATTTCGGTGTATCTGCCATGTCTATATACCAAATGTATATTTAGTTCAGTGAAGAAGGCAACGGGAAACCATTATATCACGATTTACTCTTCTTAGTAGAATGAGAGGATTTTATTCTTAAGTATGGCTATGAAAGTTTAGGCAGTTACTTTTTATTTATTTCAGTTTGCATACAACCATTTCGGTTATGACAATTAGCAAATATATATAGGTTATGTAAGTATAACCTAGCGGGTTAGTCTAGTGGTGAAATCGTCATCACAAATCAGCTGATTTTGAAGTCGAGAGTTCTATAGTTTAAATCTTTAGTAAACGTAGTTTTATTTTATACGAATCTGAATAGTAGATCTTGGTTAACGGTGTTCTTTGGTGGTTGGGTTTCAATTAACCACACGTTTCAGGAATGGTCGACCTGAGACTGTACAAGATACACCTCCTTCACATTCATAAATATCATCCTCATTCATCCGCTGAAGTAATACCTTACGGTGGTTCTGAAGGCTAAACAATAAAGAAAGATTATGTAAGTACAAATACCCGTATAGATTTTTATTAATAACACGTTAATTAAATTGTTTACAACCCGTTAAATTGGTTTTGTAGTTCATTTTTAAACCGTTTAACTATTCTGGCTACATAGCTTGCTGTTGTGCTTACATACAGCAGCTATAAAGGGAAAAAATACAAAATATAAAGGGTGAAAATTTCGATGTAAAGTCTTTTGCGATCGACATTTCTTCACATCCTAAGCAAAAGACATAAAAAAACAATCAAATTGCTGTAATTTGTACGTACATACGTGTTTTATAATGTATTTTTATTAATATTTCCGAAATGGCTCATCATAAATTCTTCGAAAATGGCTCAAAAAAAATGTTTATATATGGGTGTTCTTTTGATGCGGTGTTCTGTAACCTGCATTTTAATCAATATCAGGAACAGCCGGAATCTATAGCTCCACTAGGCATCAGAACTCAGAGCCTTTTCTTAAGCCTAAATATACAATTACCTCCAGTTCTTACTGTTGCTCCATTTTTTATTACCCCCTTTCGGTGGCCTTCTCTCGTTAATTACTACTTTAGTCTTTTTCGGTAACAAAAGAACACAAATCCGGTTATACCATCAGAAACATTTTATAATAGTATAACGTGAATCCTGATGCTATAGTTTATTCGGACTGCTCTAAAAACGATAATTCTGTTGGCAATAGAACAAAAATATATGTTTGGCCTTCTCAGTATCGTGAGTGTTTTGGTTGCAGACCTCTATGCTATTAATAAGGCTTTAAATATAATTAACCCAACATTTCGACACGTACTTGTCTGTTCAGACTCCAAGAGAGCCTTATAGGCGATTAGTGATATATACTCTGGAATATATGCCTGCAGGGTGTCGGGACACCCTGTAGTATGTGATATGGAGTCTTTCATCTGTGAAATTACTCAGCATAACACAACTGTGAGCTCCTGCTGGATCCCCAGGCATATGGGAATTTCAGGCATTTAGCGCGCTGATAGTACTGTAAAAGAAGCTTGTTTCCAGCCTCCTTTCACTAACCGTGTTGTTTCTGATGATCTTGTCTGTTTTCTGAAGAGGGTGATCGGTGATGAGTAGCAAAATGAATGGAATGCTACCATCAATCATACTTCGTCTAGTTAGAATAGTAAGAATACTGGTGCTCGACAAGCAGGAATAACCGTTAATAGGAGGTTATTATTTGCCGTTTGCGAATAGGGAAAACTAGGTTTATTAATTGTTATCTCATGACTCAGACCGATGCACCCGTTTGTAATCGTTGCGTCTGCCACTAACTGTACACCACATCCTTGTGAATTGTATCTGTAATGCGGCATTGCGTTGGAAATTTAAACTAGGATCTAACCTCTGAAATATCTTACGAAACATCAGACTATGTAGTCGAATGTTTTACAATTTCTTAGGGTCGTCCGTTTATGTTGTTATTTGAATTTTCTTTAGTATGTTTCAGCTGTTTATGCAATTTGGCATACAGAAGATGTTATTTTTTTAATTTAGATTATTAATGTAATATTTCATTGTACCATTATTTCACTTTTGGCAAACGGCACAGACGTCTTCCATTTATGCTGTGTTTTTATATTATGGGTTCTAGTTTTTAATTTAATTTTTAATCGCTAATTTTTAATATATTTTTAACAATATAAAAATCGACTCCGGAGACTGATGACGATAACTCGTTGCGCGCCCAGAAAAATAAATCTATGTATGGGATACTGTGACGTTAAATTTTTGTTTTGGCGTTAAATTAAAAAAAAAGGGATAATTTTAATCATTTTAATTTTTGACGTTTTTACGTAATAGTTGTAGAAAATTGAGCTTTAGTACTATGGATTTATATGTTATTTACAATTCCAAAGTTTAAAATCGATCGGATTTTGGTTGAAGGAATGAATATATTCAACATTATTTCTAATCAGTTTTCCCTTCCTTTTCGAAAACCCGTAGATAGAAAAAGTTGAAATTTGGCATACATATTTTGTTATATATATTCATCACAATTCTACCCAATATTTCGGCTACCATAAGACAAGGGGATGGATCAAGGAAACGATATTTGTTTTAATCTCGTTAAGTAACGTTGTATCAAATTTAACGGACTTATTGAAGTAAATATTTACTTTGATAAATAAATTTTTATGCCAAAAAAAATAAGAGAAATGAATGGGACCCGTATTTAAAACATAAATTTCTTTACTTTTATTATGATTTTTTTTTAACTTTATATTTTCAAGATTGAAAATCCAGCTGTATCTAGTAATAATTTATACAAATGGGAACAGTTTCAAAAAAGGTGTCTTACGGGACTCGACTTGAGAATTAAATTTTTTTATCTTTTCTGATACTTAATTTTTTTCAAATGTGGACAGCTTTTAAAAATGTTGTTTGAGGTAGCTGTCGAAATGGAGGCCAACTGGGACCTAAACTTTTTTTTAATGAATTTTGATTTTTTTCTCTATTATGCTTTTTATAATACTGCATAATTTTTAAGGTAACAATTTAACTTGATCAAGGGGGTGAAATCGGATCTAGATATTTTCACTGTACATTTTGATTCTCTTTCTGTATTGTACTCTAAATACGAGGTCTGTTCAAAAAACACGTAGACTAACGTCTAAAACAAAATGTAATTTAATTTAGATGTAATTTAATTTAGAAGTTACTTGTCTGGGTCCCCTTCAAAGTACTGTCCTCCCAGACGAACCCTCTTATCCCAACGGTGTTTCCACTTTTGGAAACAGTCCTGGAACTCTTCTTTTGTGATGTTCTTCAGTTCCTTCGTCGCATTTGCCTCAATCTCGGGAATCGTCTCAAATCTTCTTCCTTTCACAGGTCTTTTGAGTTTGGGGAACAAGAAGAAGTCACAAAGAGCGAAGTAAGGTGAAGTAAGGCGAAGTAAGGCGAAGTAAGGCGAAGTAAGGCGAAGTAAGGCGAAGTAAGGCGAAGTAAGGCGAGGTAAGCGAAGGGCGGGTGGGAAAAACAATGATCGAGTGTTTGGCCAAAAACTCACGACCATGTTTAAAACGTCCATGTCACTTAAAACATGTCGCACGTTTCATAGCAACGTCGCCGTAAGCCGTCTTAAGCATATCAAAATTTTCACTTGCAGATTTTCCGAGTTTAACGCAAAATTTCACAGCAAATCTTTGCTCGTTCAAGTCACTCATTCTAAAATCCGCCAAACGAAAAAACATACTTCACAAACAACCGCGTAGCTAAGCAACCAATAATGATATTTGCGGTGAAAAAGCTGCGTTGTAATCAGCTGATCTGTACAAACATGGCGATGCCAAGCGGATTTAACTGGAACCAACTGGACCCGAGCAATTCACACAGTCTACGTATTTCTTGAACAGACCTCGTATTGTATTAAATGATTAATATTTAAAAACCCTATGGCGTATTTTTTCGTCTATAACATAAGGATTTACTTGGTAAGAGTCTTTTATATGTGATTTATTTAAAATTGTATCAAATTTCATTGCAACATATTACAACATGCTATAATTATATTACATTCTGTTTAATTCTATATTTAAAATATATCAATCGCTCTCGAATTATTAAAAATAATGAATAACAAACTTTTAATTATGATATTTTCAGTTTTTTATATTGATGTAGGTAAAAAACTGTGTTTTTCACAATTTTATTAATTAACTAAATACTAAAACCGATACTGATTAAATTTATTTATGTATAAAATAACAATATATAAAACTACATTTTAATTTATAAATATTCCGTTTTGTTTTATTTTTAATCACTTTTATTAGAATACTATTTTATTAAAATCATTACAGATTCCATAAAACGTATTAAATTTTAAACGTATATATTTAATATATCTAAATTTACTAATTACATCTTTTAATTTAATAAGAAGTACACTTCATTTTACAGATTAGATACATAAATCTCGTTTATGGATTTAATCAATTTTCATTTGTTCCCTAAGGTCTCGACAGATTATTTTTAGATTTATCGTAAAATAAAACTTTAATTAGTAGACTTTACATAAACGTAAATTGTGAAAACCAGTTACACGTAAAACAATTAAAAGTCTTTGTTTTTATGATGTTTAAAGTAAATACTGTAGTTAAATCTGGTTTTATAAATAACATACATATTATTAAGTTGAGCGGTATCATTTATCATATATCATTAAATATTCATATATCATTTTAATGTAAATTAAATAACTTTATTTATAAATTTACTCTCTGAGATAAAATAAATAAAGCTTTTACTCTGAACAGTTATACATAATAATAGAATATTATTTATCACGTTACCAGAGTAGATAAGTATTTCCACGAAACAAAGGGAAACTGCTCTAGTAATTTTCTGATTTCATGAAGGAAAACCGCGGTAAAAACCTTAATTAGAGTAGGATTATAAAATTTATATATAAATTATAAAATAAAAAAAATCTGATGTGGACACCAAATGACTTCCTTGTACGCCTAATACACATTTTTAAAAGAACATAAAATTTTATTTCATCAATAACTTCTGATTTTTTTTCATATTTTTTGTTTTGTTATTATTGAATTATTATTTATTGTTTTTTATTTTTTTATTTTTTTTTTACAATCAGAGGTTAATAATTATTAATAAATCAATATATCTAAATTTAAAAAAAAAACCTTAAAAAAATGAAATGAAGTTAATTCGAACAGAGGTGCCTTTCCCTTGCAAGATCCAAATATTTCATTAATTATATATAATTTTATTTGGCTATAACACTGGAAGCAATGAAAATACGTACAACTTATGATATATCGTTGAAAAGCTCTTAATGAAGGTTTGTTACTACAGTTAAGAAAAAGTCCAAAATTCAATTTTTTATGATTTTACGCATTTTGGACACTTTTGATCCAGTCGATTGCAATTAAAAGGGAAGGTGCACGCACAAATAGATGTTACGACAGTCCTAAATCCAGAATTTCAACATTCTACGGCTAATCGTTTTTTTAGTTACGTGAGATACGTGTGACGTCTGTACATACGTACGTACAGACGTCACACCGAAACTAGTCAAAATGGATTCAGGGATGGTCAAAATTTATATTTCCGTTGAAATCTTAAAAACCCAAATCTGAAACCGAGCTGTGTTTATTATAATATTAACATGAATATATTAATGTAAACAAAAAACAAATTTAATAATAGACAATTCGGAAAGATTTAACTAAAGTTATTTGAGCATATATATCTATATATATATATATATATATATATAGAACCACGCGCGCGCGTGTTTGTGTTTGTTTTGTGCGTGTGTATGTGTGTGCGTGTGTGCATGTATGCGTGTAAAAAGGGAACTCAGCAGAAAATTCAGATTTTAATTCTAATTTTTTAAATAGTATTATTTTGAACTCGTGGGCAGAGTAATACTGTTTCTATTTTAAAAGAGTAATCTTTTGATTTTATCTTATATCAACGTACAAGAGGATCTTTTATTTCGGTCATTAATTTGTCAAAATAGCTACAGAAGCTAATTAAAGACTCTTTCGAAGCATACTTAACCATTTCGATTGTCCCAAAAGCCATTTTAATCATCTACAAAAGAAATGTTGCATTTTAACTAATAAAATATTATTTTTATTGTGAATGAAAATAAATCGATTTAATTCACAATTTTTGATTATCTGAAAACCATAAGTCCATATATCTAGATCGAACAGAAGTAATTCCTATTAAATCCATGTCACATGAACGTCTCGTATTGATGTGCTAATAAAATAATTTTCCTTTAGGCTAATCATACCATAATTTTTTCCGTTAAAAAAATAGGCCTTTCGTTTACGTTTTAATTTCAATTGATAAGCAAATTATTGTTTTTTTTTTTTTTTTTATAAGCTTGCAAGTTGTTTCAACAATACATTATGATGTAACTGGATATAATTTTTATATTGGCTATTTTCAAATGGTCGGATAAACAAGTAAATATCTACATTAAAAAATATATTTAACCCAGTTGTAAAATTCTAGTCACATTTAAACCAAAATGCCGACAATTATTAAGAAAAATATTTTATTAATGAAACATATCTTTCTTATTAATGAAATATTGCTATGTCTTTTTACATACCAGCGGCAAAAAAGCACAAATTAAAGTTGAAATTCGAAAGATACACTCGAATTTGGCTTGGCTGGTCTCAAACACAGAATATTTCGGGAAATTTTCAATGTACTATATCAAAAAATGAGGTTTTTAAATTTTTAATTCTTTATCGTTAAACCTATTTTGAGTTTTAGAAGGTTCTATTTAAGAATATAAATTTTCATCGATTACGTAAAAAATATTTCCTTTCTCCTTCTTTTTATTAAAAGGAATTATTTGAAAAAAAAAAATTATTAAATAAACAGCAATATGCCTCAAATACTAAATGACACAATCTCCATAAGAAGTCCTCAAAACGAAAAATTTATAAGAAATTCTTTTTTTCTCCACCATCAAGAATAGATGTAAAATTTCAAAATTTGGAATCTAATTTCTCCAGGAAGTACAGTCAATGTAGAAGGTTTCAGCCTAAATGAAAGGCTATCATTCCTGCACTTGAAATCAATTAATAAAGGTAAAATAACATATTAATAATTTTTTTTTAAATCTCTAAAAAATTATTACGTAAAATTTAAATGTACAATCATTTTTTATTGTTACTGATAATATTATTGTTATTCCTAAAATTCTCTAAAACGACTAACTTGATTATCTGACCTTGATCACTCATCTAGACATTCATAAATTTGACACAAATGGAAACAAGCAATTGACAATTTGATTGCAAGTGGTTTTGAACAAACCAATCATCATGCCATATAGTGGGTAATTAATGGAGCATTGTGCGTACTTGTCGCTCTCGGTCGGCTATGTAGAATTACACCTAATACATGTATGTGTTAATGCAAGAGTCTAATATCATTAACTAAACATTAAAAAACAAATATTATGCATCGATCTAGAGAATAATAAAATTATCCATAAAAATTTATAAAATTGTATTTACGTATTAATTAAATGATAACCAATATTATTTTTCAGTAATATTGACTGTAATCATTTTACTAATTTCTAATAAGTTATTTTTTTACGAGAAAAAGAATTATTCTACGTAATGGTACTAAATAAAGCAAGGAATAAAAAATGTCCTTAAAAAACCAAGGAAATTAAGCATCTGATATCAGAATAGAATAAAATTACGTAATCAGTTTTATCTTATCTTTAATTTAAGGTTCAGCATTCTTTACTTGAGTTAAGGTATAAATAATTAAAGAATGAAAGATGAATTAAAAATATTTATTTATTTTAAAATTACTAATAATTATAAACAGTGTTTTTCAGGACACAAAAATGGAAGAAACATTACTTACTTAAATAATACTTAAGTATAAATTTTAAAAGAGTAATAAAATAATAAATGTTTATTTAAGAAAAAAGATCTTAATAAATAAAATTTTACGTAATAACATTTACCAGGAAATAAAAAAAATATTTTAAAAAAAGATGACAAATACAATAAATGTTTATGACTTCTGATGATGTAAATAGGGTAAAATTAATTATTCGTTAAAAAGATTTGACAAAGTTAAGGAATTTAAATACTTGAACTACAACAAATGCGAGTAACTTATTTAAAGAAACTAATTAGAAAATCGTATCCATTTTGCCATCGCATTGTAAATGTTTATAAACATTAACATAATTACAAAATATTTTTCGTTTATTATTTAATTACAGAGTAAACAACTTGCTGACGCCCAGTAACAGTTACTGATGGATGATAATGGACTGTTTTAGCGTATAAACATTCCATGCCTGATGAGGACTCATACCGGGAACCTTCGGAAGAAAGACATTCTTCTCTCTCTTTCACACCCCACGTTGGAGAACAGTAAAATGAAAATACATTAAGTATTTTTGGCCATGTTTATACTTATGGATGTGAAGTATGGATTTTAACGGAAAAAAATTGAAAATATGTTAAGAAAATATTTGGGTCAATTAGGTGAGAGATATTTGGAGTATTTGAAAAATAAAAACTGAGGATTTACATAAAACTTTCTTATAAAAATAAACCTTTTTTACTTTCTTGGTATCATAGATCTAGATCTGCAAGAAGGAAAGCATGATAATCAGTCAAAAAATGGGGTATGGGTTTCCTGCACTTCTCGATGTTTCGTGACCCATGAACTCCAAACATCAAAAGAAAGTGGAAATAATGTTCGTACGTACGTATGGGTGTTGGCGTGTTTGAAGGTTAATAACTTTTGACTGGATAAATCAATCTAGATGAAAGTTGGCATATAGATTTGTGTATACGGGACACTTGGTTCGTAAATGCTTAGGGTCAATGTCTCCAGGGGGTGCGATAGATGTTTCCTTGGGGGTCGCTTTTCTTATAACTAACATAATCCCTTTCTATCTTAAGTTCAGTACATTATGTATACATGCTTATATTACCATTTAAAAATAAATGTTTTACCCCCAAATTCTCTCCTTTCACAAAAATCGAAAAGCTATCTTTTTATTTATTACATATTTTTTTTAACTTACCCCCAAATTCTTTCCTTTCATAAAAATCGAAAAGCTATCTTTTTATTTATTACATATTTTTTTTAATCGAATCTATTTTATGTCTTCCTAAGCATAGTAGTGCAAGTGATTCAAAAAAACTATTTTTGATGCTACATTAGGGGTGGGAAAGTCGATCAAAGTTTAAAAATATCGATTTTTTTAAATTCTTTACAATTTCAGTCTACTTAAATTTTTAATTATAACCAGTGCCATAAAAGTGTAATTTTGTTATTAGCTTCTTTTTCTTTCACCAATTTCCTAAGGACAAATACATTTAATAACTTACAAAAATAACATTAGTAGTTTAAACAAAAAATATTTTTCTCTTACAAGCTTATATAAGTGGTTGATTGCCTGGCCTGCGGATCTTATGGCCTGCAGTTGATTGAAAAAGAAAATGAAAAAATAAGTGTATTTTTCAATGTATTGACGAATTAATTTTCTTTTTTCTTTTTTAGTGCTACTCTATCTAGGTTTTCTCTATAGTTTTCCTTAATCCAGAAGAAAACTCTAAAGAAGTGTATTTTGTTTATTTTTGGGATAGTTCCCTGCCAATTGTGACTTAATTTTGATACGAATAATTATGTACTGTTATGAAGAAAATATTTATATTTCTTTTTGGATTGATAATTATTATTCAGTTACACATACATTTATATGTTATATTAATTCATTATCATACAGGATAAAAATCGTTCTTTTTCTTTTCTCCTTTAAATTTCCTAAGGTTTTTTGCGGTATTATTGTTCGTTGCTAGTTTATCCTTCTTAATATTTTTAATAGGCTCCCGTTTGATTTTCTCATTAAATTTTTCAATAGTGTAATAAAAAAATAATTTTAAAATAGTGCTACAATTATATTAGGTATTTTCTTTTAACAAGTAATATAAAATTACACGTCAAAAACCTTGCAAGGAGCATAATTGTTTTAAAATAGATTTTTTAGGCAAAATCAATGATTTTTATGCAAGGAGAATAATTGTTTTAAAATATATTTTCTTCAAAATTTATAAAAAGATTAAGTTAACTTTTTTACAACCAGATACCCATGACCATCGATAGAAAAGCCAGATATTAAGAAATTACACATGGAAAAAAATAAATAAGTTGAAGGAATGGAAAGATTAATTTCACCGAATGATTATAGGTTTCAAATTGATTTACCCAGTGTACCAGAAAATTATAAGATAGACTTGATATGAGTTCCGTTTACAAATAATATGTAACAAGATAAGGTGTACAAATATGGTTTTGGTGCAGAGAACACGATTACATGTTATCAGCAAGTACCATTGGTCCGCATGTAATGAGCGACTGAATTTCAGATTGCACACTTCAACCGGGGTGTGAGGTTGATTGAATGACTAATGGCGTGTACTCCCTCACGTAGAAGACGATAACGCTGTTTGCTTAGTATTGGCTTGTGCATGTCAATATATCGATATGGAATACCGTTCTCTCATTGGCTAAAGTAAAGTATCATCCTTTCTCTAAGAACTATTAAAATAAAATATATCTAATATTCACTTTTGTTATACCAGCGTATATTAATGTACGCATAAATCGATGTTGACACCTTTAGCATCGATTTAAATAAATGTGAATACAATCTATTGTTACGATTGTAAATCGAGAGGTTTTTAAAAATTATTACCCATGATACTTTTAAAAAATGTATTTTTTATAAATACTTTAAAAGAATCTCTAAAGTTCTTTTATCTGTGCATATTTAGCGTAAAATTTAGCGCAGGAACATAATTTATTTCCAATGAAGTCAGTAGACTGGTATAATAATAAAAAATTTATAAAGTTGTACTAAAAATATTTTTTACACCTAAATTGTACATGAATAGAAAAAAGGTAATTTATAACAAAATCTTTTCAGATAATATATGGTTGAATTTGGGATAATTTTTTTTTTCTACCTAAGAAAAATATGTTTCACCGATTTGTATTTATTCGTAAATTTTTGTTTTATTTAACAGATATGTTTATATTCCTCAAAACTTTACGGTTTAGTTTAGTAGTGCTCAACACTATTGACTGTGGCACTGATTTTGTTTTGTTTCTAATCTAAATGTACAAAACAAAAATTAGTTTAAATTAGAAAGCATATTATTAAAACGAAGAATAAGAAGGAGGATTGTATATAAAATGCTAAATAACAATTTATAGAAAAAAATACTGTAATGTTTTGTGAAAAATTAAATGATAAAGAAAATTTTAAACTAAGATAGATAAACGTAATTTACCAGTAATTACAGAATTTTTTTCTTTAGAAAATAGAATTACCAATAATGCAGACATCAAAAGCAGACTTATCATAAAAAAGGACTATCTCATGACAAAAAAAACGATTACTTGTATCAATTAGAGGTTTAAAAATTGAAATAAATTTTTAAATTTAATTACAACGATGAACTCTATTTTAAAACAGACTCACGGACGTCATACGAAACGTCATTTAACAGGAATGAGCCCGAAATTACTAACCCAGTAGATTTTTGAAAACTTAATAGAGATAAAATTAAAATCAGTTGGTTCAAACAGATCAAAAAGGATGTCAGAAATGCAGATATAAAAAATATAGAGAATAGAAACATATCCTGAAGGGTTTATGAAAGGATTCATAAAAGAAACAGAGAATGTGATGATTACAGGATGTCATAAGAGATAAAGAAACTAGACAGATTGAAAATGAAAGATAGTTGAAAGAATAGGAAACCGACTAGAAATTACTATTAAAAGTTATCCTATAGTGACCGGTGACGATCCAATAATAAAAAGATTCTTAGAAAGACTTGTGCGGATCGAATCATTTTATAATAATGAAACATGGTCATTGTAAAGGTAAAACGTAGAGGTCATTACAATGTAATATACCTTAGCATAATGGAAATTAAATAAATTCAAAATGAAACTTTCTAAGATGAATAAGAGGGAAAAATTTATCAAATAGAATTTTGTAGATGACTGGAATAGTAAGTAATACATTAAGATATTCAGAATAATTATCTGTAATACAAGAACGCTTGGAATGTAAAACATTTTGGAAGACGAAAAAGATAAAAATATATATAACAGATAATGGAGAATGCAGGACCATAGCAAGTTTATTAAGATTAAAAGTTTTTCATAAAATAGATGGAATGGAGAATAACATCAAATCAATCGCATTATGACAAAAAAAAAACCTTTAAAGTGAATAACTTTATAAAGAGTTAATATTTGGTAAATGGAGAAAGAAGAATGGTATACTTTGTCGTAAGGATATAAAGAAAGATGTTAGAAACGAAGAAGAAAGTTAGAATACTAGAGGTAAGAATGTGATAAGAACAAGAGAAAATTATTAGAAAAAATAAAAATACAAAAATCTCTCAACTGTATAAAAAGACAACTTTTTTTCGTTTATTCCCGATAACTGTGATAAATGTGAAACAGCAGCCCACACGTAACATCTAAAAAACTATTTCCAATTTTTGAAGTTCTATGCCAACATCAGGAGATATTAGTACAAGATAAAGAAGAACTACGTTACACTCTATGCAAAAGGAATGTTTGATTAACGGACCAAGATGATAATTAATTGTTAGGAGAAAAAATATCAATTGCTGGTCAATATTTAGTTATTATTTCAATGTTAAAATTCAAACCAACATGTCGTCACCACCATGCTAAAGTAACGAATGTGAAAATTCGCATTTTTCAGATTTGTTATTCAACTACTTATCTGAACGTCCTGCATCCTGTTAGTCTTGCTAGCCCATAAGGTGCTAGTACCGAAAGGACTTCAGCGGACGGTATGAAGGGGAATAACGTCGGGAGCACCAGGCTCAAAAAGCTTAATCTCCCACGGTCAGACCCAGTAATCAATTGAAAACGCTGGTCCAAACGAATGAGACCGCAAATCACCAAATCCGTCCATAAATAAAAATTAAAACTTGTAACTGACATTAAAAAAACCCTTGAAACACGCCCGATTACAGAATCATACCGCAGCAAGGGACATTGTCCATGCTCTGCGATTCTTAGGGAGAAATGATGATACTCTCGCCATTCTTGAATTCCGTTCCATCCTGTTAGCTAAACCGCATGAGAAAGGTTTTCTTTTAAGGTTATTTAGTAGCTGAAATGAAGTCGCAGAAGAATTAAGGCAAGATTTCAGGATTCATTTAAAAACAAAAATATATATATTTGCTTTCATTATAAATTAATACCGACTAATATTATTGATTTGCTATTTAACACACACGGACTTCATTGTAAATACAGTTAAACTAAATCATATTTATATTTAAAAACCGCAAATCCCTTTGCAAATGTTATGGATTTTATATTCAAAACAAATGGCGTAATGAATTGGACTGTGTTCTGAAAGTAATAATCTGAAATGTAATCGATAGAAATTTTACGAATTTATGAAATCCCACAGTACACATTCAATTGTATTAAAATTTCAAAACAGGTAACATGTTACGAAACCTTATATCATCTTACTTTTCAAATACGTGTATATTTTGACGGGTAATCGTAGAAATACATGCTTAAAATATTTATAAATTTTCAATAAAATTTTTAATGGCAAAGGCTTAAGTACGAATCAATATACGATTAAGATACCGGTTTGATTGATTGTAAGTAGTAGAAAAAATTTGTGAAAATTTATATATCACTGGCTCCTTCTAAAACAGTCAATTAACGTGCGTAAAAACAATAGTATATTACAAAAACCTCATTTACTCCTTCGATACCAAAGCTGATAAAAAAAACACCAATGACAAATGACAACACACATTCATTCTTGCGTATCGCGTATACAAAACATAGGTTTCACCGCCCCGAAAGATTACTTCAGTACTTAACCAATCAGAATATCGCATTTTCCTTAGCAATCGAAATTACGGAAACGATTGACCAATTAAAAAGTCACTAATTCTCACCTATCGGAACTGTAAAAAAGACTGAATAGTGATAACGTAGTAATTTCCAACCAATCATAATCCTTGTTCTTTAACCAATCATAAGGTGAGAATAAAACTTACCAACTGGAACAAAACAATTTTTGTCCGATAAGGTAGGTGTACCGTCTCTGAATATTGATAAGATTATATTATATACAATTAAAAATGTTACATTTATATCAGATACAAATACAAAGACTGACAACTAACCAACCAGAAAAGACTTCATTTTGATGAAACAAAAGAAGGGGAGTTTATCGACATTATTTTATTAGAAAATCATAAAAACAATATTTGCTAACCAATCCAAATTCATATATTAATCAATATTTGTGCAACCTACTGTATCCATTTATTGCATGTTTTCAATTTAATACGTAAAATATGTGTTTTTATAGATTTATACTTTTGAAAATTCCATAGGGAACCTCCGAGTCACAGGTAAGCATTACTTCAGAGAATGAAATGAATGATTTGTAGCGTATGTGAAAATGCCATGCCTGACCGGGATTCGAACCCGGTCAGGCATAGCATTTTCACACACGCCACGGTTCCATAGGGAACCTGTCTGCACACAAAATAACGTATTAGATGTTTTTTATGTATTCCTCAACTTAATATCGATATCTTTAGAACTCGCGTGAATAGTATACGGATTTTTCCGGAATTTAGAATTAAATTTACATATTTATAATTCACTTCACTTTTTTATTTTACTAGTTGAGAAAATCTAAAGTCCTATAGCGGGTTTTAATTTGTTTTGTTCACCGGAAAGAAAATTAGTCGATACAAAATATCGTCACCCATGCCTAAGTAACGAACGTGAGAAATCGCTTTTCAGATTCGTCATTTTACTACTAATTTGTACGTCCTGCATTTTGTGTGTGGTACATTATCCAATGTATCTCTTTTAGGAAGGCTAGTTTAAATCACTTTTTCGAATATGTCATTTTGTGGCATTACTCTGCATTTAACGAATAACTCACTTTCGTGAATTTACAATATTTTTTTATATTCTTCTTGTATGTAACTATTTTCAGAGTCACGATGTGCTACAAAGGTTGTTTTCAGTGGTACGTGTTGTGGTTCATTTTAAACGTACGACTGTAATATTTAAATCGTTCAAAGTATAACAGTATTAATAAATACTCTTTTCACAAGTCTCTATCTGATTCTATTCCGGACAAGTAATATATAAACATTTCCACTCATTAGAAACAGTATAAACCCGGCGTGTGATTTTCATTCGTCAAATTGAAGTAGATAAGCCGAAAAGAAAAGTTGTCTCACTGGTAATTCTAGAAAATCGTTGACAAAAAATACTCTTTTCTGTATCAAAATGAAAAACACACCGGTATGCAGGGAATTCTTTTTGAATACAATGGGGATCAATGAAGTAGTAAAAAGAGCGGCATTTAAAAATTTGTTTCATACTGGAGTTTTTGAATCTGAGAAAAGAGGGCACAAACCTCTTTTGTGTAGTGATGATGATATAAATTTTATTAAACAACACATTCTTTCGTTTCCAGCCCTAGAATCTTACTATTGTCGGCTAAATTGAATTTATCTATTTATATGCATAGCTTAACATAAGACTGATGTATAATATGTACGCAGGTAAATGTAAGGAAAAAGGGAGTAAGTGTTTTTCGTTTGAAACTTACCGTAAATGTTTCAGAACGTACAAACTCAAATTGCATAATCCTAAAAAACACTTTTTCAAAACATGCTTAAAATTCAATGAGAGCAGTGAGTTTGAAAAAATGAACACAAAAACCTACGAGGAGGTTATAAATAGAAAAGAAGCTGCCAGGAATCGAAGGGATAAGGACAAGTCAGCGGAAGCAGTAAAAAATATTGATGTTCTGGCATTAAATTTTGAACATTAGGCTGTCTTGTACACACCAAAAGTTGGCCCTGTACCATTCTTTTATGTTCGAACCCTACAATTTAACGATTTAAAATTTAAGAAACGCGGACGTCCACTGTTACACTTGCGATGAAACTGAAGGGAATCGAGCCAATAACGAAATTTCTTCTTGCGTTTTCAAATATACAATGTCGAAACCTGATTGTCCATGTCAGTGATGTCGGCCAGTTGTGGTCAACATAAGAATTACAATTTTATGTGCAGGTGTATTTTACTGCATGCAGTAAACACCAATAAAAAACTACAAACTATAGTTCATGTTTATTTTGAACCCGGACACAGTCAAAAGGAGTGCAAATCGGCCCGCTTTAAAATAGAATTAAGAGCGTAGCATGTATCCGTTTATATTCCACAAGATTGGGTACAGATTACATATTATTATTGGCTCGAGCAAAGCCTCATCCTTTTGCCGTTACCAAATTATTACATGATGATTTCTTAAATTTAAATCCTACAAATTTCCGAATAATCAATCAACAAAAAAAGGTTAAGAAGGGTTAAAATAACCTTTCAAACAAACACTGGACGAAGCAAAGTCTCAATCTGAACCACGATTTACTTTTTACGATTTTGTTTGTTTTCAGTACCGGAAATCAGTTAAGAATAAAAGACTGGTAAAAACAAGATGATGAGGCCGAATTTCAAACACTAATTTTGAAACATAAAAGAACACAAAGACAAGAAATCAAACCTGATGTTGCACATAAAAATAAACTTGCTATTTCTATGTAAAAAAAAATTGTAGCATATATGCGAACAATATTTAAGTTCCCGGTCATACCATGTGTTCTACGAATATTTGCCATCGTCGGAAGATACCCGAACCAGACGAAGACGAGAAAGAAGTTGAAGAAGAATAAGATAAAACAGAAGGAAAATAATGGTTTTTATAAATAAATGTTAGTATTAATCATGTTATTTTGTATTTTTATTAATTTTTCATATAGATTTTTTATTTTTTATTACCTTAATTTTTATTTTTTTTTTACTTAATTTATTTTTTAATAAATTTACGAATACTCACATAAACCATATTAAAAAAGGATAAATGGAAAATAGTATGGTATATTTAAAACCTTATTGTCGCTAATGGAAAAGTAGTTACTCTACTCGGTAACAGTTTTTTAAAATAAAATTGTGTAACTGTAATTTTGACATCTTTTCATAACATTTTGTACTTTTTGTATATTTTAGTATGTCGGTTTACTTCTTACAATTATTATTCTGCTTTAATGTTTTGTACCTTTATTTAAATTTTTCTATTATTTCAAATAAAGTAATAAACTTACACATTACATTGAATAAGGTATACGTTACAATGAATAACTTCAAATTATTTAATGATTCCTGCAATCCTTTATCAATACTCATTAAACGGAATAAACTTAGCAGACAAAATGAAGAAAAAAATTGTTTGCGAAGTAAACTGACGAATATGGTACATTCGATAATTTATATTTTTCAAGTTGTTAGACTAAAATTGTCGCATTAATGCAGAGTATCGAATTTTATTTTAATTTACTTTTACAACAATATTAATATTCATTTAAAGGTAATAATGTAAATAATCTACAAAGAATGAGGTAAGGAATCAAACTAATCTTCAATAATTGAATAAAAATGATGAGCCTGTTTATAATTTAAAATTGAAACTGTTTTTTGTTTGCTCTCCTGAAAAGTTGAATTTTTCACGTTCGTTACTTTAGCATGGTGGCGACGATATAGAATAACAAGAAGAGAACTGAATACTGAACAAAGAACAAAATGATAAAAGAACTCGTGAATAAATCGACAAAAAATAAAATATATCCATAGCAGCTTATTCATCTTATAATTCCATTCCCTCGCAAATTTTAACTAAGCTCCTTTTAGGTGGATTTCATAAGAAAGCTACCTATTGTAATGGGTACCATGATTCGACTTTGCGTTTCACATCACCCAGACCTCAAAACCACAGTCAACTCAAAAGTTTTATATATGTATTTCACTTTTAATTGCCGTAATTTTTCGCCAATCAGTTTCAAATTCTTCCTAAAAAATAACTCGTTCCAAGATCTTGGTGAAGTTCGTTAAGGGCCAAAATCGGACCATTGGGGTGGGAATAATCGGAAATGGGGGTCGAAAAAGCCCTCCTTTTTCAAAAAAATAAAATATCGCTATAACATTATTATTGAGTTAAATAAAGAATTCGTTTAAAGTTTGTACTATTCTTTGGATAAGGGTATCTAAGTATCACCAACCATTGGCTCCGGAGGTTGACAAAATGGGGTTTCGAAGACAAATAGAATCATATTTCCCTTAATAGGCACAGTATCGAATCGATTTAAAGTGGTCGTTAGTTCTGAAAAACATTACCTAAAAGTTTTGTTTGAAGCAATTTTTGACATGACCAACCCTTACGGTAAGCGATGAGCTAAATGTTGCTGGAATTGTAAGAAGATGGGGCTTGTCGTATGCTAAACATGTGAAACTTTTTTCACGTGCAAACATTGTCGTATTGAGTAAAGTTGCAGTTTTTCTTAACTTTAAGGTGGAAATCTTTTTTATCCCCTACTTTTTCCTGTTTAGCCTCCGGGAATTACCGTTTAGGTATTACTTCAGAGGATGAATGAGGATGATAGGTATGAGTGTAAATGAAATATAATCTGGTACAGTCTCAGTTCGATCATTCCTGAGATGTGTGGTTAATTGAAACCCGACCACCAAAGAACACCGGTATCCACGATCTAGTATTCAAATCCGTAAAAAAGTAACTGCCTTTACTAGGAATTGAACGCTGGAACTCTCGACTTCCAAATCAGCTGATTTTTGTAGACGCGTTCACTACCAGACGAACCCGGTGGATTTTTTATACCCTACTTAGCACCGATGAAATTTACCTCCGCCTTCCGGCGTGCCGAAAGGGATTTTTTGAGACACATTTCTCTACTCACCTGCTCAAAAATAAAACTAATAGTTTTATTAAGTTAAGTTCGTTATTAAGTTACGTTTTCTAGCACATAAGTGAGTTGTGGCAACTATATTAATTAAATTATAATATTCCGTGTTTAGCACTTCACTTAGTTTCCCCTACTTTCAAAGTTCTTTCCATATCTTACTTATAAATTAATAATTTCTTACAAATAAAATGTAATTGTTTAACAACTTAACAATTGTTTAACAATGTAATTATAAAATATAGTAATATATTATTGTTTTAATGTACCATTGTAACTATATAACAATGTACCATTGTTTAATTTAATCACAATTAAAATTTAATTTCAAAATCACAATGGCATAAGACCATTCTTGTGCCCTTTTGATTTATTATTTTTTCTTTAGTTTTGTTATGAAAAGCAGATATATATATATATACATACACACTTAAGCACTTAAACCAATTCCGTAATTATTAATTAAAATGTATTAAGCGACTGAATAATAACTTTGTGAAACAGAATATATTTTTGCTTAAAATTACCTAGAGCTGAATTACTTCTTTTATCTTAACAAAAGTATTTGCATGAGTCTAAATTTCTATTCCACAAAGAAGTATAACGGTACAAAACATATACAGTTACTCATTCGAACACCAAATGTAATGCATAAGTAAGATTGACATACTAAATATTTTATTCCAATTAAATATCCTTATTATTTTGGATGAGTGCCGACTACTGCTGAATGAATGAGAATAACAAAAATAATTAAATTATAACAGGCAATAATAAAGGTCACTTCTAGTTAGCAAGAAGTTTGATTATTTGATCCCATATTCCAGGATTTTCTCTATATTTTCGTGTTACTATGGTTTACAGTGAATTGTTTAAACTAATCCACTTTTTCATTTACTTTGCTTACACAATTCCCTCCATCTTTGAAGTGTTATTTTTTTCTTTCTTCCATCTAGGGATATTTTTTCCGTTGATTTATTCTTCCTGTAACCCTCTAATTTTTTTAAATATTTTTCCCACTGGTGAACATTCTTTGAAAACTTGTTGGGTTAAGCCCTTACAGTTTATATTGATTTTTTTTAGAATTTTAAAGTGTGTAAGTAGCCTTTCTTGGGTTCATTCTTTGTAGGTGACCGTAGAAAAATATTTTTCTTTTTCTCTATAATTATGTACAGTTAATTATTGTGTCTTCTTTTGCTTACTTTTCCGTCCTTGATGAGTCCTAGGAGACCTTTCTGGGTATTATTAGTTTTTTTTTGTAATTCAAGAAGTTTGTTAGTACTTCGCCGGTATAATCCGCAGACGGCGAAGTCAACGAACTATGTTTACAGTTCTCAACATGACCTAACCTAAAAGTGAAATGGAAATGGAGAAAAAATTAAGCATGAAAACAATATATTTCAGTTCAGTTAATAAATTGTAATAATAAATCCGTAAGATAACAATCAGTAATTCATAAAAAGTTAAATAATAATCTAACAAAACGCAGTGATATCCAAAAAAAAATTACAATGAAATTATAAACGGTACGGTAATAGTCTCGCAGATATCGTTTCTTTCGCTCAAAAAATAAAAATTATTATAATATAAATAAAATAGTTTTTAACTAAATGATACTAATATCAACTAAGGTAAGAGACACTACATATCTATTATCAAAATCATTTTTTAATTTAAAATTAAAAAAAAAATACATGTTAAATATATGTAATAGACAATAGATATGCAATAATAGATAATAAACAATGTTTATGCGTTCCATCTAATAAGCAACAAATAGAAAAATTAGTTACAAAACTCTTGCCGGCCCGATTTCATTTGTTAAACAACTATTAATCATAAGAATTATATTATTTCGGTAAATGTGTTAGTTTTTTTTTTTGTCCTCAGTCATTTGACTGGTTTGATGCAGCTCTCCAAGATTCCCTATCTAGTGCTAGTCGTTTCATTTCGGTGTATACTTCCTACATCCTACATCCCTAACAATTTGTTTTACATATTCCAAACGTTGCCTACCTGTACAATTTTTTCCTTCTTTCCTGACCCTCTAATATTAAAGCGACTATTCCAGGATGCATTAATATGCGGCCTATAAGTCTGTCTCTTCTTTTAACTATATTTTTCCAAATGCTTCTTTCTTCATCTATTTGTCGCAATACCTCTTCATTTTTTACTTTATCCACCCATCTGATTTTTCACATTCTTCTATAGCACCACATTTCAAAAGCTTCTAATCTTTTCTTCTCAGGTATCCGATTTTCTTCTCAGGACGATCGGAGTGATGGCGAAAAATTCGGTTTTCAGATTTCAACAGAAATATCCATTTTGACCATACCTGAATCCATTTTGACTAGTTTAGGCGTGACGTCTGTATGTACATATGTATGTACGTACGTAAGTGTGTATCTCGCGTAACTCAAAAACGATTACCTGTAGGATGATGAAATTTTGGATTTAGGACTGTTGTAACATCTAGTTGCACCTCCCCTCTTTATTGCAATCAGTGAACCAAAAGTGTCCAAAAAAGCCTAAAATTCAAAACCATTTGGATTTTGGAGTTTTTCATAACTGCAGTAATAAGCACTGATTGAGGGCTTTCAACGATTTATCATAAGTGATATTTATTTTCATTGGTTCCAGAGTTAACCAAATACAATTTTAATTAATGAAATATTTGGTCTTACAAAGAGAAGGCACATCAGTTCGAATCAGACTTCATCTCCTTTTTTTAACTTTTTTTATTTTAATTTAAATATATTGATTTATTAATAATTATTAACCTTTAATCGTAAAAAAAAATTACAATAAATAATAATTCAGTAATAATAAATAAAAAAAGAAAATATCAGAAGTTATTAATGAAATAAAATTTTATGTACTTTTCATTTTAAAACAATGTGAATATGGAATTTAATTGACGTACAAGGAAATCATGTGGTGTCCACATCAGATTTTTTGCTTATTATATAAACATTGTTTATTATCTATTATTTTATATCTATTGTCTATTACATATATTTAATATGTTTTTTTTAAATTCTAAATTAATAAAAGATTTTTATAATAGAAATGCAGTGTCGTTTTGTTAAAAACAGTTTTATTTATATTACTGAAATTTTTGTTTTTGAGCGGAAGAAATATATATTTTTTCTTTTTTCTGTTCACCCTCCGGAACCGCTGTCAGAATTACTTTAGAGGATGAAGTGTAGTCTTGTACAATCTCAAGTCGACCGTTTCTAAGATTTGTGGTTAATTGAAACCCAACCACCAAAGAACTCCTGTATCCACGAAGAAATAATATCTGCGAAACTTTTCCCATACCGTTTACAGTTTCATTGTAATTTTTTTTGGATATGAAGAAGGTTCTTGTTAAAGTTATGACATTTGATTGTATGTAGAGCTTCAGGATAAACGACTATATCGTAATATTTTAATTTTGATGTTCCGTCGTGAATTCTATGTTCTTGTAGAAGATCTGCAATCCTGTCTTTACTGATTGTTCTTTTAGTATGGTTATTTACTTCGTTGATGTCTCTATTAAATTTGATATTACAGCCTATGTGAATACTAGACCAGTCTTTTGTTAAGTATTTTTTCTTGTATGTCGATAATTTTGTGTTCTTCTCCTTTTCCTCCATTCTCTAATAACTTATTTCAGTAAGAAATTAAAATGGAGAGGTAAGAGTCCATCACGTTGTTCTTCAGTCAAAGATGGTTTTGAGATTTCCCTTCAGAGCTTTATTTATTCATAAACTTATCCAAAGCTTTAAATCCCATGAATTTTGTAGTATCAATAAAGCTTATTTAATCGTATATCTCCAGGCAGCATAATAATTTAGATTGAGCATGTCGTTCTTATTGCTTCATTTTGTTGTTAAAATTTTTTAAATTTCTGTTACATTCAGATCGGAGTGTAGAGTATCTCTACAATCTCCATTAATATTTTCCTTTTCTTAACAAAATTCTCAAATATTTTTCTCTACTAAACAATCCTTCTGTGTATTCTTCTACCTGTTAACTCTTCCTTCACCCCACAACAAAGTTTTATTATAATTTTATTATAGAATGAAGAAAAGAAAGAAAAATTAATTGCCTAAGGGAAAACCTAGGCGATAATTATTGTTGAGTTTTGTGGGCCATACACACGCTTGTCGTTTTGTGTTTATCTTCGAATTTTAACGTATTATGACAAGTACGATATTTTTAAATGATCTGTTTTGACAAGACTAATCTTCTGACTTTATCGCTATTTGGAGGTATCGTGGGAATATATTTGTTTTGGGACTAGAGCTAACGACCACAGTAGCCGATGACCCCTCAGAAAAAAATAAAAAAAGCAAATATCGGAAACTTTACATCCTCAAATATACTCTCAGCTATGTTCAGTGTACAGTGGTATTCGCCAAATTTCTTCCATTAATCATAGCATGTCTTAGAGAAAGTATCATTTTTGAAGAGAGATAATCCTTTGTTATAAACACTTCCTTCTTAGGATTCGTTAAATTTCTTCTTGGAAGTTCAATTTTTTTATCCGACTAAAGCCGAGTGAAAAAATTTAATGATTACGGTCAGGGTACTCTATAAATTATTTATTATAATATTAATGTACAGTATTTTTTTAATAATTTATTTATTATATATTTAAAAACCCATAAAATAAAACGAATTGTGTTAAGATGACTCGTAATTTAAAACATAGTATAGGAATAAATAATGAACACAAATTAATATTTAGTTATTTCCGAAAAAGTAATCTTTATAACATTATTCAAATAAAGTATAATGAAAAATAAATGGAAACAATGGGTCGCCCATTGTACTTTGTTGTTTACTGAGAATATTTGTAAATTTTGATATCGTTATTAAAAGTGGATATTTTATATAAAGAGCCTGTACAAAGACTTTCAGTAGTAAAGAACAAAAGGAAAGTTAGAACTGTCATATAATTTAAAATAAGACGGCTGTCTACAAAACGAACAAGGAAGCATATGAGAGGCGGACAGGAAATTGTAGGTAGAACATAATGGGGGATGGAATGAAGGAAGACTGGGTGGTTTGTCTCGAAGTGGGTTTAGGGGGCGAAGGTGCTTATCTCTTACGGGTGGTTGCATCGTACATAATTAGCACTGCGGGCATCCACCCTTATTATTATTACCAGCCCCTATAATTAACAACAGACACCCATTTTCGTTTAATATTTTATCATAATCTAAATGAAATATTTAAAATTCCTTTTTACTAGATAAGACCGTTTATAAAGACAAAGGATTGAAATTCATTGTAGTAAAAGATCTTTTCGTAAATCATTTAACTGTGAGAACAGGAGAATAGTAGAAAACGAAATATAAGAAGGAAAGGTAAAAAATAAAGAGAATATAAATATAAAAGATAAAAATAAATTTTGTACCGTTTATACATTCTAAAAGTTTACTACTTATTGGTTTTACGATCTTCATCCTTTAATGTATAATATATACTTTGGCGTGTTATATATAGATATATTATGTTACTTATATCGCTCAAGAATACTCTGCCATTGAATAATAAACTTCATAATTTATAAAATGTAAATAAAACGATAAAATTCTATTATCTTGTCTTAAAGGGTAATAAAATCTAGCTATTTTTTCTTATCACTTCAATAAAATCTCTCTCTCTCTCCCCCCTCTCTCTCTCATTCTCTCCCCCTCTCTCTCTCTCTCTCTCTCTCTCTCTCTCTCTCTCTCTCTCTCTCTCTCTCTCTCTCTCTCTCTCTCTCTCTCTCTGTGTGTGTGTGTGTGTGTGTGTGTGTGTGTGTGTGTGTGTGATATATATATATCACGGAATTTTTACCACTGTTCAAACCCCACCAATCTCACTACTATGTAAATTTACAAATAAAAAAACAGTATACATAAATAACCTAAAACTCTTTTGCTAAATTTGCTAATTTTTCTAAATGTCTAAGCCCACCGGGCTTAACTCGTCGTCGCGAATCAGTTGTTTACCAGCTGATTTTCAGTTGTTTACCAGCTGATTTTGTACAGTGGATATAGATATGCTTTGGTGATTGGGATTCAGTTAACCACACGTCTCAGAAATGGGCAGTCTAAACCGGTAAAAGACTACACCTAATTTACATATCACACATATCATCCTTATCTCATTGCGTTGTAGTGGGGTGGCGTATTCTATACACGTGTTGAACTGATTGCAATCTACATACATACATACATTAGGAAAATAAAATAAAATTGAATGTATTGTCTACATCGACTATCATTATCTGAATCGATCGGTGTCTATCCCAATATCGACTTACTGTAGTTTTATATTAATATCGACAAAGATTTTTTGGTTTGAGGAATATTCAGTTTCGATGTCGATATCGACTTCTAAAGAAAGTTATGTGTTTTACTGAATTTAATGATATTGCCTAATCTGGCGGTGACCCGCGAGAGAACTCATCTTCACACCAGAAAAGTACTACTCTGTAGATTTTATACGATCTAAGAAGTACCATCAGGATAAACCATATATATAATAGGCATACATTCGACTTTCAATTTGGTATTTATAGTTTCATAACGCCTAGGTCGACGAGGTCACAGGTAGAAAGAAGAAATTCTAGGTCTGCTAATGTAGAAAAACTACGTCAGTAGGTTCTCACAGACTTGAAGAGCAACAAATACGCTCGCGCATTAATTAAATAATGTCATTTAATTTTGGTCGCAATCGATCGTAAGTAAGGAAGATATCCTGTATCAAAATATCAAGAATCAAGAATTCTAGAAAATGTATTCTATCAGCATAAGGTAAAAATACTATCTCAAGAGTCCTATATCCCAAAATTTTACTGAAGAGATAGATAAATGTTTTTACAAAATTTAATGCTCTTTAAGTCCTTTAGGTATTTTCTGATGTAATTTAGTCTTATTCAAACCCCTGTAAAGGAGTGGAAAAAAATAAATTTTCCTTTTTGTTGATTTTGGATTATAGCCGTATTCTGGTTCTGGTGGCATCTGGAATGCCACCGTAGTATCTCTGTAACCGTTGGTCCGATTTTCACGATTCAAACAACGTATGTATCAGCAGGTCGAGCGCTAATTGTTTAATGCATCGGATAACTCTTGATCGACCGGATCTTGGTTACCCAAAAATTAAATCGTTTAGCCCTATGTTTTGATTGCACTCACCAACCCTCCCGTTAAAGCTCATCAGAACTATGAACAAGGGGGGGAATGGCGACTGGAAGCGTCACAAGGCGGGTGTCTTCCTCTACGGGGTTGGGATGCACCGTAAAATGTACCGATCCGATCTTCCGCTAAATACGCTCAAACCTGTGCTCTAGCGCAGCTGTAAAGTATAAACTTATGCAGACTAAAAATTAGAAAATAAAAAACATAAAAACATTTTAAAACACCGCTTTTAAATAAAACGCACTAAAATGTAAAAAATAATTATAGGACGGTATTTCAGAACGGATTTGACAACAAGCTTTGATGGTGTTATGTAAGATTGTGTGAAAGTCATAGCTTCAAATTAAAAATTTGCTGTTTTTGCCTGTTTTTTCTCATGTGTGGTGAATGGCCTAAAGAGTGGGGTGCTAACACGCGTACGAAAAAATTGGATAAAAGATCAAGCTTTTAATCTAAAGCTATAACTTTCACATAATCTTACATATCACCGTCAAATCTTGTTGTCAAATTTATTCTGAGATACCTTCCTAAAATTATTTTTTAACATTTAGTGCGTTTAATTTAAGAGCGGTGTTTTAAAAATTATTTACCTATTTTTTATTTATTTATGTGATTGTTTTCCTTCGTAAAATATTGAACTATAACAAAAGTGTAGGAACCAAAATGTACAGATCGCTAGAGAAAAATACAGATTCGTGTCAATTTCTAGAGTTAAATTTCTATTTTAACATTCGTTATATCAATTTATGTCATTCAAAATAAAAATATTTTTAGACAATAAATAATCAATTTTAGACACCATAGATCCCATTGCAAGATGCCGCCCGCTACAGCAACCCGCGAGGAGGGCCTAGCTGCGAAGGCGTGCCATAGGCACGCCCTACAGCTAGTAAGAAATAAACCTTAAATATCAGTTTACTATATCGTATATTTTATGATATATTTTTATTATATAATGTTGGTAGAATTTTTAAAATAAAATAATACTTTTCACAGAATTTAATCTTTATAAATAATATTTAATAATCGAGTAATATTTATAAGTAATAAAAATTTTCCTGCAAAAGTAAATTCTACATTATCCATTTGTACCATTACTATTACTTACCAGTAATGCAGTGGTGGTAATCCAGAAATTATTTTTAAATATTTATGATTAGTATGGATAATAATAATAATAAATTTATAAAAAAAACATAGAAGAAAATTTTAATGTAGTCTACTAGAATATATTTAATATTTAAAAAGAACGGCAAAATTAAAAATAAAGAAAGTTTAAGATGAAATTTTCCTTTTTAGTCTTTAATCTTCTTAAAACATTTTCTTAGGATGAAAAATTTCCTTTTTAATTTCTAATCCTCTTAAAACATTTTCTAATGTTAATTGTTTTAATAAGAGAATTAACGAACTAAAGACATTTTTTATTAATTTTTGTAACGTAGAAGGCTATAAATAAATCTCGTTTAACGAAGCAAAAATTATAAAACTGTTGAGTGAATATGAATATTGAAGGTTATTATGTTGAAATAAGAAATTTAGAACAGAGTAGAGATAGATTAACACAGAATTGATTGACCTTCTGAATTAATAATAATAATAATAATGTCTATAAATATCTTCCAGAAGGTTTCAGGCCTCAAATCTAGATCAGTTCTAAAAATGTTGTAAATGTTGTAAAAATATTGTATATATCATCGTCATAGTTCTTAAAAAATGTATCAGCTTATATACGGATAAATTAATTATTTAAATCAAAAGCATAGGGAGAAGTATATCAGCCCAGACAAGTTACAAAAAAGATAAATAAAGGCATAAAGAAAAATAACATTTATAATTAAGTAACAGAAAATAATTTTTTTTTTTCATTTCTGAATTACATGAACATAATTCAGGATTTTTTATACTGTAAATACAAAAATTTCGATGTAAAGAAAATATTTTTACTAAATGTAGTGCGGTATATAACAAATTAAATATATCTGAATGCTGCGGGTAAGTTTAGAAATGTAATATTACTGAAAATTGAAATAAATAAACAGTTTCTTTAAACTGGATTAAATATAACAAGCATAATATTACTCAAAACATCGAAAAAATATGACGACTTAAAAAATACTAAATAGAAAAATAAATGTCACAAGCATTTCACGTAATTTTTAAATAAAAGTATAATAAATTTATAAAAATGTCTATAATATCATTTGTTTTCTTTTTGTTGCGTAAAAAAAGGGGGAAAAAAACGGTAAAGTAAAATGGTATTTCCTTCGAGTTGCTTTTGGTACGCATCAAAATGGTACGCCTCCGGTTACGCGACAGTTATGAACGTTTCACAAAATAAAATATCGTACCTCCGTTCTTAACTTAAGCGGGAGAAAATAAAATTTTATTCCTAAAATATTCGAGCCACATGAAAAACAAAGATAGAAATAGAAAAAAAATCTCGACTAACACAAGCTGTTTTCTTAAAAATATATGAGCAGTACTGAAGCAGAATGAGAGATTGAATAAAATGAGATAATAATAAAATTAAGCTCTCTAGAAATGAAATTCATAATTATTTTATTTTTGATAATATACTGTAAATAGATAAAATGATTGTTTTTAAGAAGATTTTATAATATTAATACAAAATAAATAAAACAATTTTTGTACTAATCGTAATTACATTTCAACTTTTTTTCTCAATTTCAACACAATCTTATTTTATCATTCTGAATATTAGTAAAACAAATAATAAATAGCATCTTTGTCAATTTTCTTTTATGAAAGAGTGGGCATCAACAGCAATGGTCATTAGCCCGTTGGAAATGGGTGGAGTATGAAAAGAAGGCATTGCCTGACCGGTATTCGAACCCGGGACCTCTGTACGAAATGCAGACGCTACCTGCTTAGTCACTGTGGTTGGCAATTCAATTTTTTATTTTGTAACTAAATAATGAAATGAAAGTAAAAACTGTAGTTAAATTAATTATTATCTTTAAAAAATAAAAAGTAAAATTAATTTTTTCATTAACGTTTCTATTGTGTATCATAAAAAAATTGTTTTTATTGTTTATAATTTTAGTATAATAAAAAAATTAAAATATTTATTATTTATTACCTTTTTTAAAAATGTTTAGTACTAGGGAAAGTTACACATTATCCACTATTTATTTTTTCAATTTATTTGCACAATTACGTCATTTTTCCAAGCAGTCTCCTTTTTCTAATCGCTTGGCCCAATAATATGCAAAGCTTGAATCAAGGAAGAAAGCTCGTCAAAAAAGATAGTAATAAGAAGGAAATCCATTACCCAAATGGGTAACGGGTTTCAACGCTCTGGGCAGCCGTGTGTGTAATAATTAATGTATTACACGCAACAGTAATACAGACTTTATGTAAGTCGAGCTCATCATGTACGATCTGATTTGTAGAACCCGAATAATCAGCAGAGAACATGCTACAATTTTGATAGTACATCGCCGATTTTCTGGTACCATTTCTTAGCATGCTAAGAAAGCCTGCTATTTCATCTTTTTACCGTTGGTTAAGTTGAAAGCTTTCTGGTCCTTCTTTGTGAATCACGTTTGCAATTACACTTTTACACTTTACACTTTTACAGCCCACTTTTATATTTTTGATCCATTCATAACCACGTCTACGTAATAAAGCTTTGTCCTTGAGTGTATTGTTAAGCCTTCCATGAATTTCAACCCTCCGCATACCTTCCAACCAAAGACAATGACAATGAATCACTGCTATTTGTTCCTTCTTGATGCAAATGACGCTATCGAGGTCAAACTTTGATATCAACTCACAGTAGTATCAACTCTTAAGGATTCATGTGCAGAAGAGAATGCGAAAAATTAAAGTTTTGTCCTGACGAATATATGAAAAAAACCTTTTGCTCGTTTATGTATTTTAAAAATGTATTATTCTACACATACCTTTACTACTTTTAGTTATCATACTTAAGTGTTTTGGGTGGAGGAACCAAATTTACGGGTGCTTAAGCAGTGTCGGGCTCGCTAACAGGTTCCGCCAGTTATAATCAAGGCCGTATGTATTATCTGCGCACTACCGACAAAACCTCCACCGCCGACTTCCCCATTCCTGGTACTGTTTGTAAAAATATTTCACCAGAAGAAGGGGTTACCGCTCACACACACAGTTACATCAATCCAACAATGTCACACACCACACAAACAACTCTATTGGAAGCAACACATACAGCACGTCAAATAACGCCGACAACAACACATCATACTTAAGTGTTACATAAAACGTTATTTTTAATAACAACTAAAACTTTTTGCATCATATTTTACTGATTAGTTTGAATAATAACAATCTAAAGAAACCTTATTCTTTTCGATATTAAACAAAAATCTTAATTGTACAAATCAGCTGTTAGTACTGCCAACTTACGACATAAATTACTTCAATGAAATTTAGATAAAATTAATTTTTATTAGTGTTAAGATGTCTAATAAATTTTTTTATTGAAATGTTATTTTATATAATTTTTCATTTGTTTTTAAATTTTGTTTAATTTTCTAAGATATTTAATTCTTTTGGTTTTGCTCAAAATTTTGGTTGTCGACGGAGGTTGTTTTAAAAACACCAGTGAATAAAATTAAGGCTCTGCGCTAGGCACTCCTTAAATTTTGAAGAAGTGCTCTATCCATACCCAACCTACGCGCCCAAACGGGTGCCACGTAAGTAGTCGTGCTTTCAAAGAGACCTCAGTACACCATGTACATTTGACGGCACGACAACCCATAGTCTTTCTGAGAAATCCTCCGAAGTTTGTGCATTACTGAGACGGCGTCCGCCGCTACTTGCTTAATGTCGTTGCTAAAAAGCAACTTCTCATCAAATAAAACACCTAAGTACTTATGAACTTTAACTTGGCTGATTACACAGCCTTTACGCTTAATGTGGGGGGTTACGAGTTTACGATAATTTGTCTGCACCCTTGAAAAGCATGTACTTCGTCTCAGGCAAAGAAATCCTTAAATTTTGCATGTCCATCCAGCCCTCTGCGGTTGATAAAGCCGCCTGCGCTCGATCTTCTAGCTGCCGTCGTGAGTTACCACAAAATAATAGGAGACAGTCATCAGCGAAAGCCTAGGCCGTGACCCCTTCTGGGATTGTCAATCCCAGAAATCCGTCAAAGACCAGGTTCCACAGCAAGGGACCGAGAACGGAACCCTGCGGGCTTCCCCTGGTGATGGATATTTCCAGAACTAGGTGCGCATCTTTAAACAGAGCCGAGCGCTTAGAAAAGTAGTCACGTATTACGGCCTGTAGGACTACGGAAACATTGCGGCGTTCCAACTCATAGAGGACAGAACTCCAACAGAAGGAAGGAGATGCTGCCTCTATGTCAATAAAAATTGCCAAAATATATTTTCAGTCAACGTTTTCCATCTCGGCAAGAGCATTTAAGATGCAATCCTCGGTGCCAACCCCTTTCATGAAGCCATAATGACCTCGATTTAGAAAACAGTTCATATCGATACCTTCCCAGAGCTGTTCCACAACCAGCCTTCTGATCAGTTGTGCAATTATGGTTTGGTGATATATATATATATATATATATATATATATATATATATATATATCGTTTGTTTGTATGTTAGCAAACACTTCAAAATCCGTTAAACTAATCGCTACCAAATTTTAACAGTAGTTTCATTACGTAATCCGGAGTATCATATATTATATTAAGATAAAAAAATATTTAATAAAACGTACAAATAATATAAAATTCATTACGGTTCTGAACTTCTCATTTGGGCCGCTAGGTGGCGAGCCGCTAAATTTTGATGCTTCTTTTTATGGTGTGCCGCTCCCAAAATATTTTTCAATAGACCTCTTATTGAAATTGAAGACAACACATCGTGAGTAATTCGTAATCAAAGCCAAGCAAAACTAATGAAGAGATCTGGTGCCACTAAGATAGGAACACCCTAGGTGTTCCTATAGGTGTTTCCGGTGTTGGGGAATGGGACACCGGGCTTCCACTTGCACCGACCCCGACATATCAAACTTGTACTTTTCGTGTGGGAGATCTGGTTACCGGAGAGAGTGTCAAGTGTGGAGGGCCATTGAGCCGGAAGTTGCTCGACCGCACAAAATGAAGTACCACCTGTTTTATGCTAACAGGTCCAGAGATGCCATGGACATCTGTTGGGAGACGGGCCAGAGAGAGGAAATGGACGTGATCCTCTTCTCGGAACCTAATATAGCGGTGGTCCGGGGACCACGACGGATAGTGGATCAAGCCTCAGCAGTTGCAATCGGTCTTCCGACTGGAGGCATACCAGTGCTCTGTAGTGGTGCCAGGGCAGGCTTTGTTTGAGCTGAATTTGGGGGTCTGATTTTTCTTCTTGCTATCACTCGCCAAACTTTGAAATGCACGAAATCATCGAATTTCCGGACGATTTAACTGATGAGATCACGAGACACAGAGGTAGGCAGGTGCTTATTTCAGGGGACTTCAACGCAAATTCTCCCAAATTTGCGGGCACAAAAACCATCACCAGAGGACTACATATTAGCGAGCGGGCCAACATTCTCGGGCTGACGTGTATCAGCGGGCCGGGAGACACATTCGTTAGGGTAACATCAATGTCGGTCTTAGATCTAAATTTCGTGAGTGAGGAACATATGAATAAATATCATAAGTGGAGAATCCTAGAGGAGGATTCCATGTGGGACTACTTACTGATCCGATTCAACTCGGCATTAAGAAATAGAATCGACCACCCGGCGAGACCAGCCACCTCTCGGATGGGTTGTATCAGATTCGACAACGAATCCGCCAACAACTTGCAGGGATATTTTCCCCAGAAGAGCTGGATAGATAGTATTAGAAGAATGTCGGCGCTCCAGGCTCACTTACGAATGACCACGTCGCAGATAGGTATATTGGTGGAGTCAAGAGCTCGTGTGGCAACACAAGCAGTCCTAGCCTAAAAGGAGGGCCTACCAGAGCAGCAGAGACAAGGATCCTTAGGTCATAAACAATTCTCGTAGTGAGTTTCAAGCGCCCAGAGCAGCCCTCAAATATGGAAAGAGAAGATGGTGACGAGAACTCTGCGACCAAATCAACGTAGACCCCTAAGGTGTGGTAAAGGCTATCAAATAACCACAGAGAGGTTTGGCCGTACGTTGCCCTTGCTGACGAGAAACAGGATTGAGCCAGCGTACGAGCCCTTTTCCCAATTAGGGAAGATCTGCCAAGAGAAGATATCACAGTCAATATTGTAACATCACTTGATGTTCGGGAGCTCATGCGGGCCGGTGAGCGGGTGAAGCTTTGTCAGAGCCCCTGCGTAAATGGGATATCAGTAGAGGTCGTTTTATTTTAATAGAGGTCGCGCCGGCGGTGATCCTCCGAGCTTTCAATAAAATGTTAAGCCAAGGACGGATGCGCGAATCTTGATCGAGGCTAATTCTCATTCAAATATTTGGTGCAAGAGACGACCCCAATTATTTCAGGTCTATGTGTTTTGTCAACAGTTTAACGAAGCTATACGAAAGGATAACAAAAGTCAGACTTCGGGAAGAGATCATCAAAACGAGGACTTCCACGAGAATCAGTTCGATTTCCGATAAAGATGGTCGATTGTTCATGCGGTCGGCGAAACAATGATGATAGTGTATCAAGCAGGTTTTTGGTAAGGTGGGAATCTGGCTCAACCAATTCTTGACCGGCCAAAGGGCCTTCTTCTCCTACCTACCTGGAAGAAACAGATCAGAGGATCATTTGTACCAATATTGTCAAGAACTTGACACTCCTGAGCACGTCATTTTTCACTGCCCGAAGTGGAATTAAGAAGGTTGTCGCTGTGTTGCAGTCACGGGACAGATATATGTAAAGGACATAATAGGCATCATGTTCCATGATCCCTATACCAATACCAATACCACTTTGAAACAGCTGCAGATTCGTAACAGGGGTCCTGAAACTAAAGTAAGGTAGGAGAGGAACTAACAGATGCTTACAGGTCGATCTTTCAGTGAGTATCACAAAAAAATTCCTCTAACTGAGATGGAAGAGCACGACCGGAGGATTGGAGGGTAAAAGAAGTCTTGTTCATTAGTCTAATTTTTATTGGCTTTTTTATTGAGATTATATTGTTACCATAGCAACCGGCAAGGGCGTTAAATGATAACAGTAATCTCAGATACGAAAGAAAACAAGTCTTGATCATTAGTCTAATTTATATCGGCTCTCTTATTCAGATTATATTGTTACCATAGTAACCGGCGATGGCGTTAAATGATAACTGTAATCTCAGATACGGAAGAAAACAAGTCTTGATCGTTTGCCTAAGGTTTATCTACTTTCTTTTTCAGATTAAAATGTTACCATAGTAACCCCCCCATCATCACTCATCACGCGCGCGCGCTAACCCTACGCTAAATTCAAGTATTTAGTTGAAAATTTTCATTTCTCATGAACTATCGTATGAAAATGATTGAAATTTGATAGACGTATGTAACTTCGATCTGTAAAAATAAATATTTTTTTTTAGTCTTAATAAACAAACAAACTTGAACAAACAATAATATTAAGATATAAATATTATTAGAAATATTTTTTCTGGATGTAAAATGTTTATTGTTCATTAAGACTAAAAAGTAAAAAATAAAAAAAGTACAAAAATAAATCTAAAAAAAAAACCAAAAAAACATTACCAAAAATATATTTGTATACATATATAAATTTATTTTTTTAAAAAAGCTTTATTTAACTAATATTAATATATTAACATTAATAAAAAAAGGAAACAAATTAGAAAACCCTTCGAAAAAGTAAAAAATAAGAATTAAATCAAATTGAGAATTTTAAACAAAAAAATATATAATATAACAAATATAAAAATGCACTGAAAAGTAAAATATAAATTATATAAATATCTAATAAATAACCAATAAATAAATGTAATAATTATTAAATATTAAAATTAATGAAAATATTTAGTTAAATAAAAGCGTGGGGTAGTTTTTATAACAATCTTTTCGAATAAGTATTTATAAACATTTGCTGCATTTTAAAATATATTTTTTGTTTATTGAGGTTGTTTAGTATATACATATACTTTATTTATCTGTAATAAGATAACTCAAGTTTTAATTCTTTGATGGTTCAAATGTACACCGAGATGACCTTTAAAGGTTAATAAGATTAAAAATTAAAATTAAATTTAGAAATCTTGCACAACTTTATTACATTTTGACGGTAATCTGTAAAATTATTAATTATTATCGTTATTATAATTGTAATCGTAATTATGAATTCATTAAATAAAAATTCATAAGTAATTAAAATGAAACTTTTAGGGGAAAGACAGCGTTCAATTTGGCTTGGATTACAAACAGAATACGAAGATGAACTTCAACTGTGTGAGAACACGTACAAAGAAAGCGAGTGGGTGCATTTTCCCAGATTGTTACTTGTAGCTAGTCAGTCTTAACTGGAGAAACCCACCGGGTTGGTCTAGTGGTGAACGCGTCTTCCCAAATTAGCTGATTTGGAAGTCGAGAGTTCCACCGTTCAAGTCCTAGTAAAGCCAGCTATTTTTACACGGACTTGAATACTAGATCGTGGATACCGGTGTTCTTTGGTGGTTGGGTTTCAATTAACCACACATCTCAGGAACGGTCGAACTGAGAATGTACAAGACTACACTTCATTCACACTCATACATATAATCCTCATTCATCCTCCGAAGTATTATCTAAACGGTAGTTACCGGAGGCTAAACAGGAAAAAGAAAGAAAGTCTTAACTGGAGAGGTTCCAGCAGACCTTTCCGCCTCCTCGCGTCGTTATTGAAAATGAAAATGAAGATTAATTATTGTAAAAATAAATGTTGTGTTGTTTTAAATAAATTATAAAAACTGCGCCACGCTTTTATTTAATTAATTATTTTCATTACTTTTAATTTTAAAATTTATTAATTATTACATTTATTTATTTTTTATTTACTGGTTATTTATTAGATATTTATATAATTTATTTTTTACCTTTAAGAGGGTTTTTTAATTTGTTTCCTATTTTTATTAATGTTAATATTAATATTAGTTAAATAAAAGCTTTTTTAAAAAATAATTTTTTATGTGTAATCAAATATATTTTGTAATGTTTTTTGTTTTAATGATATTAATAAACTAAATTTTACATTACCAGATATAATTAAATAACCAATTGGAGCAAGTTGAATTTCTCAGTTAGATCTTTCGATGGTAAACAGAAATCATTATGAAATATGTGTGGAATTAAGTTTACTTGTTACGATTCGAAATGAATTAAGAGTGAATTATCAATGTATTTGTTGATTAAGGAAGAAGGGTTGCTGCGGATAAATGGTTTGCGGATGCAGTTACAGATGAAACAGAAGTTGATGACTTAGTTGATGTCGATAATCATAATTATGATGATGGTTTGAAGGAATGTACACATAGACAGAAACATAGAAATGTGTAGCCGTGTTTGTTTTCGGTTCTAAGTAAAGTGTACTTTAGCGTTATCTTTTAATATAAGCACATATTGTAAGCAAACCGACTGCATTCGGTCGGGTAGTAATGATATAGAGTCGGTTGGTTGCCTCAATTCCCGCAAGCTAGGCTAGTTGTTGACCAATATAAACATTCACTCTCCGGCACTCACACAAACTTCATTATTACCATTCCCTTCCTTACTTCATCCAGCCGTTGACCAGCAGACAAACCTCTCTTACAATTATTGTAATTCCATCTCTAAGTGAAATAACTAACAACCTAGCTCTCATACCGTACCGAATTAACTGTTATCTTATGTGAAGATTAAACAAACAATTCGTTTTCATTTTATGATTATTTCTGTAACAAACGTGCTCGTAATAAAATTTTAATTACCTGAAATGAATATACAATTCTGTTATAACGTGTAATAACATCAAAACTAGCATCGGTTATTATTCCTATTGTAAATTTTAATTATTATTATCTTAAGTTGAAATTGTAATTCTATTGTGCGGTGAAGAACATTAAATATACTTAAAAAAAAGAAACAAGTCATAATATTCGCTACAATAATTAATTAGTGTTGAACTAAATCTAAATTAAGTTTAATAATTACCTAATTAAAATGTTATAGCCAACTTTAAGGCAATTTCATTATTTTAAGATTACAATAAAACTAATAAAAATTTCAAACTAAATAAAAAACCGGTTTAAGTTTTTGTCAAAATGTATTTCAATAAAAGTATTGTTTAGTTTTAAAACAAGAAATGCCTTTTGCAGGTATTTCCTGCCTTCAGTAAGAAATATAATTAGTTTACATCAAAAATTAATTTAAATGTCAGGAAAAGATTTATGAAAGTATATGTTTGGAGCGTCGCTTTATATGGAAGTGATCCTTGGACAATCGGAGTATCTGAGAAGAAAAGATTAGAAGCTTTTGAAATGTGGTGCTATAGGAGAATGTTAAAAATCAGATGGGTGGATAAAGTGACAAATGAAGAGGTATTGCGGCAAATAGATGAAGGAAGAAGCATTTGGAAAAATATAGTTAAAAGAAGAGACAGACTTATAGGCCACATACAAAGGCATCCTGGAATAGTCGCTTTAATATTGGAAGGACAGGTAGAAGGAAAAAATTGTATAGGCAGGCCACGTGTGGAATATGTAAAACAAATTGTAAGGGATGTAGGATGTAGAGGGTATACTGAAATGAAACGACTAACACTAGATAGGGAATCTTGGAGAGCTGCATCAAACCAGTCAAATGACTGAAGACAAAAAAAAAAAGTTTTAAAACTAAAAAAAATATACATAGAGGAGTTGCTTTTTAATTCTATTTGTGATTCATTACCGTAAATCAAACTTAATTATACTACTTAGCTTCAAAACCTGATTTTTTTTTGTTCACCCCGTATTTATCTTTCTGTTTAATATTGCTGAATTTTTTAAATATATTTTCAAAAAGTAAGGCAATTTTTCGGCTGCTAATTTATAAATAGCAACAGAAGTTCTTAATGTAGTAAGGTAGAATATTTACTGCAATTCATAAAAAATAAAAATAATATAAGCCATCATAAATACAGATGCCCTCAAATTTCCATAAAATATTTATATTTATTATACTAGCAACTGAAATATTGATTTTGACTAGGTTCGGCGTGACGTCTGTACATACGTATATATTTCGCATACGTACGTGTATTTCGTAACTCAAAAACGATTTGCCGTAGAATCTTGAAATTTTGGATTTAGGGCTGTTGTAACATCTAGTTGTGCACCTCTCTTTTTGATTGCAATCAAGTGGATGAAAAGTGTCCAAAATGCCCAAAATCAATAAAATTTGGGTTTTTGACTTTTTCTTAACTGTAGTAATTATCCCTCATTGAGAGCTTTTCAACTATATATGATAAGTGGTACTTATTTTCATTGGTTACAGAGTTATAGCCAAATGAAATTTTAATTATTGAAATATTTGGATCTTACAAGGGGAAGGCACATCGGTTCGAATTCGATTTCACTTCCTTTTTTTTTTAATTTAAATATATTGATTTATTAATAATATTAACTTCTGATTGCTAAAAAAAAGTTTACAATATATAATAATTTAACAATAACAAAAAAATATACATGAAAAGAAATGTAATAAAAAAAATAAATAAATAGAAAATATATGTAATTTAACAGGCGTACAAATGTCATTTGGTTTCCACATCAGATTTCTTTTTATATTTAGGGGAATTATAAAACACACAATGAATTAAAAATCGAAAATTTTCTCAATAAAAATAGATGAATTGTTTTATTTATGTCCGTGCATTAATAATAATAGCATTGCTAAAATACTTAATTTGAAATAGAAAACGTCCAAAAAGTTTTTTAGATTTTTAATTTTTTTTTTTTTTTTTAGTAGAAAATATTTATTAAAACAAATGATGACAATAATTCAATTTTAATTATTGTCATCATTTGTTTTAATGATGACAATAATTAAATAATTAAATAATTAAAATTGAATTATCAAAAATCTTAACTAGAATTTTATACAGAAGAATTGAGAGGAGAGTGGAAGAAGTGTTAGGAGAAGACCAATTTGGTTTCAGGAAAAGTATAGGGACAAGGGAAGCAATTTTAGGCCTCAGATTAATAGTAGAAGGAAGATTAAAGAAAAACAAACCAACATACTTGGCGTTTATAGACCTAGAAAAGGCTTTCGATAACGTAGATTGGAATAAAATGTTCAGCATTTTAAAAAAATTAGGGTTCAAATACAGAGATAGAAGAACAATTGCTAACATGTACAGGAACCAAACAGCAACAATAACAATTGAAGAACATAAGAAAGAAGCCCTAATAAGAAAGGGAGTCCGACAAGGATGTTCCCTATCTCCGTTACTTTTTAATCTTTACATGGAACTAGCAGTTAATGATATTAAAGAACAATTTAGATTCGGAGTAACAGTACAAGGTGAAAAGATAACGATGCTACGATTTGCTGATGATATAGTAATTCTAGCCGAGAGTAAAAAGGATTTAGAAGAAACAATGAATGGCATAGATGAAGTCCTACGCAAGAACTATCGCATGAAAATAAACAAGAACAAAACAAAAGTAATGAAATGTAGTAGAAATAACAAAGATGGACCCCTGAATGTGAAAATAGGAGGAGAAAAGATTATGGAGGTAGAAGAATTTTGTTATTTGGGAAGTAAAATTACTAAAGATGGACGAAGCAGGAGCGATATAAAATGCCGAATAGCACAAGCTAAACGAGCCTTCAGTAAGAAATATAATTTGTTTACATCAAAAATGAATTTAAATGTCAGGAAAAGATTTTTGAAAGTGTATGTCTGGAGTGTCGCTTTATATGGAAGTGAAACTTGGACAATCGGAGTATCTGAGAAGAAAAGATTAGAAGCTTTTGAAATGTGGTGCTATAGGAGAATGTTAAAAATCAGATGGGTGGATAAAGTGACAAATGAAGAGGTATTGCGGCAAATAGATGAAGAAAGAAGCATTTGGAAGAATATAGTTAAAAGAAGAGACAGACTTATAGGCCACATACTAAGGCATCCTGGAATAGTCGCTTTAATATTGGAAGGACAGGTAGAAGGGAAAAATTGTGTAGGCAGGCCACGTTTGGAGTATGTAAAACAAATTGTTGGGGATGTAGGATGTAGAGGGTATACTGAAATGAAACGACTAGCACTAGATAGGGAATCTTGGAGAGCTGCATCAAACCAGTCAAATGACTGAAGACAAAAAAAAAAAAAAAAAAAAATTCAATTTTTATTTACGTGACTTATTTTTGTAGTGAATTAGTACACCAAGATTGAACAGGGAAGATATAATCGACTAATTAACTTCTCTTCTGAAAATAATTAAAAAATAAATCTACTCTTTGTATGTTTAACTTAATCAAATGTGATATATTGTAAACAATTTTTTTTTAATATTCTGGTTCATTTTAACCAGGAAATCAGAGAAGTTTATTGCGTAAAATAAAATATTTATAATAAAAAAAAGTTTATATTTGTGCTTACGTAATTGGAAATTTAATTAAATTTGATCTAGTCATCGATTTAAGTAAATATTTATTTATATATATATATATATTTTTTTTTTTTTTTTTTTTGTAAAAAATCGTGGAAAATGAGTAAAAGCAATATTTTTCTTTGGAAAATATATGATGAATATATATAACTGATGTAGGGATGTATATAACATAGATGAATTTCCTTGAAATAGAGGGTTATCGTTTGAGTTTCATTGGTGTTTGCACATCGGATTGTATAAATATGATAAAGTCAGTATATAAGATTTATCAATACCCTAACATTAAAGCTGTTCCTCAGTAAGTAAACATTACAGACAGTAAATTCTTAATGAAAAATGTTGAAAGAGAAGTGTAATATATTTAAATATTACTTACCATAAAAATTTAATTTTTTTTAAGTCTAATAATTTATTTACTTAAAATTCATTAGTATCAAAAATATAAACCAAACGTCTTAAATAAGTATATTTATTTATCTAATACAAATATGTTAAATTTTATTAATAAAGTTATAAATGTTTCAAAAGAACGATACAGTACTAATTAATAAATTTTATACCAGATTGCCTTATTTTTAACTTTTTTTTGAAACTATTCAATATCAAATTTAACTTTTACCACCATATATTCGAATAAATAAAAAAAGAAACATCAAAGAAAAATTAATTAAAATATAATAAAAACTTTTTTTTTATATAATGGTTTTATTGTAAGTTATTTACTTTTGTTAAAAAAGAAACATATCGAGGAAAAATACAATTATTTATTTTCAACTATTACAAATCATTATATCGCTTAATGTGTGATAAAGTAATCTAATTATATGCCATTACAATTATTTTTTTTGTGGGGGATCGACTGATGTGGTAATCGGCCCTTTTTCCAAAAAAATAATATCTTTCCGTCTGTGATAAAATCGCTAGCGATCTAGTCAGAAAATTATTCTTGTCAGACAGTTCATCGAAAAATAGAGACTTATCATAGGACATAAAAAATCCAAAAGAATACAAGTGATAAGATTGTAACTACCCTTGCCAGTTAAAAACATTCTTTCATTTCAAATAAATGTAATATCTGTCAAAAGGTGAGTGAGTAATATCCCGTAATTCTTAAAATCTCATCCTTAATGAAAATTCATCCTACATTCATACTATCTAGTAAATTATTTATTTAGTACGTAAACTCTCCAGATCGATTACTGTAAAACCACCTTCAAATTATTGTAATTATTATTATATGTTCAAAACTTATTTTCGGTTAACATTTCTAAAAATCTTGAAAGAATGTTACTACCCAAAAAAACAAAGACTTCTACATAAGAGTAAAACAATTGTTATCATGTAGAACGCAGAAAGTAAAGGCTGCAGAAATACCAAAAGCATGTACTAAAATAGAATGGAAGCCCGCATTCTGCTCCCTAGCAGATTGGTTCTAAAGATTTCGCAAATTTCAACGTAGAATGGCTGCAACTGATCTATTCACAAAGAATTAAAATTGAAAAATAACGAATTAATAGTAAGAAAATGAATGGATAGTTAAATTTGACAACCTAACTACAACACGATGTAAATAACTGCATCTGAACGATAGCTCAAAATCATCTCCGAGAGGCAAAATCGTTTCCCCCTTACACCTATTTGCGGGCCGTAATATTTATCTTATTTGCTTAGCAGTGCATTATAAATTTAGGTTCCCTGTTTAAAAAACTAACCTTTGTAAAAAATTAGAGTGCCCCTCCCCCGAAAACAATTGAGTTTCGTTCATTAACAACTTTGCATAATCGTGGAATCATATAGATAGGGAAGCATGCACTTTAAATTTAAACTGTTAACTAATTCTCTACTATAATTAAAAAATATATATCGCATTTGAAGGTTACAGAGGGAAAAGAGGTTTATTTTACATTTTTCCAGAAGATCTTTATTTCTAAATAAGTCTACAATAACTGTTAAAAAATTATTTTTTTGAAATGTTTTTAATGGTAACCCGTTAATAAATAATATTTTCTAAAAACATAGTTTAATCGTTTTTAATTTGTCAAGATACTCTTATACCACAAATTACATTATTTCTCTCATTAATATTTAATCAGTAGTGCTTTATACTACGAGATGGACCAACTTAAAGTTACTAAATAAATAAGTCGTTATAAAAATATCTTTACCATTCTGTAGGTTTTAAAATTGTTGAGTAAGAACGTAAGTGTTCCTGATGTTTCAAATATTCTGTTATCAAAGTACAAAGAAAAATAATATCGATTCGTTTGGCTACTTTACTTTACTCATTTAAACTTTAAAAAAGACTGTACAAATTCTCGTACAATTAGCCTGCTCTTTATAAAAATATATATGAGCTATCCAAGACAATAATTCATTTTTTTTTTTTTTTGCAAATTTATATTTATTTTTTATTCATGATATACGTATTTTATAATTGAAACAATTTTATGAACGCGCGCGTGCGCGTGTATGTGTGTAGTAAGTATGTTATAATAAAGTCATGCCAATTCTCTCCCGCTGTACTTGAAGTTGGCTAATTATTTTCATAATTTATTTCCTATTTAAATAAATTATTGTTAACACTATAACAGCTGCCGATGAATGATAATGAATTTTGTAGCATCTGAAAAATGCTGTGTCTGATCGGGAATCGAACCCAAAATCTACGGGTGAGAGGTATAATAATAATAATACGCCCTTTAAATAAAAAAGAAGATATGGCGAATCATAAAAAATTAGCAAGTGTGCTTTCACATTTATTACTGCCGTACAAAATTTAAGCAAAATTTTATTATAGTTCAACCAAATTTAGAAAAATAAATAGGTGAATATCAAGATAGTTTCAGACCATCTGAAGCTGTGTTAAAAAAATTTTCAGTTTAGATCAACATCGCAGTACCACAAAACCATAAATAAAGAACGATTTAACAGCATTTTTTTTTTAACTTTAACAAAGCGTACGACTTACGATTTGATTCACAGAGTCGCTTTACAATATTTTGGAGAAATATAGTTAAATAAAAATTAATAAATATCATTAATAGATATATTTTCAAAAACAAAATTTTTGGGCAAAATTTCCGAACCGATCTAGATAAAAACTTCTTTTTTTGGACCTTTTTAACCAGTCAGGGGCAACCGGTAATCGCCTAGAAGACGCTGCCTCGGTTGACCCTGAGTGACGTGGCTGCAGATTAACCCACTGTGCATGCAGCTAATCGCTGTCCTACCCGTTGGGGTCCCTCCTGGTAAGACATCATGATCACCACTTCTGGTTGCCACGACCCCCCTCTCCAGAAAAGCTACCCTTCCCATCACTATACCCCGTCCCGGGGATGCACCCCACGCATACCCCCTCCGAATCGCGCTTCCACCACACACCTTGAGGGTACTCAATTCCTCATCGGAGCGCCCCAATCCAACCACTCTTGCATGTGGATGGACTAAAAACGTCCTCAGCATTGAGGCTACCTCCCTTGACCCTACACGTTTCCACGACCTAGATAAATACTTTTTCCCCCTCTATTCCTCTAGGTCGGTCCGGACTGTTGGGTATAACTCCACCCAGAGGAGTGTCTGGTTACTCTAACAAGTCTTCCCACCGGCGTGGTAGGTCGGCTCGCCGGTCACCTCTTTTGAGAAGTCTTTATTGTGCCCTTTCTTGACTCCGTGTCCTGACATATCTGCCCAAAACACAGCACCGGGTCTTTTCTCTTTTACTGTGCCTACCATCCCCTGGAGCCCCCAGAGGATCAATAAAGATAAATACTGGAGTTAGACAAGGTAACGGGCTCTCTCCAATCCTTTTCAATTGTTCTCTTGAGGAAGTAGTCAGATCGATAGATGGAAAAGGTGAAGAAACGAGAAATTTACGAATCTATAAAATTCTGGAAAAGTTTATAATATCTTTCAACTAAGCATTTCACTTTGGGAATGGTTTTCTTGAAACGAAGGATTAAATTGATAGAAAAATGCGCATAAAATATATGCGTGCAAATATCATATGAAAAAACCAAATGGATCTCCAACACCAAAGAACCAATCAGAAAAATTGTAATTTCAGAGGTAAGAAAGAGGAGAAGAATAGCAAAGTACAAATAACTTGGGGAAGTCATCACTTCGATCGCATTACGGAAGAGAGATGAAAATAAGTGCGCATAGAATTGAAGATCTTTAAAGACGACATAGATCTATAATAAAACATCGATCTCGAATTTCTGGAAAATGGTTTGCCGAAATGATTTGAAAATATATTTATTCATTTCAGATATCATTTTAGTTATCCTTTTTTTTTTTACCGATTACCGAATTTTCACGCCCATTCTTAAATGGTATATATGATGATTTTATTACCAATGTAGAATATGAGATTCTTCCCTCATAATACTATCATTATTACGGTCCTTACGTATTTAAAAAAAATCTGACGTGGGACCACATGACTTCTTGTACCCCTATTAAATTGCACATACACATGTTTTTAAGAGGAAAGTAAATAAAATTTTATTTCATTAATAATTTCTGATATTTTTTCATATATATATATATATATATGTCGGAGAATAAAGTACAGTGGAGTATCTTCCGACAAAACGATGAGAATATTCTTTAGAATATCTGTATTTTTAGTAGTTTTAAGAAATGTACCATTACTTGTAATGTTTTGTAAAATAAGGTTTAAATTGTTTTATTGCGGTAGGCTAGGCCTAGGTAGGCACATGGTTGTCAACGTAGTCGGGATCCCAGGACGATAGGGGTATCATAAAATTAATAAGGAAAAGGAAATATGCAGTAGGTATATTATTTGAGAATATGGAGAAAGGGTAGTCTTGCTTTGGAACCCAGATCGAACAGACGTCCTGGTGGTCGCGAATTCGTTATTTCCCTGAGCCTCGGTCTATCGCAAGTTGTTTTAATATTATTTGAATTCTAAATTGAATTAATCTTATATTGTAATTCGTGTGCTACTGAGTTATTGATAAGTGATAATTATCATTTGTAATTATTTCATTGTACGAGTTATCTACTCATTTTTATTAATTGAACTTTATTGTAATCTTATATATTCTCCACTTGTAATGGTGGGAATGAGTGAAGCACAAAACGTTGAATCCCTGACAGATCTCCTCGCCTCTCCGATATATATATATATATATATATATATATATATATATATATATATATATTTGTTATTATTGAATTATTATTTATCGTAAAACATTTTTTACAATCAGAGGTTAAAAATTATTAATAAATCGATAAATTTAAATTTAAAAAAAAGGAGATGAAATCTGATTGGATTATTTCATTAATTAAAACTTTATTTGGCTATAACTCTGGATCCAGTGAAAATGAGGGCTTAATACTGCAGTTAAGAAAATGTTCAAATTCTAATTTTTTTTTAATTTTAGGCTTTTTTGGACACTTTTGGTTCATTCGATTGCAATCAAAAGGGAGGAGGTGCACAATTAGATGTTAAAACAGTCCTAAATCCAAAATTTCACATCCTACGGCTAATATATTTTGAGTTATGTGAGATACATACGTACGTACGTGCAGACGTCACGCCGAAACTAGTCAAAATGGATATTTCGTTGATATATGAAAACTGACATATTTTTCGATCACAGTACATCCTTTACTTCGTACAATTAAGTAAAAAGCAGTACTAAAATAGCAAAATTACAATAAGAAACTTTGTGTAACATTTGTAATATACGAGCTGTACATCTTTTAATAATTAAATTACATAATTTGTAATATAAGAACTTGTCTAACGATTGCTGAATCCGCCGTGTATATTTAAAATCTATTCTTTAATAATGTTTCATTACAACAATAAGAAGATTTTTAAAGAAAAATTCTTTTCTCTTTCTTTTTTGTTTTTCTCTAAGATATTTCCGAAGTCTCCAGATATGTATAGCTTTCTTGATTCGGTGCTCGATCAAGTGAACTTCGTCCCTTGATCGGATAATGAATATAACGCTAGCTTGTTACGTCTATGGACCGCTAGGAAAGGACGTTTGGTTAATTATAAGCCAATAGGATGCCTTAGGACAGTATCAGGGCCGTTAATCTGTAACTGAGGCTTGAACTATAAACCTTCAACATGAGAAAGTTACCGTTAACAATTTGTGGCATTCCCTCCCAATATTTAGTTATTTTTTATCTTATATCTTTTTTAAATTATTTTATATAATGTTGATTCATAATAAGAAGTTAGTTTGACAAGTACAGTAACTTAATCGCTTGTACACTTAGATCTATTCTGAAATTGTTAATTGACCCTTGAGATTAGATTACACCAAAAAGGGACATTTAATTTCAATTAAAGATAAGTTCAACCGGTTTTGAATCTGGACTCTTTAGTACAACATCAGAACAGTCATCTAAAATGTTAACTATTCATTCAATTAAGGTTGTTAGATTTAAGAATAATTTTCTTGTATTAATTAAACAATATATAATAAAAACATTACGTCGGTAAATTAATGAGTAATAAAACCTGTAACTTATAAATTAATATGTTTTGCATTATATCGGCAAAGATAATACAAAATGGTTTTAGCAGCTGTGAGGGTAACAAAAGCATATTTCACAAATAACATTGTGTGAAGGGACTGCTTTCGATTTTATGTTTTATTGGATCTAATTGCATGCTTTACGTTCATACGAGTGCAGGAGGTATATATTTATTTTATGTAGTGTGTTTGTGTGCATACAGTGCATATATCTCTCAGAGTTGTTTATGGTGTTAGGTTATTTATTAGTTTTTACGCAGAACTTTTCCATTTTATTCTACTGCCCCGTTTTAACTTTCTAATTTTGCAGTTCACATATTGTACTCGCTATTTTTTTCTTTTACTTTTATATTTTTAATTAAAATATTCAATTTAATTGTTATAATGGTTGAATAAACCGCACTAAATTTTCTATTAAAATACTACTGACGTCGATATACAGTAAAAAATATTTAATTAACTAATATTTTAACTATTCGGGTTGATAATGTAACGAAGTATATTTAACTTTAAGCTATGCTACGTTTTATAAATAAAGGTTTAGTAAAGTTTTATAAAGGTTTGATATTTATAACAAATCTTTCAGTCAGTAGCACTATAAAAATTATAAAGTGACTAATGTAATATTTTACTCAGATTTAAAGCTGCATTATTATACCTTACATAGACTGATTTATTTAAAAAATAAAACCGCTCCAAAATTTACCAGAAATAATTAAGAATAATATAGATTAAAGCAACATAAAAATGTAAAATTTATAAAATAAAAACGAAAATATCATCTTTAGTTTTCGTTAACAAATACGTAAAAAGTCCAATAAATATGTTTCAAATAATGTCAATGCAGTTATGTCAAGGAAATAAATAAAATCCGTTAAAATAAAATAATAATTTTAATAAGTCGGTGCAATTTTAATTTATAATGATGAAAATTTTAATTTAAGTACAATTTAAAAGAGGATGTTTCATCTCTTGTGTCATGACTTCTACCGATCATTGGCTATCACACTAGTTACCATCCTTATTACCTTAAATTTGTCAACTGCTCGAAATCAACGTCAAATCTGTCGCAGTTTATCAATCAGAGAATGGTTCACTTCTCCCTCGGAGATCCAAACAGAGGAATAAATCTTCGGATGGTCTTCATCGAACAAAGCCATCTCATGTAGTTTTCTAATATTTACCTTTTCAATTGGAACTTTAATTCAGAGATTTCCTGTGGTCTTCATTTTAATGTCGTTGACCAAGTATACAGAATGTATCATGTAGCTCTCCCAGGATTTTCATAATCTATTCTATTCGTAAAAGTAATGGATAAAGTTCATATAAAGATAATCCCTGAAATTCTTCGTTTGCGAGTTACGGCTAGTGAAAGATTTCGCTCGGATTTCAGCTACCTCGATGAAATGAGGTCGTACAAAAATTTTTAGGAAGTTAATTAAGGAGCGAAATTTGTGATTTTTTATGTCTTTTGACCTAAAAATTGAAACGTATCTGAGTGGTTTTTGAGAAATCTAGTGTGAAAAACTAATAAAGTATAGGAAAAACCTCTGTTTTTTTGTTTTATGTTTGACGCAGAATAACTTTGTTAAATTGGTAATAAAAACATAAACAAACCTTGTAGATAATTTAATTCTGATTAAAATTATGTAAGATAAGTGGAATAAAACAAAGAAATTTTTTTAAAAAATTGAATTTTATTTAGAAACAGCGTGGTGCAACGTTCAAAATAATTACAATGTAATTTTAATACGCAAATAATTTTTGTAAAACTTCCTGAAAAAATATTTTTTTGTAATTTAAATCATTTAATGCATCTTTTTTTGAAGAATTGGTCGAAAGAACTTCACATAAATTCAATAGTTAGTTATTTTTTCCTGTTAATTAAAAGGGTTAATAAAATATTCCAACTTTTAAATAACTACTAAACCATGAAACACTAAAAAAAATTAAAAAATCTGATGTGGACACCACATGATTTCCTTGTACGCCTATTAAATTACATACACTTTTTTTTTAAATCAAAGGTTAATAATTATTAAATAAATCAATATATTTAAATAAAAAATAAAAAAAGAGGAAATGAAGTCGGATTCGAACCGATGTGCCTTCCCCTTGTACGATCCAAATATTTCATTCATTAAAATTTTATTTGGCTATGACTCTGGACCCAATGAAAATAAGTACCATTTATGATATATTGTTCAAAAGCTCTCAATGAGGGCTTATTACTGCAGTTAAGAAAAAATTCAAAATTATTTTTTTCTTTTTCTTTTTTAATTTTGGTTATTTTGGACACTTTTAGTCAAGTTGATTGCAATCAAAAGGGAAGTAGCAAAATTAGATGTTACAGCAGCCCTAAATCCAACATTTTACCATTCTACGGCTAATGGTTTTTGCGTAATGCAAGATACATACACACGTACAGACGTCACGCTGAAATTAGTCAAAAAGTATATTTCCGTTGAAATCTGAAAACCGAAATTTTTCACGATCACTATACTTCCTTTATTTCGTACAAGGAAGTAAAATCGAGTGAATAACCCTTCTTAAAACGATTTATTTTACGAGATGAGACTTACCACAGTCTTAATTTCGAATCAGGGTAACTAAAATATTTTAAATTAAAAGAGCAGTTTAAGACACAGAATTTTAAAGTACATTAAAAAAAAAATATAAGTAAAAACATAGGGTTACGACAACACTAAAATGGTGGCCATTTAATATCTTTTTACATCCAGTTTCGAAATTGGCCTACACCCATAAGTAACAGACTCATACTGAAATATAGTTAGGTTTCAGATAGAAACTTGTTAAATTTTGTTTTTCTATGTTTAACGGCTAAAAAATTATTTAAGGATTGCTGTATTTTAAGGTGCATATACATATATATATATATATATATATATATATATATATATATAGAAAATACATCTTTTGAAGATATAAAATATAAGAATATAAGACAATTAATAAGATATAAGGAGTTCACAACTTATATTAACCTATATTAAAGTTTTAGATATTAAGTTGATTTTTTTATATTTTTATGAAAGAATACAATTCTGTAATATAAATATTCTTTACCATATTGTCTATAAATTTAATAATTTTGGCAAGTAATATATATTCTTGTATTTTATTCTTAAAATATGTGTATTTATATTACACATAATTTATATGTACATATTTTTATAAGTTATGTTTTACTTGGGTGTGGAATGCGAAATTGGCAATGAACTCTCAATAATTGGTATTATCAAGGGACTCCACCCACGAAAAATATCGCGTGCCAAACTTTAGTTCACGCATTGCGGTAACCAAAAAAAAAAAAAGTTAAAGGTAGACTAAATAACCGAAATTTTTGTAATTATTTGTTTTTATAGCCAATAAATCATATCCTTCTTATTTTATTCAGCCTTCTAGATGTTTTTCGCAGTTATTTATTACCTGACTGATACAAAGACTAAAAATAATATATGTAAATGTTACCGGTTTACTGATAGGTTTTCAACATATGGTATAGTGTTTTATAAAACTAAGTATGGAAATAATCTTTGTTCATTGAATTTGTTTTCTTAATATTCTAAAGTAACCGCGCTTTAGTTGGATTTCGCAGAAGTATTGTTACACTCCAAAGAAATGAAACTACAGATGTTCGAAATATTCAATTAGCTATTTTAACATTAGATCCAGAATTGTTCAAAACGTTTTCCCTGTTTTAATAAAGAAAATTGTAATGTTCAATAAAATGTTTAATATAGAAAATACTGTACCTTAAGTAAACCAAAAGTTTTGGATTCATTCAAAAAATAGATAGTTTTGAAGTAGGAATATTTGCTAAATTTTAATTTTTTAGTGATTCAGTTTTGAATAGTTATTTACGAGATATAACTTTTAAAACTATCTGTAAAAATATTAAATGGCCGTGAATTTGGTAGGGGTTTCATAACCCGAATTTTTTATTATACTCAAAGGTTTTGTTTTTCACTACCCTATTTAATCCTTTCACAACCCTGACCTCTCCATTTAAATGTTTTGAATTGCTCCATCACAAAAGCTTGGAGATCGCTATACTTCAAAATAAATCGTTCTGAGATAAAAGCATTTTGTTTTCTTTAATTTTTCTACTTTTTTTTGTCTTCAGTCATTTGACTGGTTTGATGCAGCTCTCCAAGATTCCCTATCTAGTGCTAGTCGTTTCATTTCTACGTTTAACGATTGAAAAGTTATTTAAGAGTTGCTATGCTTAGTTAACATTAATTTTATTTAACTATCCAAAGTGTAAAAGAATTTTTTTTAAATTTTGTTAAGTAGATATGCTATTCGGATAAATCTAGAAGCTCCAAAATCATTTGTTATACGAGGGCCAAACAATAATTAGAGAGAAAATTAACGGCAGCAGAGGGAAAATTATTAATTAGAATAAACTGAAACTATCTGACGTTTATGTTGCTACATCTGACCTAAAAATATAAGCTGTTAGAAAAGATTGCTGTATCACGGTTCTGCTGTATTATGAAAGAACAGAAAGCTGTTATAAGATTTTTTTTCCGATAGTGTAAATCCGGCAGAAATTCATTCGTGGATGTTAAAACAATATTGTAAAAACTGTAGTAATCATTCAAATTTTGGTAGTGGATTGTACAGATTAAATCGATAGAAGAATGTCACTGACTATTACCGTAGCGGAAGAGTCAGTCATAATTGAACACGTCATTCGATACTTCCACCTGGAAGTATCGAATGACGTTTTCAAAATCGTATCGATCGATCTTATTTATAAGGAAAGACACATAAAAATCTGTATTGCGAGTATTTGCACTATCCATGCCATTATTCATGATAAACTGAATTACCAAAAAATGGTGGGTTCGGAGACAGCTAACGCAATATTACAAATACAATTGAAATCATATTTATACATCCTGACCCCCACAGGGAAGGCACCCTCCGTGTAACGGTTTCGGTCGCCACGCCGCCCCTTCCGTATCTAGCCATTATGGGCTTTACCAGAGGTCATCTTCAGTACCTCGGAAATGATATCTTTCAGTCTAGCCTCGACCACGATGTCACCGATTCGAATGCCACAAGCGACATTCCCATCGGCGTACTATTAACATAAACTTCAAACAAAACACATCTAGCCAAGTCTCAAACAAGACTGATTGATTTTCTAAGAACGAGGGAATAAATTCTACCTTTCCGAAAGGTAAAAATGAGTTCGACACAACGAATCATAAAACGCAACACAAGAACACTAACAAAGCGTAAAAACAATAAATTATGTAACAGATTAAATAATGTAATGACTCGATAACCCCGGCTTTTTTAAGAGCTTGTTTTTGTATTTCTAATGATTGCTCGGAAGTTGATACTCTAGCATAACCAAATAATCTCATTTTATCTGTTCAAATCACAATAACAGTAACATAAAACATAACTAACGAAAAAATAACATATTATAACCAAACAGAAGCAGCAACAGTTTAGCAAACCGTAAAACAAAACGTAAACAAAAAGAAGGAAAGTCCAAGAGGAACATCACACCACTTCAACGATCCTTTCTTTCGCCAAATATGTGATAAAACGTTCTATAATCATCCATTCGGCACAGCTTTTCCAATTAACACGGAGATCAAGTGTCGACCAGATAATATCAAGCTAAACAAATGGTCTCCGTGCGCATTAAGTCATATCTAGCACATTCATATATCACATGATAAGCATCGTCCAATAATCTGCATGCGGAAACATACCAGAGTCCGCCAGACCGAATTTCTGTAGTCTGTTTCGAAAAGCGCCATGCCCTGAATGAAATTGCGTCACATAATTGTTCGGGTGTACCCAAGAGGCATCCCGCAAATTAAATACATCAGGGAAAAGATCATGCGTATAACGCCCACACTATAACATCCTATCTGGCCTGCCACAGGGCGACACCATACTGTTCTTCCTCCTTTATTTTCTCCGAAGTCAACTCCCCTAATTTCTTAGCAATATAACGCTGTAGCCTCTCAGACGCAATCAAGTCTATCGGTTCCACGCCGGCGATCACCAAGATCGTTTCCCGTAAACTTGTACGGTAACCATCCGTTACCGTTAACAATATAAGACGTTGAACCTGCAAGAAAATATCCCGATAGCTTTTAAATTTCAGTCTATCCGCCCAAACAGGCGCCACATATAGCGTAATTGCCTCGCATACGCCTTTATGGAAGATAATCATAGTCTTAAAATTAAGACCTCCCAAACAGGATTGACCACACGTCAAATTCCAAAGAAAGCATTACAGGCCTTCCTCTCGACATATTGAAAGTGCTTCTTAAACTGCAATTTTTCAACGAGAAACACCACGATATACTTTTGAACATGAATATATCTAATACGTTGGCCTGACATCGATACGCGGACTCGCCGCCTCACAGCCAAACGGCCTTTGAGGAGCATCATCGTGGTCTTCTCCTGTCTAAACGTCATCTCATGTTGATGACCCTATATAGCTCGAATATCCTGGATGCTTGTGCGGCTCGAAATTCAACATCCCTCCCCGAATTTCCTTCAACCAACAGGAGTCCATCGTCAGCATACGCCCGATGCAACACCCGCTGGGCAACCTCAGCCGCAGAAATAAATCAAACTACACCACCCACTATAAGGGACCCAATACAAGGGTGGTCCCTACGGACCACCCTTGGACAGTTTATTCCCCAATTCAAGGCTGCTCTCGCGATGCTACGCATCCCGATACTTTGCATAGAACTTAAACAATGGTTTTAGCAGAAGGTAATGCTTTTTAATATCGTATTATAACTAGTGATGAAACATGAATTCAGAATTCCGAGTCGGAATCCATACTTCAGAATATGAAACGGAAACATCCGAGTTCGCTTGCCAGGAAAAAATTAAAAACTTCTCCGTCAGCCGGTAAAATGATGATAACGATGTTTTGGAACTATAAAGTCACAATTTATTGTATTTTTTGAAAGAATAATAATGAGTACTGTTGTAATACTTGAAAATAAAGCGGAATCAGTAGGGTACGCCCTGGTTCTTTTTAAAAAAGTAAAATTCTTTTACGCGATAATCGTCCCCTTACCCCACAAAAGATACGGGAAGATATTCAAAATTTGAGTGGAGAGGCTTTTCCAGATCCACCTTACAATCCTGATCTCGCACCATTTTTTTTTAATTTGGTCATCTTAAAGAGTTTTTTTTTTCGTAGCACCGCGTTTGGCAACACGTAAAGTAAATCAAGAATGCTAAACAAGAAAGACTCAGACATCGAGTTGAACAATTCATTTCTACTGAAATAAGAAACTCACAAAAAAATGTAATAGGTGCTTTAATATAACCGTAAACTATGTTCAAAAATATCATTAGTTTCATTGTCATTAAATAAATAATAATTTTACTGTAGTAATTCGTTTCCTAAATTATTGAACGACCCTTGTACTTTAAATTTTTGTTTTATTTAAAAAAAGGTAATATTTTATGTTACATTTTTATCGTAAAATTTTATTTATTTTTTAAAAATAAAATACTTAATAGTAATAAAGATATTATGTTAAAACTAGTAAAATTATTTGTCTATTATTCTATCTTTATTCATTATTTAAATGAGACCAAGGGAGCAAGAAACAAATGTTATAAATATCATTCTATATAGAACATATAAAAGACGCAACTATAAAATTACACATGTATTTATTTATATAAAGTTTTTTTATTTTATGATATTCAGTATGTTGGAGTCTTGGGGCTACTGAAAAAAATATATATATGTATACGTATGTATTTGTGGGTTTTATTTTATTTTGATTTATTCCTGCAGCTGATAATCTTGTTTATACGAGTATAATTTGAAAATATTTTTATTTTTATGGATTTTTTATCCCTTTTTAAGAAATATATTATTGTTACTTTAAGATTTTCTCCTCGTTCCATGTATAAAAATGTTAAATAATAGTTATTCTTTATCGGTTCAGTCTTTAGTCTGTATTTAAGGATGTTTTTTTTATTTAGCTGTAAGTAAAAAGTTACTCTTATAATAATGGAATAATCTGATGAAGATTTACATAAACGTAATATGTCTTTTTCTTTTTTTCTGTCTTCAGTCATTTGACTGGTTTGATGCAGCTCTCCAAGATTCCCTATCTAGTGTTAGTCGTTTCATTTCAGTATACCCTCTACATCCTACATCCCTAACAATTTGTTTTACATATTCCAAACGAGGCCTACCTACACAATTTTTCCCTTCTACCTGTCCTTCCAATATTAAAGCTACTATTCCAGGATGCCTTAGTATGTGGCCTATAAGTCTGTCTCTTCTTTTAACTATATTTTTCCAAATGCTTCTTCCTTCATCTATTTGCCGCAATACCTCTTCATTTGTCACTTTATCCACCCATCTGATTTTTAACATTCTCCTATAGCACCGCATTTCAAAAGCTTCTAATCTTTTCTTCTCAGATACTCCTTTATAACATTTTTTTAAAGAATTTTTTTAAGAATTTCCTTTTTAACATTCCCCCATTCTTCTTCTACATTTTCTACCTTATCTTTTTTACTCAGACTTCTTGCGATGTCCTCCTTAAAAATCTTTTTTACCTCCTCTTCCTCAAACTTCTCTAAATTCCACCGATTTATCTGACAACTTTTCTTCAAGTTTTTAAACCCCAATCTACATTTCATTATCACCAAATTATGGTCGCTATCAATGTCTGCTCCAGGGTAAGTTTTGCAGTCAACGAGTTGATTTCTAAATCTTTGCTTAACCATGATATAATCTATCTGATACCTAGCAGTATCGCCTGGCTTTTTCCAAGTGTATATTCTTCTATTATGAATTTTAAATTGGGTGTTGGCAATTACTAAATTATACTTCGTGCAAAACTCTATAAGTCGGTCCCCTCTTTCATTCCTTTTGCCCAGCCCGTATTCACCCACTATATTTCCTTCCTTGCCTTTTCCAATGCTTGCATTCCAATCTCCAACTATTATTAAATTTTCATCTCCTTTTACGTGTTTAATTGCTACATCAATCTCTTCGTATACACACTCTACCTCATCATCATCCTGGGCGCTTGTAGGCATATAGACGTTAACAATCGTTGTCGGTTTAGGTTTTGATTTTATCCTTATTACAATGACTCTATCGCTATGCGTCTTGAAATACTCCACTCTCCTCCCTATCTTCTTGTTCATGTAATATGTCTATAATTGCATTATTATAATTGGTAATTACAATTGTTATTGTCATTTTATTATTTATGAATTGACACACTTATTATCTCTATGGAATTATATTAAGGTGTTATAATCCACTTCATTAATGTAATCATACAGTTTCAATAAAAGGAAAGGAAAGTAAACAAAGCTTAAAATGGCCTACAGAGTTATGTTTGTACATTCTGTCTCCTCATGCAAACAGGTTATAGCAGTGAACAAACAAAATAAAGATAAACTGACTTACTAATTATATAATATGTAAGATATTATATGTAAGATATTTAATGTTAAAAAAAAAAAAAAAACAGATAATTTTTATATTTCTTCACTTCTTTCAAGGTCGAATCTCAGAAATCTAGAAATTTGTTTTTAGATATTGTCATGAAAATTACAGACACCAAAAATCAAGTTCCTATCTTTATTTTTTATCGAGAAATGAAAAAATAACCTGCTTTCAAAAAAGATTCAAAAATTCATTTTAACCCTTTAAACTCAGCATTTCAAAAATCTAGAAATTGTTTTGTGGATATTTAGATGGCGATTACGCAAACTCAAAATCAAGATGATATCTTCACTTGTTACCGAGAAATTAAATAATTGTAAATTTCATTGTTATACCATTTTAATCCTTTAAACTCGGAATTTCAAAGAATCCTTTCTTATTGTGAACTTTAACCGTAAGAAAGAACGTATATACAGATTTTCATCAATTTATTTGCAATAGTTTTTGCTGGAGGCTGATTATGAATGATCCACTACATGTTATTTGTATATGTAAATAACAATAATAAAAATTGTTATTATTTGAATTAAAAGTAAATTTAATATGAATAGATATTTTAAGTAAAATAATTCAAAATAGATAAGAGAATTACTTAGGCAAAAATTACTTTTTAATTAATAAACAGCATGTAATTTAAAAACGACTTCATAATATTTTATTGTTGAGTTGAACTCATTCTTTAAGGAATTTGATTCATTATTCTTTTTATCGAGAAAATCAATAAAATGAAATTGTTTTATCAAAAAAGTAAATAAATAAAAATTAAATTAAAAAATTCAACATCCTTTGTGGAATAGCAACATCTTTGTCACTTAATCTCAGTAGTCCTGGGTTCGAATACCAGTAAAGTGATACCATTAAATTATGAATAAAATGAAAAAGAGGAGGTATAGCTTTTGTAATTTTTAATTTTTGAAATTTTTAAAGAGATCGTAGAAAATTGATCTTTAATACATTGAAAGTTCTTATTAAGTTATTTAAAATTCTTAAGTTAATTCAATCGAACTTTGAGGTGGGTGGATTATTCAACATTATATATGTAAACAGTTTTCGTCCCCTAACTCGAAAATCCGTTGACCATAACGGTTGGAATTTAACAAAGCATATTTCTTGGGTTAAATATGCAGGAGCATATATACCGAAGAAAAATAAACATATTTGGTGGAAAAAGCTATCCTCATCCCGAAGGAGAAGATCCCGCCACGTGACGATTCCAGTCGCCACGCCACCCACACCGAACCTAGTCCTGATTGGCATTACCGGAAATCATCAGTTAATAGCTTGGCCTCCGTCAGAATGCCATCGATATAAATGCTACAAATGACATTTCTATCGGTATAAGAACGTACTATCAAACACAAAACAAAACAAAAAAACCTACTCAAGCAGAATTGAGTAGAAATAAAATACTTAAATTTTGAGCTATAGCCCTACCGATGAAATAAAACGACAAACATCAAGAAATAACCGAACAAAAACAACACGCCCCCATCTTGGCGACAAGAGAACGCCCAATCGGTCCCAACACCCGGGTAGCTCGAAATCCTCATCCTACACGCCTTCCACAACTCGCTGAAGAACCAAATATTTCATGGATTTCTCCACTACTGACCATTCGGGCCGACTTTTCCAGTTAACATTTAAATCAAAAATAGACCCTATATCCTCGAGCTGCCTTATTACCTCTAATCGTTTTCATGATACCGATGACAGAAATATAAAATATGAAAGACATCATTTAATATTCCACACTACAGACACCCATCCGAATCAGCCAAACCGAAACGAGTCAACATATTGCTAAAAGCACCATGGTCTGAAAGAAACTGAGTTTATTCTTCTTAGGAGACACCCAAGATACGCCCCTCAGATTCCTCACATCATGGAAAAAACCATCCGTGTAACGCTCATCAGTCGTTTCATCCCACCTAGTCTGCCACAATTGAAATCCATGATTCTCAATCTCTCTAATTCTAGCAGAAGTTAGTTTACCATACGTCTTTGCGAAATAGCGTTGTTGACGCTCAAGCCCAAGAACATATTTTACTCTTTACTCAAGCAATCGAGAAATTTTACGGTAGCCACCTGTCACCGATAACGACAAAAGATGCTGGGCTCTCAACAAAATGTCCCTATAAATTTTAGCCTATCCACACAAACAGGTGCGGCATACTACATAGTTTACTTACACATACCCTTATAGAGCATACATATAGCCTTAAAATTCAGACCCCAATGCGGATTGACCACACGTCGAATACCAAAGAAGGCACTGCTGGCCTTCTTTGCGACGTAATGTAAATGCTCCTTAAAAGGAAAAATTTCGTCAACGAGCACCCCGAGGTACTTCTGAACATGAATATATCGAATTTGATGGCCTGATGTTGAAACACGGACCCAAAGGGTCTCAGTCAAACGGCCTTTGCAGCATCGCCACAATGATGCTGCTCAAAGGCATACATACATACGCAAAGGCATACGCAACACTATATGAAAGATAAACTTTCATAAAAACAAATTAAATTACAGAAAATAATTGTAAAATTTCTTATATTCTCTCATTTTTAAATAAAAATGAAAAACATTCAAAAATGGAACACATCTTTCAAATCCCTCCTTAAATTTGCCGCTTTTTATAAGAGCGTAAAAATAATTATTGTAGTAATTAGTTATTAATTTCAAAACATAAGTTTGTTACACGAATGTCCAGAAAGGAGTGTAATTTATTTAGGATGTTTGTTTGTATGTATGTAACATTTGATTGTTTGTTCCACTGCAGTAATTCAACGGTTAATTCGATTTAGATATATGATCACAACCCACCGGCCTGATCTAGTGGTGAACGCGTCTTCCCAAATCAGCTGATTTGGAAGTCGAGAATTCCAGAGTTCAAGTCCAAGTAAAGTCAGTTATTTTTACACGGATATGAATACTAGATCGTGGATACCGGTGTTCTTTGGTGGTTGGGTTTCAATTAACCACACATCTCAGGAATAGTCGAACTGAGACTGTACAAAACTACACTTCATTTACACTCATACAAATACCACCCTGAAGTATTATCTGAAAGGTAATTACCGGGGGCTAAACAGGAAAAAGAAAGAAAGATGTATGATCACACGTTGGAATCCTTGTTACCGGGAGTGTCATAGTATGCTATATAAATATGGAAACTTAACCATCTAGCTATACGTGCAACTCTGATGCCGTGTAGTAATTACCTACTATGAGTCAGGCACATATTGGCTCGTCCTGAAGTTTTGTACTGTGCGTGTAGTTTTTATTTACTCTATATGCTAAACGGTTAACTTTGGATTTTCGTTCGGTATACATATGTTGCGTATCTTATATCACATTGTTTTTAATCCCTTTCTGAGAATTATATTTCCAATTCATAATTTTTATCGTAAATGAAGTCCTACGCAAGAACTATCGCATGAAAATAAACAAGAAGAAAACAAAAGTTATGAAATGTAGTAGAAATAACAAAGATGGACCACTGAATGTGAAAATAGGAGGAGAAAAGATTATGGAGGTAGAAGAATTCTGTTATTTGGGAAGTAGAATTGCTAAAGATGGACGAAGCAGGAGCGATATAAAATGCCGAATAGCACAAGCGAAACGAGCCTTCAGTAAGAAATATAATTTGTTTACATCAGAAATTAATTTAAATGTCAGGAAAAGATTTTTGAAAGTATATGTTTGGAGTGTCGCTTTATATGGAAGTGAAACTTGGACGATCGGAGTATCTGAGAAGAAAAGATTAGAAGCTTTTGAAATGCGGTGCTATAGGAGAATGTTAAAAATCGGATAAAGTGACAAATGAAGAGGTATTGCGACAAATAGATGAAGAAAGAAGCATTTGGAAAAATATAGTTAAAAGAAGAGACAGACTTATAGGCCACATACTAAGGCATCCTGGAAGAGTCGCTTTAATATTGGAGGGACAGGTAGATGGAAAAAATTGTACAGGCAGGCAACGTTTGGAATATGTAAAACAAATTGTTAGGGATGTAGGATGTCGGGAGTATACCGAAATGAAACGACTAGCACTAGATAGGGAATCTTGGAGAGCTGCATCAAACCAGTCAAATGACTGAAGACAAAAAAAAAATCGTAAGTTATTAATTAACAATTAAAATTAAACAATTAAATTATCAATTAATTATTCAGTTAAACATTAATAATATAGTTTAATCTTATAATGCCGGTTTTTATTTATTAATTAGATAAACTATACGTTTCCTAATTCACTATTTTGATTTGCCATTTTGTTATTCCTAAATAAAATATATGTTGAAATATTTTTTTTTAAATAAACATACATTCAAATTTATATTTTAATAATATAAACATTGGACAAAATATAAAATTTATTGACAGATAATTGGGTCTGAATCTCTTCACGTAAATTATTTACACGGTTTGAATTGATTAATTACATTTTTTCCAACATAAGATTATTCGAGATGATGTCATTGTGAACAAGGCTTTATAAATTCATCAATATCGAATGCTATTTTATCATTTGTGTATTCTGAAATTCTTAATTTTATATTTCATCTTTATTAAATTAATAATGTAAATTTGTTATATACTATTATAAATTACAATAAAAAAATTGTTTATAAAAATCTTGTCAAATTGTAATAAAAGAAATGATGCAGGCTAGGACGGAACAACCCAACAAAATTACCCCTAATAATTATTAGGAATAGACGCTAAATAAGAATATGTATAAAAAAACTGTTTCAACTAGAGTTAAATCACATGTTTCCTGAGACATGTCGTAGAGAAAAAAATATCATTTTAGAAATTATTTTAAAGTAGTTACATTATATTTCGTAAGGCACAGTCGTCTTGTACAATACGGCAACAATGAGGCCCATATTGCACAAAGTTAAATTACTTACCGTTCACCATTGTACTGTAATTACACAAACGTCGACAATCACACAGAAACTCCCATTACGGCATATATAAGCGCCGTACCGCAGCGAATGGGTTAAATAAATTTAAAAAATTTGAAAAAAGATTATATAATTAAAAAAATTGTTGCCCGCTCGCTCTTTAATTTTCCTACGTTAGTAATTACCCTAAATTAAAGAGCAATTTTTTTTTGCAGTCGTGTTGTTTAATTTTTAATATATATATCTTGTTTTACTACTTGTAAGGAGGAACTGTATGAAAGATGTTTGTGAACCTGTAATAAATTTTTATTAGCTATAAAGATGAAGCATTGATGGAATTATTACACAGTATACTATGTTAAAATAAATTGTTTTAAGTTAAACGAATATATAAATTAAAATTACTCCACTTATCGATATACAATTCACATATTTGAATTGTAAATTGTATTGCAAAACCAATACCATATTTAAACTATACTTAAATAACAGTTGTCTGATTATAGATTACATATGCAAAGCTAGTGCAACGTAACAACGAATCCTTTCATCTGTAGCTGAAATTCAGTGAGTATTCATTCCCTGAATGGTATTAATTTTGAAATATATAAAAACCTATAAGCATGTTTGTTTTAAGTAAGAAAAATATTTTTTCACTATTCGGTTATATTTTTGAAATTCTATGCTTTTATTTTAATACAATATTACAATGTTATTTTTAAAACTGAATTTAATTATGGTAAAATAATGATTTTATATCAGAAAAAGTTTATATTTATTGAACTTTCTTTTTCCTGTTTAGCCTCCGGTAACTACCGTTTAGATAATTCTTCAGAGGATGATATGTATGAGTGTAAATGAAGTGTAGTCTTGTACATTCTCAGTTCCACCATTCCTGAGATGTGTGGTTAATTGAAACCCAACCGCCAAAGAACACCGGTATCCACGATCTAGTATCCAAATCCATGTAAAAATATCTGGCTTCACTAGGACTTGAACGCTGTAACTCTCGACTTCCAAATCAGCTGATTTGGGAAGACGGGTTAACTACTAAACCAACCCGGTGGGTCTATATTTATTGAACTAGAAGGTTTTACTTTTACTCAATCTCTCTCTCTCTCTCTCTCTCTCTCTCTCTATATATATATATATATATATATATATATATATAATTTAAAGTGGAATAATAAAAAAATATACACAATATTCATTATTTATTTAACGTTAATTATGAGCAAAATATTTTTCGTATTTATTGCTGCATAAACTAATTACTATTATTAAATGTTGGTGTTATTTTCTTTAAGATATTTTATTTTTATTGTTTTACTAAATATATATATTTTTTAAATATCAAACTAAAATTTTAATTTTAAACTACTGAACAATAAACAATAAGCAACTACCCCCCCCCCCCCGGGCACACACACACCAGTGAGATGAGGATGATATGTATGACATGCAAATGAGGTGTATTCTTGTACACTAAATGAGCTGATGGTTTACCCCTGTCTATGTCAACCGCACTGTCGGCTGGCTTAGGCGGACTGAGCGAGCGAGGTCGTTGTACTATCTTACCAGATGACATCATCCCATTACTAATAAAATGACACATTTGTATATAAAATGCAAACACAGAATAGACTAGTATAATACAATGAATAATACTCTAGACGCAGCAATTGGCGAGGGATAACTTTCAGCTCACGTATTGTACAGGCTCAGGCCGACTAGAATTTATATTTAGAAGCGATAATGTGGAATATTTACATTTTTTATAACCGTGTTCTTTAGCTTTCTTTTCTTTTCCTGTTTAGCCTCCGGTAACTACCGATCAGATAATTCTTCAGAGGATGAATGAGGATAATATGTATGAGTGTAAATGAAGTGTAGTCTTGTGGATTCTTAGTTCGACCATTCCTGAGATGTGTGTGGTTAATTGAAACCCAACCGCCAAAGAGCACCGGTATCCACGATCTAGTATTCAAATCCGTGTAAAAATAACTGGCTTTACTAGGGACTTGAACGCTGTAACTCTCGACTTTCCAAATCAGCTGATTTGGGAAGACGCGTTAGCCACTAGACCAACCCGGTGGGTCGTGTTCTTTAGCTACAAGCGTATTAAATCACTTTTACGTTTTTTCAAGAAAATTATCATAACGTCTTTATTATTATATTTTTTTTTTATTTAATAATTCAAACAATAAAAAATTTACATTTACATTCTACTCCCAATGTTATGTTCCACTTTGCCATCGGGTGCTGCTACCTAGCGTGGGCGTGAGTCCCTACGGCAAGCTTGGTCACGTGATCTGACCACGCCCCGTTACGTCATAATGCCTAAAGGAGTGGTCATTAAGAGGTAGCGACTTATTTATTCGGCTCTCGAATCTGATCCCAGGTGGTCACGATGTACTGTTAGTCTGTGAGTGGACTCCATTTTTTGTTTGGATGAACGTTAGCTTTAATGTTATATTTAATTTTTTATATGTCAAGTTATACGTTATGTTACAATTCATTTCATTAACTGTCAAGACGACAATTTATTAAACCAACATTCAACAAGCAACAAGGCGTTGTCTTCTTTCATCACCTCTGAAAATACTCTCCAAATTCGCTCTAAAATCTACCGCAACGTGTTAACGGTCTTCAGACGAGATCGTTCAAAACACAGTATAAAACGAATCCGTACCGTCTGACATTAAATTCACGATATATTCATCAGATAACGTAGCTTTTTCTGAAGATCAGTGATGCGTAATCAGTATTATAGTTTTTTATTTCTCTCTATTTTTAAATACTATATTCTCTTTTATGATTTAATGATAATTTTAAAAATACATTATAAGTTCCTGGCGATTAAAAATAATTAAAGTAGCTGTTTAACCTTTCAATAATTTTTAACTTCCAATATAAACCGGCATTAAATTTTTTTTTCTTTGTTCTCTATATTGAAATGTAAAAACTGATATTCAATAATGATAATTTTATCAGAGAAATTTTTAATTTAAATTACCCTCTCCTTTGGAGTTAAAATAAAACGCAAAAACGTTATATCCTTTACTGGTAATAAACTGTAGCAGTAAGCGATCAATTTTATAATGTGAGTGAAAGCAGACAAGGTTCTTTTTAATAAACTTATCTAATGAAGAGACCATCGTTACGAAACTATATAATTATATATATATATTTATACAGAATGTTAATATGGTAACACATAACTAACTATTTAATTGTTACATACAAAAAAATTAAATTTGGCAAATACTCTTGTCTCGAAAGGATCTGTTTCTTGTTTTTTGTTACGAGATCATCGCATAAAATCACAAAATCAAGGAGAGCTCAAAATGTTTAAATAAAAAGGATGTTTTTGTAGCAAGTAATCATAAAGAACATTGAAAACAAAAATTTCGACTGAAGAAGTTTCAGACTACAATCACCGCAACCAAAATTATCGTCAATGATGTTTTTCATAGCTAATTTTAAAAGCGGCCTAGGTGCAGTGTACACGCAAATAACTGCCCTAAAGCAAAACACCAAAAAAATCTAATTTTACAAATGATCTCACCTAAAAATGATTTAACTTCTGGTCATTGCTTGGGTTTTGTAGGTTACTTTTGAAACTAGCTGTAAAAAATATTAAATGGCTGCGATTTTATTTAGGATTGTAATAAATTTTACGCCAAAATTAATGTTTTTCAATGTCCTCCATTTAAAAATATGTCTCACAATCCTAAACTTTCTATTTAAAATTTGAAAAATTTACGGCTTAGTTTTGGGGGTCTCATACCAAAAAATATAACATTTTAGGTAGGAGCGGTTTACTCTCTCTCTCTCTCTCTCTCTCTCTCTCTATTTCCTGTTTAGCCTCCGGTAACTACCGTTTAGATAATACTTCAGGGGATGATATGTATTGAGTGTAAATGAAGTGTAGTCTTGTACATTCTCAGTTCGACTATTCCTGAGATGTGTGGTTAATTGAAACCCAACCACCAAAGAACACCGGTTCTAGTATTCAAGTCCGTGTAAAAATAGCTGGCTTTACTAGGACTTGAACGCTGTAACTCTCGACTTCCAAATCAGCTGATTTGGGAAGACGCGTTCACCATTAGACCAACCCGGTGGGTTAGGAGCGGTTTACTGAATTTTTTTTTTCTTTCCGCGAGAGGAGGAAAAATCTGCTGTCAGACGACCAGCAGCCCTATTGCGGGGTGTATGTCGGTGGGCGTGATGACATGCTGCTGTTATCACGGGACACAATAATGGGCCCGCAGATTGGCCGGATAAGCACAGACCGTAAGCAGTCCCGCACGCCTCATCACCGAATGAACGACAACCCGCAAGTGCGGACTTCCGCCGGTTCCGCGTACGAGCAGTCCACCAATCTACGCTCCCGACGCCTTGCGATGGATAATTTTGCCCACAAGGCGGGAGATGACGTTCGCTCTTCTCCTAGCACCCTCGAAATTATGTTCTCACGCGTCAATTGTCACACCAATTTGAAGAGCTGCCTGCCCGCTTTTACTAAATGTAATTAATACTTCTGTATTTAATGGTTTTAAAATTACTTAAATGTTCTCATATTTTATTAACACTGTGTGTGTGGGTGTGTGTGTGTGTGTGTGTGTGTGTGTGTGTGTGTGTGTGTGTGTGTGTTATTTCCTTATTCTTTTGTAAGGTAATTTTTTAGCTGTTAGTTTTTCGTTTTGAATAATTTTAATTATTAGAGTATTACTGATTTGCAATAAAACTGACTACTGAAAATATCTATTATTATATTTCATGTGAGATTATTGTACTGTAAATTTCTCCTTACATTCCGCTGACCGTAAATGGTTTTAGTGGTTATATGAATATTATACGAGTATTTAATTTTTATGTAATAATATTAAGTTACAAGTAAAGTATTTTTCAAGTCGTATTTATCTATTTCTTCTGTAATTTTAGAGTTATAAAAAGAAAATTTCAGTTATATTTGAAGGAATACAGTAATAAAATGCAATAGTAGTATAATTCCTAAAAAGAAGAGTAAAACAATTTTTAAAAATCTGGAAGGATTGCATCATTTCTCGGCAGTGTTCTTGTCAGATTTTTATTTTAAATACGCCGTACAGTTTTTATATTTTAATGACATACTTATTCAATACTTAGAATTAATTTCCGAAAAATATCTACCTTTACAATAATACAAATGTTATCTTTTTGATTCCCTCATTAAAAATATAATTCAGATAAAATCAAAAAATCAAAGTATTTTCGGGGTAATCCTTTAACTAAATGACGTATTATCTCAAAATGATACCATATTTTAGGTACGACTGCTAAAAGGTTACCGTTTTACCAGCCTCTCAGCATTGAGGCAGACTGAAATTTATCTAATCTGAAAATGTTCTATCTATTTTCTTCCATAATTTTTTACAGTTAAATAATTTTAGCGGTATCTCATCTTTCTGTCTACAATTTGAACAAATCAGCTGTCATTTTGTTTACAATTAAGGCTTAACATTTTATTTAATAAAATATAATTCGATAATACTAATTTTTTTTTTCAGTCATTTGACTGGTTTGATGCAGCTCTCCAAAATTCCCTATCTAGTGCTAGTCGTTTCATTTCAGTATACCCTCTACATCCTACATCCCTAACAATTGTTTTACATATTCCAAACGTGGCCTGCCTACACAATTTTTTCCTTTTATCTGTCCTTCCAATATTAAAGCGACTATTCCAGGATGCCGTAGTATGTGGCCTATAAGTCTATCTCTTCTTTTAACTATATTTTTCCAAATGCTTCTTTCTTCATCTATTTGCCGCAATACCTCTTCATTTGTCACTTTATCCACCCATCTGATTTTTAACATTCTCCTATAGCACCGCATTTCAAAAGCTTCTAATCTTTTCTTCTCAGATACTCCGATCGTCCAAGTTTCACTTCCATATAAAGCGACACGCCAAACATATACTTTCAAAAATCTTTTCCTGACATTTAAATTAATTTTTGATGTAAACAAATTATATTTCTTACTGAAGGCTCGTTTAGCTTGTGCTATTCGGCATTTTATATCGCTCCTGCTTCGTCCATCATTAGTAATTCTACTTCCCAAATAACAAAATTCTTCTACCTCCATAATCTTTTCTCCTCCTATTATCACATTCAGTGGTCCATCTTTGTTATTTCTACTACACTTCATTACTTTTGTTTTGTTCTTGTTTATTTTCATGCGATAGTTCCTGCGTAGGACTTCATCTATGCCGTTCATTGTTTCTTCTAAATCCTTTTTACTTTCGGCAAGAATTACTATATCATCAGCAAATCGTAACATCTTTATCTTTTCACCTTGTACTGTTACTCCGAATCTAAATTGTTCTTTAACATCATTAACTGCTAGTTCCACGTAAAGATTAAAAAGCAACGGAGATAGGGAACATCCTTGTCGGACTCCCTTTCTTATTAGGGCTTCTTTCTTATGTTCTTCAATTGTTATTGTTGCTGTTTGGTTCCTGTACATGTTAGCAATTGTTCTTCTATCTCTGTATTTGAACCCTAATTTTTTTAAAATGGTGAACATTTTATTCCAGTCTACGTTATCGAATGCCTTTTCTAGGTCTATAAACGCCAAGTATGTCGGTTTGTTTTTCTTTAATGTTTCATCTATTATTAATCTGAATCCTAAAATTGCTTCCCTTGTCCCTATACTTTTCCTGAAACCAAATTGGTCTTCTCCTAACACTTCTTCCACTCTCCTCTCAATTCTTCTGTATAAAATTCTAGTTAAGATTTTTGATGCATGACTAGTTAAACTAATTGTTCTGTATTCTTCACATTTTTCCGCCCCTGCTTTCTTTGGTATCATGACTATAACACTTTTTTTGAAGTCTGACGGAAATTCCCCTTTTTCATAAATATTACAAACCAGTTTGTATAATCGCTTCCTCACTAATATTTATAGAACTAATTTTTGTTTTTTTTAGTCCCAAATTTTATCTGCAATCTGTTACATCGTTAAGTAAATCTGTTCACAAACGAGAATTTCCATTAAAACTTCATAACAATGAAAACCAGTATCTAATCTTGTGAAATGAATTCATATACTGTAAAGTCTAATAGTAACACAGGCCAAACAACAACAAGGAACCAAAAAAGAAGGAAGAGGTGAATTCTGGGAAAGAAAATATTAAATTCAAAGTAAACAGAGAAAAACAGAAGTAAACAAACAGTAAATAGAAATAGAACAATCAACAGGGTGCGTTTAGATAAATCACAAAAAAATATTATAAATCAGACAATCATAACGCAGCCAATATCATAGTCATATCATAAATTACATGGAATCACTAAGATCTCGTAAATGGAAGCTTATAAGCCTCTTAATGTCCTCACCGTTTTCCAAGAGGTTAACGGTTAAATGGTTCATACGGTTGTTAAAACGTAGTTCATACCTAGAGAACTGAAGGTTTTATCTCTTCCCGAATACAAAGTAAAGCTAAATATTATGAATTTAATATTTCGTAAACTGCGACACCTCTGTGATACACCTCGCCAACTTGTTCTGAATGCACTGTATTATTTCTATATTGTTCTTGCTAGTCGTTTCCGTAGTTCAATACCATAAGCCCAAGTCGGTTCAGGACTGCTGAGTACAATAATAGTTTATTAGATAATGATAGCTGGACCCACCGGGTTGGTCTAGTAGTGAACGCGTCTTCCCAAATCAGCTGATTTGGAAGTCGAGAGTTCTAGCGTTCAAATCCTAGTAAAGCCAGTTATTTTTACACGGATTTGAATACTAGATCGTGGATACCGGTGTTCTTTGGTGGTTGGGTTTCAATTAACCACACATCTCAGGAATGGTCGAACTGAGAATGTACAAGACTACACTTCATTTACACTCATACATATCATCCTCTGAATTATTATCTGAACGGTAGTTACCGGAGGCTAAACAGGAAAAGAAAGAAAGATAATGATAGCTGAAATCTCCTGACCAGCAGGAGATTTCCAGTACATTTCCTTAAACTTGACGTTTAATTGCTTCATTTTTTACTAAACATGAACCTCTCATGTCAGACGACGATGAAGGTGAAGGTGCCAGGGATTTTTACGCTTTTGGTTAGCCAGATCAAAACGCCAAGTAGGTTGTGATGCGGACAGTATCCTCTGCTGGTGTTGAACATTACGTGATTCGACTTTACTTGGTTAACTCTTATCCCCACTCTGTTTTGTTAAACACGGGGTGATATTTCTCACTATTGAATAAGAACTATTCCCGAGGCACATTTTTATACCGCGGTTTTATTTAAATAAGATATTCTCTATACAGTTTTGTTACAAGAGTATAAAGATTTCAGAGATTACATAACAAAAAATTAAGTATCTAGCCTTTATGCAGAACCATATTCACATACTCTGGCTTGTATTGGAATGGTTTTGATATATCCATAAACAGTATGATAATCAATATTTATCGATTTTGTTAACATTCGTGCAATATCACAAATTTTCATATAAAACTTCAAGGAAGTTTGGTTTTAAACTGATTTAAATAAAACATTTTTTTTTAAATGAAGGGTATTAGTAAAAACGGTCCTAGAAGCCTGATTTTTCAGCCCTTTGTAAAAGGGTTTGCTTTATTTCCTTAAATAGATAATACAAAACCGTTTACCTCATTTGACTGAATCTTACGGTTATATGTCAAATTGGAAAAAATATTTTAAACGTAACATAATAAACTGAAAAACAATAATATAGCCAAAAACCTTTAAAAAATGAATGCAGGATTAGATTATCGGTAAACGTATCAAATTTTGGTGTGAAATTTCATTATTGAACAGCAAAAGGAGACCAATTTCCAATAACCTTTTTGAATTTTAGCTTTATTAAAAATCTTTTTGCGAAGAAGCTTCCAGTCGTAAGGACATTGAACAGTTATCAACTTCAATAAAATTTGTTCAACTTCCTTAAACGTTTTTCCTGGAAGGGAGCAGGTAACTCTTTGATTGGTTTAAAGCCTATGCTCTCTTTATCTTTGTTGAGATTAGTTTTATCTACCAACCTATATAAGAGGCGGACAATAGTAGAGAGAAATCTGAATGAGAGGTTTCAATGGTTTCGAATTTTTAAACTAAACTACTCTTTCTATTTTAATTTCTTAAAACGACAATAGTTGTTGATAATTTTTTTTTTCACTCTTTTTCTAAAATCACTATTAAAAATAGTATTTTTATAGTATTTTGTAAGTAATGTTTATTTTTCAGTTAATATATTTTGTTACTTTCTAAGATTTCTTTTATTTATCTAATATATAAATACGTGAGGAAGCGATTGATAGATTATACAAACTGGTGTGTAATATTTATGAAAATGGGGAATTTCCATCAGACTTCAAAAAAAGTGTTATAGTTATGATACCAAAGAAAGCAGGGGCAGATAAATGTGAAGAATACAGAACAATTAGTTTAACTAGTCATGCATCAAAAATCTTAACTAGAATTCTATACAGAAGAATTGAGACGAGAGTGGAAGAAGTGTTAGGAGAAGACCAATTTGGTTTCAGGAAAAGTATAGGGACAAGGGAAGCAATTTTAGGCCTCGGATTAATAGTAGAAGGAAGATTAAAGAAAAACAAACCAACATACTTGGCGTTTATAGACTTAGAAAAGGCTTTCGATAACGTAGACTGGAATAAAATGTTCAGCATTTTAAAAAAATTAGGGTTCAAATACAGAGATAGAAGAACAATTGCTAACATGTACAGGAACCAAACAGCAACAATAACAATTGAAGAACATAAGAAAGAAGCCCTAATAAGAAAGGGAGTCCGACAAGGATGTTCCCTATCTCCGTTACTTTTTAATCTTTACATGGAACTAGCAGTTAATGATGTTAAAGAACAATTTAGATTCGGAGTAACAGTACAAGGTGAAAAGATAAAGATGCTACGATTTGCTGATGATATAGTAATTCTAGCCGAGAGTAAAAAGGATTTAGAAGAAACAATGAACGGCATAGATGAAGTCCTACGCAAAAACTATCGCGTGAAAATAAACAAGAACAAAACAAAAGTAATGAAATGTAGTAGAAATAACAAAGATGGACCACTGAATGTGAAAATAGGAGGAGAAAAGATTATGGAGGTAGAAGAATTTTGTTATTTGGGAAGTAAAATTACTAAAGATGGACGAAGCAGGAGCGATATAAAATGCCGAATAGCACAAGCTAAACGAGCCTTCAGTAAGAAACATAATTTGTTTACATCAAAAATGAATTTAAATGTCAGGAAAAGATTTTTGAAAGTGTATGTTTGGAGTGTCGCTTTATATGGAAGTGAAACTTGGACAATCGGAGTATCTGAGAAGAAAAGATTAGAAGCTTTTGAAATGTGGTGCTATAGGAGAATGTTAAAAATCAGATGGGTGGATAAAGTGACAAATGAAGAGGTATTGCGGCAAATAGATGAAGAAAGAAGCATTTGGAAAAATATAGTTAAAAGAAGAGACAGACTTATAGGCCACATACTAAGGCATCCTGGAATAGTCGCTTTAATATTGGAAGGACAGGTAGAAGGGAAAAATTGTGTAGGTAGGCCACGTTTGGAGTATGTAAAACAAATTGTTGGGGATGTAGGATGTAGAGGGTATACTGAAATGAAACGACTAGCACTAGATAGGGAATCTTGGAGAGCTGCATCAAACCAGTCAAATGACTGAAGACAAAAAATAAAAAATAAATACATAAACTATTTTATTTGTGTATATGAATGATTTCACAATCAATATATCCATTTAGTATTATATTCTAAGCAAAATATTTGTAAATAGTTTTCTAGGGTATTATTTTTTTAAATTTATAGGAATAAATATTTACTATAATTTCTTAAATATAAATATTATATAATATTCTGATTTTTTTTTTTTAATATCTATTAAATACTTTTCGGATAGGTGATGTATTTATTTTAGACCAATTGAGGTAAAATGTTCTTCGTGTGAGATGTAAATAATTAACGGATGTGATTTGATTTTATGAAATAAAATTTACATAAAAATTAAATTTGAAAGTTTTGAAAGATTTTTATAACTTCCAGTTTACCCCCGATTGGAAAATTTCGTATATTTTTTACGAGTAACATATATTTTTCATGCTAAGAAGAACAGGGAATAAATTAATAGCCAATTACATATAATTATTAAAAATTATTGAGTTTTGTTATTATTAAATAAATATTTTTTAGATAATTTATTTGTTGAAATGCTATTATGACTTTTATATTGTAAAATACGCTTAAGTACAAGTAGTTCATATATCTTACGTTAGTCACGAATTTAATTTTTGGGTTTTAATATAAAATTTCTAGCTTGTATAAAAATAAAAAAAATGGACTGGGTGACATGTTGGCCTATCTTGTTTAAAAGATCGTTTGCAAGACAAATTTCTAATTTGTTATAATCTGCAAAGAGAATCTAGTTGTTCATTTTTCAAAAGTTGAATAGCACCGCTTTCTGAGGGCTTGCTATCTGATGGCAAGTTTAATTATGTTTGGCCAAAACGAATAAGTGAGTGATGCAGCTTGCAAGAGTGTCGTCAACACGGTGTTCAAGATAGAACACGAATCCTCAAGGTGGTACCGCGATATTCCCGTCAAACCTTATGAATGGCCTACCCGAGCACGTCTCAGATTATCCTATGTTACAACTCCTTACAGCTTAACCCAACCTCCTTCACTCTTCTTACTAAAGAATACTGTCATTTACACGCACACTTACACACAAAACGTTTATACTTCCACACAAGCGCACAGGTGAAATTTATTTTGTTTTTTTTTCTAGTTTAAACAGTAAAGTATTAAAAATAGTACTCTATTTTTTTTTCTGTTTAGATCTGCTAAATGTTTATTTGTATAATTCTGTTTGATATTAAACTTTGTTAAATGTTACGCAAAGCCTACACAACACCGGTAAGGTATAACAGTTCTAGTTAGAATAAAACGAGTAACTTTAATTTAGAACCACATATTTTACATATTGTAGTACTAAATATTACCAACACAGTTTTTTCGTCAATAACATTTAATAAAATAAATAAATCTTCCCCATAATGCATTGCTTAAATATTTCAATTTAACTTCCAAGATCATGGTCTGCTGTACCAGATTATTTTTCATATTTTGTAACAATACCGGTATGTCAGACCTGAGTAACGGATTCCTACCAATTAAGAAGAAAGTAGTAGAGAATCTAATAATGGAAGAAATCCAGAAAGAGGATAAAAGAAACCCTTTTAGTAAAGATAACAAGTCTGCTTAACAATCGTATTTTATAATACTACCCACTAACACACAATGAACAAATATTTGTACCGTGAGAAGAGTTACCTGACCAAGGCAAGGAATGCATGGAAACGAAAGGGCTCGGTCGATCGTTCTTAAGCTTCAAGTTTTGTCTGGTACGGCAGGTAGAGGAGATAGGAGTATCCTGGGAAGACCAGTTAAAAATCAGTTCTGCAAACCAGTCTAGCGAGACGTTATGACGTCACTTCAGCGAGAAGAGTCTGTGAGACGTCAGTCAGAGAGACCATTCTACGAGGAAGACAGTGAAAGAGCAAATTTGCAGTACGAATTAAGTTCGACACAACTAAGGTGACGCCAGGAGTAATTCCAAGTACATGAAAACTCAAGAAATGGTTCGATGAGTTACTGTAATAGTTACGGTAATAGTTGGGTGAGTTACTGAATCGTACGATTAAGTGAAAGAGATAATGTACTAAATTTCATTCATAAATTCTTAGAGCAGTTTTATTTGTGAACAGCAAAGGTATTTGCATTGAAAGAACTTTATGCTTGTGTTATCTATTTTACTATTGTTGTTTATAGAAGATTATTGTTTAGAACTGTTAAGACAAGCGGTCATGCTATGTTTTTTTGTCAATGGGATTGAATTTTGGACTTCATTATTTATCTACCTGTGAATAAATCATGAGGATTACTTTAAATTCTGTTCTGTATGAAATCTGATTATTGACATTTATGATTATTATTAACATGTAATATTATTATTGTGTACTGTTGCCACTATTGTCATTCTTCCAATTATTATTGTGAGATATTCTTTTATTGTCTATTATTTTTTTTTGAGGCATCGACTACTTTGGTCATTAGCCCCATCCCACTTCAAAAAAAAATAAAAAAAGGGTTCAATTTTCCCCTTTTTATGTGTCAAAAAGTGATCAAGATTTTACATTTTCTTATAACTTCTGATCCAACAAATTGCTTTCTAGGCTTTCCTTTCGGCCATCCTTGCACCGTTTTTCCATTCTGCGAACGGCCTCAACTTCCGATGACAGTGTGTCTGAGGCCTCGGACATGGCATCATCTTCTCTTTCTGATGCCAATGACGTTCGCCGGCTTACATCAGGTGATGAAAGCTTCATTGGTGCTGTTAAAATCGTTGCAATTGAATCTAGACTAGCAAGCGATGCACTTTCCGCGGCTGATGAGCTGGATTCTATCTCTACAGCAGTGCTGGCTCCAGCTGAAATAGATGGTCTCGCTGAAGCTGTTCTTTGAGCTTTTGGAGGCTCTATTGTTGCAGTTTTTATATCATCTTTATCTGGTGCTTTCTCGATAGTAACTTGCACCTCCATTTCGGTAGACTCCGATTTTCTTGTCACTATTTCCTTAGGTTTGGAACTACACGACGGAGTGATCTTTTCCTCTTTTCTAGACAAATCAAGATTTTTATTTACTACTTCAAGTGATGGTGTTATGATCGCAGGTTTAACTAGTTTTTATGCTGCGCTGGTACGTTTCTTTTATCATCGGTGTCAATGCGGGATTGAGCCTTCTCATGTTTAGATGGTTCTGTGCGGTGAGTCGACTCTATCTTAGCGTCAATGATTTTTTCTATCATTGTTGCAAGGCTTGGTGCCATTGTATTAAGCAACTGCTCCACATTAATTTAGGATGAAGAAGGGGCAGCAGCTGCTTCAGCATAAGTGGTCGATTGTCGAGGTGTTCGTTGACTACCAATTTTCTTCGCTTCTGGAGGATAACTAACCTTCTGAAGCGTTTTAACTTCCTGAATGGCCGTTTCAGATTTATAAACTGTATGTATTATACTAAAAAATCTACAGTTTTTTACAAAATATCACCATTAATATTACAATTAAAGATATACCAAAAAATTTATTAAGGAAGACTAGATTAATATTAAATTCAGAACCTACGCTTTATTAATTTGTCTCTGTTAACTTAAGTAATATAATATTATATTATTATGAAATAATATTTTGTATTTGTAGTAACAAACAAACAACTAGTAATTAATCTAAAATGTTTACATTCAGAGATTTCAAATGTGATTATTTCATAAATTTATGAGAGAACAAGTAATGAAATTTTGCTCATATGTTTCATAGAAATGTAGACAGGAAAGATTTATAAATGATGGAAATTATGAAAAACAAACTTGGTTACGTTCTCAATATAAAAAAAATAATTAATAGTAATCAGTCATCATAGCAAAGCTTCTGAACAAAGTAAGAATAAATACTGTCGATTTCATATTTAATGATTTTATAGCGGTTAACTGGCTAAGCGATAAACCCTCCTCCACATCACATAAATCCTGAAATGTATCGGAATTCAAAAGAAATACAAAATCAATAGTGTCGTATAGAAGCATTATTTTATTATAATTCCCGAGGTAAAAACTATTGATCAAAACACATCAATTTAAATATATAATGCAGTATTTATTAATGAGATCTTATTTATTAAAACTTGCATAACTCTTTGGATTATACTGACATTTTTAATTTTATATATAATGAGAAAATTTCATAAATTTTTTTTTCTTGTTTTAATTTTATCAGCCTTTAGTATAGAAGTTAATTAATTATCTTCTTTTATCGGACTCTTAGCTTAAGAGAGACGCGGTTAGTTTTGTCAACGGCTTTACAGTTCTTTATCAATTTTTTTTTTGTCAACATTAAAAGACAGGTTGATCTAATAATAGCTTTGGTGGAGTTAGTCTTATCTTTAGTCTTAGAAGATACACGTTTCCTTGAAGAAGATTTACAAGACTTGGTTGGTACTTAACGCAGATTAGCGGTCGGGTTAGTATTTTTCTTTATTTTATCGAATGTATCGTCTCATTAAATTTAATTCACACGTAATCCAAGGGAAGTAATTATTTTTTATGCTTCTCTAAAAATAATTTAAATAAACTACGTTTTTTTTATTTTTTATTTTATTGCTTTTTTCTACCTAATTATCAATAAGTTAATTAATTATTAATTGTTTTAAGAACAGAGATATTATTGTATCGCACAGAAGTGCACGGCCTCATAACTGTCGTGTGCTTCAATCTAAGCACACGGCACTGATCAGGCAAAGTTCTTGTAAAACAGGCCGCGCGCATCCCGTGCACTACTTACACAAACCGTTTCGAGCAAATTTTGATCCACTCGTATTTATGTACACGGTTGAAATTCAGAGGTTACCTTTTTGATGGTGTAACGAGTAATCAATATTAGAAACAATCCGAAATTTAATTCATTCGAAATTTAATACAATAGTTGTCCTTTTTTTTGTCTTCAGTCATTTGACTGGTTTGATGCAGCTCTCCAAGATTTCCTGTCTAGTGCTAGTCGTTTGATTTCGGTATACCCCCAACATCCTACATCCCTAACAATTTGGTTTACATATTCAAAACGTTGCCTGCCTACATAATCCGCGCGGATTTCAAATAATGTTAGCTAGCCCTAACTCGATAACAAAACATTTTCTGACATAATTATTATGTTTGTAGAAACTTTTTTCCTTGTGTCAAGCTCTAGTATTAGTTTGTAGATTATCTCCCTTTCCTTTTGAATCACCTTGAATAAACCCAAAGAAGAATTTTTTTGCAATTTTTTATATACACACGAGTAGAATATAACACTCTCGGTAACGTAACGATTTCAACGCGTGGTCATAAACCTAGATCAGTTGAAACGTTGAGCTGCTACGGTGGAACAAACAAACATATATACACCTTAAATACATTAAACTCCTTTTTGGGAGATAGTGTAACTAAACTGGCCCTCACATCTTTGTACACAAATTACTGAATTTAGTGGAAAATGTATTGTTAAAAGAATTTTTTTTTTTTTCTTGGCAGATGTTTACTGTAATATTCTTGTTTATGACCTTATTAAACATTAAACAAAATACAAGATATGCAAATGGTGAAGAAGAAAAAAGCGTAAATTTATTCAGACTTCTATTGAGCTAAATATTCTTTTTATTTAACTTCTTATGATGTTGGATGAATCAATATAAAATGTTGACAATTATCTGTATAATAAATCGCTTCACGACTGAAAGAAGAAAATTAATTTGTTGCTTTACTCCCTCTCTCCTAGTATTTCTTAATTATGAAAACACTACTCTGCTTTCTCTGAAAGTAGATATTCATTTACGTAGTTAGTCCCTTTTGTGAACAAGAATGGAAGCTGTGATTGAGGGCTGAATATCATCTACATTTATTGAGCTTGACGTGCTGATATGCAATACTCGCTTGACATTCTGTCTGAAAAAGGCAATGTGAAATTATAGTTCCTCAGTAAACTTGGCTTGGGATTTTTGAAAATGGTAAATCGTTTTCGAGAGCGACTCGTGATTCGCGTTTCAAGTAGCAAAAAATCATTACTCTTACACTACAAAGTATATTCTTTGATAAACAAAAAAAGAAAAAATAAATCAAATAACTTTTTTTTTGTGATATCACCATATGCATTAAAGAATCATTAACAGTGAAAATGTTACCTTTAAAGTAGAGATCAAAGATCAATGCTACTGTAATATCGTTTTTTTTTCCTGTTTAGCCTCCGGTAACTACCGTTTAGATAATTCTTCAGAGGATGAGTGAGGATGATATGTATGAGTGTAAATGAAGTGTAGTCTTACACATTCTCAGTTCGACCATTCGTGAGATGTGTGGTTAATTGAAACCCAACCGCCAAAGAACACCGGTATCCACGATCTAGTATTCAAATCCGTGTAAAAATATCTGGCTTTACTAGGACTTGAACGGTGTAACTCTCGACTTTCCAAATCAGCTGATTTGGGAAGACGCGTTAACCACTAGACCAACCCGGTGGGTCTTGTAATATCTATCTAAACCAACAAAAAATAACTAATTTAATGAATAATTGACAACTGCTATGGGGAATCCCGTGACGTCATACACAGTCTATAATATGTTATAATACAATAAATAATCATTGAAAAATTATTTTTGCACCTCGTTTTGCTGAAAGTAATGATGACCGATTGATGCAGAACCTCGTCATAGTCTTTCTTAAATTTACAAGATGAAGGAATAGATTTATTGAAAAATTCATAGTGAAAAGTGGGTTTGAATTGAATTGACATATACGAATTTCGCTTCACTAGTATCTCAACAACGGTGGCCGCTAGACGTATGGGACTAGGATCTATCATTCCGAGTGATCGCAAGGTACTTTTCGATCAAGCTTTTCAAAATCGCACCAGAATTGGCCTAGGACGCACCGTTTTCGAAATACGCCATTTTTTTTACTTAACGAAAGAAATGTCCGAGAAATCCCGTTTCTTATTAAAATATAAATAAAATAACATCAGCTGTCAATAATTAACTATCACAACTATAAAACATTAAAAATCCACAACACCTGCTTTCGCTGAAAATAATGATAACTGATTGATGCAGATTATAAATTTACAGCGTTAACTGAGCAGCTGTTAGATTATAAAAACCAACAATTATTTTCAAGTTTGAAACTAAATAATGTTCATTGTATACATTAAATAATGATCAATGATACAACACTTATATAGCTGAAAGTAATGATGCCTTATATCATCATCATAAATTTAAAATTAATCATGCTGTTTGCAGTTAATACATATGTTTTACTATGAATTATCAGTAAATCAACTGTTTTAACATATAAATTTAACGTGAACTCACGTTCATCATTTAAAGTTACCGTTGTTTAATGTATTCGAATAAAGCCGTGAAAAAATACGTATACGGCATCACTTTGATCTTTGACCCCTTGAGAAAATTTATTGGTTCTTTATTGTAATTTTTGAGGTCATCTCAAACCCGTGTTTTACTATGTATTTTGCAGTGAATGCACTTCAGCGTGAAAATTTAACTAAAAACAGGAAGTAATTATGGATTATATGAATTTTCCAGCTTTCTGATAATGGGGATCAAAAGTCAAATTGATGCCGTATGTGGACATATTATACTACTGCTATCACTCTGATGCGGAGATCGGCAGATTTAATTAAAATTAAATCGCACTAAAAATAAATAAGCACTTCAAAAAATGTTATATCACAAACTGTTACAGTAATAGTTTTAATGTCCTATCTCATTGTTTTACACGTCAATTTTTTTTTTTTCACTAATAAAAAGATATTTGGATTGGTTAAATTTTTTAAACAATTTTCTACTGCTTATTGATCTGCTTTATTTTAAATAAAAATTCCTAAAACTTCTATTATTTTTTTAATTGATTGTACTTATTTTTTTCAGAATAAAATTCTTGAAAATTTTATTTCAAAATTTTATTCGTTAATTGACAATTTAACAAAATATTTACGCTAACATAAAAAAGTGTGTATTTTGACTCCGGGATATTGGGTTTTACAGAAATTTTCTCAACTATATTTACAGTTTTAATAACCAATTTTCAAGTATAATCTCATATCTCATTTTTCAAGTTAAAAAAAATATATAAAATACCAAATTTTCTAGTAACCTGTATCAAAAGAATTTCAGTTTATATAGCCTCATTTTACTATTGCAAAAAACCGCATCAAATTTTTTATTAAACGTAACTCGAAAAAACCCTTTATTTTCAAGAATAAAACGTATAAAATGATTCCTTTTTACCCAATTTTTTTTTTTTACTTCGTTTATATATGTTATATAAAGTTCTGAATATATATTTTTTTATCAGATTAATACATTAATGATTACAATGTAGTTTATTTTTCTGAATGAAGAAACAGAAACGAGATTATTTGTGATATGTACCCTTCTATGTGCTATGTACCTGAACTTTCTGTAGCAGTTCAGGTTATTACTGGGTAGATCAAACTAACTTTTAAATTACCAGCCTACATCTAAATACGAAGGATACACCCTATATTTATATATATTTGGAAAATTATCTGGCTAAAAGAAAATTCTTTTATTTCTTTCTCAATTGAGCATATATGCAAAAGTCAAGTGCTAAAAAAGACGGTTTTTGGAGTAGAAAAGGTACTCACTGACTACGTACTTAAATACTATACATTTTTTATTTTCACAGTTTTTTTTTTTACTTGAGTAAAAATAGAACAGAGTGATAATAGTAATGTTTAATGCAATTAAATGTATAAATATATAAAAATCACATTTATTGATTTAATGAAAATCAGCACAACAGTGTTAAAATGACGTTTAACTTCACTGTAATAACAAGAAAACATTAAAAAGTTTATTTTATTCAATAAATTGATAGCAATTATTATGAATGAGATGAAATTGTGATTGCAAAAGTTAGTAATACGGAAGTAAACAGAGCTCTTCGTCAACAACGGATGTACTGTATAGGCTACAGAAGGTTTTCAGTTAGAAGGATTTTAGACGGAGTGAAAACGCCGTCTGCCAGACTCTGCCAGCCTAGACTGTATCTGTCTACAGAATCAAAGCAGACGGTTCCAATAAGTTTGGCACCATGTCTTGCTGTTAAGATAACTTATTACTTTAACTCGTAGAATATTTCAATCCGTTCTTATATATTTTATTGAGAATGTTTTTCTTCGGTTATCTATTTCTGTAAAATATAAATAGTTATAAAATTTACGTTCCCATTTACTTTAATTCTTTAATATTTTGAATAAATCATGTGACAAATAATATTATACATTATTTAGTGAAATTAAAACTCTTACTTGTTTATTGCAGTTTCTTCGGATTTATCCATTCATTAATAATGTACAAAAATAAATAGATTTTTCCAGACAGAATATTATTTAAAAATGAAAAATTGAAATCGAAGTTACGATAACCTACAAACAACTTTTTATAACATATATTTTTTAGTTTAATTGTATTTCAGACAAATATAGTAATACCTATAAATGAAATTTTCAGTGAAATAATAATAATTATATTAAAAACAATTGTGTTTATTTTACGGTCTTCTTCTTCTTCTTCATCGTCATAGAGTTCATTTCAAATTGACTGAGACAGGTTCTCAAAGGCTCTAAATCATTTAGTATGTGCAATTTAATTCCCGGAACTGTAGTAGTATCTGTAGTCTCTAGTACTATAGTATTCTTTCGGTTTTAACCACTGAGCAATATCGATTAGACTTGTTTTCTACTAATTAATCATTAATCTTCAAACCGAAAGAGGAGTCATTTGTTAGTTATTTACCGTATAGATTAAACTGTAAAGAACTCATATAAAGTTTATACCGGTATATATTACTAATGAGACTTCTAAAAATGAACTTTAGTAAATAGGCTTATCGGGTAAATGCTCCGAATGTTTTTTTTTTTTTTTTGAGTGGCATGACAGACTCAAACTGGAGTATCAATATGTGAACAACTGTCCTAGGAATGGGCAGGCAAAAGAAAGATAATGGATGCAGGTGTGTACAGCAAAAGATAATTAGCAGTCGATTAAAAAAAAAAAAATTTTTTTTAATTTTTTTTTAATTTAAAAATATTAATGTAGAAAAAATAACGAAATTTGTTTTGAAGAAAAATACCTAAAGTATGTCCTGAGAAAGCATCAGTAGGGAGAATCTGCCAAGCCATGATAAGCTCATTGTGAAAGAGCTTCTGGCAAAAAATATTAATTACCAAATAAGGCCATTCTGCTTACTTAGTCGACTTAGCCTTCTGATTTTTCCTCGTTCAGAAAATTAAAAATTTACGCTATAACAAAAAAGGGCAAGGATATTGAGAGCAGTTCGTGGTTAACCGCTTTATAAATCCTCATCATTATAAATATGTATAGTAAATATATAAAGAGTACGTCAGGTGTAGGTGCAGTTCATGGATTACATAAAAATATAGCGTGTCCGCTTTGAATATCAAACTAGTTTAATTTTACATCGCCGCTTTATCCTGATCCAGCTCTGCGATTGATTTATACAAGGTTATGTCTTCCTCTATACTTTTTCAAAAAAAAATAATTTCTGCTGTAGAGTAACCATTACTCTACAGCATCCCGCATTACAGGATTGACTTACAGATTATTGAGCAGAACAAAAATGTACGAAAAGATTTCTGGCGTTTTTCTCAAGTATGATTGGAATTTCTATGAGTCGGCTCTGAATTCCATGAAAAATTGATATTCAATCAAATATTCGCGTTTTCATTTGATATTTTCTTTTAAACTGGACATTCACCAAACTTACGGTTACTTAAGGGTTACATGCTGGTTACTTGTTAACCAACATTTCGTTGCAGATACCTCATCACTAGTGTGATACCTCAGTCACTAATGTGACTTATCATGATTAAAATATTAAAAGTTTTGAAAATAGAAAATACTAATGTTCTTGGTGCCTCATCGAAAATTAATGCGGCGTAGATCACTTCCTCGTTATGTACCAGCACCGAAAACTATAACTCCGTCAGTCATAGCTGGTGTGCCACCGATTGACCTGCAGGCCAGGATGAGACATTCTATTGCTTTGGGAGTGAGAGGAAAGTGGCTGTCGACGAGGTGTTCAGAGCTTGGAACGACAGGTGGAATGCGGGCCGGTAGACACACCGGCTCATAAATGACGTCAGGAGCTGGGTAGAGCGGAAGCACGCTGATACGAATTACGAGTTCACCTAGTCTCTATCAGGGCACGGATACTTTCGAGATTACCTATACCCTATGAGTAGGAATACCACGAGATGCTGCTATGATTGCGTGGAGCAAGATACGGCGGAACACGTAGTGTTTTTTTCCACGAGGTGGAGAGACTTGAGAGCCACGGCATAGTAAATGTGGATAATCTCATCAGTGTTATGTTGGGTGACAGAGATCGTTGGAGGAGAGTAACGACTGCTTTGTCAGCCGTAATTCGAAACACGGCAGTAGAGGAGAGGGGCTGGCAGGCTGAAAGTCTGCCGTTGACCTGAGGCGGAGCGACCGATGTCGGATGGCTGTGGGCGGCCAGCCTTAGAGGTTGGATGGCGGAGGCTCCTCGGAGTCGTCGTTCGCCGATGATCCCCTGGGAACGTCGCTCTGGCTATTCTAATTCGGGTTGATTGCCCGGCAATCAGGCCCGGCTGATTGCGCAGGGGCTGCGTACATACAGTGTGGATTAGGTCTGACCCTTGAGTGACTAGAGGGGGAGGTTTTTTAGCGGGTGAGAGCCCCGCACTTGCGGTCAGAGCGGGCCTGGCGGCGGCTGAAAGATCTTTTTCCTCCCGCTGCGGAAAACAAAAAAAACTTTAACTCCACCATCACCGCGACCTGCTCATCATTGTTAATCTTAAGATTTTTTTTAGATTCCTTATATCAACCACTATTTGATCAAGGGATTCAAAAATTTTTTAAAAATATATTAAAAGTAAAATAGCTTCTAGAAATGGAAAATCTGTCCAAACTATTGTATAGTGAACCGCCCCAAATGTATAGTTTTTATACTCGCACTTCACGAATTAAGTCGTTTAACTGGATGTTTAACTGATGTTTAACTTGATCAGTTGATGTTTAACTGGTTGATCAGTTAAAATCAAGGTAGGAATATCAAGGTGGAATCTTATTTTGGGATTTCCAGTTACCCTGATTTTGTACCATTACTCCTGTTAGTATAGTTATACTAAGATAGAATAAATTCTTCCTTTTTATACAAAATTAGAAAAAATTGTAATATATTAATATGTTTGGTAACTTTAAGAAGTCGTACCAATGTCTGAGCAATACACATGTATGGTGAATATACGGTAGTTTGAATCTGTTATGTTCTCTGTATAGTAATAAGAAAAACTGCAACAAGCTCGATCCTTAGAAACACTAGTACTCATATTTTTGCAATATACTATCCTGAAAAGATATAATTTTTTATTGAAGGTACTTGCTAAGTGGAACGAAGAAAAGAGAAAGTAAGTTGTTTCTTCCTAAACTTATCTCGTAACGACTCTTCGCTTCGATACTTACGTCATTATAGTAGGTTGAATTCCTTCCATTTGATTACGTTTAATCGTAAATAAGTTTTCAAGGTGGAAGAATTCTTCTCTTTAAGAGCACAAAGTGTGCGAACTCATTTGCATCTACTCTGTTATACGATGGTATATATTTAACTTAGATATTTCTGTCAAGTCTATGTATGTTTATTTGTTTCAACTTAATATCCAAATGGAATACAAAACATATGTAGTTTTTATTACAGAACACATTTTCTTAATGAAAATGAAAATATATATATGTATATAAAATATAATATTTCTGAAATTCGAGAAGAAATTTTAGGAGTAGATTTCTCAAAACAAAATTTAAAAAAATTCCATGAAACTATGTCAAAAAACGTTTATTTTCTGGTCTGTTAGCCATTTTATTATTTCCTCGTTACAAATTTATAACTCAGGAAAGGATATTTTAATAAAATTCGATAATTCATTATACATGTTTAAACCGATATTCTTAATGAGAAAAAGAATTCCTTTTAGAAAATTTCAAAATAGTAGCTATTTAATTTTTATACAGTTAACAAGCAGATTTTTATTTAAATATTGTCTCATTAAGAAAACATTATGAATAAAGTGCTACCTCATTTGTTTGAATGTTTTATATATACAACATTTGCTTATATGTAATGTTATATATATATATATATATGTATATATATATACGAGTTATACTAAAATTGTTGGAGCCAGTGTTTCTGAATTGTGAGCGATTTTTAATTTTCCTTCTTTAAGTATTTAATATTTACTAACATTCGTAACGTATATTTTTTACAATGGAATCTGTTCAAACTATTGAACAATAAACAGCCCTTCTACGGTCCAATAGAATGAGGAAGATATGTATGACTTGTAAATAAGGTATAGTCTTGTACAGGCTCAGGCCGACCAATCCTAAGTTGTGTGGTTAATTGAACCCCAATCACCAAAGTACACCATTATTTAGTATTCAAATCCGATAAAACAACTAACTTTTACTAGGATTCGAACCTCAGAACCTTCGACTAGAATACTTTCTTTTTTCCTGTTTAGCCTCCGGTAACCGTTTAGATAATACTTCAGAGGATGATATGTATGAGTGTGAATGAAGTGTAGTCTTGTACATTCTCAGTTCGACCATACCTGAGATGTGTGGTTAATTGAAACCCAACCACCAAAGGACACCGGTATCCACGATCTAGTATTCAAGTCCGTGTAAAAATAGCTGGCTTTACTAGGACTTGAACGCTGGAACTCTCGATTTCCAAAACAGCTGATTTGGGAAGACGCGTTCACCACTAGACCAACCCGGTGGATCTCGACTAGAATACTAATTAATATTAACATTACAAATAATAATTTACTCTATTATAACGATAAAAATGGTAATATCAACCATGTGTTTACGAACACTGTTAATAACTACGAGGTGTGAGTAATGAGACTGATTTTATTCAAAACTTTTATTTTTTTACATCAATGTTATCATCTTCAAAGTAGTTCTCTTGGAAAGTTATACATTAGCACAGGCGTAGTTTCCATTCTTCTTAATAATGCTGAATGGCTTTAACTGGACTTGCTGTCAGCTCCTTGGTTACGGTTTTAGTATCAAAATTATGTCCTTTCAAGTGGGTTTTGACTCTGGGAAAAAAACAGTTATATGGAATAAGATCAGGGGAATAAGGGTGCTGAGGAACCACTGGAATCTCTTTTTTCTTTAAAAACTAGTTAATAGAGATGGCCGTGTGACAGGGGGAGTTGTCATGGTGGACCATCCCCTTAACAAGCTATGTGAAGGGGGTACCTGCATTGTTGTCAGATTGCTCGTAGTGTTGCGAATAATATTAATTTTCTGCCATACCTCGTGTAATACTTGTGATTTAAATATTTAGTAAATTTTTTTTTTAATAATAAAATTTAGATTTTGCTTCTAACTTTGCGTATTTGTAACTGTATTTTTTTTAATGAGAAATGATGATAATTCGTGGAAAATCTGTCAAAGCACAGGGAATTTTTAACTGATTCCCAGTGAAAATTTTACAGTAATACAATTTATTGTGCAAAGTTATTACACCAAGTTGTTATTATTTTAAATTAATTTTATGAAGTTAAAAATGTATTTATTTAATACTATTTTTATCAGCAGTACCAACTATTTCAGTAATAAGTTTATTAATTAATTAAAATCTATTGACCAAGAAATATTAAGCATGTTTATAAGTTTAAGTAACTTACAGAAATCAAAGGCTTCTATTTGAGCAGCAGTGAGTAGTTTGGTAACAGGTTAGGATGGGCTTCAGTTTAGTAGAGTAAAGTGGGATTCAATCCGGAGATTGGTTCTCTTGTGGAAACTTCTCAACCTCTTGAAGCATACAACAACCTCTTCCTCTCTTTCATTAATGTGCGTTACTGTTCTCGTAGCCTCTCTTTTAAGTAATTATTTCAATGTCATCTTATCATCTTACCTCATCCTTTATACTTCTTTCAACTTAAAATCTTTCTTTAACCGTTAGGATAAAAATTTTCTCATTAATTAAACTTTAGCAACGTTAAGAAATCTTGTTAATTTAATATATTAACGTTATAGGAAATCAAAAATTTGAAATAGAATTTTATTTTTAAATGTAAAAAGCTACAACGTATTTAATCAAAAAGCTTCAATAATTTTTAAGAATTTATAAGTCTTTATAACCTAAAAAAAAGATAAAATTTAATAAAATAAGACAAAGAAATAGATAATAAAATTGGATACAAAACAAAAATTTGAAAACCTTATTTGAAATTTTTACATTTTTAATTTTCTTAATTTATATTGTAATTATACTTTGAGTTTCTAAGTTGCTAATCTACAAAAATTGTTTTCTGTTGATCTTCAAGTACATATTATCCTATCTGTTCCTAATAAAGTTCGATTGAGTTATTAATTGATAAAAAAAAATTATTAAAATTTTTTTGAACTGATTAATATTAATATTTTTTTAATTTCATCGTATAAAGTTACAGTTATTTTTCAAATTTATTAAATCTTTTAAAATCTCTTAAAGTGGGAATATAGTAGTAAAATCTATTATTACTTCTCGTAATGACAAAATTGATTATATGAAAAAAAAAAACAAACAAGTTGGAAAATCTGGAAATGGTTGAATAACTTTCCTAGTTTCGCCTTTAACAGATTTTTATTTCAAATACGACACTGGGTTTTTAAATATATTAATAACACTATTATTAAGTTTTTTATTATAATTAAAATCGATCAATTGAATTATTAAATAGAAGATGATTTTAAGTAACGAATTTAATAAACGATTATAGAAAAAGGTTTCTGCAGTGTTCCTTAAGGTTCAGACGATATTTCACTAGGTATTAGATTGCATCAAATATTTATCTCTAGCAAAATAATAACGCTCATATAAAACAATAATTAAAAACGTATGATTTATTCCCTTATAAAGAAAATAATTAAATTTCGAGCTTTAATATAAAATTTGTTTAATAACATTACAAGAAAATTCAAAAGTATGAAATTGTTGTCGTTTAATTTCGTTCCTGATTTCAAGTATAATTTTTTTATCTATTTTAATAATTTCAGGAAAAAATGTGTACCGTGATGCCCCTTTGACCGATGGGGGTCGGAAGTCAGTTCAAAGCTGGAATACAAATACCTTATACAAATACCTTATTACATGTACCAAATTTCAACTTTTTGATCAACGGGGTTTTGAGATATGATGAAAAATCTGTTAATAAATAACGTTAAATGTCCTCTTCCACTTAAATCCGATGAATTTAAAAATCTGGAATTTTAAATAACTTAATAAGTACGAGGTATATCTCCAAAGTCTGCTGGGAAATTTCTCTCCTTAAGGTTGGCGAACTTGTCTCGTTCATGGCCACGCTAGTAATGTACACACTGCATTGTTGTCTGTAATTTGTCACGTTATAGTATCTTTGATTACGTGTGCGTTATTACGTTATAAAATGAATAGGAAAATCTATGTTCCCGCGGACTGTGAAATACGTGGAGTCATACGTTTTTTAAACCATCAAAACGTTAAGCCCGCTGAAATTCATAGGCAGTTGGTTGCGTACGGTGATAATATAATGAATAAAAGAAACTTCCGAAAATGGTGTGAAAGGTTTAGAAATAACAGAATTAATGTGCATAATGAAGAACGTTCGAGGAGTTCCTCGATAATCACAGAGAATTTGTTGAAACGCGTCGATGAAATAAGAAGAGATCGTCGCTCAATGATTTCCGACCTGACCCTTCCTTTTCCTGATGTTTCAAGAGCTCTTATTGGTCGCATTGTTCATGACCATTTAGGCTTCAGAAAGGTTCGTACACGTTAGGTGCCGCACGTCTTAACGGAACGTCACAAACAAATCCGAATGGGATCTGCTTTCGAATTTTTGATGCGCTCCAGAGAAAAAGGCGATGAGTTCCTTAATTAAATTGTTACCGGCGATGAAAAATGGATTTCGTATTACACGCCAGAGATAAAACGGCAGTCAAATGAGCGGAGTCATCTTCAATGACCAACCATACCGACAAAGGTCAAGAGCCACAACCATTTTGACGCAAATTCATGGCCACAGTCTTTTGGGATCGGTTTCGCATACTGCTGATTGATTTAATGCCACGTGGAACGACTATAAATTCCGAAGCATAATGCGAAACTCTACGTAAGTTACGGCGCGCCATTCAAATTGCAGTCGTGGCGACTGACCGACGGAGTCGTCCAGCTGCACTTAATCCACGTCTACATGTTGCGGGTCCGACACGTGATTTACTGAAAACATTTGAATGGGAAATTTACGATTACCCACCGTATAGTCCGGACTTAGCTCCTTCTGATTACCATTTTTTTGTGAAATTGAAAGAATGTTTGACTGAAGCAATTCATGAGTGACGATGGACTTAAAAATGCTGTTAATCAGTGGCTAAATGGACTGGCGGCAGAAGAATACGACGAGAGTATATTGAGGCTGGTGTATCGTTACCATAAATATCTTAATTCATGTGCCGATTATATAGAGAAATAATTTAACGTGTGTAGTTTAATACAAATAAAATATATTTATAAAGTTTTCAGAATAGATATTTTTTACATTAAAACGGTCTTTACTTTGGATAAAATCTCTTGTAGTTTCATTGATTATTTCTCAATTTTTATGACCACTAAACAAAAAAAAAATCCAGGTATAAAAATAAGAATAACTACCTATTCCCCTATTTTAATTTGTTCAAAATTTAAAATTATCAGTGAATGCATAGAATATACCAAAGACGTTTTTAAAGATTTCAGAAGAATTTCTGCCGAGCAAGTCTAGAGACATTAAGGTAAATACTGGCAAACACACGTACGTAATTATATACATATTCCGGAAATTTCTATATCATTTTTTTTTGTGCTTTGGATTAAAAGAGGTCTTGAAACATCATAATTTGCAAAAACCTTGATACCTTTCGATTTATGCGATCGCTAAATTTTTCCTTTAAGTTATGCAGCTGCAGCAGCCCTGTTTCTGGGAAACTAAAAATATAATATTAACAACGTATTTTATTTATTTTAGCTGAGATGTGTGAGCAATCTCTAAAAGTTAAAAAAAAACGTCACGTTTGATTTTTGGTACGGGCCTGGCATTATTTTACTAAACACTTTCTATTTCCTTAAAACATTTATTTACTCTTAAAACCTTGTCAGTAGAATTTTTTTTCCTGTAACAAATTAAAAGAATAAAATTCTTCTTATGAAAAAAGAAGCAAATAAATATACTCTATTATTTTAATAAAATCAAGCAGTCGTTTTATAATATAGACAATTACATTATATTTATACTACATTTAAGCGAATTCACCTTTAATCGGCTTGTTTGTAATAAATTAAGTGCAGTAATAGCAAGTGTGTTAAAATAATATTACCAGCAAATGTTACACCGTTATTATCTTTTTGTTCCATTAAAAACACTCCTTAGTAAAATTTTATAATTTAAAATTAAAAGGAATTGTAGTTATTAAGAAAGTTGATACAAAATTATACTGTAGCCAAGTAATAATAAAGTATTGATACCAAGGAAAAAATACGAATATTATGTACAAAAAAAAAACGGTAATGAATTACATAACATTCCCGGCTACGCCGATCAATTTATACAAATATTTTTTTCAATGCAACCATTTTAAACTCTATTTGTATGTTTATGAGAGAATAATTTTAAAATGTTCAATTCACCAATTTTATCGAAATATATATATATATATATATATATATATATATATATATATATATAACATATCGTAATAAATTTTAATGTTATTTATTTTCTAGAATTTTTTTATTATAAAATTACTTGTGTGATTATATGTAAATCTTTTAATTATCATATTAACAACGCAATTTCGAAAAATATGTTTTTGATTTTCTGAAAATTTGGGGGTTCATACATCAGGAGCTCATTTAATAAAATTGATTTAAAAGAAAATGTTAAAACGTTTCCAATTCTTTTTTAATTTGCGAGCTTCCCCATGAATAGAGAAATATTAAATTATTCTAGTGACTATTTTTAACAAAATATGTTTTGAACATTAAAAACTTTAAATTCAGAAAAGCATTTTTTCATTTTGGAGGCTCCCATACTCAAGAGGGAATTCGGATAAAATTTAATTTTAAGAAAAAATACCTAATTGGTGATAATAAATTTAAAAAAATAAATTTTTAAAATTGTTTAAAAAATACGAAGATACAGCTTACGAAGAAAAATAAAGATACAACTTTCTTTATTTAAATTTAATAAATTTAAAGAAAGAAAGTTGTAACTTTATAGGAAAGGTGTGAAAATTTTTGGTGAAATCTTTTATTTTTCACGTAATGCTAAGCAGTAAGGATTATCAAAAAATTAAGATTTTTACATTTTAAACGGAATGAGTAACTTGCGGGATGGATTTAAATTTAAAATAGTTTTTTAAAACAGTTTTTAAGAATTAAAAATTATTTTTTGTTTTCAGATTATACCATCACTGTCCGAAATTTGGTGATTTATACGAAATTTGACCCTATTCACAGCCGCTTCAAACAATTCTGTAGATGTACAATCGAATCATTTTCTTAAATCCGATGATTTTCTTCTTCCTATACCTCTTCTGCCGTCTACTTTACCGCTTAAGATAAGTCGAAAAACAGAGTGTTTCCCATCATTTCTACTTATGTGCCCATAACAATCCACCTTCCTTTGTTGATTAATACTGAGCAGTTTTTCTGTTCAGACATCCTCCGCAACACCAAAACATTAGCAAGTTGAACGGGTACGAAGTTTTCAGCAAAGGTGGATATGTTTACATCTTCTAGATGTACGTACGTTCGTACATTGCGACATATGTTGACCATATATCGCAACGTAGGAACCGCAAGCGTAATTTAAGGTCAAATCTTTGCGGTTCATTAGATTTTTCATATTCAAAACAATTTTCCGAGCTCTTTCAATTCTCTAACTTATTTTGATGGAATGATCTGGCTCCACTTATAACCATGTACCAAGATATTGAAATTTAGTTACTCGTTCTATGAGCTCACCATTCAACTTTAATTGTTGATAGATTATCACAGGTGGATCGCGTTTTTTTGTCTATTACCATCCACTTTGTCTTCCTGATGCTAATTTCTAGACTGTATTCAGTACTAATATTAGCCACTCTTGTAAACATATCCTACAGCCCAGAAAGTGTGTCAGAAATAAGAACAGCATCATTACCAAAGATCTTTTTGTTACCATATTAAAAGGATGGGCAAAAAATTTTTATAGTAGCTTGAAAACCTTTTGATATAGAAACTATAAAACCAAAAAACTACCATTAACTCCTTTTTTGAAGCAACATATACTTAAAAAAAGAAAAATATTTGGTAATTTTTTGAGGAGTGGATGAATAATAAATAAAATTTTTGGTAATTTATGATCTTGATAAAAAAAAAACTTCTATTTTTTGCAAAAAAAAATTTGCTGAAGTGTCTCAGTAAAGGTTTGAAATTTTAATTCAGCCAAAACAAGCCCCTTTTTCAAATTTTGCAAAATTCGAATATATTATTTTCCCCGAAGGTAGTACATGTCTTCCAAGTTTGACGAAAGTCGGTCGATGAGGTTCAGTTATAAGACCAAATACATACGTACATACGCATAAACATCCGTCTGACGGAAATAAATTTTTTGAACTTCGGAGCAATTGAATAAAAAATGTTTTTCGCAGATTATTTACAATTTATTTATTAATATTTTGTTAAATTTAAAAGAAAATATTCCTAAGGTACAAAAATAAAAAAATTATATTTTTTTTTTTACCGATCTAGTTAGCACATTCAAAAACATAAACGTTGAAAAAAATTGGAATTTTAATTTACTAAATATTAATTTTACTTATTCATTTAATTTTAAAGTAAATATTAAATAATACAGTTCTATTTTTATTAGTCAATTAAACATTAAAAAAATAAATAAATAAAACAATGATTTTTCTTAAACTGTGAGGAAAGATTTTTAGTTAAAGTAAAAAGAGTTTTGGTTAGTTGTGAAAGGTGAAGAATTGTTAGAAGTTTGTACACGCAATCCTCTGGGGAGGTATGCACAACTTTTCTCCTCAAGCTGTACAAAGAGAGATATATTTCTCGGCTCAAGCAGTGCTGATGTGTTCTCGGATTTACTCCGTCAGAAATCAAACCAACCCATCAGTTCTCCAGACAGCTCTTGCCTCTCAAAGCACGACCTCCATTTCAAGACTACACACCTCCTTCCTATAACAGTTCACACCCGACGGCAACAGATCCTCTCTTTGAAGTAATGTACCGATTACGATAAAACTGGGAAATAAATACGAAAAAAAAAGAATTTTTTATTCTTTCTGAAGTTGCAATTATTCTGCTCTTTTCTAAATTTACGCTAACACTTTTATTTGCATTCGTGAGATAAAAGGATTTTTATATTATTTATATCATTATGTTAATTTTTATATCTTTATTATGGGCTTTAAACTGAAAGATACTTAAAATACTGTTTTATTACCTACATTGATATTTCTTCTTTACTTTCTTCTTTTTTTTTCTTAATAACGAATAAAACTGACGAAATTGTACTGCAGAATAACATAAAAGATAATCAATATACAGTCTACACTCAATAAAATGAGATTTAATTTTTTTTCGCAGAAAATTCTCACAAAAAATATATTAGCCTCGCTGTTTTGCTTTAATAATTGTACTTGCCGGTAGTGTAGGGTAAGTAAAATATAAAGTAGGTTAATTTTTTCATCCAGCCTTTCTGTAAACAGTAAGAGACATAAATTACATTAATTTTATGAAGTTGAAAAATTAAGAAAAATTTTTTTTTTTAAACTGCAAAAGGCGATTAAAGTCAAATATATAGAGTACTAGCCACAAAACTATCGTTTAGGTGATCTGACGAGATAACAAGAATTACATAATCTTCCCGAAGAATATTATTTATTCCAAATTATGAGGCATTGCAAAGCTTACTAGAGAAACTGAGAAATAATGTAATTTCTAGTTGTTTTTTTCATTTAGCTTAATATGCGTATATTAACGGGAAAGACAAATATCTGGCAAATCTTTATATTCTCCGTTGAATGAAGACACATACAAAATACATCGGCTAAACACCGAAATATTTGTTTATTCCAACCTTTGCCGGTATATCTCGACAAACACAGATAACCTCTGGTGGGAGTCGAAACAATTATTAGAAATTAAAAAGAATCACCCAGTCACAATATCTAAGGTAAATAGATTACGAGAAACCCTCGTAAAAAAATGAAATTTAAACTAAACATACGTTCGCTTCGCTCACTAACTTCGTATAATTAACGTTAAATACACAAATTATAGTATATGTTATTCTCCAACACTAGAGGCGATTATACAAATTCACCGCATTTATAAAAAAGTTTAATAAAATTTTCAGTATTTTATAAATAGAAAGGGCCAATCAGAATACACAGTTAACTGCATGGATGAACGATAACGACAAAAATAAATGGTCAGATGAGTTGAGTTACCTTTTGTTCAGTTTTTTATAAAAATATTTTTATTCAGCTTTCACTATCAGTACGTACTGAATGCGGTTGGAATAAAAGGTTTTTTCTCAGATTATTTACAATTTATTTAGATTTATTTATTTTTATTTCTTTATTTTTTGTTAAATTTTTAAAAAATATTCTTAAGGTACAACTAAAAAAAGACAATTTTTTTACCTATCTACATACTTTCCCGTTATAGCTATAGTTGCTACAGCAGCATATATCGCTATAGCCGGTAAAGTAAAGATTATCTAACTATCCACTGTAGTTTCATTTGCAAGATTTGTAAAGAATAGAAATTTAGAAAATAAAAATTTGAGCTTTTGAATGATGAAAATTTTTCGCAGATTATTTACAATTTATTGAATCTTTATTTTCTAATATCTCATTACGGCACAAAACTTAAAAAAGACCTACTTTTTTACCGATCTATATACTTTCCCGTTGTAGCTACAGCTATATATCGGGACTGCAAAAATTACAATAATCAATTTGTATATTTTCACATAAATAATCTTGAAAACAAAATTCTCATATGTTCTCGATCTTTAAGATTTTTGACCATTTTTTGAAATCAATTAGAGCCGAATAAAAATTTTATTCTGTGGTATATATATATATATATATATATATATGTTTTATTTATGAAATATTTTTTAAATCAAATATGACAAGTTATTTTATTTTAATAGATAAATTTCTTTCTTTAGCACAGTTAAAAATTCTAGAACATAAAAATAACAGTAATTTAAGAAACGAAGAATCTTGAAAATCTTCTGAAATTTTAGATTATCTTTTTAGCCTATTCTATAGTAAAGCAGTATAATTATTAAAATTAATTTTTTTACCCAATAGAGTGCCCTCTTTATTGAGTGAAACATAAGAACTATATTCCATAAGGAAAAACTTCCGTTCCAAAGAAACAAATCAATTACGAATACCATCATTTAAATAATAATGATTTTTTTTATAAACTATAACAATTTCTTTTAACTCAAAATCGTTAGATTTAGAATTAAAATTATTCTTTATTTTTCATCATATTCCTCGATGACATCTAAGAAGTTTTGAGATCAAGAGAAGAGGTTGACTCTGTTCGAAGATTTCTTCTCGTTATTCCTTAAATTAGTGAGAAACCAGACATTTTCATCTTTTTTGGATGCGTTTTCTCTCAATAATTATTTCCAAAAAAAATGTCAGATGCCGTCGTTGAGCAACATGAAGAAGCAGGTATCATTAAGCAGTGATACCCTTTTTATAAGCAAACCAATCCGACAGGCGTTATAATTTTATTAACGCTTTGCATTTTCTTTCTGCGTTGTTCATTTCTTGTTGAGAACGAAAATTAAAAGAATCTCAGTAATGAGAAAACGTCTACATCTTAGTTTATTATATACGTTTGTTCATCTTTCGTTGAATAATCGACACTGTTTCCCTTCATATGCTTCGTTTCAATATTTTTCCATACACTGGTTAAGTATTCATGAGTTCCAGATGGGTGAATGTTGTTTTCATTTAAAAAAATCATAGATCACATCTTGAATTCGACGAAACGACGATGGATATGGTTAAAAATACTGGTAAAAAAATAACGTATTTTGCACTCAAATGCTTTTAAATAACTGACACTGATACAGACAATTTAAGACAACCTAAATTCCAAAGCGTCAAATTGTGTTATATTTTATTTGTCTTCATTCCTTTTTCGAAAATTTAATATATTTTTTTTTTTTTATATATATAGTTTTGAATTATTTTTGATAAACTTGGAGTTTTAAAGAAACTTGAATAGAAGTAATTTTAGAAAATCTTATAGAAAGAAATTAAAGATTGGTAAAAATTTAGTTTATACTGTAGACTACTTATATAGTATAAATATAACTTACTGGTTTTAATTTATAATATAGTTATAGACTATAACTGTATTATATTGTTATATAATATTTATATAGTTTAAGTACTTTTCTTAAAAATCAACTAAATGAATCTTTATTCACTGAACTTATGATTAATAGAACTCCATGGCGTTGAAAATGTTATTTTCAGAACTGCATTTCTATGAACTACAACTCTACTATCATTTTGCATTTATACAAAAAAATTAGCAGTTTAATCTCTACTTACCATGTAACCATTTTTCGTGGTGTGTTTACTAAATCACAGACTATATGTCTCCTTTTTTAATATAAAATATGCGTACGCACATTCACTAACAAACAAACATACATTCATTTTAAAAGCTGAATTTACTTAATATATTAAATTGTGAGAGATGGTGTGTTTGCTGGAAGCATTCAACGGTGACCTTAATTCTTATTAGTCATCAGTATTTAACAGATACAGAGAAATCCGGCCAAAAGGCTTACTCAAGTGTCTCGTGTTATCATTGAGCCCAGCAAATCTTGTTCCCACTCTTTATTTAACATAATCTCTTTAAATGCCATTTTCTGTCGCTTATTTTCCCTCCGTTTAGTTAATTGCGATTTGTTAAGGATTAACTCTAAAAAGAGTTAGAAATAAATCGGTGTTTTTTTTTCATTCAGAGAAATTTAAATATTACCATTCGTTTTAATTTCTTATAATAACAATAAAATTTGATAGAATATTTTATTCGAAGAGAAGTAAAGGAAAATAAATGTTTGTGATATGAGATTAAACTATAAAATCAAAGAGAATTTAATTTAAATTGTAAAATTTAAATTTAAACGCTAAACACTTAAAATTTGTTTAGAGTTGTAGTGAGGCATACTAGTATATTTCTTGTTTTATCTAACATTTATTATGTTCATTTTGATTATTAACGTATCTATTGGAGCATGTCATTTAATTTCACAAAGGTTGATTGTTTGCTACGTTATATATATATATATATATGAAGTAATCTACCTGTTTTTCCTATACACAAGTTAAACTATTTATTAAAAGTGATTTCACGATATACTATTTTTTTTTTTGTCTTCAGTCATTTGACTGGTTTGATGCAGCTCTCCAAGATTCCCTATCTAGTGTTAGTCGTTTCATTTCAGTATACCCTCTACATCCTACATCCCTTACAATTTGTTTTACATATTCCACACTTGGCCTGCCTATACAATTTTTTCCTTCTACCTGTCCTTCCAATATTAAAGCGACTATTCCAGGATGCCTTTGTATGTGGCCTATAAGTCTGTCTCTTCTTTTAACTATATTTTTCCAAATGCTTCTTTCTTCATCTATTTGCCGCAATACCTCTTCATTTGTCACTTTATCCACCCATCTGATTTTTAACATTCTCCTATAGCACCACATTTCAAAAGCTTCTAATCTTTTCTTCTCAGATACTCCGATCGTCCAAGTTTCACTTCCATATAAAGCGACACTCCAAACATATACTTCCAAAAATCTTTTCCTGACATTTAAATTAATTTTTGATGTAAACAAATTATATTTCTTACTAAAAGCTCGTTTCGCTTGTGCTATTCGGCATTTTATATCGCTCCTGCTTCGTCCATCTTTAGTAATTCTACCTCCCAAATAACAAAATTCTTCTACCTACATAATCTTTTCTCCTCCTATTTTCACATTCAGTGGTCCATCTTTGTTATTTCTACTACACTTCATTACTTTTGTTTTGTTCTTGTTTATTTTCATGCGATAGTTCTTGCGTAGGACTTCATCTATGCCGTTCATTGTTTCTTCTAAATCCTTTTTACTTTCGGCTAGAATTACTATATCATCAGCAAATCGTAGCATCTTTATCTTTTCACCTTGTACTGTTACTCCGAATCTAAATTGTTCTTTAACATCATTAACTGCTAGTTCCATGTAAAGATTTAAAAGCAACGGAGATAGGGAACATCCTTGTCGGACTCCCTTTCTTATTACGGCTTTTTTCTTATGTTCTTCAATTGTTACTGTTGCTGTTTGGTTCCTGTACATGTTAGCAATTGTTCTTCTATCTCTGTATTTGAACACTAATTTTTTTTTAAAATGGTGAACATTTTATTCCAGTCTACGTTATCGAATGCCTTTTCTAGGTCTATAAACGCAAAGTATGTTGGTTTGTTTTTCTTTAATCTTCCTTCTACTATTAATCTACTATAAGTTTATGTTTTAAATGATTAATGATTTTAAAGGCAAAAATTTGTTTACTTTCGTTATACATTCAAAATTTATTTTATTATTCAATTTTCCAAACGATTATGAAATTGTTGTCATATTAAATTGTATTCCTTTAATTTTTTATTTAAGAGAAATTTTTTGTCACAACTTTATTTGGTAGTTATATTAACCATTTAACTAATCGACCGACTAATTATTATGTCCACAGGTAGGTCAAATTCCCAGAAAATTCCTAGGTTACATATCCTTCTAACGGACATAGATGATTGAACATAGCTTCCAATGATTTATCAAATAAAAATCTGTAAATAGAATATAAGGATTAGGACAAAAGAATAAGATACGGAAGAACAGGAGCAACTCAACCAAATCTTTCATGCATCATCCCAAACACATGAGGAAATCACGTTAATTTTACTGGGGAAAGACACAGCATATCAATCGTAAAAAAGCCCGTATTATTAAAATTTCTATTCCAGTATTTTTTTTTATTTATAAAAGTTTAACTTATAGTTTTCATTTTCCCTTGTATATAGCTATACTTTAGAGTTATGCATTATATTGTATAAAGAAACGTCTGCTGATCGGTCAAATTTTTCATGTTGGATTTTTGCAGATTTCATTATCCCACATAACCAAAAATCACAATTTTAGTTTTGAGGAGTTCTAGAAGGATTAAGGTATGTGTTTTCCAGTTTTTTGGTTGATATCTCCAGACAAGATAAACCGATTTAAATGAAAATTGGAACAAAGATTTCTATATATAAGGCGTTGATGTCGTTTAATTTTTGTCAAAATTGGTAGAAGGGGCAGGCATACACGGATCTTACGGGTCCCATATCTCAAGATTTTACTCAAAGTGTAGAATAGTTTTTTTACATAATTCTTTCTTACATAATTAATTTTATATTCCACTTAATTTCTCCTAAGCAATACTTTTTCCAGAGTGAAGTCCTCGATATCCAGTTTCTTCACTTAACCCACCGGGTTGGTCTAGTGGTGAACGCGTCTTCCCAAATCAGCTGATTTGGAAGCCGAGAGTTCCAGCGTTCAAGTCCTAGTAAAGCCAGTTATTTTTACATGTATTTGAATGCTAGATCGTGGATACCGGTGTTCTTTGGTGGTTGGGTTTCAATTAACCACACATCTCAGGAGGAATGGTCGACCTGAGAATGTACAAGACTACACTTCATTTATTCATACATATCATCCTCATTCATCCTCTGAAGTATTATCTAATCGGTAGTTACCGGAGGCTAAACAGGAAAAAGAAAGTTTCTTCACTTACCCAGAATATTCATTGATGGCGTTTCTGCATGTAACTGAAGTTATAATAGTAGGTTTGAAATTATTTAAAACAGCTGAAAATATTTTTAATGACAGACAAAAACATAAACCGAAGAAATTATAAAATAACATTATATAGAATTACAGAAAAATATTTTCAATTTTTCATTATCATAGCAAATCCAGTTTCATAAGAAAAAATGAATCAAAAATATGAGGTTTAAAGTGCAATGCACAATCGCTTATAATTTGCAGATGAAAAAACACAGTCAAATGAAACAAATATGCCATAAAATTAATCTTATTTGTTACAAAAGATAGTACTTATTTTTTCATGTAATCATCATTATCCCCAACATAATGCCCCGAACGGCAAAGAAGTTTTCTCATTCCGTTAATGAAGAATGCTGACGGTATTTCCTTGATCCACGATTTCACCGCGTTCTTCAATTCATCATCGGCGGTGAAACAAATATCTTTAATATCCCCTCTTTAATTGCGGAACCAATTAAAGAAGTGAAAATAGCAGGTCCTCAAATTCGGTGAGGATGGAGTTGAATAGGTTCTCATCATAAGATCCTCCGTTGTTTGCGTTGCGTAGTCGAGAACTATCGTGTTGCAGAATTATCGTCTCCATGGATTGTCAAACACGACATATATGTCTCCTATGGTACTTAACATGTCACACAAAATTTACAGTCGAGCCGGCTTCCAGATAGTCAAGAATATGTGTCTTGAATCCAGAACGCTGTCAAGAAATTATTATTGGAAAGGGTTGAGGTTTGAATTCTTTTTTATTGCGGTGATTCATGGTTCTGGTATCCCATGCCTGTTTTATCCTTCTAGATCGTAATCATGCGCCCAATTTTCATCTCTCGTGGCAATATTGCAAAAGTCATTTCCCTCTTCACGATAAAGTTGACGTAGTAGACGTACTCGACTCCACAACACTTTTTGTTTTATTTTTAGGGCGAAAAACGGTTGGACGTTATCATCGCCCGGAAAATAAATAAATAAAAGTAATTAAAGTTGTTACATAAAATTAAAACTTAAAACTACTATCACAGGAAACAAAATCCGGAATGGGTGTAAAAGGCCCATTCTCGGATAAAAAAAACACTAACATGTAACTTAAAACTACGTTAAAAACTATCATATTAAAAATAAATAAAACTTAAAACTAAAAAAGGAAATAAGACTTAAAACTATTATGTTTAAAGTCTTACAACTAATATCACAGACGAATTTGTAAATCATAAAAAAAAAAAAAAATATGAATATATATATATATATATATAAATAAAAATAAAAAAAAAATTCCGATAGGGAGTGTAAAAGGCTCGCTACTCGGATAACAAAAACAATACATAGGACTAGAGTAATTAAATTTTTTGTATTAACCCTATACTACGCAAAAACAGAAACATCCGGTTTAAAACCTCTTTATCATTACACAAGATACCACGGATGTTTCTGGGTAGTTTAAATTTACGACGCAATGCCGCATAACATATGCAGTTCACGAGTATGTGGCGCACAGTCACGCGGCAGTTGCATCGTGCGCATAGAGGTGCTTGTCCTCTTGTAAACAGGTACTCGTGTATGATCCTCGTGTGTCCTATCCGCAATCGACAGAGAACTACTTCCTCACGCCGGGGTTTTCTGTATGAAGAGTCCCATGGTAACACAGAATCTTTAATCTGACGGAGTTTATTATCAACGGTAGCCGTCCAGTCACCTTGCCACCTTGCTCTTAGTAATTGTTTTACATAGTTAATGAAATCAGAAGTAGCAACTCGGGTGGTGAAAGGAGGCTGGTTACATGCTTCTTTGGCAGCGGAATCTGCACGTTCATTACCTGGAATCCCTACGTGGCTAGGGACCCAGCAAAAACTTAATTCTGTGTTGCGATTATTCAACTCAGCGATTGCGTTGTAAATTTCAATGACGATAGGATGTTTGGAATAAAAGTTTTTTTAGGCTTGGAGAGCACTACACGAGTCACTGCAAATAAGAATTTTTCTATATTTACGGTTAATGATGTTTAGAGCCTTATTTATAGCGTATAGTTCAGCGGTAAACACACTCGTAATACCGGGTAGACCAAACATATAAGTTCTTTCATTGACAACAAATGCACACCCAACTGTATCGTTTTGTTTCGATCCATCAGTGTATACAACCGCGTCTGGTTTCATCTTGGAGAGAACACACTGAAACATTTGCTGAAAGACAATAGATGGTGTTGATTGTTTATTGTATGTCGTAAGGTCAAAATTAAAATTTATAAGGTTTATTCTCCATGGAGGATATGTTCCACAACATTCGCGAACGACAGGAAATGAGAGGGCATCGATCAACGAGTTTTGGAATATTTGTTGTAGGGCAATGGAATTACAATATGGCAGCACCTGTCGCTTTGTACGACATTTTGTTCTTCTATTACGTTCCAGTTTGCCTTACATTTCAAACGCTCCTCGTAAATAAGCTGTATGAAATTTAAATGTAGCCAGTAATAAATAAATACTGAAAAACAAAATGATTTATTTATTCATCCGATATTTAAAAAGAAATACCTATTTATTTATATTTTTCATAGATTATCTCATTTTTAAATTAATTTTTAATTTTTATTTTTAAATAAGTATTTTAATTCTTTGATTATTATTATTATCTTTTCTGATTAATTAAACTAAAGATAAAGTAAAAAAAAAACTGTAGAAAAACAGCATCTAAAAGAAATAATTAATTCTTTTCAATCTTCAAACAATGTAGATTATAAGTAGATAAGAAGTTTGGTACTTTCTTAAGTCTACGTTTATTATCTTATCAACATTATTAGATTTTTTACAGTAATTTTTAATATCTTGTTACTACAATTTACAAATCCTTTATCGTTCCATTCTATAAGTTATTCTTATATTTTAAAGAAATGAAAGTATTCAGTGTTAAAATGACAAAAAAAGTTATTCCTGATTTGAATTAGAATCATAACATTATTCTTTTTCATTTTTAAATGAAAAAGAATGAAAATATAAGGAAAGAAGGTAGGTAGGGATATTTTTTTAAGAAATATAATAAAAATCATTCTGGTAAATGACATACTTCAAGCTTAAAAAGGACATTTTATCCACTTGTTGATTTCAAGAAAAGTCCTTACTTAATGATTCTATTTCTTACGTATATAGATGCTGATTCTTTAACTACATCAATCTTATTTTTTTTAGAATTAATTTTTCTTTGTTCAATTTCTGAAATAAAAATAATTTTAATAAAAAATAATATAATAAATACGTTTGAAAACTTATATCATATTTTATTTTTATTCATAAATTCTGTGCCTATCGCTTGTAAAATATTTTTTCTCATTGTTAACAAAAGAATAAAATTTAATTAAATTTTCTTTTTCGTAGAATTTATTTATATTCAAATGTACAGTAAATATTATAATTTAAATATATGAAATATTTTTTTTACTATTATAATGTATAAATCAGCAAGCACCATTCATTAACAATACAGTACTTTTCCGGATCACTACTTCCGATATACTCTTCACATGGAAATCCAGTTCTCTGTTAATGCTTTCTAGATCCACTCAACATGAGATATTTAATGTATCCCTTAAGTACAACAGTATACTTAAGTACAACAGTATCAAATAAATATATATATATCGTCATGTTTAATGAATCCTCTTGATTCTTCGTGAAGAATAAAGTACTCGTAAATTTTGTTCATATTTTCTAAGATATTTTTCAAGATCAGAAATAAATATGTCAAATATAAAGGATAAAATTATAAAAGTGTATAACGAAGGATCACGTATATACGTATCCTTTTTTAGTTTTTAAAAATTTCTATAATTAATGATGGTTTATATCTAAGGAAATTTCATCAATATCTGTACAACTTAGCCTTCCAAAATAAAAAAGACGTAATAATAAAGACGTTAATAGTGTTAGTTTAATGAATGAGGTTGATAGTTTGAGGCCTGACCGAACAGATTATATAAATTAATGCTACGGGTTACTTGATGCCACAACCTGACTCCGTAGGGGATGATCCTGATCCTGACTCCATAGGGGAAGACACCACAAGGTTGTGGTGTCTTCCCCTATGGAGTCAGGATGATCTATACTCGGCTATCGCTCTGTTAAGATCTGATTAACACCATACTCTAGTATGTCAATCCAAAAGTGTAATGAGCAAACAGCCAACGACGCCGGATGTTGAATCAAGTAAAACTAGAAACACAAAGCGAAGCAACCGCGAATTAGTCTTAAATCAAGAATACATATGTGAACAATTCGGATAATGATAAAAATCAACCAAATGAAATCTAACTGTTGTTTAAATCAAGATTGTAAAATTTCTATTGAAATATTGAATACGTCATTCAATCATGCGATACTTATAAGCCAGCGGCAAGGTGACTGGACTCCTATAGTAGATAATGAACTCCGATACATCTAGGAAACTGGGGTGCCATGGATTTCTTCAATCAGGAATAAACGTCGAGAGGAGGTTATTACTTGCCGTTTACGAACAGGACATATTAATCTTACTCATGGGCATCTAATGAATCAGACCTATGCCCCGTTTGTGTTCGCTGCAACTTCCAACTAACGACACACCACATCCTTGTGGACTTCGTGTGTTATACGGTATTGCGTTGTAAATTTAAATTAGGTGCTAACATCCTAAATATTCTATGAACCAATATGAGGATGTTATCGAATATTTAATGCTGTATATCTGATTATTTAATATTTATTGTAACACGTTTTTTTTTTTTTTACTATTTTATATTGTGTTTTACTTTTTCCTATTTTTATTGTTTTTTTGCGCCCCAAAAAAAAAAAAGTTAAATATAGGTCGATTGAACATATATGAATTTATTATTTCAATAAGACGTTTCTTCAGTTTACTGTCCTCTAATTTTGTCCTAATCTATAAGTAAGGATGTATGTGAATGACGAATGAATTCTCCCTGATTCAATAAATTTTTCTCTCGATCCAGGAAAAGTCCAGTGCAGATTTCAAAATGTTAAATGGATCTTTTAAGATACCCTAACTCCTCCCAGGTAACGAAATTTTGTGAAATCTCGTCCATATATCAGTACTTGATTTATCTCCCTTAAACGTAAAACTTCAAAATGGAGTTCCTTTTTTTAATTTTTTTTTTAGAATTTGCTTTATTTCTTTCGTAGGTGTTGTCGATCATATAGAATAAAAATATTTCGAATGCTTTTATTTATTTTTTAAGCTATTATCATAATCGAAGAATTTATATTGTTTATATTCCTGAAGTAGTAAAAAAAATATATATCAGCAAAATCAATAGTTTATTATAAAATATATTAGATATACATTTTTTTTTTTTTTTAATTTTATGAACAAATGTCTTAATTAAGGTTACTTTTACCGAAGTGGCTAAGTATTGGTATGATTATGACAATCGGCTAAAATAACAGCGGTAAAGGAAGTGCATGCATTATTATTGCGTTAGTTAGCAGTAAATATTATTCATTAAATCTCTCACTCCATTGTAACAATGATAATATTGCTTTGAAATAAACGTAAATAAACGTACTTTGAAATAAAATATTTTATAAAATAAATTGAAATTAAAAATACATATCTTTATATATATATTTCTTGTGTGCGTGTGTATGTCACTGAACTCCTCCTAAACGGCTGGACCGATTTTGATGAAATTTTTTGTGTGTGTTCAAGGGGATTCGAGAATGGTTTAGATTCACAATTTGATACGATAGAAAATGTTTTTTTAATTAATTTATTTATTCATTTGTTGTTGATCTTGGGATGGCTAAGGTTCACAGCTGGATCCGGTAGGCAGCGCTGCGATCGCGTTTTAGAATTTTTTTAATTTTTGGCATATCAGTCAGACCCAGTAGTTGGTGCTGCAATCAGATTTTAGGAAATATTTTTATTTTGTTGCTTTTTCTCATATCAGTTGCTTGCGTCGAAGCTTAGTGTTGTTATTACATTAAAATTCGTATTTTTAATGGACTACAGTGTTTAGAGAGTAGTTTGAATTAAATCCGATAGGTAGTGCTGTTCTGACAATTGGATTTATTTACATTCTGACTTTTATAAAGTGAAAGGTTAAATTTTATGAAGTTCTGTAATGTTTTGTAAGTTTCTTAATGTTCAGTATTAATAGTAATGATTTTGCAGTCACAACTCTTTTCGTTAAAAAATTATTTTCCACCGAATACTGTGATTAGAGAGTGGTGTGAATTAAATCCGATAGGTAGTGCTGTTGTTTTGCCATTTGGATTTATCTACATTATGTGAAAGGTTAAATTTTCAATTGTGTTCATTTAATCTGTATGTATACTCAAATCTAGCGATAGCGAAGCATTGCCGAGTCTGCTAGAATTGCGCGCTTATTGTGAATATTATATTATATCATTATTTATTGAAATAACGTCTTAAAGTTTAATTAAAAAATGTACATTGTGCAAATTTGTAAGGTGCCGTATTGAAGTGAGTATTTTACATGATTTTTCATGAATTTTAATGATGTTTAAACGTGCATTCAATAACAATCAACTTAAGCTACAAATTTAAATTGTCAGTTCTCATTTGATTCTATGCAACTTATGAATATTGAACGGCTCTTTGAAACTAAAAATGTAAGTTCGTAAAATAAATTATAACATTTATAAAATAAAAATAAAAGTTACTTATAATAATTATTGTTTAAAGTATATTTAAAAAATTGAAATTATTTTCAATTTAAAAAATTTTTAAATTTAAATTGTTTTATTTTTGTAGCTGATTAATTTTATAAAAAAATTTCTAAAATTGTTTTTAATTTACAATTATCTAAAATTTGGTAAAATAGATGTTAAAATAAAGAATGAGAAAAATGATAAAAATTTCTACTGAAATTTTAACTACTTTGCTTTTTTTACAGTGCTTTAATTTAATTAATGCTTTAATTTAATTTAAGTAATGAGGATGAAAATTTATTAATTACACTAATTATTAATTTTATGACATTTCGATTTTTTAATTCAATTTTCATCAGACATCTTAATATTTAGTGAAAATAAATATTAACCATACTACACATAATTAATCAATAAACCCATTAAAATAATACAACAACAAAACTTATAATATTCATACTAATAGCCACATTAATGAAATTTCGTTCACATTCCTGCTAGTTTTAACTTAATTAAGTTACTTATATTTATGTGTGTGCATTTATTACAGAATAATGCCGCGTCAGAACAACGTCTGTCGGGTCCGCTAGTATATAAATATAATTTTATTTACTTTAAAATATTATGTTTACGCATATCTCTATTATAAAATTTAGTTAATATATATATATATATATATATATATATATATATATATATATATATATATATATATACTGTTAAATTTATTTAGACTTGTCACATATATTTACATGAATGATCGATTGCAACTTGAAATAAAAATATTTGTGAATTACTCGAAACGTAAACTATACATATTTCAGAATAAAGTTGAATTTCTCAATTTTTACTGACTTGGTTGAAGACACTCTAGAGACTGATATAAGCGGAGTGCACGACTAAGCTTCTCTCAACAATTTATTGTCTATAATTCTCAATTCGCCTCGGTTGATATATGAGAATAAGCAGCATTAAGAAAACCTCCATGCCTACTAATATACATGAAAATGTGAAGGAAAGAGTTATGTGTAAGGTGTATAAAGAAAAAGGGGAGAAAATTGTAAAATGTTGCTAGGTAGGTAGCGCAAAGTGGAAAGAGAAGAAGAAAGGTAAAAAGAAAAATGTCATGAGAAGGAATAAATGATGAAAGGTTCATCAGGTCTCTGAATAATCTTGATTTATTACTGTTGCTCTTCTCTACTGCTAAAATAAAATTGGTTGTATCACATTTTGCTAGAATCTTAGGAGTTGTTTTCTTTTTTTATTATTGCTACTCTTATGTTTTTTTTTTTTGTCTGTTTTTTAAGAACCTAATAATGATACTGCAAATACGAGTATTATAAGATTTTTTTTTTGCGGTTGATCGTCTATATTTCATTTTTATTTTAAATTGAAATATTAACTGATTAAATATAATATTAAATTATTAGTTGTTTTTTTTTTTAATACTAGGTACTAGTGAAAGCGACATAATTCGAACCCACCGGGTGTGTCTAATGGTAAACACCTCGTCGTCGTAAATCAGCTGATTTTGAAGTCAAGTTCTCGGTTCAAATCCAACTACTTTTATTAGGATTTGCGTACTACATTTTGGATACCTGTGTTCTTTGGTGGTTGGATTTCAATTAACCACGTCTCAGAAATTTTCGGTCTGAGTTTGTTCAAGACTACACATTTATCTGTACAGATACAATACACTGATAAGTCGCTAATGACTTTAATTGTTGATGTGACTATAAATAAAAGTATTTTAAAAATAGAAACCTAATTCAATTACTTTTAATTCTAAATTTCCAGAATAAAGTTCGTAATTTATTTTTTTTAACTTTGTACTTTATCATCATTTTTTTCTTATCAGATAACGATAAATATAACGTGTAATTAAGCGTTTAGCAAAACACACACACACACACACACACACACACACACACACACACACACATATATATATATATACAGGTTTTAACAAAATATGGCAATCCTTAAATAACTTATCAAGTTAAGTACAGAAAAATTAAATGTCTGTGATTACCACCACACCCCAACAACCAGAGGGACATCAAATCAAACATTTTAAGAGGAAAGTTCAGAATTGTGACAAACAGTCTTAAAGGACATTGAAAAATAAACATTTTGAAGAAAAAAAACGTTTTAATACGATAATTCTAATCTAAATGGTAAATGTTTTTCATCATTAGTTTTAAACGTGTTCAACACTACTTAAACAACAATCAATATTGAAATGTTAAAAATAGAATTTAGCATAAGCACATATCAAAAAATCAATCTATTTTTCGATGTGAGATCTTAGTATGGGGGGTAATATGAACTACTTTTTAAACTATTTTAAATATTAAATGGCTGCCACTTTGGTTGACGTAGTAATCGGAATAATTCTGTCATGGTTTTAGTTTTTCGATATTCTTTAAAATTGTTTTTCACAGTCCTTTCTTTTCAAAATTGTTGACTTTCGTCTTGGGTGCTCAAAAATCGAACGTTTGAAGGTGCTAAATTTAATTTTTTTTTTTAACTACGGAAAAATTTTTTGTTACCGCACTGTGTAACACCCATTCATATGGTATTTCATTAAAAATGGTGTGATGTTCCCATACTTAAAAAATAGATCTGTTTTGAGGTAAAATAGTACTGCTAAATTTAATTTTTAATGTTCAACTTTTGATAAGTATTTAAGTATATATACTTAAATAACCTATCAACTGCACGGTTCTTGCAGCGCACTTAGCAGACGCGCGTCTATTGTTTTGGTAGGATAATATTATTATGAGGCCAGTTAAAAACTAACTTACATGAGACAAGGACGGACGATACCGTTCTGCGTCGCGCATGCCTACTGCAGCACTCCTCCCACTAGACAATTAAATTACACATTTTATTGTTGACGCGTTCTTCGAATCGGTATAATATGTACCATGCCTCCCGAAAAAAAGTGTCGCTTAATGGATAAGCTGACTATCCTGGAATATTTACATACGACGGAAATGTTTTATATTGTCGAGTTTGCGAGAAAAATATTTCGCGCATAAAAAAGTTCAAATAAACCAGCATTCAAGGTACGTCTTCATATTGCAGAATTGCAAAAGAAAGGCCTACGACAACTTGTAACAGCGGCAAGTAGCAGTGATTTCACTTCCAAAGGTAAACAACAAAACCACTTTAGCATGGATTTATGTGAAGCATTGCTTATAAGTAATATTCTTCTGCACAAACTTACAAATCCTACCTTCAAAGATTTTTTGCGGATATATTGCTTGAATCAAAATATACCAGATGAATCAACATTGCGTAAAAATTACGTACCGACAATTTACCTGCATGTTCTGGAAGAAATAAGCAATGAACTCAAGGATAGCATTATTTGGATTTTTTTTTTTAATTCAAATATTTTGATTTATTAATCTATGATTGTAAAAAATTTTAAATTAAAAAGAAAAGTACATAAAATTTTATTTCACTAATAACATTTTTTTATAACATATTTTTTTTGTATTATTATTATTATTTATTGTTAAATGTTTTTGCAATCGGAGGTAAATAATTATTAATAAACCAATATATTTAAATTAAAAACAAAGTTAAAAAAAAAAATATATATATGAAGTCAGATTCGAACCGATATGCCTTCTCCTTGTAAGATCCAAATATTTCATTAGGCTATAACTCTGGAACCAATGAAGATAAGTATCAGTTATGTATATCGTCGAAAAGCTCTCAACGAGAGCTTATTACTACAGTTAGCAAAAAATCCAAAATCCAAATGTTTCAAAATTAAAACCTCGTTTTATTTAGAGGTCTGACCGCATACACATTTTTGGCCCAGTCGGTTGCAATCAAAAGGGGAGGTGTACAACTAAATGTTACAACAGTCCTAATTACAAAATTTCAACATTCTACGGCTAATCGTTTTTGAGTTACGCAAGATACAAACGTACGTACAGACATCACGCCGAAAGTAGTCAAAATGGATTCAGAGATGGTCAAAATGGATTTCCGTTGAAATCTGAAAATCGAAATTTTTCGCGATCAAAATACTCCCTTTACTTCGTACAAGGCAGTAAAAATGGGAATAAACTCACTATAAAAAAAATTTCTGTTTCTTAAACATTTTCTGTTTTGTTTTAGTTATATTGTGAATGATTACGAAGTTATTAGTGGTACAAGAATAGGAAAAGGTATTAGACGAAGGACTCGCTATATGAAATCAAAAACATTAATAATGCTGTGTAATCTACTTCGATTCTCACCAATTATTGGGAGAGATATTTTTTACTTAATTGGGAATTTTAAACAAAAGTCTCCAGAGAATACAGATATATTATAGAAAAGTAGACATACATTACTTTATAGCTAGAACAGTTATATTACAGAAGAATGTATGGTAAACTTTTTTTTTTGTCTTCAGTCATTTGACTGGTTTGATGCAGCTCTCCAAGATTCCCTAACCAGTGCTAGTCGTTTCATTTCAGTATACCCTCTACATCCTACATCCCTAACAATTTGTTTTACATATTCCAAACGTGGCCTGCCTACACAATTTGTTCTTTCTACCTGTCCTTCCAATATCAAAGCGACTATTCCATGATGCCTTAGTATGTGGCCTATAAGTCTGTCTCTTCTTTTAACTATATTTTTCCAAATGCTTCTTTCTTCATCTATTTGCCGCAATACCTCTTCATTTGTCACTTAATCCACCCATCTGATTTTTAACATTCTCCTATAGCACAAAATTTCAAAAGCTTCTAACCTTTTCTTCTCAGATACTCCGATCGTCCAAGTTTCACTTCCATATAAAGCGACACTCCAAACATATACTTTTAAAAATCTTTTCCTGACATTTAAATTAATTTTTGATGTAAACAAATTATATTTCTTACTGAAGGCTCGTTTCGCTTGTGCTAGTCGGCATTTTATATCGCTCCTGCTTCGTCCATCTTTAGTAATTCTACTTCCCAAATAACAAAATTCTTCTACCTCCATAATCTTTTCTCCTCCTATTTTCACATTCAGTAATCCATCTTTGTTATTTCTACTACATTTCATTACTTTTGTTTTGTTCTTGTTTATTTTCATGCGATAGTTCTTGCGTAGGACTTCATCTATGGTGTTCATTGTTTCTTCTAAATCCTTTTTACTCTCGGCTAGAATTACTATATCATCAGCAAATCGTAGCATCCTTATCTTTTCACCTTGTACTGTTACTCCGAAACTAAATTGTTCTTTAACATCATTAACTGCTAGTTCCATGTAAAGATTAAAAAGTAACGGAGATAGGGAACATCCTTGTCGGACTCCCTTTCTTATTACGGCTTCTTTCTTATGTTCTTCAATTGTTACTGTTGCTGTTTGGTTCCTGTACGTGTTAGCAATTGTTCTTCTATCTCTGTATTTGAACCCTAATTTTTTTTAAATCCTGAACATTTTATTCCAGTCTACGTTATCGAATGCCTTTTCTAGGTCTATAAACGTAAACAAGTATGTTGGTTTGTTTTTCTTTAATCTTCCTTCTACTATTAATCTGAGGCCTAAAATTGCTTCCCTTGTCCCTATACTTTTCCTGAAACCAAATTGGTCTTCTCCTAACACTTCTTCCACTCTCCTCTCAATTCTTCTGTATAAAATTCTAGTTAAGATTTTTGATGCATGACTAGTTAAACTAATTGTTCTGTATTCTTCACATTTATCTGCCCCTGCTTTCTTTGGTATCATAACTATAACACTTTTTTTGAAGTCTGACGGAAATTACCCTATTTTATAAATATTAGACACCAGTTTGTATAATCTATCAATCGCTTCCTCATCTGCACTGCTTAGTAATTCTACTGGTATTCCGTCTATTCCAGGAGCCTTTCTGCCATTTAAATCTTTTAATGCTCCCTTAAATTCAGATCTCAGTATTGTTTCTCCCATTTCATCCTCCTCAACTTCCTCTTCTTCCTCTATAACACCTTTTTCTAATTCATTTCCTCCGTATAACTCTTCAATATATTCCACCCATCTATCGACTTTACCTTTTGTATTATATATTGGTGTACCATCTTTGTTTAACACATAATTAGATTTTAATTTATGTACCCCAAAATTTTCCTTAACTTTCCTGTATGCTCCGTCTATTTTACCAATGTTCATTTCTCTATCCACTTCTGAACACTTTTCTTTAATCCACTGTTCTTTCGCCAGTTTGCACTTTCTGTTTATAGCATTTCTTAATTGCCGATAGTTCCTTTTACTTTCTTCATCACTAGCATTCTTATATTTTCTACGTTCATCCATCAGCTGCAATATATCGTCTGAAACCCAAGGTTTTCTACCAGTTCTCTTTATTCCGCCTAAGTTTGCTTCTGCTGATTTAAGAATTTCCTTTTTAACATTCTCCCATTCTTCTTCTACATTTTCTACCTTATCTTTTTTACTCAGACCTCTTGCGATGTCCTCCTTAAAAATCTTCTTTACCTCCTCTTCCTCAAGCTTCTCTAAATTCCACCGATTCATCTGACACCTTTTCTTCAGGTTTTTAAACCCCAATCTACATTTCATTATCACTAATTTATGGTCGCTATCAATGTCTGCTCCAGGGTAAGTTTTACAGTCAACGAGTTGATTTCTAAATCTTTGCTTAAATATGATATAATCTATCTGATACCTTGCAGTATCGCCTGGCTTTTTCCAAGTGTATATTCTTCTATTATGATTTTTAAATTGGGTGTTGGCAATTACTAAATTATACTTCGTGCAAAACTCTATAAGTCGGTCCCCTCTTTCATTCCTTTTGCCCAGCCCGTATTCACCCACTATATTTCCTTCCTTGCCTTTTCCAATGCTTGCATTCCAATCGCCAACTATTATTAAATTTTCATCTCCTTTTACGTGTTTAATTGCTTCATCAATCTCTACGTATACACACTCTACCTCATCATCATCATGGGCGCTTGTAGCCATATAGACGTTAATAATCGTTGTCGGTTTAGGTTTTGATTTTATCCTTATTACAATGATTCTATCGCTATGTGTTTTGAAATACTCTACTCTCTTCCCTATGGTAATCATGTATGGTAATCATGTCAAAAATAGGGTATCGGGTTTTTTTTGAAAATCTTTACGTTTTACGGTCCAGTTAGTTTATCTAGACCAAAAAAATATATGCGTGAACGTATATGCGTACGTATGTAAGTTTTATCTCGTACTGATTTTAGCCTTATATCCCAAGATTGACTGAACCGATTTTCTGCAAATTTGGCTGAAATACCTCTATTTATTGGACATTGACCATATTAAGTTTTTCAAAATTCGTTTAGGGGAAGGGGGATATCGCAAAAAAACCAATTTTGATTTTCTTCAGAAGCACTTAAGACGAAAATTTCAAATCCTTTTTCAATTTTTTTGTTAAGAATCACTTCTTTATAAAACATTTTTACTAAATTGACTTTCACAGTAGAGAATGTCCAAAATCAATTTTTTATTTATTTGAAATTTGGAGATTTTGATTCTTAAATCTTATTTTAGCCATCTCATTATAACCAATAAAAACAGCCCCATTGAAATGGGGGCTCCAAAATTTTTAAAATTTCTGAAAGTTTTTATGTTACTTATAATTAAACTTTTATTATGAAAATAAAAAAACAAACTTTTAATGAATAAATTTCAAAAACTTTCCGGTAAAGCCGGCGAAGTTTTGCAAATAGGCTATGCAAGGTATTGTATGACTTGACCGGCGCGCGGCGTGACGGGAATTGAACAGTTTACATCTTTACAATATCCAGCTGACTAACTTTAAAAGAAAAATAATATTTTTTACTATTTTAATATTTTAATTATATTATTAAAACGATTATAGTAGTGTATAACGTGTAAATACTTTAGCAGTCTTTAAAAATTGCAGATACTTTCCAGAATTTAAGAAAATTTATTTAAAATCCCGTCATAAGAAATTTTGTTAATTTCAAATTTTTTTCTCATAATTTATTTTTTTTAACGATGTGTCATTTTAATTGTTAACGATAATTAAATAATAATTAAATTAGTTTATATAATTAAAACAATTATCGTAAAATTATTTTATTCGAAAAAAATTAAAGCAGTACAATTTTCTTACTACTTTCAACTTAAAAGTTAATTTAGAAGAAAAAAAGCTTTATTTAAAATTCTTAGCACTAAGACATTAAGGTAAACATAAAAAAATCATAAACCGTTTAATAGCGACCTAAAAATCACATTAAAGGAAAAGTTTGTCTTTTTTCAAACAGAGTAAATGTGAGAAGGGTCAGTATGTCCATGACACTCAGCCTCCGAGCGGTTATATGACAAAGAGGGCGCAAATAGACATCAGGGTAGCAGTAAATCTCATTTTGGAATCAAGCCAAACCTATCCTTGCCTTCCATCTATCCGACCCTGTTTCTTCCTCATCCCAGCCGATTTACACAACCCCCAAATTAGAAGGGGTCAAAGGATAGGAGAGTAGATTCACATTTATAATAGTGTTACACTGATTTAGCAATATTTACACCCAGTTATTTCCAACTTAACCTCTATCTTTCCTACATACTAATGTCCTAATACTCCATTGTCTAAGTACCATTCATTATTCAGATACGTGTAGGCTACACAAGTTCCTAATATTCAGCAGTTATTTAATAGGCTTTAATAACGTTAAAACAAAATTTACCTCTAATAAAATTACGAATATTTTAAAAATATATTAGTTCTGTTGTCATTTTTACTTTCTTACTTAAATAAAAATTAGAAATAAAAATTCGGTGTAAACATTTAAATTTCCAAATTTTAGTTGATTTTTAATTTTTAAACGCATTTGAGTTTAAAAATGTGTGCGTTTTTATACGGTGATGCAATTATTGTCTTTTTTTTATTTATGGGATTGGATCACTAAAATTTTTAGACCGATAAAATTCAAATTTTGAAAATCGGCTGAACAAATTTTGCTGAGTAAATTCAAAGTAACTGGTTCTGAACATAGACTGTACCGATTATTCTTGAACATAATTTAAACAAAAATGAAAAGAAACAATGTACTAATCTTATATAAAGTCTTATAAAAATGTATTTTTACTTAATGTACTTTTCGACTTAAAAAAGCATATTATTTAAAAATTCAGTGTATTCTTAATTTATAAGAAATTAAAAGATCCAGCTTTACTCGATAGAAATTTTAGTTGTAATGCTTATTAAGCAGTCATCGAACCGGAACAGAGCACCGAGATAAATACAAACAGCTGCCTATGACCAGATCAAACAAAGAGGGTGCACTCCATCGATTCTCACACCCTCAGCATGGATCTTCCAGACACTTAACTTATATTCAAAAAGTTCATAAAATCATTAAAAAAAGTGAAAGGACGAAGCAACTACGGCACAAGACAAACAACAAAGCCCAGCGAGTAGCTTCAAAGTTCTCTTCAAACCAAGTACACTTATCTTGTTTATCAACCCTTAAGAAAATAGAGAAATTTATATTACTAAATTTCCCTTACAGTTAATATTGTCACTGAAATATTATCAGGATTTATTTTTTTAGAAAATTTTTTTTACCTTACATTTCTGCCACTTACTAAATTAAGAGAATTAGATCCCTAGTCAAGATATATATATATACAGAGTGTACTACAAAGTTCTCCCGGGACTTTCCTAACCTGTTCTACACTTGGAAAAAATGAAAAAATTTCATTTAACATATGTCTTAAAATACTTCGTTTGCGAATTAAGGATAGTGAAAACTTTCGCTCGGATTTCGGCTACCCCGGTGAAATGAGGTCGTACTGAAATTTTTAGGACTTAATTAAGAAGCAGAATTAGTAATTTCGTATGGTATTTGATATAAAACATTGAATAAAATAGGTTCCAAAATTCTATCTGCAGTAGTTTTTTCAGAAATCTAAGGTGAAAACCAATAAATTGTGGTAAAAAATGCCTGTTTTTTTATGTTTGATGTACAATAATAACTTTTTAAACCGTAATAAATATATAAAACTTTTAAACAAAACGTGAAGAGAATTTAATTCTTAAAAAAATGGTGTAAGATAACGTGAATAAAACAAAGAAAAGTTAGAAAAATTCGAATTTATTTAGAAGTAACATTTCATTATAATTAAAAACCCGATTACCAACAATTCTTTTATATATACGTCAAGCGCTTTCAGAATAAAATTCCATCATCGGGAACTTAAAAAATGTATGTTATAATCTTAATAAAACCAAAACTTCTCATGTAAATTTGTTTATGTAACATAATATAATACAACAGTGGTCGTCAAATGTTTAAAATTATGTCGACTTAACGTCTTGTCATTATGAATGTCTCCACTGTTATTCGTTAGTTGTCTCTAGTTAGATAACGGTGTACTTTTATCAGGATGGCTTGATTGACAAATAGAAGCTTGTTGATTATTCAAAGTACGTAATTTTCTTTCGAAAGATTCTAAGGGTTTGTTTTTATGTTCCAGATTTTTAGTTTCCATGTATCGATTTAATTTTGATGGCTTCATGCTTTCATAGGAGAGGAACTAGAACTAAACAAGGCACTGTAGATTTCCATTCAATGCGGCAAAACGATCATTTAAATATCTATCATTGTAGATATTCGAACATGAGGCTGTCAGCGAATAATATGTAAGCAGACCAGATTACAAGGAGCATGTACACATCAAGTTGGAACCTGTATGTTGCTCATATTTATACACTTAATATATGCATGTTTGTACCCGTCGATATAAACGTAGGTAAAACGTTTTTACTAGGTGTCATTGGGTTGGGATCGGGGTCACAAAATATTTATTACATATTTTTTTATTACTTTTTGGGGTCGTAGGGCTAAAAAGGTTGAGAATCACTGTACGAATGTAATGAGATCTATTTTTTTTTTTTTTTTTTGCTTGATTTCATCATCACATTAGATTGAACCTTATGCGTAGGATATGGAGATGGAATTTTGTAGTGTATGAAAAGTGGCATGCTTGACCGAGATTCAAACCCGGTACCTCCGGATGAATGGTCAAAACACTAAAATTCCGACACGGATACCGGCAATTAGTTCAAGTTCTGTTTGAGTCCAGAAAAAGAAACTTTTTCCCACAACATTAAAAAAATTTAAAAAAATATTTATAGTTAATTTTTTCGACAATAAGAAATACAGAGTGATTTTTTAGTCCTGTTACCCAATTGTTAATGTCTAGTAATTTTTTTCTAAGAAAGGGAAATTTTGTTTTGTGACACAAAGTTGGTTACGCTACTCAACCTGTATAGATACGGCAGTGTGAGTTGATTCTCCTTGAGCTGTGTAAACTTTTGTGCCGTTTCCAGTCGTGTTACGAACAGAATGTATTTTACCATAGAACAACGAGTTTTCATTCTTGAACAATATTTTGCTACGAAATCGTACGCAAGTGTAAAATCATTTAAAATTAAATTTGTTGGTATTCCTCCGCCAGAAAAAATTTCAATTTCTAGGCTAGCAAACCGATTTTGAGATACAGGTACTGTTTGCGACAGAAAACGTAGCGGTCGACCGACTCGCTTGACAGATGACGTTTTAGAGAATGTGAAAACAAGATTGCTCAATTCTCCACGGAAAAGTTTAAGAAAACTTCCCACACAAGTCGATTTATCATATTCGAGTGTTCGGAAAGCCGCTAAAAAATTGTAATTGTATCCGTATCGCGTACGATTAGTCCAAAAGCTTCAGCCTCCAGATTTAAACAAGCGATTGCAATATACCGTCGGTTTAGGTTTCTCGTAAACGATAACGGAATCGAATTTTTAAACACAGTGTTCTTTAGTGATGAAGCTTGGATCCATCTCGACGGTTATGTGAACAGTCAAAACTGTCGAATTTGGGCGGTTGAAAATCCTAACGCTTTACAAGACAAATCTTTGCATTCTGAAAATTGGTTAGTGGTGTGCGATATCTCGTCATCGTATAGTCGGACCCGTATTCTTCGAACAGACAGTAAATGGTGAAGTATACAGGTATTTTTCACCAATTTATGTCTCTCCTGGAACCTCAAGAACGGTATTGCTGGTTTCAGCAAGACAGAGCTACATGCCACATGTCTCGAGAAACCGTCGATTTTCTGCATGAGTTCTTTGATGATCGAATAATAAGCAAGGGCTTATGGCCTCCAAGGTCCGCAGACCTCACATCTCCTGACTACTTTTTGTGGGGCTATATTAAGTCCGAGGCCTTCAGAAACAATCCTCACAATACTGATGAACTTAAAGTCAATATTACAGACATAAACACGAATATTTCCAATGCAACCCTTAAAAAGGTTTCTGCTAATATGCTGAAAAGAGTCTGTGCCGCAAGGGGTGAGCATTTTGAGCATATTCTTTAGCAATTATGTAAGTAATAGCCTTTTATTAAATCTCTTTTGTAAGTAAAAAATACATTTTTTATTCCACCTAAATTTCACTTTCTTAAATTACATTTAAAATTGGGTAACAGGACTAAAAAATCACTCTATAAATTTGAATTTAAAAATTTATATTTATATTTTTAACTTTTAAATAATTTTAAGAAACTTATAAATTTATCAGTAAAAATGGAAAATTTATTAATTTAATAGTAGTAGTAATAAATGTACTAAATATGAATTTTTAGGTTTAAAGTTGAATTCATATCAAAACTATTATGAATAATGAAAGTAGTAGAAGTAAAATTGTATAATTAAATGTCTTGTAAAACTTATTGTTGTCATCATCTGTTGGTTAAGCAACAGTACAATAAAAACAAGATAGCTAAATCTGAATGATGCAGCAAAATGTAATAAACAAAAGTTTGTCTTCAAAGCAAGCAAACTCTTTGCACGGTTGTTACAACTGAACTATTTTAGCTTTATATTTCCACTTTATTATTCAGATAAAACTTTGCACCATAACTGTAAATTCGTATGATAAGCGCGAGGAAGTGCGTGTGAATTTCGATAAATTTAAAAAATAAAACAAAAATTTTTAATTATTATTAATTACCTATTGACTGTATGAATTTAGGCTTGTTACGTATTAATGATAAACAAAAGTAATGAAAATTTTGAATCCGAAATAGGAATCGAAAAAACTGTCCACTTAATCTCTTGGCTTAGAATATCATTTCTGTTCAAACCGACTGACAAATCTTCTTAACACCCCCAATTCTGTCTACAAAATCCTTTAACACCCGATATCCCTTCACTTCTATTAACGTTGACAGTAACACACCTACAACTTTATATCCTTTCCTGTTTCTAATAAGCAATCCTACCATTAATTTCAAAAAAAATATTTTATTATTTTCTTCAAAATAATAAAAAAAATTAATATGTACGTATAGCGTTTTTTTTTATAATTTTTTGTCCGTACCTAAATCTGCATAGAATGTAATACTCAATCAGCAAAGAGAAAAAAGAACTTGGGTGGATATTGATTGGTGTGACACTTTTTTGCACTCTTTTTTGCAGTAGACTGTAAAATAAATTAGTTCTTGTTATATCATTCTTATTGTTGTGGCTCAGCTGGTCCCAAACACGTATAAATACACAGAAGATAAATAATAAACAAATAAAGCATTTCACAAACTTATACAGAACTGTTTAATAAACTTCATATATTACTATGTTATAAAATATTCCTAAAAAATATTATAAAATTTTACTCTTTTTCATTTTCAGCTCCCAGGTAATGCATTTTTAAGGAATTTGCAGTTCCATGTTATTTTTAAAAGTATCATATTTTGTCATATGTTCTCTACTACGATGAAAAGAAATAAATTAAACAAAAAAAAAATCTTTATGATCAATTATAAATTTTATATTTTATTTGTATATATACATACTGAACAACTGAAAATCGAATCGAGCCGGCTCAAACTGAATTTATTTGAGAATCACCTTTAACGCTACCGTTACTATTACTAATCTCTTTTTCTGTTTAGTCTCCGGAACCATCGTAAGGTATTATTTCAGAGGATGAATGAGAATGATATGTATGAATGTAAATGAAGTGTAGTCTTCTACAGTCGCAGTAGTATTACTACTATTTGTCCCACCAGGTTGGTCTAGTGGTGAACTTCTCTTCCCAAATCAGCTGATTTGGAAGTCGAGAGTTCCAGCGTTCAAGTCCTTGAATTTGATCCGTATAAAATTAACTTCCTTTACTAGGAAGTTAATTTTATACGGATTTGAATACTTTTTTTGGTACGCCCCATAAAGGGCATTCTCGGACTCGCCACTGGTCCCGCAAGGTGTTAATTGAAGTGCGTATGTGTTCCTGCGCCCTACCGATTTAACCTAAAACCCCTCCACCAACTCCCCCCGTCCGGGGCCAGATCAGCATTGAAGCATTACCACGACCCCGGCGGAAGCCTTCGGACTCAGGGGATTCAGAGTCCCCGAGCGTCATCACCATCGCCAATCCACGCAAGCGCGGACCGGACAGCTCAGCAGGGAGCTGTCCTTCACCCCTTCGTCTTCCGGTCGTGTTCTTCTGCTTCTCTTAGAGGACTTTTCCCAGAAACTAACATTCCGCTGGCGGCACTATAGAAATCCTACCGATTACTCAGCTCAATCATCCAGTATTCCAGTTCTCTCTTCTATTTCCTTTGTACTGAGAATATTTGCTACCATACTTGATACCGGTTTCCACTGTATAGTTTCTTTCAACATAAATTGTATCACATTTTCCGGTGTCAAGCTGGCTAGTTCAGGTGAGCCCGTAGAAGCATTCCATCTGTCACAAACAAAGAACACGTGATCCGGGGTATCTTCTGCTCCACAATATATACAGTCAGATGAGAGGTGATTCTTTTTAACCTGTTTAGGTATGCCCCCAAATCCCCCGTGGCCTGAGAGAAAGCATGACACCCCCCATACCCCCCCCCCCCCGGACACAGGGGTTCAAGTCGGGGAATTAGACGCCTGATCCACTTATTTTAGTTGAGGCTTCCCCGGACGCCTGCCATTCTTCCAGCATTATTTGAATACTAGATCTTGGATACCGGTGTTTGATGGCTGGGTTTCAATTAACCACACATCTCAGGAATGGTCGAACTGAGACTGTACAAGACTACACTTCATTTACACTCATACATATCATCCTCATTCATCCTCTTAAGTAATTCCTGAACGGTAATTCCCGGAGGCTAAACTGGAAAAATGAAAATATTACTTTTCATACAAAGAAGAAACTAGTAATATAAAGAATGATGTTAATAAGTATAAATTTATTTTAACTGTTACCTGTTTAGATTGTATTATATGGAAAGAATGAGAAATTTTAATAGAAAATGAAAATCAGTTTAAATCTTTTATATATTCTACGAGAACATGCAAGAATTTAAAAAAAAAAAAAACTAAAAAACAATAATTTCAGATTGTTGGACGTTAAGAAATTGATTGTTTTATTACTACTGTTATTAACCAGATATAGATAAAATTAGTAGTAAAAGGTAATAAGGTTGATTCAACTTTAAAATCTTAACGAAAGCAACAAATATCATAAATTTATTGTTATGTCGTAAGCTAAAATTTAGCTAACAAATGTCTTCATTTTATTATAGATTAGCTGCTTAATTATAACAAAAGGATGAAATTTTTTAAATCGAAAAAGTCTATGAAAAATTATAAAATATAATTCAAATACTAAATGATATTAATCTAATGTTGAAGTTATATAAAACCGTTTAAGATGGAAAATGCAGAAATGAAAACCTGATTATTTACCAAAACAAAGATTTTCCAAATCTATGGAAGGCGCTTTAAATTAAACAGCTTTCCCGTTATATTTTTAAGATACATACATTTTAATAATTAGGCTTAATACTGAACGTTTAATACAAGCCGTTTAATCTTAATTTTTTTTTACGTATAGATAACTTTAACTTAATTCAGTAATAATTCTTCTGCGAGTCTACCTGCATCTTTTTTGAATCCTTTTCTGATACCAACGTTTAGTATAATCTTTAACAGGAGTATCACGGCCGTACTCTAAATGAAAACGTCTACGAATATTAATAACAAATTTCCTTTCATGAAACCGTAGTACGCACATTACTTTCTCCTGCACGGTAGCCTTTTCTCAACTGACGAGCCTCTTTGTCGTTACACAGCACCGGCGAGTTCATTCAAGGTCAGTAACTCTAGTATCTACTCTAATGTTTAAAAAAAATCAACGCGCACTATATCGCTTTGTTCATTTTTTATTTGTCACTAAATTTATGTTCACCTGTAGTATTATACAGAGTTTATTAAAGTATGGAAACGACTTCATATTTCAAAACTGATACTAGGACATAGAACAACTGCGAAACTATATAGTTACAAAATTACTACTTTATGGTATGTTTGACATTTTTTCATGGATCCGCCATATTGAATCAAACTTTCTTTTTTAATATGAAAGTGTACAAGTAATAAATGATTTAATATGTAATTTTACGAGAAAACCCCGTGTTTCTCAATAAATTCCTTCATTCTGGTTATAAGCAATCAAAGTTGCAAAATCGGAATAAACAAGATAAAACGTCACACAGTAAACTTTGTACCTTTAGAATTATATCCAATAATAAACTTTAAACAGTTAATGTTGGAATTAATGGCCCAAACTTTAATAATAACACCCTTTACAATAATTAATAACACTAATAATAATAATAATAATAATAATAATAACTATTTACTTCCAGTGCTACTACAAATTAAATGACTCTCAACACATTTTTTTTTTTCGTGAATGATTAATTCACCATAGAAACTCGAAGCTTGAGAATGGAAATAAAAATGAAACTTTTTACGTATTAAAAATGATGACTGACGATGCCTGACTGATGATGCCTGACCAGGATCCAAATCCAGGAACACCGTATGAAAAGCCGAGACGCTATCACTCCGACATTGGGATTGGTATATATAGTTTTCTGTAATTATAACAATATTTAGTTTTATAATTTAGTTTAATTTTTTGGTCCTGAATTATGTACAATAAATTTTGAAAGCAAATCATTCTGCAAGAAATGTATGTAACAGTAAAAACATTCAACGGAAAAATCGATAGTAAGCTAATGAAGTAATAAATCAAAATAAAATGACTACTTCTTTTTTCAATTTTAAATGAGTTGATTAAATATAATTAAAATAACATGCATTTGAGTGAATCCTGGTGTTTGACGGGGTGCTCCGTCTTCAGTATCTGGTCAGGGTGGTTGCGATCGCCTTTGCAGATGACTTGGTGTTGGTGATTTCAGCGAGGCAAGTGGACGAGGCGGTTGCTATTGCTAACGAAGCCATTCGTCGTGCGCATGGCCGGTTGCAGGATAGAGGACTGAAAATCTCCCCGGACAAGACATCATTCCTATGTCCGGCAGGTAAGCACCCCTTACCTCCACTACGGATTAAGGTTGGAGACAATCTTATATTTCAGGCGGAGGCTGCGAAATATTTAGGTGTGTGGCTGGATCACGTCGCTCCTTCACCGTGCATGTCGGGGAGGTATCAGAGAAGGTAGGGACGACGGTGACTGCCTTGAGTAGGTTGTTAGGAAGTGTGGCCGACCCTCTGGCCTCCAAGCGGGCGCTTTATGGTAATATGATCAACTCGGTACTATTATATGGTGTTGAGGTCTGGTCACCGGCACCGAGGAACGATAAGAACAGACACATACTTGAGAGCGTGCAGAGGAGGATAGCTCTTCGCATAGTATCTGCGTACTCTTCTGTATCCACTGAGGCGATGCTGCTTATTGCGGGGGTCCTCCCATTTCAGCAGCTTGCCGCCATGCGGATTGGGATTCTCCAAGGAACTGCTAAGGATGAAATGCAAGATCGGATGTTGCAAGCTTGGCAGGCTCGTTGGGATCGTTCCTTCATCGGGCGGTGGACTCACCGCTTGATTCAGCCGTAGGTTTGATGAGATCTCCTATTGGTTGACTCAGTTTCTGTCTGGCCACGGCGTTTTCCGGGTACATTTGAATACACAACAGCGGGCTGATGAACCCTTTTGTTTATACTGGGGGAGCTCGACACTCCGGAACGTGTCGTGTTTGCCTGTCGGACCTAGGACAGGAAGCGCTTGCAATGTGAGTTGATTACTGGGCCAGTTAGGTGGAGAGTATCGTGAGCCGTATGTTGGCGAATGAGGTACAGTTCCGTGTGATTTTATCAAACGGGTCCTTTAACCAAAGGATAGGGCTGCTTGGGCAACGAGGGGATGAGGGACAGCTCCTTGCTGAGCTGCTATTCGTTTGTGCATGCACAGATGGGTAGCAGAAAGTAGAAAAGCTCTTTTATTGTAGAAAAAAACGGTAGTCCCGAAGAGAATGCTCTTTGGGTGTTCTCGTTTGAGGCAAAAAAGACATAAAGACCGAGTCCCGGCTCCTAGGGTGGGGGAGGACATAGTCGAGCCTGGTAACCCTGCTCTGGGAGTTAGAGGCAGGCATTAGTAGATAAGATCCAGCCGGCTTATAAAAGGACACTCCCCCGGATTGTGTTATGCTCACTATGGAATCTGATTCGGAGAGGAAGGAGGAAAAATGCACTTGAGTAGTTTAAATATATGGCTTAATTAATAATTTTTACTAATATACGAACACCATTTGATAAAAAAAAACACATATTGTTACTCATCTACCAAAGAAACTTGTGGTACAGAAAGGTTTTCTTTCTGTCAAATCTGATATCTAGAGAACATTATACTGATTTTGTTAAATGAAAATCCAAAATAAAATTCAGCCTATTTTGTAAATTTTATTCGCGGAAACCATTTAGCTAACTCTTAAAGATACTAATTTAGTTATGGACTCAAAATATAAGATAAGACACACTCTAAGCTTTACTGTTTATCCAATAATAATGGAGCGATATCTTAATAAATTTATGTTTAAAACTGACTGAATTCAACCTGACTGACGCCTGGCGTCCACAATGGTCCACAAAGCAGAAAAACTAAATTCCATGTATTACCCAAAAGCCACCGGGTTTTGACTCGCCACGTAAGACATGGTCAACGTTAAACAGAACACGAACTCAGCATGGTAGGTGCGCCTATTTCCTGCATAAATGGGGTAAAACACCGACGCCCCTCTGCGAGTGTGGTGAAAATCAAACAGTTAAACACATCTCAGAAGTTTGCCCTAGAACAGCTTATGAAGGGACGATTTCCTGATGGTGACTCCAGAATTAGTACCATATATTAATTTGTTAAATCTTTGTTTCCAATTTTTGACTGTAATTGGTGTTGTGTCTTGATGCCATACGCTAAATAAATAAATATATCTAAAACTATTCTAAAAAGTATAATAAAAAAGAAATTAATGAATACTTCAATTCGATACAGTGGTTTTTGAATTTTAATAAAATATTTTTGGCATTTTAATATATATAAATGAATACATAGAAACGTTTAAATTTATGTATTTATAGATTGAACATAATTTGAACTAATCTGAAAGTAATTTAATTAATTTACGTGTTATATATAAAAAATAGTTTTATTAAATAATTAATTTACAGTAGGTTGAGTTAATTAAAGAATTTTAAATTATTTTCTCTTTAATAAATAATAATAATAATAGATAATAAAAATTATGTCAATATAAAATATACTTTCTCTAGTTAAGTTGATAGCTAAAGCGGCTTTAAAAAATTCATGAAGTCACTAGAAAACGAGGTAGGTAATAAGCGAGACACTAATAAGTTACGTTGAACCTAGTGTTGTATAGGAACACAGCTTTTCTCTTATCCTGTTTCCCTTACACATTAAGATTTCATGTAATTAACTCTTCATCTAATTTTCAGCTGTTTTTTTTTATTTTTATCTAATTTACACCTCCGTTTATAAGCATACTGATAAAAGTAAACAATTAAAATTAATTGAAAAATTGTATTAAAAATATATATTCGTTAAATTTAATTTCTGCATTAAATTTGTTTATAGACAATGGATTTTAAAAAAAGTTCCTTAAGTGTTATTAAGCTGAATCTTAGAGTTTACTGAATACTAATACATTGATAAAGCGTGAAATCTGTAATTTTATAGAATAACGGAAAAAACAATCTTTATTTTATCAAAGTTCTTATTAAATTTGTTTTCTAACGACTTTAATAATTGGAGGAAACACTTCAATTAGTTTTGCAAGTTTAAATCCTGATTTAATACTCTTATTCAGAGTAATTTCAACAAAATTAGTATTAAAAAAAAGTTATGGTAAAATACATTTTCTTAAACAATTTGCATGTAAAATGATCCAGGTGATTACGTCATTTGTTTTTATATTATTTCATCTTTTTTACTTAGGAAAAAAAAAGTTTAATTCCTGTCTGACATTTTCGATTCTTATTCTATCTTTAAGAATGCAACGCTCAAAATAAATCTATCTTTAACGCTCAAAATAAATCGCATTTCTACAGCCCTAATTTTATCTTGAAAGCATTTACATCAAATTTTCATATAGTATCATCGGTACTGTTTTAGACTTTTAAATTAATTTCCTTTTTTTTATGATTCAAGATATCTGGATAGTTCCAAAAATATTTAAATATAATATAGAAAAAAACAAGCTTAAACCTATTAAATTAATTTTTCATATCATAAAAAGTACTTTACATGATAAATTATCTTGATACTGCGTAGATACAGGAAAGGTAAATTTGATCTTTGACCTTTTAAATGATTCTTTACTGTATTTTTTTATTTATTTTTACAGGAAAAATTCACATATTTCTCAATCTATTGCAAGCATCATTCTCAGGTTAATTATTCTTTAATGTATATTCTTCGGTGTCCCAAAAATATCTCGAAAGGGATGCGTCCTAGGGCAATTTTGACTGAAAAATAATGTTATATACTGTAGCACCCCAATTACTGTAGCACGAGGATTCCGGATTAGCCTATATGATTCCGGATAGGAATCATATAAGCCACATTTTAAAAAGTTAGAAAACTACCCGCTCTTCGCACGGGATGTAAAAAAATACAAGGGGATTCCCCAATATTTTACAATGGTCTGTTTATTTATTGAAGACGTCAGGGAATTCCTCGCGTAGTATATAGCTGTCTACAATTCATTCTTTAATTAAATAAATAAACAATATGTTGATGTATTGAGTTTCTTATGCATAATATAAACTGATAATTCTAAATTAAACGAATAATAATTTTATTGGTTTATTTATACGTATATGTGATAAAAAAATAATTGTTTGACCTTTGATCCATCAGCAAAAATATAAAATCTATTCAACTAATCTTGTTTTATTACTTTACCAGTTAATGGTGAATAAGCAACTGCACTGTCATATATTAATAAGCAATATGCTGTTGCACTTTACTTTTTTTTTCAGTTTCAATTTTAATTTTCAAATCAACAACACCTATTTTTATAGATGCATTTTGTCGAGAATAATTAGTCACATACAATGGATAATACTCAATCCATTTATAGTTTTTGTAATTTGAAAATGTGTACGGCGATTCGATATTTTTATAATATGATTTTTGAAATTCTATAAAGATACTATACATTAACATTTTATCTCCTTGTAAATCTTCATATGGATATTGAGTTGAATTCATCATTACTTTAATATTTTTCACGTCACAAGAATCAAATTTTGAGATGTCTTTAACAGCGTTATCTTTCCTAGCTGTCTGAAAACCTACAGTAACATAACGCGGTTTGTCTAACTGCGATGATGTTTTTACATTCCACGTTATAGAATTTGTTTGAGGAATAATTGGATATTCGTGAAGTTCCCAGTTTTTAAATTCCATACGTACCCCTTTATTTTTTTCTCTCAATTTAACCAATTGATATTCAAGCGCCACTTTTAAATATGATACAGTCCATATGATTTCTGTTATTTCTAATTTAGATTTATGATATGAAACTGTAGCATGTATCGAGTTTACGTTGTTATTACTACGTTTCAATACTAATTCTTGTGTATTGTTTATGATTATTTATTTATAATTTTGAGCAAAACCCGTCAACATCGATAAAGAAATGTGCAAACTATAATTACCATCATTGTTCGTATAAATTTTATTTTTACCATTCATCCATCTGACTCTTTCAGACGATGAAAGAAAAACGTTTGTCATTGAAATCGCATTTTTCATACTCTTTGTAACACCACATTTCTAGTGCTGGCTACTTCTTGTCCGTTTGTAAGATACTTAATATCATCGAATAAAAATGCACCCGCAAAATTTACCAAATCTAATGTTGTTGATTTCTCCCATTTTCGCCTACAAATTTCCCACAAACAATCAAAAAACTATCACCGGGGACAATATATACATCCGACTGAGTTAGAACGATGCTAATTTTCGCACCCGTAACGAATCTATTTACAAACGGATAATGCTTATGGTATTGTTTATACGTTAACGATTCATCTTGACATTTACATTTTTCAACATTTAAATAATTTAGTATACAATCTATATAATAAAAAATTAATTTTTAGTTACAATACTTTATTACTTTAAAAATTAAGTCGCAAATTAAAGTAGATTTTTCAACAAAAATAGTAATAATACCACCTTAATTGCATAAAAATCCGCGGTCCGAATTCCGGCATATGTTTTTTCCCTAGTTAAAACTCGAAGCTTGGATTTGATGATCGGATATTTTAGCCTTGCATATTTTATTGTTTTATAGATTTTAATTTTCAATTTACGATTTCAAATACTAGAGATTTTAACTTTTTACTGCTTTCATCAATAAATTTATAACTTTATTTTAACAAAAACATCATCACTATCGAATAAATGAGGCATATTGTAATATTGTATCTATGTAAAATCAAATATTTAATTGCAATAGTTTATTTTATATATGTGGATTTACCAACAACATGTTGACATGTTGACGCCGCGCAAATTTAATAAATTGTCGTTTTAATCGGTCAATTGTATCTCTAAATTGCTAATTTCTTTCACACCAACAGGTAAAAATATAATATTCAATGTATATTCTTCAATCACACCACCGGGGTCGGCGATTAATGAAAACCCATACAAAATATTCTCTTGTTTCCATCTTTGAAACTACCCGTAATAATATTATATTTCACACGTTTTACATTTATAGAAGCGATATTTGTTGGTTGATCCGATATGTTTTAGATTTGATTTGAGTAGTCTCGATCCTTAACCCGTTAGACTACCGATACTACAATCTTTATCTTACTTACTTTCTCCTGTTTAGCCTCCGGGAATCACCGTTCAGGTGTTACTTCAGAGGATGAATGAGGATGATATGTATGAGTGTAGGTGTACAATCTCAGTTCGACCATTCTCTGAAAAATTTATCCATACTATTTTTTTTTAAATTTCGGTTATTATATACTGTTGTTTGCTTTAATTGAAACGGTTTGTTTAAAGTTTTTTATTTCGGTTTGAATATATTCACCGATATCTTCAATCTCATCACTGCCAGTCAGTATAGTTATATTATGTTTTTTAGTTAGCACATAATTATTGTTTTCATCTTTTTTTACGTCCTCATCAAACGGGAAACAAAATTTATTGTTTTTATTTTCTTCTACATCCGGAATGCATTTCCCATCATCAACCACTGTAAACCCATTTTATATTGACGTTTTGAAAGATCGATTGGTGGGAAATATGTATTTTTAATAATCGAACTAGTACCATTAGTCGATTATAGAACTATTTCTATTATGAAAAAAAAAAATATTAATATACTATCGCAATAACTCAATAATCCACACAAAAACTCTAAACATAATCGACCACAAATTACACTGCTGTCGGCTTATATCTCATAATATTGTATTTTATATTAGATTCTTGGAAATAATTAATCAGTTCCGTAGAAGGCTGTGCATTGCCGATACTATGAAAATACTCTACATTTTTATGGATATTTTTAAAACAAGCCCAACGTGTACTAAGTCCGTTTGAAGAATCTAAATTGACTATAAATCATTCATTTTTTCTAATCTTTTTCGGTAAAGCATCTCGCATAAAAACACCTCTAAAATGTTGAATTTTCTGTTGATTTGCGTATTCAACGAATTCGTAATCATATAAAGCACGTTTCGGTATTGAACAGCTTTTCTTTAATTTTAATCTACCACCCCTTTTTATTTTCAATCTACCGCCAAATTTAAGTTTCATCGCGTAAGTTATAGCGTAAGCAGCCGCTCTTTCAGTTAAACTGCTATTTGGCGCTATCACACGTTCCCAATCTTTAGTGCTTTATCGGCTTCAGATATGGTTTTATTATCTGAATATTTTGAATAAGCTATATCGTGCAATTTACAAACCCTATCCAATTTATTGGTACCCCTATCCCCGCGCTTAAGTAGCTTATTTAACTTTGTACCCAAGCCGCAATAATTATATTCTGGAATATGCGCCTCAAATGGTAATAGATCTACAGCTTTATTGATTACTGAACTAATAACACCACATCCTTTTTTCGTACTCTTTTTCTTCATAGCTATATATAAAAAAAAAAATATTTTCATTCAAATACATTATTGGTATAAAATTTAAGATATTCTTTAGTATCTAAATTTGGCACCTGGAATTCCAGCGAAAAAGTGTTTCCTATAAAGCAACAAAATACAATAAATTTATTGACGAAACAGATTATTTTGTAGTTTCTAAATGGTCAATTTTAGATAGTCCGAATTCGGACGCCCCTAAATATTTCATATAAAGTAATTTTTTCACCACATTTTTATAATAAACAATAATCTTAAACAACAATATTTTCAGGGATAATGATTCTTTAATGTGTCAGTTTTGGTCTCGCAGATTTGCGGAACCAAAATTACAATAGAATTTATTTATGAAACAGATTATTTTACAGCTTCTACGTAATCAGATCTAGATGGTGAAAAAAAGCTGATAAAATGTATATTATTTTTGGTGAATAATATTATCTTTAAATTATAAAAATTAGTTTTTGTGAATCATTTCTTCAGTAATTGATTTAATTTCTTGCATTTTATTTTCTATATCTGTTGTGATGGTAGCTCACATGAGATCTCCTGTAACACAGGAATTTATCTCTTAAAATATACAGTTTTCAACCTTTGTTTTAAGCAACGTAATTGCGTTTTTCATAAACTTTCTAGTCTCTTCAGCCATCATCAGTATTTAGCGTCTGTGTGCTTTTTAATGTTTTTTTTCAGACTCGTTTTTACAATTCCTTTTTTATATAGACGTGTTTAAAATGTCAAAAATTGAAAGTGTAAAAAAGACTAATAAATTACAGCTTAATAAAATGTATAAAATTAAAAGGTTAAAGTTTATAGACACTATATTTGATGCTATGATTATTGCAATAATTGAAGATTTTGGTAATGTATATTTACCGGAGATTTAGCAATATATTTACACAATTAGATTGGAATGAAAAACATCAGAATGATGTTTATGTTGTATATAATGGAAGAAAAGAAACGACAGATGGTATTAAGTGTGATGATATTAAGTTGTTGAATAGTAGTAAAGATGCATTTGAAAAAAAAAATAAGTCACTCACCAGTGCACAACGCTACTGAGACCGCTGTATATCAAATTTTATTAAAGTGTAATATTTAAATTGTATATTAGGCATGTATTGCTTCTGTAATAAATGTAAATGTAAAACGCCGTCTCGTCATTGTGTCATGGTGAAAAGAAAGTTAATGGAATCTACTTGTAATGTTTCGAACGACACTAAACTAATGCATATTGAAAAAAACTAGAGTAATTAGAAAAATTGAAAATAGCAATAAAATGAAGGTAGATTAATTTTGTTTTTTTCATATACCTTCTTTAGTTCCGATGGAATATTGTAATTTCCCTAAGCTAATGTATTGATGTTATCTTCAGCCACTCGTTTGACTTCGTTATACAGTAATGCCAACTTATTTTTAACTATAGTGCTTATCGTGTTTTTATTCGAACTAAACAGTGTCATAGTCTTGTACATTTCCAAATCTGATTCGTTAAGACAGATTTTATAGTCTTCAAATGTAATATATTTTGCACTATATTTTTTTACACCCTTTCCTTTTTTGATAATTTTATCGTTTGCTGTTTTAAAAGTGTACATTTTCGATCTCAATCCGATAAATTCGATTATTTTATTGCCTTTTACTTCGTTTTTAAATTTACCCAATACTTTTTAATTTTTTGTAGAATGATTCGAGTAATCTTTTGGATAATCTGATGTATCGAAATGTTTAAATAAATCATTGTATTTCATATCGGCGTAAGATGATATGTCGAAGATGATATTGCCAACACAACTGTCTACAGGGATGGCAAGCCAGATGGGATGCATCCACGAAAGGGAGGTGGACGCATCGTTTGATCGCGCGCATTGAGCCGTGAGCCGAGAGGAAGTTTGGCGAACTGAGATTCTGGCTGACACAATTCCTGACCGGCCATGGGGTCTTTCGTTCATATCTGTGCGAACAAAGAAGAGCTAAAGACCCCTTCTGCCCCTACTGTCGAGAGTTAGACACGCCGGAACGCGTGATATTCCAACGCCGCGACTGTACTGCCGTAACTGGGCATCTCGAGCTGGTGACCATCGTTCGAACGATGTTACAAAGTTCGGTGGACTTCGATACTGTGACAGGGTTTGTGTCGGGAATACTGCAACTGAAATATCGGGAAGCGTGGGGGTGAAGGACAGCTCCCTACGGAACTGCCGTTCGCCCGTGCTTACACGGGTAGACGGTTGTGTAGTGCGCGGACTCTCGAGCCCCTAAGTTAAAAGACTGAGTCCCGGCGGGGCGGTCCCTCCGGGTGTGTCCTCGTTAGAGGCGAAGCACAAAGGACCGAGTCCCGGTTACTGACTGATGGAGGCCGGGAACGGCATAGCCGGACCTGGTGTTTCCCTCGTCTGGCGACTAGAGGCAACGGCACCTCTCGGAACCGTGTTCATGTTTATTTGGGGGTCTGGTTCCGGGAGGTAGGGGAGAAAATGTCGTAGATGAAGTTATCCGTATCCATGAAACATAAATTGATTTTATCTCCGTATTTAGGCTTCATAAAATTGTAATGAAAATCGTACATTATAGTTTTACCATGATCCAATATTGGGTAATCCTACATAAATCGACTTATTTAAATGCACTGTATCTTTAGCCATTTGTACGCCGTCTAAAGACTCTAAATATTATTTTATCTATAAAAGTAGATTTTGCGATTAGATTCCTCAGTCTGAATTCATCAATCAACAATTTAAAATAGTTATAGTTTCTTACATTTTTCATACTTTTACCAAATACAGAATTTTTCATCGGTTTGAACCTTTAATGCCCGATTCAATAAACATGTCGGCGTTAGCAAGCAGTTCCAGTTCGATATTAGTTTCATACAGGATGACGTCATAAGCTAAACTTTGTGCCGATATACAGAGTGTCCCATATAAAACGCAACCCAACCTTATATTGGTAGGTATTGAAATAATAAAAACGCATATGTAAATGTAAATGTAATTTTTATTATTACCATCCATTACCTTACATTTAGAGTAAATGTTGGAAGCGACCGCCATCTTCTTGAATACAAGCTTCAATTCTTTTTACAGCGTTTCTTGGAACTTTTTTCAAAGTTTGTGGCTGGATATTTACTACAGCTTGTTCAATATTGACTTTCAATTGTTCAAGTATTCGTGGTTTGTTGCTGTAGGCTTTTTCTTTGAGGTAATCCCGTAGAAAAAAATCCGCCGTAGTCAAATCTGGAGATCTTGGTGGCCACATGCCTCGACCGATAACACGATTACCAAAGAATTCCTCGACGAAATCAGAAGTTGAACCTGCGTAGTGCGATGTCGCACCGTCATGTTGTAGTCAGCAGTGTCTGTCTTCCTCTTCCAAGAGTGCGATGAACTGAAATAAAATACCCTGATATCGTTCTGCATTAATGGTCTACGAAAAAAATAGGACCAATTATTTTCTTCCGCGATATCGCGCACCACACGCCCGACCTCTGAGGGTGTAATTGTTTTTCGTGATAAACGTGGGGATTTTCAGCACTCCAAATTCTACTGTTTTGGCTGTTTTCGTAGCCATCCGAATGAAACCGTGCTTCATCTATGAAAAATAACGAATCCATAACATTAATTCCTTCACGCAGAAATCGATGGAACAGTTGACAATATTGTAGCCGTTTTTCTTTGTCGGGCTCAAGAAGTCGATGAACCGTTTGAATGCGATAAGGTCGTAATTGTAATCGTTTGGTCGCCCGATGAACAGTCGATTTAGGCAAATTAATTTCAGCAGACAAACGTCTGATCGATTTATTTGGCGAGGCGAGTAATCGGTCTTTGGTTTCAGCGACTGTATCTGTATTCAACACTGACGCTGATCTTTTGTTTCCTTGTTATTAACAGAACCGGTCTCTCTAAATTTTGCAACTAACCTTAATACTGATGTTTTGTTAGGAGCTGGTTTATCCGGGTACTTATGGCGAAACAAATCTTGCACTGTAACCGCTGATTTCGTACTGAAGTACGACTCGACAATGAAAACACATTCATCTAGCGAAAACACCATCTTGTCTCTAGCAATACACTGAACGTTATGATTGCATTGTTGTTACTATCGGTAGTGTTCTACTGCGTCGCCGCGATTTTCAAATGTTGGACGAGTCCATTTCAGTAACGAGTAGGGGAGTAAGCTTGACTTTTGAAATTTCATGGATGAGTGATTGATGGGTTGCGTTTTATATGGGACGCTCTGTATAATGCGCCGCATCAAGACGATAATCCCTTAAGAATAACGATTTAAAATTCTAAGAAACATCAGCCGACAACAGCACATCGTATTTTAAATATACATCACTGTATTCGCGTAATGTTTTACATTTATAATGATCCCAGACTATTTTTGCACGGTTGTATTTCATCGTCAGTAATATACAAATCGGTTAAGGAATGTAAAATTTTTCTTTTGCCGGTAACTATGTTTCATTCAATTTTGACCATTAATCAGTTTGTAAGGATACACACCTTTTTTTGTGATCAATGCTATATCGTCTATTTTAAAATTCTGTTTGACACGAAGGAATGATTCTTTTGGTAAATTGGATGCTAATTTTTCCAAACTTAAAGCCATAACTTCTAAGGTTTCTACAAATTTTACACTCAATATCCATATCCGTTTTGTAAACATTGTATATTTTTCGGTAGTTTTATGTATAATGTTTATATTTTGCCAATCGTAAACCAGTTGTCTTATTATGAAATGTAACCGGTTAAATTGTAAATAAATATTGGTATTGTATTTTTTATTCTTTTACGTAAATTACATCTGTCACATAATGCGGCTCGATAACGACCAGTAAAATGGCAATGATCTGTAACTTTTTCACATTCTTCACTAAACGATGTTCGTCACGTTCCGCATTGCTTAGTGTTGTCGAATTTTCTTTTTTCATCAGATGAAGAGTTGTCATTTTAATACATATCGTTTTTCTGAAACTTGATTTGCGAAATCATATAGAGTTTTAATAAAATGTTCAGCATATTTTTCACCTCTATAAAGTATAGGTTTCTATGGCAAAACCTATTTTATTTCATCGAAAACCGATTCACGATAAACGAAATATAGACAATAACTCATCGTTTCGTGAATGTGTGTTTTATAACTATTAGATTTTACGTAGAATAATACGGTGTCGGATTAAATATGCATTCAAAATCAACATATGCTACAACAGGCACAGGAAATTGATTTTCGTACTTTTTAAATTTTAATACATTTTCACCCGGTTTTAGCATTTTTATATGTGCCGGTTCATTATAAATACAACGTTTTAAATGGGGTTTCAAGCTACCTTCGGTATTTCTATTTTTGTAATAGAATGTAAAACAGCGTTTGCATACATCTATTGCTGATTAATTTCTGTCAATTGTGACTTAACTAATCGTGAAAAATCTTTTATATAGCAATAGTGTGAGTTATCATTATGCTTTAAATATAATAAATCAAAATTGTTTAATTTTTCAATTTAAAAAATTTCTAAAGATCTAAATTCTTCATCATCATCATCTGTCAGCGTATATACATTTATAGAAACACTGTTGGCGACTTCAATTTTTTTAATATCTAATATTTCGACTGGAAAAGTTAACACGTTAAAATCATATTTATATAATACGAGGTGCGTGAGAAAAGTAATGAGATTGACATTTTACTTACCAAAGTTTTTATTTTTTTCAAACAACAATATTATTCCCTTCAAAGTAGTCATCTTGAGCTATACACAGGCGGAGTAGTTGTTCCTACTCGTGGTAGCAGCGCTGGAAGGCATCAACTGGTAGTAGGGCTTTTAACTGGTCGGTCACAGTCTTTTGAATGTTCCAGAGTTCCAAAATGACGTCCTTTTAAAACATGTTTAAATTTCGGTAATAGGAAAAAGTCACAAGGACTCAACTCAGGTGAATAGGAGGGTTGACGAACCTTAGGAATGCGTTTTGAGGTCAAAAATTCCCTGATGGAATCCCCTGACGTCATTAAAAAATAAAAATATTGGTATTTTATTTTACAATAAAATACCATTGTAAAATATTGGGGAATCCCCTTACAGAGCGTGGGAAGTGCCGGTAGTATTCTAACTTTTTAAAAATTTGCCTACATGATCCTATCCGTATTAGAATGCTGTGGTGGTATATAGCATTATTTTTCAGTCAAAAATACCCTAGGACCCGCCCTCTTCGAGATGTTTTTGGACACCGAAAAAAATACATGAATACATAAATAATCATGAACCTGAAAATGATGCTTGCAAAAGATTACGAATTATGTGAATTTTTCCTGTAAAATATAAATAAAAAAAATATATTAAAGAATCATTAAAAACATTAAAAATTAAAAATACATTAAAAAGGTCAAAAGTCAAATTTGGGACTGAACCCTTCATTTGTACTTACTATACTGTACATGTTCCAAAATTATAAATTTCAGCTTTAATTTTGAACTCAGAGGATAATTCTTGAAAAAAGCCATTACTTTAGTGTTTTAGGTTGATATTATTGGATTATATCCTTAACTTATTTCTGTAAGAAGAAATAAGTGACATATTCCTCTATGACATATTCTTTGTGAAGAAATACCCTCTTTGTGATATATATTCAGTCTCTTTCATAATGAAAACGTCGTCCACATAGGAATTAATATTCAGTTTTATCTAAGGACATATCTGTATCTCAGAATCATAAATTTGTCTCTCTATCTTAGAGAACATCGTCTCTCCTCTGACAAGAATAGAGATATCATGGCCGATAAGTGAATCGATTTAAACAGATGGATTGAATGGTAAACGTTTTATCGAACAGAAGCTAAAAAAAACAGTCAAGGGAACTGTTATCATCGTATAACTCAACAAAATATCTTCGGCTTACGAAAAAGCGTCTTATTATGTTTCCGTTGCATTTTCAATAAATTGCCGAAAAAGTTAAGAAATTTTCCCATAAATTCATTTAAAATACAATTAAAAAATTTGCTTTTACGGAAAAAATATTAGTCTGTTGATGATTTTTAAAATAATGCTGTAAATTCTGTATCTCATAATTTTACTCAAAGAGAAGAATATATTTTTTTTAAACTTATTCTTTACTTGCATATTTTAATCTTTTATTCAATTTTCTTCCTAACTAGTCGACTGTCAAGCAGCAAACTCTTAGACTGAGTTGCATAACTTTTCCGGCTGGCGGAAAATTTATGTAATTCTTTGTCGTCTTTTTTTTATTATATTCAAATATTAAACTTTGTTCAAATAATTATTTATATCAAAGTAGTAATTGGTCATTTACGTAAATAACTTTTTCAGAAATATGAAAATTGATATTTTTATAAAAAAAACTAGTGAAAAAGATTTATAACAGACCATTAATTCTGATAAATGCGTTTAAATATATATACGTATTTTCTTTAATTAATAAATGAAAATATGGTACAGCAAAATCAAAGTTGAATAATTTATAGTCAGATTAATTGACATATTGTCAATTGTATACCATATATCAATTGTATGTTAATTAAATTTTCAGATAAACACGCTTACTGTATTTTTTTTAATCCAGTTTAAACTAGATGTTTTCACTCTCTCCCTCTCTCTCTCTCTCTCTCTCTCTCTCTCTCTCTCTCTCTCTCTCTCTCTCTCTCTCTCTCTCTCTCTCTCTCTCTCTCTCTCTCTCTCTCTCTCTCTCTCTGTCTGTCTGTCTGTCTGTCTGTGTGTGTGTGTGTGTGTGTGTGTGTGTGTGTGTGTGTGTGTGTGTGTGTGTGTGTGTGTGTGTGTGTGTGTGTGTGTGTGTGTGTGTGTGTGTGTGTGTGTGTGTGTGTGTGTGTGTGTGTGTGTGTGTGTGTGTGTGTGTGTGTGTGTGTGTGTGTGTGTGTGTGTGTGTGTGTGTGTGTGTGTGTGTGTGTGTGTTTTAAATAATCAAGTCAAATAAAATTTATAAAATTTAATAATCAAATCAAAATAAAAACTAAAAGAATTTAATATTACTAATATTTTTAAAAATATAGGTACTACTTCAATATGATTAACATTCAAGAAAATTTTACTTTATTAGATTTTCCCTAAAATTTAAACGATGTTAAACATTCAATACAGTTTCTGTGATAAAAATGGATTATTTTCTGAAGTAGAAGGATTCCAGTTACTGAAAGTAATTATATTAATTCAGGGTAATAAGAAAATATAACTAAATTACTAAGACAGTAAAAAATAAGCTATTATTTTTCATATTCATTTCTTTACTATAATCTACGTATTCATAATAAAATGATTATTTTGCTTTTAAAATAAAAATACAATAATGTTGTATATAAATTATTCTTTAATATTTCACCCTGTTATAAGTTAAGTAATAAGTTTTAACGTTCAAAAGTTTATATATATAGTTTTTTTTTTTATAAAAGTTGAGGAACATATACATAAAAATTAATTTAGATAGCTACTTAATTAATGTTGTTTATTTTTTTTTTTTTTTTTGTCGCAGTCTTAATTTATAACCGGTTCTAGTGTACCGAAGCCATAAGAAAATTTGACTACAAAAAGAAACAAGACATACACAGAAGGTTTTCTACTGAAATTCCTCAAAGACGGTATATGCATACATAGTTCAGAACATAAAAAGCAAAGAAAACAATAAAAAATTGTCTTATCAGTCACACAAAGAATAATTAATCAAACAAAGAAATATGAAACAAATCAAAGAACAAACAAAAGTGGCGAAACGAAATGAAGAATTTTGACGATGAACAACACAATAGGGTAGCTTATTCACCTCAAATGTCGGAGAACTTACAGATTTAATATAAGCAGTCACTTTAGGCACCTAACGTCCTCGCTGTTTTGCAGGAGACATTGTTTCCAGTTAGCTGACATATTTGCTGTTAGGATGAGAATGGATGTGTGGAAAACTCTTTGATAGAGCTGCGATGAGGGACAATGTAGGTGTTGAACTCGTTCCCGAAAGCGGACCAGGGCAGAGAGAGATAGGATTTGTATTCATTACAAAACATCACAGTTATTAAATTTGTGAATTTTTTCTTGATTTTTTAGTAAATCAAAAGAACTTGAGTAAATTGAATTGTAGGATAAAATTGTCTTTGTTACGCTCAACACTTGTTTTGTTGTTGTGAGGATGTTTTGTTGTTATTTTTGTTGTATAGACTCAATCAAGTATTGATCTGAGTACATAGTCTTATTGAAGTTAGATATGGGAAGAGTTTTTATGTGAAACCTTTACTGTTACAGGAAGGCGCGGAGATCGCGCTTTCTCGAATCGGTTAATTTCATAATTGAGGGTTGTAAATTATGGTACGTGGTCGTGATTGGAAGAAGCCATACGAAGGCGATAGTAAGTTGTGTAAATACACCGATGGAAATGTTTGCTGAGGCATTTGCATCGGTGCAATCCTGACAGAGATCGTACACATGACTGTGTTGTATTATGAGATTTAGAGGATCTAAAAAAAGACATCCGGTAAAGCCCATTAGAGCTAGGAACGGAGAGAACGGTGTAACAACCGGGATCGTCACAAGAAGGGTGTATTCTCTTACGAGGATCAGGATATACGACTTTGAGTTACTCTCACTTGTTGTACTCCACTGTTGGATTCCGTATATCCAAATCGGTTTCATGACCGCTGAGTACAGCAATTGCTTGTTAGGTAATGATAGGAAACCCAACGGTTGGTCTAGTGGTGAACGCGTCTTCCCAAATCAGCTGATTTGGAAATCATGAGTTCCAGCGTTCAAGTCCTAGTAAAGGGAGTTACTTTTATACGGATTTGAATACTAGATCGCGGATAACAGTGTTCTTTGGTGGTTGGGTTTCAATTGACCACACACATCTCAGGAATGGTCGAACTGAGACTGTACAAGACTACACGTCATTTACACTCGTACATATCGTCATTCATCCTCTGAAGTTATATCTGATCGGTAATTTCCAGAAGCTAAACAGGAAAAAGAAAAAGGAAATGATAATTATGACCCCTGCCTAATACCTAGTACATCTCCTTGTACCTAATGTTAAACTGCGTCCTTTCTTCTCTAACATGACTCCTCATGTTTTTTTTTTTTTTGTTTTTATCAATTTAATTTTCTGTAATTACATCTATTCCTTTGTCCATTGATTTATTTTATAAAATAAAATTGAACAAGGCATTTCACACAAACACAACTACACACACAATATTGCACTGCACAAAACGTACGAGGTCTGTAAATAAAGTAATGAACCAGGTTCAGAAAAGCCTTTTATTTACAATGAATTATACATGGACTTTATCGCCTTCGAAATAGTTCCCTTGGGAAGCCACGCAACGCTTCAAACTGTTTTCCCACTCTTCATAGCAGTGTTGGAACTCAGAAACCGGAATGTCCTTCAGATGGTCGGTTACATTTTATTTTAATGTTTTCTGCTGTTCCAAAATACTGTTCTTTGAGGTGTTTTTTAAAAGTAAGGAACTGGAAAAAGTCGCAGGAACTCAAGTAAAGTGAATAAGGTGGTAGAGGAACTAAAAGAATGTTTTTCTTTGCCAAAAACTCATTAATTAAAAGTGCAGTGTGACAAGGTGCATTGTCATGATGCAGTATACAGTTGTCTTTGATGGCTAGTCTTACGCGGGTAGCTCTTTTTCGCAGTCTTTCAAGAATTTCTCGGTAAACATATTGATTTACAGTATGTTCTGTAGGCAAAAGGTACTTATGGGCAATGCCATTACCATCGAAGAAACAAATTAGTATGGTTTTGATTTGCTCATTTTTGCTTTTCTGGGACGTGGTGAGTTTGAAGTGTGTCACTCCTTGCTCTGGGGTTTTGTTTCTGAGTCGTACTTAAATACTCGTATCTAAGATTCATCACCAGTAACAACATTTCTTAGGAAATCAGGATCAGTTTCGATTCGTCCTAGACGATCGTAGCACACTTCCACCCTGTTGTTTTTCTGTTCAACAGTAAAGTTTTTTGAGTCCAATTTTGCACAAACCTTTTTCATGTCCAGTTCGTTTGTCAAAATTTGATGAACTGTGGTACGAGTCAAATTCAATTGTTCTGCAATCATTCTGACAGTTAATCGCCGGTCGTACCGTATCAAGTTTCTGATTCGCTCAACATTGTGGTCACTTTTTGACGTTAACGGTCTTCCAGAACGTGAATTGCCCGTAACTGATTCCCGGCCATCGGAAAATGCTTTAAACCCCTTAAAAACTTGAGCTTGTGACACAGCGTCATCTCCATACACCCTTTTCAATTTTGGTAAAGTTTCAGTAGTATTCTCATCGAGTTTGACACAAAACTTGATCGCACAACGTTACTCATAATTAGTATCACTCATTTTTGTATTGCACAACAAAAACTAGTTTCACGAAAATTTTGTTTATGTTTCAGGTGGCAACAATATACAAAAATATTAATACCTAATACAAATCACCTATTCATATAACCATATGTTTACTAGTAACTTTACGGTGTTGCCGCTTTGGCTGCCAAAACAAAACCAGTCTCGTTACTTTATTTACAGACCTTGTATATTACATTAACACGAACCACCTGACAAACGGCAGCAACAGTCAGTAGTAACATACACAGCCACTAGTCGCGCTAGTTGTGAAGAGTCTTTCATAAATTGTGTTTTTTTTGTTTTTTTTTTTATATTCCCACCTACTCCTCTGGAACGGATCTACAATCAAGTTTGACTCGCGCCAGAGGAGTGTCCTTTACTCTAGCTCGCCTCCCCGCCCGCCGGCTGTAAGTCCGGCACGGCAGGTCAGTTCACCGGTTAGCTCTTTTATTTCGTAGGTGGAAATTCCACCTACTACAAGCCGTCATCAGCAAGCGGTTTCTTCTTGACGAGCTTCCTCATCTTTCTTCTTTATAACTGCGGTTATAAACGACGAGATCACATTAAAGTTATCCTCGTTGAGTAGCATTTTATCCACCAGATTCTCCGTAGATAATGGCCCTATACGTCTTACACAGGATTGCCTGCTTTCAGTCCAACGGTTACATTCAAATACTACATGTTCAGGGGAATCATATGCCCCACAGTAAGGACAGTTGTTGTTATCTACCCTTAGTCTCGCACATAAATAGGTCCTGAACGACCCATGCCCTGTAAAAAATTGCGTTATCCAGTAATTTATGTCCCCGAACTTCCTTTCTATCCATGGTCGGATCAAAGATATCAAACGATGTGTCCATCGTCCCGTGTCCTACATCCCAACGATGTTGCCAATTACGCAGCATCTCTTCATATGCTTCTTTAGAAGGTTGTCCACATGCTATACTCACTCGCATCTCCGCCAGTTGTTTAAGCGGAGGAACTCCTGCAATTACGAGTACTGCCTCGGTGGAGACTGAAGAATATGCGCATATCACTCTTAAGCCCATGCGCCGTTGAATTCCTTCAAGGGCTCTTCCGTTCTTGTCGGCACGCAGAGCTCTTTCCCAGACTTGTATACCGTAAAGTAAGATGGAATTAACTACGTGAGCGTAAATCTTACGCTTCGCAGTTCTGGATCCTATCATATTACCGAGTAATCTGCTAAGATTTTTGACCGTGCATTCAGCTCGTTTACGTATTTCATTCACGTGTGCCGTAAAACTCCTCCTCTTGTCAAGCCAGATCCCTAAATATTTGGCTGAAGTCTGTTGCTGAACAAGATTACCCCCTACTCGAATTAGGATGTCAGATATTCTCCTACGACCTGTCATGACTACGTATTTTGTTTTACCATGCGAAAGTTTTAAGCCTTTAGTGGACTTCTGCCATTCGTATCATGGCAGATGAGCCATGATACGTATCATGCCATTCGTATCATGGTGTATCATGGCATTCCAGCCGAGATAATCAGCATATTAGCAGAGAGGATGCCTGCAGAGCTTCTTAATATCATGAATAAGATCCTGAGAGATGGTTGTATTCCAATGCAATGGAAAGAGTCCAGGTTGGCCCTTATCAAGAAACCGGGGACCGATGACTTACAAGTAGCATATAGACCTATATGCATGATTAATAACATCTGCAAACTCCTAGAGAGATTGTCGGAATTGCGGCTGAAAAATGCGATTGAAGAACACGTTGGCCTTTCTAACGCACAATTTGGTTTCCGTAAGGGGCGTTCTACGGTGGGTGCTGTTAAGACAGTTATGCGTCTGGTGGACGAAGCGGCATCGGGTACTTGGCGCACCAGGAAGATACCAATTGTGATATTGCTTGATGTAAGCAATGCTTTTAATTCGCTGAAATGGGATGCGATCCTACAAGCGTTGAGAGATAAGGATATTCCTGGATACCTAAGAAGAATTATCCAAAATTACCAGAATTCATAAATAGTGTTAGGTAGCAGTTTCATTACGGGTTCGGTTTTATGTTGCTCGCTCTGTGTAATAAGACAAGCCTTCATCGCTTAAGACAAGTAAAAATTGTATTATTTAACCTTTTTTTAATAACCAATTTAATTTTGTACTACCGTACCTTTGGAAAGAAGTAAATTTTACAATTTAGCAAAATTGGAGAAATACATTATATATTATTCATAGTAAATAAAGTGCTTGAAACCGATAATTCGATTGCTAGAGTATTTATAATTGATTTATTTTCATTAAAAATTCCTAATTCACTTATTTGGTCGGCGTGAAGGTCTTAATTTACATCGATGTAAAAAAGATTTATTTTATTTTATAACGTTAAGCTATTAGTATTATGATTATGTATAAATATTAATAAACTGAATATTCTAAACACGTATCGACTAGTCCTTGAATAATAATAATTATAATAATAAAAATAATAATTTTATAATAATAAAGTCTTTTATAGATGAACCAGCTTTTCTCTTAAAATTCCACTATCGTTGTACGGAAATTAAAAAGTTTATCGTATTTTCCGACAACATCCACCCCCTCTAATGTAAAAAGCCGATTAAAGAATTTCGTGAGCAGGGACTCAATGGATTCCCAATTGGGAACTTTCTAATACCGTCTTTGAAATAAATGGTTCACAAATATTTCTGTGGGCTGTATTATATCGTTTTTCCTTATTATTCTTTAACTTTCTTTTATTTATCTTAAGGAAAAAGAAATGAAAAATAAAATATCTCTTCAAAATATGTAACTACATAATAGACCTAGTTTGTAAAAGTAATTATATTTTGTATCAACTTTACACAGTATTTGTGTTGTCCAATTTTCTAGCAGAAATTGCTTTGCAGCTATAGATTATTTTACCAAGATACACAAAGTTTGTTATACAGTTGTTGTTACATATGTACATGTATATATATTATTATTTTTTTTACCATAGTGACACGAATTAATAACTTATACTATATACATATATCCCTAATTGTATCCGGAACTTTATCCAATAATTAAAAATTTATAAAAAACTACCCCAAACACAGAAAAATGTTTAAAAAAATTAAATTCACAGAAGACAATAGCTATAGTTGAGGCCTATATTCTTTCTAGATTGTTTGAAGAATCACGTCAAGTATTCGTAAAAAAATTTCCAAATGCCTGCATTCTGGCGAAGAGTACCATACACGATTTAGTTAAAAAATGGTGTAAAAAGGTTCGGATTCAAGTGGAAAACGAGACAGGCAATCTTCCCTTAGGACTACACAGCCCTTGCCGATATTGAAAGGAGAATTACTGCCAATCCAAAAAAATCACTACGCAAGTTATCCCAAAAAACTGGTGTTAAATACACATCTTGTCGTAAAATTTTTCATGAATTAAAGTTGAAACCAATCGGCGTTACAACTGTGCAACAACTGAAGGAGACAGACAAACCGAAACGACTTGATTGAGAAGCAACTGGCTTTTCGAAAACATTGTTGGTGGTTAGATAGACCCGATGTCGTATTTCATGTCAGACGAGGCGTGGTTTCATTTATCCAGGAATTGAATGGCAAGGAATCCTCACGAGATAATTGAACGTTCATTTCACGATGACAAAATTTATGTTTGATATGTCATTTCTGGTAATCGTATAGTGGGACTAATATATTTTGACCAGATTGTCAATACACAATTGTACCGTACAATTTTCGAAGAATTCTACGCGCAATTAACTGATGATGAAAAAGAATACAACTTCTTCCAACTATATGGAGCAACGTGTCACACATCAAACTTTTCACTGAATCGCGTTCATGCACCGTTCACAAATGAACTAGCTGCCAGCAGAGAACCGTAGCCTCCACGTTCCCCAGAGTTGTCTGCTTGCGATTTTTTCCTTTGCGGCTACTTAAAGGAGAGAGTTTACGGATCCAATCCCCACAATATTGATGAACTGAAGGTGAACATTCAACGAGAAATCAATGCAATTGTCAACAACGTTTTGCGTCAGACGACTCTCACAATATGATCAGTCGAGCACAAAAGTTCGTCGATGCCCAGGGAGGTCATTTTGAACATCTTTTCTAACAATAAGGTATTCTGCAGCGGTTACGTTACGGGTTCGGTTTTATGTTGCTCACTCTGTATTAACTTCGATTCAGGTGTTCCTCAATAGTTTTTTTCAGGAATTTATAAAAACGTTATAGTGTTTTTAAACCGTATTAAATCATACACTTGTATTATTATAGAAGGAAAAACTTTTTTCAGTATAATTGGATATATGAAATCAGGTACACTTTCCCCCCATCTTTTTTTTGTATCAAAATACTTTTTATTTTACTTAATGTTTAAATAAAATGATATACCAAAATGTGGCAAAACATTTTAATTTCTCCTAAAATTTCAAGATTTTCTCATTGATCTTAGGTAATAAAATAATTTTAACTATATTTTCTTAAATTTTTCGTACTTTGATTTTATTTCAAAATTTTTATTTTTATGAAAACTGAATATGTAAGAAATTATTGTTTGAGAAAGTTATTGAAATTCATAGAAACAGTAAACATTTTCATTAATACGAAATGAATTCGTAATATACATACATGTAATCGAACACTATCAAAAAACAAAACAAAAGTTTTTATCTGAATGTATTTGCAAAAATTTAGAACTGTACCATAAAATTCTACAATGGGACTGAAACAATATTATTTGCAACCAAGACGATTTTAAAAAGTAACGTAGACAGTCTTTTATTAATAATGGATAACAGAAAATCGGCAGTTTTCTTTCTAAGTTAAACACTCTGTTCTACAATTTCCACTAGCGGTGTTAATGTGAATATTTTTATACCAGACTTATTCTAATGTCTGTTTACTTTTAAACATGTGATAAGGATATATTTAAGATTAGCTAATTCCTAACACACTTTGACGAAAATATTTTTGACCGTAATATTATAATATTAAACACTGATTAATGAAGAGGTATTGCGGCAAATTGATGAAGAAAGAAGCATTTGGGAAAATATAGTTAAAAGAAGAGACAGACATATAAGCCACATACTAAGGCATCCTGGAATAGTCGCTTTAATATTGGAAGGACAGGTAGAAGGAAAAAATTGTGTAGGCAGGCCACGTTTGGAATATGTAAAACAAATTGTTAGGGATGTAGGATGTAGGGAGTATACTGAAATGAAACGACTAGCACTAGATAGGGAATCTTGGAGAGCTGCATCAAACCAGTCAAATGACTGAAGACAAAAAAAAACACTGATTACAGCTAATCTGGAGTCAAGATCAAATAAGCCATTTTAACCAGCTGAAACCAGCTGTAAAAAGACCTACCATTTTAGTTAGGGTTTTTGTAAATTGAGATTTAAAATGAAAAAAATTTGTTTATCAATACTCTTTAATACGACATGTTAAACCTTACAATTTCTATTTAAAATGTTTAAGTTATCTCTCCATTGGGTGTCCTGGGTTATTAGAGTGTGGTGGTCTCATACTCAAGATGTTTCAACCTCGAAATATTCTCTGTATTAAATATTTAACCATTAAATTGTTTAGCTGTATTCATTTCTTAATAGAAGATTGTTTCTACCTCGTTTCGAGATATTTGCTAAATTTAATTTTTCTTTGTTTAACTGTTGAAAAGTTGTTTAAAGGTTTCGATATTTTTACTGATAACTTGTATTTATAATAATTGTGTATACAATTAGTTAAAGTTAGTGAATTTACGATTCACAAAGACAGAATCGTATCTGTATGTCACGTGTGTAGACCTTTATTTTTTAAATACAAGTAATCCTTCAGTAAAATCTCTAAAAAACTACATAGTACCATAAAGAAAAATAGTAGCTTACCATTTTATGAAAATATTACTGACTTTTACGAATACAACAGACTTAAGCTTTTCGGGATAGTCGTGTTAAAAGACTAATTCTGTAATTCATCCGTTAATTTTAATGCGGAATACAAAACTGATTATAAATCTTTATTATTATTGATTATTCATGGTATTCAGAAAAACAGAAAAAATTGTTACTTTTTTTATGGAAACTATCAATCATATGAACAAGCTGGAAATCGACAATTTCAGTGGAGTTTGTATCTTAGCGGTCTTGTATCATAACCTCGGCCGGCTGTCATGTCATTAATGCTGTAGAACGCTTTATAGTTTGATAAATATTTTATTAAAATTAATATAGCTATTCTGGACTTACAGGATTACAAACAAAGAAATATCATCCTCCTGTAGGAGTGATCTGGTTGACAGATAAAAAAAAAGGAAAGATATTTTATTAATACGAACTAATTCTGATAAAAACTATACACGAATATCTAGAATGAAAATTTAATTTTTCAGTAAATCTGTAAATAACTGAAAATACTTCATAAACGTTAACTAGTTTTCCTTAATACTTTATTAAATCAGGGAGAAAACATTTTTATCGTTATTGACACAGACATATTTTTGTAGGAATAGAAAGTTATAAATTTATTCCATGAAAATAGTTTTATTCACAACAGCAGTACAGTACAATATTTTTATTCCAAATATTTTCATAACATAATGTTAATAAAACAAAAAAAACTCTACTAGTGAAAGATATGAAAAATTAAATGATAAATATATCATCTATTTTCATATGTTTTACGTCACTAAATCCATTTGAATAAATAAACAAAATACCAGGATTATTCTTTTGAAATTCTGTTAATTTATTCATAACAAAGTTTTATGAAAAACCATTGCTTTTGATTTTATAATTACAATTTAATGTAAAATAATCTTATAAAACAAAATTTAAACTAACAATGAAACTTAATTTATCTTAGTTGAATGCTGATTCACTTCTTTTTTTTCTTTTTTTTTATAAATAATCAATAAATAAATACATTACTCAGATCAGAACATAATTATACATTGCATAGATTGCAATAAGAAATATGTATTAATCCACGAGTATGAAACATGAACTGCTTCAATATTCTGTCTGGAAGAATCAAGGAAAATTGCAAATAATTTATACAATTCATTACCATGTAAAAAATCTATGTATATAAAAGGCAATGTGTGTCCACGATAGACTAAAAAACTACTAGACCTATTTACGCCGGTTTTTTGCAAAATGCTTCGCGTTATCTGTAAAAGATTTAAGCTACTGAAATCCTCGATGTGACCAATAGAAAGTTAAGGGTATTTTGAACCGACTGCTGTGTTTACAGAGTAGTTTGAATTAAATCCCATAGCTAGTGCTGTTATTTTGTCAGTTGAGTTTATTTACATTCTAACGTTTTATAAAGTGAAAGGTTAAATTTTATGGAATTCCGTAATGTTCAGTTTATTAATGTTTTATCAAACTTTCAATTGTGTTAATTTAATCTGTAAAAACTTTAATCTGGAAAACTGTATTTATCAAAATTAAATATTTTAACTTGTATTTATATTTATGGATGTGCCATCTTTGGTAAGAATAATGATTACTTATTCTTAATAAATAACAATATCCACTCACGTTTATTAAACTAGACAACAGAGCTGATTTTATGTAATAGCACAATACTTTGACGTACGAGAAAGGATCTTTTTATACTACCGTTGTCATTTTTAATAAACTGTCGAGCAGTTTGAAAAATGTTCATATCAGTTTATTTAAAATACATTATTATTAACAAGATTATTCTGTTGATGAATTTTTTAGTTATTTACAAGAAAAACACGATTTATCTGCATTCCATTCAACGTGTACATAAATACGTCCTTAGAACAATGTTCAACAGCTGTTTCTCAATTGTGAATTATTTTGTACTAATTTTTTACATTTAATATTATTTTATAACCATAACATTACTTTAGGTGTTTATATTTTAAATAATTAGTGTGACTTAAACACACCTACTTTTTATCTTTTAATTTTTTTTTTTTGAATTTTATAATGATGGAATCTATATAGTGAATTTTTGAGTACAGAATAAACATTTATTACTTCCTTGTACGAAGTAAAGGAATTATTGTGATCACGAAAAATTTCAGATTTCAACGTTAATATCCATTTTGACCATCCCAGAATCCATTTTGGCTAGTTTCGGCGTGACATCTGTACGTACGTACGTATCTCGCGTAACTCAAAAACGATTAGTCGTAGACAGTTGAAATTTTGGATTTAGGACTGTTGTAACATCTAGTTGTCCACCTTCCTTTTTCATTCTAACTGGACCAAAAGCCTAAAATCCAAAAAATTTGGATTTTGGCCCATTCTTAATTGCAGTAATAAGTCCTCATTGATAGCTTGTCAACGATATATCCATAACTGGTACTTACTTTAATTGGTCCAAGAGTTATAGCCAAATAAAATTTTAATTAATGAAATATTTGGATCTTACAAGAGGAAAGCACATCAGTTCGAATCAGACTTACTTCCTTTTTTTTTAATTTAAATATATTGATTTATTAATAATTATTTACCTCTGATTGTAAACATTTTTTACGATAAATAACAATTCAGTAATATTAATAATAATAAAATATATATAAAAAAATATCAAACGTTATAAATTAAATAAAATTTTATGATCTTTTCATTAAAAAAAAAAAAAAAATTTAATGTAATTTAATAGGCGTACAAGGAAGTGATGTAGTGTCCACATCAGATTTTTTACGTTTTTTTGTGTGTTAATAATTTTTCTTAAAAAAAATCATTTATTCTCATTTTAAGAAAATTAGTCGGAGTATATTTTGCATTGTTACATCAAAAGGTTACTTGTAATATCTTTAGATAGTTATCTAGAAGAACCTTTTGAAGCACTTAAATAAATCTTTTATTTTGATCAATACTTAATTAAAAATACATTATATGTATCACATCAGGTATGGGTTTAATATGCTACTCTACAGATAAAAAAATTAATCGCTCCAGGATTTGTTCGAATGAATCAAATAAATTCGTAGAAAAATATTGATCAGAGCAGAATTGCAAAATATACAACTAATTCTAAAATAAAAAAATAGATGCGACTAAATTCCTTGTTTATTATTTAAAATATAAACAAATGAAGTAATGTTAAGGTAAATACATGAAGATACTAATTATAAAATATAACCTCAAAACAATCCGTAATTCAGAAGGCGTTAATGAAAATTATTTGAGGACATATTTATATATTTTTTGAAACAGGATGAAGAAAATTCCAGGTTATTTTTTATATATTTAAATTATTATTATTTAAAAGTTCATTTTCAGTTATATTGTTCCTTTGAAAGAAAATCGTTTGATTGGATTTTAAATAAATCGGTGGAAAGATTTTTTTTTATTTGTTCGGTAATTTATTAGAAATGTTAAAGGAAGCATAATAAAGCCCCTTTACGTAAGCCATAGTATTGTATTGTGTTACACAAAAAAAGTTCTGTAGTTTGCTTTGATAATGACGAATATTTTTAGTTTTTATAATATTTTTTTTAAGAATAAGCGACTATTCTTATCAACAAAGATTTTACATTCATAAACACCAGGGTCATTCACGGGAACCGGATGTTTTTAAAATAATCATAAAAAATTGAATATTTACTTTAAAAAAGTTTTATTGGTAATGAAACACTTGTTAAATCAAAGCGTTTGTTACTTACTCATGAACGAAAAATTATGTCCGGCAAGTGATGTCCATTTTGGGCAATACATTGTTGTAGCCTTTCACGGTAACTGGCCTCAATTCTTTGCAGCATGTCTACATCAATCTGGGTGACGTGATGACGAATTGCTATCTTTAGGTCCTCCAATGTACGCGGTTTATTGCCGTACACGCGCGATTTCAGAAACCCCCACAGAAAAATAATCACAACACTTAAGTCGGGGGACCGAGAGGGCCAAGGAATGTCGCCGAATCTGGAAACGATCCGTCCCGGAAACAAGTTACGGAGAACAGCCATCGTTACCCTCGCTGTGTGCGCTGTAGCTCCATCCTGCTGGAATAACACATTTTGAAAATCGATTCCCCGGTTTCGTAACTCAGGGATGAAAAACGTATTCAACATCGCAATGTAACGATCGGCTGTTACAGTTATGGCAGCGTCACTTTCTTCAAAAAAATATGGTCCAATAACATCGACCTTTCCTATTGCACACCAGACAGTCACCTTTGGGCAATGAAGTGGTCTCTCGTGAAGCTGATGTGGGTTTCTTTCTGCCCGATACCGGCAATTCTGTTTGTTGACGAAGCCATTCAGATGAAAATGGGCTTCGTCACTCATTAACAATAACAAATTTTCATTTTCTTCAAAAATGGTAAGCGTTTGTCGACAAAATTGTAATCGCTGCATGAAATCTTGCTCGTTTAACTGCTGCACGACGGCTATCTTGTAAGGATGGAAATCCAGGTCTGTATGCAGAATTCGTCTTACCGTACTTGTGCTCATTTGAAGCGCTGCTGAATGCCTCTGACTAGAGCGGCGTGGGCTTCTGACAATGGCTTCCCTTACTCGTTCGATGTTCTCCGGAGTGTTAGCAGTTCGTCGGGGACCCGGTGGTTTTTTCTTCAATATTGAACCGCTTGTTCGAAGGCTGTTTACCCATCGCAATATTCTGTTACAAGAAGGGACACTTGCATTACGATGGATATTAAACTGATGGCGGAAATCTCGCTGAATAGCAGTTACGGATTCGTCATTTCGCACAAAACTGTCATACGCGTTGGTCTAGCGTCCACGGCTCCATCTCAACGACTAAAATGTAAATGCTATGAACAAAGGAAACGTCAGACACCAGCCACGTGCCCCTCCCACCACGAACTTCAAAAACATCCGGTTCCCGTGAATAACTCTGTATAAGCACAAAGTTACATTAACGTTTTTATTTTTTTTTAAATATCGATCTAATTACTGGACTTGTTTGACTAGTTTTGTTATTTTAAAAATAAAAGATATAATTTTAAGATATTTTTATTTAATTTAACATTTATTTCTGTTAAGAATACTGCTCATTTGATTCACGATCCGTTTACTTATAATTATGATATAAGTAATGTAAATGTTTCGATAAAGTATACTGCTTTTTAAATTGATAAAATAAACTTAATCTTAGATTTTTTTTTTTTTATAAATTAGTTACAAACATAACAGATAATAAAATGTTTCAAAACTGTTTGACTATGGATGGAGGCAAGTTTGCGACAAAGGAACATGGTAGAATTCCATTACGCTAAGTACCAAGAGGCAAAATGAAGATTGTCACTGCAGGATATTGCATTATGAAGTAGTGAAGCACCCTAAAAGCCGCCTCACTAAGACTTAATTCCGTCACGGAAAATTCCGACATACTTATTGGCATAATGAACCTTGGCACTGCTACACCGCCACTCTTACTATCTAAAGAGATTACACAGTCGAACGTTGCTCCAACTGAATCGCTACTCATTCTGCCTCTTGTTTTTAGCTCATAAATCTTTATTTTTCATTTGTATTTTTTCCATTCTTGTCAAATATTCATGATTTCTGTAATAGGAAGGGGAAAAAGTTTTATACTTATAATAAATATTCAACTAATATTATTCGATATTTATTTTAACAAATTTATTTTTAAGGTAAAAATTTAAATATTTCACTAGCTCTTACCCAGCGTATGCTACCTCAAGTAAAAATTAATAGCCGGTTGTATATTCCTTTTAATAAAACATTTTAATTAAATTTTGCGAGTTAATTTAAAATTTGTTTAATGTTATAAGAAAAACACTAATAAATGTAAAATCGGATACTACCTTACCCGCTTATCTATAGGAGTGCAGACTAGAAATTATAAAATCTATTATTTTATGTCTGTTTTCAGGCATAATTTTGGGATTCATTTTGAAAATTTTAGTTTTTTTAATAAACGAGTCATTTAACGTCATTTATTTTATTTGAATAGCATCTTTTCACGATAAAAGGCTTAACTATTTATCTGATAAATCATTAACTTATAAAACTAATATTTACGAGAAGCTATTAAAGCATTTAAATAGCCGCCATTTTAGAATTTTTTGAGGTAAAATTTTCAAACATATTTATTTTTTAGAATATATTGGTGTATACATACATATCAAATTTCATTAAAATTCTTTCTTAAGGTATAAATTGTTATTCAGAAATTACTGTAACGAGAAGGAAAATAAGCTAGATAAGGCATTCATTTACCTAAAGTTTTTTTGTTTATTTGGATATCCTGAACTAATTCTTAAAGTTTCTTCCCCCAGCAGTATCTGGAGAGGAAAATTGCGGGAAGAGGGAAAAAGAAACAAGATATGGAACTTGTCCGCATTAACTTTTTCGTTTATTTTTAAGACCTGAATCAGTCCCTCAAGTTTGCACAATACTTCCCGGGTCATCTTGTCGGAGAAATACAAAACAAAAAATATATATATACAAATGTGTGTACCATGATACCCCTTGTCTAACGGGATAAAAATCAAGGTAAAACTGGAACATAGTTAGCCCAAGTTAAAAATTAAAGATGGTGAAAACTATCCTTGTCCATATTTAACTTTTCCAAATTTTAATGCAACCAATGCCTAATACATAGAAATTTTTTGATCCGTTTTCGAAGAATTTATGTTAAGCCAGTCCGAAAATAATCAAAATCTCGGTCAACATACGTACATACATCTTACAAAAGTTTGTATAAATTTTTACTTTTTTGAACTCAGGGGGTCGTGAAACGTCGATATTCGCAAAACATCTGATATATAAATTTTGGACCGATCGTTATAGTTTCAATTAATAGCAGTTTATAACATTTACTTTATAATAGCAATATAGTCAACAGCCAATTTTGTAACAAGACCGGTATAATGGACCTAAGTAACGGATTTCTATCAATTAAGAAGAAAGTAGTAGAAAATATAATAATGGAGGAATCCAGAAAGGGACTAAAAGGAACCCTTTTAGTAAAGCTAACAGGTCCGTTTAACAATCATCTTTTTTTTTCCTAATACTGCCCGCTGGCACACACCTAAACAGATTCAATGAAAAGGGGTTACCGGACTAGGGTAGGAATCTCATGAGAAAATGTGAGGGCGGACGATCATTCTCACGCTTTGACTTGAACGCGGTCCTGCAGTTCAAAAGAATAGGAGTATAAATATTCCAAGGAAGACCAGTTGACAGTCAGTGTACCTGGATAGTCTGCGAGATCTGAGTTCTGCGAGAAAGTTCTAAGCGAGGAATGATTATGTGAGTTTGAGGCGAGAGTATCCTGCGAGGTATTATGCGAGTCAGTGAAGAAGCGAATTTCTAGTGCGTACATGTTCGTCGCGATTAAGGTGATGTCACAAGTAATCCAGTGTGGACAGTACATAAAAACAAGAAATGGTTTGGTGAATTACTGTTAGACTATAAGTGAAAGTGATTAATGTACTAAATTTCATTCGTACATTGTTAGGGTAGTTTTATTTGTGAACAGCAAAGATATTTGCAGTAAAGAACTTTATACTTGTCTTATCTATTGTACTATTGTTGATAATACAAGGCTAGTTGTTAAAAGTATTAAGATTAGCAGTCATGCTTATGTCTTTTGTCAGTGGGAGTGAATTCTGGTTGTCAGTATTTAACTAGTTGTAAGTAAACTTTGAAAATTATTTAAAAAAATTTTGTTTAATATGTAATCACTGTTTATTATTACTTTTATTTTCCGGCAGGGTCGGTAGACCCTAGATGCAATTACAGAGGTTGTTGAGGCAGTGCGGCGAGCAGAGGACGATAATCATTTTACATGCCGTGTGGTCCTTCTCGTTACGTTGGACGTGTAAAACGCTTTCAACTCTGCACGGTGGAACGATATGATTTGGGCCCTAGAGCATTCGTTCCAAGTGACTCGATACCTCCTCAGAATGGTGGACGCATACCTGAGGAACCGCAGTCTCATCTACGAGACCGCGGCAGGCTGGAGTAGGATTGCGATCACGTGAGGGGCGACGCAGGGGTCGAGTCTCAGCCTCTACCTTTGGAACGCCGCCTATGACGGCTTGTAAAGGCTGGAGATGTATAAAGAATCGGTCTTGGTTGGTTACGCTGACGACGTTGCGTTACTTGTCGCAAATCGCGACGTGGAGCGCGCCCAACCGAGGCTCAGCCGAGTCATGCACAAAGTCAGTGCCTGGCTGGACGACCATGGGTTGTCTCTAACATTCAGAAAAAAGGAAATCGTAGTTCTAACGAAGAAGCGTATCGACACCCTCCTCTCTCTGCGGGTCGGGATCGAGGTTGCCGAGATCAAGCCGGCCGCGAAGTGCCTTGATATGATGATGGACCGGAAACTCAGGTTTTCTGAGCAACTTCGCAGAGCCGACGACAAATCTACGAGAGCCATAACTGCTCTCAGCCGGCTCATGGCGAATGTCGGTGGACCGAAGCTAGCAGACGGCGATTGTTGATGTCCACGGTGTTCCATCCTGTTATACGGGGCGGAAGTATGGGCCCAGCCATTAAGAGTCGAAAGAAACCGGAAACGGCTCGCGCAGGTACAACGCAGCACGGCCGAAGCTTCTGCGTATCAGACGGTTTCCGTCCGATACGCCTGCAGTACTAGTGGTCGCCGGCCTCATACCCATTGCTCGTTTGGCAAAGGAGCACCAGGCAACCTACAGGAGGCGACAGGCAGGTGAAGACCGCGAGACCATCTCCAACGCGGAACCGACTCGCACGGCAAGAAACCAGGTCAGACCGTGGACGGAGCGGTGGCATGGAGAGGTGGAATACTTCATGATCCAGTTTTTAAACAGGTCACGGGTACTTTCGCACTTACCACCATGACACAGGGAACGCGCCGTCCCCCGACTGCCTGTATTACCCCGGTGTACGGGACGACGCCGAGCACACCTTTCTCAAACGTGCTCGGTGGACGGTAGATCGAGGAACACTAAAGGCGGATCTCGGAGCACTGAGCCCCCACAAAGTGGTTGCGATGATGCTCCGTAACCTGAGCAGTTGGGAGAGTGTGGCCCAATTCGTCGGCAGCATTCTCAGGACCAAGAAGGGTGACCTGGATAATCCTGAAAATTAGGTAGCGGCCTTCTCAGGCTAGTATAGGAGGACTCGGCCGGAAGTAATGCGTTAATCGGTTCCGGGTCGAGTCCTGGTAAGAAAGGGGGGCTGGTTTTACTCGGTAGTCTGCTGATGATGATTGGATAATACCATTAATAGGATCCCGACAGTCCATGTAAAAATGCATTTCCACCTCCCTCCAGAAAAAAAAATATTATTATTGATTTGTCTTATTAACTTATGTTGTTAAACTAATAATTTGTAATTATATAAACATTTTCAATTGTCAATCTCAATATACTGATCAAGCCGCAAACACGCGACAATATCTATATTGTGTTGCAAGAGTAAGTAAATTCTGCATTTGAAAAGAGCAGAAAATAGAATAAAATATATCGTTCCGATTGGCATCTGCTCTTTTGTCGGTGCAGTGACAAAATAGCAACGTTGATTTTCTCCGACTATAATTCAGCCATGAATTCCGTAATCAAAACATGTTTATCAATAATAATTGAAACAATGAATCTATTTCAGAAACTAAATAGTGAGTAAGGAAGTTAACACTAACATTTTTCATTATCTATAGACTGCAATCATTAGGAAATATCCTGAAAAATAAAAAACAAAACAATTTTTCTATGAGTCACCAGCACAACAAACCACCCATTCAGTTGTTGCCTCGCTCATTGCAGATATTACTTAGTGTAACATCCGCCATACTCTTTCGACTTGACCAGGGAATATTTTATTCGTTTTGTAATTTAAAATTAACTAGTAAAAGAAAGTAATACGACTCCAACGTCATTGTCAACGCTGCGGTTAAAAGAGGTTTTGGTTATTGTTCCAGGAATTTTTATGAATCTGGCGAACGTTCAAAATCTTTGTGAATTTGAATAAAAGTACCTTCTTAAAAAAGAGTTTTGAAGATTGTTGTAACAATTGTAAGGTATAATTTTTGTAAAGTAAATTTGTTTAGGGAATAATATTAAGTAGCCTCTTGTATTAAGAATAACAGGTCGTATATGAACAAACTTTGAAAGCTAAAAAATTAATCATTTGGTGAAGAATTGGGTTCTACGAAAAAAGGGAATGGTGCAGTTTCTTTTTCGAGAGGTAAAGTTATATAATTATTATAATATAAAATTAAATGAATAACATAAAATAAAAAAGGAATAGAAATAATTTCATTCTTATCTATAAAATGAAAGTAGCAATTTAAAATTATAAAGTTTAGTGTATCTTCTCAAGGTATCACGTTTAACAATAAAAAATTTAAAGAGACTTATCCACGAATACAAAACAAAATGTCATTATCTAACCCCCATCTTCATTTAAAAGAATTTTATTTGTAAGATGGAAAAGGAACGTGACCAATAAAATGTTGAATTCATTATTTAACGGCATATAAATTATCTAATGCGCATTTGAAAAATTGCTTGTTCAGGTTAATCGATAAATCAAAGTTTAAACTCTTATTAAACATTGGTTTTGACTAAATTTTTAAGAATTTCTTGATGTTCAAGCGTGAAAGAAACGTTATTTTGATTTATAATCGATTATTTTAAAAAGAAGAATTTAAAAACTTTTCATTTAATAAATATTTCAAACAAAAGAGAAAAAAAACCATTGAATAATTCAGACGTTCAGTCAGGTGGTTTGTAAACTTATTTCTCGTTTTCATTAAACGAATCGCCGTATATTTATTTTACTAAGTTAAAATATAAAAATAATACAAATAAAGAAATAGAATAAGGCTTTCGTTTAAATAAATTAAGAATAAATCAATTATTTTTCTTTTTACTTAAAAATATTTAAAGCCGAGTAAAAAAATATTATGATTCTTACTCGTTGTGCCTCTATCTATCTTTCCTCCTTGAATCAACTTATTTATTTCTTCATTGATTAATTAATCATATTTATAAAGACGAAGGCTAGTACACTGGGATATCATCAAGAATCTATTCATAAACGTCCAAATTTATTGTGACCTTGGTCTTACATGAATTCGAGCAAGTACTAAAATCCAAGAGTCCTTTGCTCGAGGAATCCATTTCTCATTACGATATTTTACCTACTGCAAAGTACATCTCAAGGAAATGGGAAATTAAAAAATACAACTTACTGTTACCTCTGGATGATTTAATCAGCACCGAGTAATATATCTACATAAATCAGCTAACACCATCTTGTCATCCATTTATCACAGACCATTGGAGTAGTACGTAACGAGCTTATTCCATCAAAATATTTTACTAAAACGTAACAGTTTAGAGGTCACGCGTGGAGAATTTCGCTATAGTTTTAATTTAGGATATCACAATAATGTTCCATCATCATATATAATTACCATATGCATACAGAATTTAAAAAAATCAAATTTGCTTCTGAAAAAGAAACCTTCAGTGGAACTAAGCCTACCAGAAAAGAGTTCTAGCCCTCTAAGAAGCTCATTCATCATCAACCAGAGTCTATAGTTGAGTAAATTGAGTGATTAGGGTATATTAATGAAGGACTTACAGTACTAACAGTATAAGTTATTGTTCGTCCATGATCTCAAACAAACGATCGCCAAATGTGATGAAAATTCCGTGTGGAATGTTTTGCAGAGATAAATGAGAACAATCAGTTAATTTACAAACTGTAGATGTCGGACGAAATTCACTTCTATCTGAATGGATTTGCTGATAAAAAAAAAAATGTTTGCTATAGAGCCAGGAAAATCCTACACAATTACATCAGAGTAAAATTCCTGTTAAAATGTTACATCAAAAGAAACAGACTTATACCTGGAAAAGTAGAGTATAACAGTTTAGGAACTGTTGCTTTTAAGCTAAGAAATAAATTCAACCATATTCATTTTTAAAACTGCGAGTAAATCATACAGTAGTTGAATAGTATCTCCAAAAAAATTCAGTTAATTCTGAAATGAATTAACTGAATTATTTTTGAAGTGAAAACTTCTTTAGGCGCGTTGTGTCAGAATTTTTTATCTCTTCGTACACGTAATTTTGTTAATTGTTTTTCGTGTTTTTTTTTCATCAGACATTTCTCATTATGAAGAATTGCTCTTTTGCCTTTCTCTACATCGCTGAATACGCAGTCTTGTTAATTCATAAGAATTTTTTTTTTTTTTTTGAGAAAATGTTCTGTCATGCTTTTTTCTATACCGCTGGTTACGTTATCTTCTTAATTCTTTTGAATGATCATTTTTAGCCATTACTTCGTCACTAACTTCTTTCATCATTTTCTTCATTATTACTGTCATTCTCTTCATGTTTATTTAAATATTTTATAACTCAAATTTTTATCTTCGCTTTCATCGTCAGTACCTCTTTTGCGGCTGTTTATTGAACAATAACATGTATCTTCATTTTCCTCCATAAATTCCGGAGTTCATAATCAAATATTTTTTTTTAAATTATGATAAAGCTCGGTCAGAATATTTTTCCTATAACCTATTATAATATTTTAAATGCGCAATTCTACATTAATTAAATGTATACAAAGGAAATTTTTATAACGTATTAATTTGTTAAATTTAAAAATACGCGTAGTATAAAAGAAAATGTTTGCTGAATTTTAGAATATACAATGTACATAGTGCTGGTCTTGGTTAGTTCTCTTAAAATGCAAGAGATGGCGTTGATTGATCTGAGATTATTTGAATAGTGTAAAAAATTATTAAGTAGATATGTATTTAATTAAAATAAATTATTGCTGTTAAAAATAAATATTTTTTCAATTCAAACTAATTTTTAATTGCTAAAGATTATTTCATCTCTAAATTAGCTAAAACCAACAATTTTTAAAAAAACCTATATTAAACTATTTTAAAGTACGTGGTCTCATATCAGCGCCATCTGTTGTATTCTGTGAGAACTAACCCATTTATATATGCTTAGCGTTACGTTACGGATTTTGATTCCCATGCTCCCATGTAATTCGTATGTACAAAAAATTCTGACACAACGCGCCTAAAGAAGTTTTCACTTCAATAATGCAGCTTTAATTAGTCTAGAGCTATAGGTAGTTTCTTATTAACTATTAACTAATCTTATTTTCATTTCATCGTGATTTTGCTCGACAATATACAAAGTGTTCCATGAAGAAACGTAAATAATTTCAGGTTTAAAATTATAATACAAAATTTTTCTTACACTTTTCGTTTTGATTTATTTTTTATTGAAGGAAACTTTCGTGTTCTATTGGTGTACTTATATATTTCCTCATAATTAAATTCTCTAAAAAATTTATTTGCAAAATTTTGTTTATTTACTGGCAATAAAATTATTTTACGTTAAATTTAAACAAATTATTTTCTGCGTCAACAATTTTTGTGTTATATAATAATTTTCTTAAAAATTACTAAACACAATGATAGGACTAATTATATTTAATATTTTAAGTCTAAAACCGTAAGAAACTATCAAATTTACCCCTTCAAATCCAAAACTTTTAAACGGCTTTATTTTACCTTTAGAAGAGAAATCAGGGCGAAATTTTATGCAAGCTATAACTTGAGAAGGAAGCGTTTCCAAACCCATGTATACATGATTTTTTTTCGATTTTTTCTTTTGTAGAACATCTAGAATTCTTTTCGTTTATTCGTGAGACAGTCTATATAACGGCAAAGAAAGAGAATTGAGGAAATAATGTAAATTAAAATTTAAGCAATACGTCTAGGCCTCATTTTATCAAGCTTCTATGTAGAAAGGCAAGCGTATAAAGTCGTTATTGCTCTGACATATGCAAAACCGATAACATGTGATATGTTAATATCAGATAAATCTTGTGCTTATCTCATACAACTTTTACTAATTTCTCGCATTGCTTTAATTTCATAGAGCACAAACCTCATCACTATACGTAACTATATAATACTATTTTTTGTTTTTTTCTTTTGGGCGATGAACTGATACTTAGTTTCTCTGAAATTATTTCTATACCTTTTTTAAAATATCTAAATTTTGCCTGTAAGCTCTTATCCTTTTGTCTTCTTGTATGTATGTGCATGCTTGTAGGTATGTATTACGTATACGTGAATACGTAATTTTTATTTGTTATTTGTCTATATAAAAGCATATATATATATATATATATATATATATATATATATATATATATATATATATATATATATTTATATATACTCAAGAGATATATCATATTTTTAATATTGGCCTTTTATATAAGTTAAAGTCTTTATTTACTATACAAAAAAAAAATATTTCAAGTTACACAAGACAGTGAATAATAGATAATGCAGAGCTCTTACCATCATCTGTATTTTATTTCTCTTGATAACTGTAAATATATACGAAGAATAAAATACCATTAAATTTATTATTTACTATATATTTTCATATGACCCCAAATTGGATATCTACAGAATAAAATGTTTTAAAAATTGATTCAATCTTTTGCGTTAGAATTGATATTAACATGGACTACACAATAAATAACGATACACAGGTGTAATCACAAATCGAAAGCAATAACTCAAAATATTTGAATACAGTAATAAAAGAAGAAAAATAGATATGTTAGATATACAAACCGCATATACATTATATGTGTAGGTTACACACAATTCCTACAATATTGATTTTTACGAATTTATAGTAGATTATAAAATCGGATTTATTAGTATGATAATATGTTTGCTGTTTGAAAAATGTCTGACCGGGTCATCAATCTTATTTACTCTTAACCTCTGAAATGTATTGACATAAAGGACATATCAATCATTCTTATACGACCAAATTATTATTATTTTTATTTTTTATTCGTTTAATAAAACATTCATTTAATAAACAGTGTAAACGTTTTTATTAAGGACTTGATAAACAATTTTTAACATCAAGTATTTTGGGCTAACATAAAATACAAAAGACCCAAGGATACTCTAATAATTATTTCTTTACTAATCAAAAGTTCAACGATGATAATAGATTGTACTTGACATCAAATCGTAGTTAGTGGCCTTCAAGGTGGTATGTGTCTTTCATTCGCATTGGCACATCTATAAACACATTTTCTATTCTTCCCCCACCACTGTATCTTTAAAACTATTTGTCTCAGCCATTCTCAAACTGTGTACCCAAAATATAGATCCGTGAACCGTGAACCGTGAAAAATTATTAAAATAATGTGAAACTGGAATGATAATAAATGCTTTGACAAGTTCAGACACGTTTGAAAATGGATACCAAATTAAAAAAAAAAGTATCCCAGCTATTCTTGTTTTGCTTTCTTTTACAATGACGTATTTATGAGAAATAGGATTTTCGTATTATGTTGCATCCAAATTAAAATTCAGTAACAAATATGACGCTACACCAAATATCAAAATTCAACTTTTTAATATTCTGCCCGGTATCAAAATAGTTTAATCGAAGATTACTCATTAAGTAAACAACGAAGTCAAACACCGAAACATCGTGGGTGGGTACGGGCTGTTGTTCTAATGCTAGTCAGTCATCTACTCGCCTTCATGGATTCAACATAGTATTAAATATAACGTTCAAAAATATTACATATAAATTTACAAGTACAATAATATTATGTATATATATATATATATATATACGAGATGTGTGAGAAAAATAATGAGATTGGTAACACTGCGAGCGATCTGGCAACGCTGTTTCTACCGGTCTGTGCTAGACCGGTTTGTTAATCCCTTCAATATGCTCAGTACGAGTTTCAACTCCGTTCAGCCAACACATTATTTTTGATAGCGTCATCAGTGAAGTCGTGTTTTTGTTGTGCGTTACGAAAATGGAGCATCGGGAGTTTGAACAACATTGTGCAATCAAGTTTTGTGTTAGACTTGGGGAATCCGCGAATGTGACCTTTGAAAAGTTGAAACGAGCCTATGGGGAACATTGCTTATCAAGGGCACAAGTTTACCGCCGGCACAAATCATTTTTGGAAGACCGAGAACACGTTGAAGATCAACCTCGCTCAGGGAGACCTTCAGCTTCAAAATCTGACGAAAACGTTGAGCGAGTGAAGATTCTTGTGAGATCAGACCGTCGTTTAACAATAAGGATGATCAGTGAATAGTTAAATTTAAAAGCTTTCACCGTACATCAAATTTTGACAGGCGATTTGGACATACGAAAGGTTTGTGCGAAATTGGTGCCGAAAAACCTCACAACGGAACAGAAGGACAATCGAAGAAACGTGTGTGTTGATCTTCTTGAGATGATTGACAATGACCAAGAATTCTTCAATCGTGTGATCACAGGTGATGAATCCTGGATATTTGAGTACGATCCTGAAACAAAGCGGCAAAACGAAGAGTGGCACACTCCGTCATCTCCTCGACCGAAAAAATGTCGAATGAACAAATCAAAGATCAAAACCGTGCTGATTTGCTTTTTTGACAGTAGGAGTATTGTGCATAAAAAATTTGTTCCTTCAGGAAAAACTGTCAACCAGGTGTTTTACAAAGGTGTCCTTCGAAGGCTCAGGAAATGAGTGATTTGCGTGAGACCAGACATTGCAGACAAATGGATGCTTCATCATGACAATGCCCCATGTCACACGGCCATTTCCATCAGGGAATTTTTGACCTCAAAACGCATTCCTACGGTTCCTCAATACCCCTATTCACCTGATTTGAGTCCTTGTGACTTTTTCCTTTTCCCGAAATTGAAACGTGTCTTAAAAGGACGTCATTTTGGTTCTCTGGAGAACATTCAAAACACTGTGACCGACCAGTTAAAAGCCCTACCAGTTGATGCCTTCCAGCGCTGCTAGTACGAGTAGGAATGACTCCGCCGGTGTATAGCCCAAGATAACTACTTTGAAGGGGATAATATTGTAATTTGAAAAAATTAAAAACTTTGGTAAGTAAAATGTCAATCTCATTACTTTTCTCACACTCCTCTTACATATATATGTTACACATTCAATAAAAATAAATAAATATAAACTTCAAAGGCTTTATTTATTCATGAACAGGCAATAATAAAGGATTAGAATATTTACATCTAATCAACGTACGAAAGCAAGACGACAGTTATTCGACATCCACAATTATTCGACCCTCCAGGCCAAATATGGGTGGTGAATTAAGACATGCTTCTCATCTGAGTTAAAATCATATATAATTCTTCAAAATTATGAATCGTTTGTCCTATTATTCGGCGCATATGAAATTTAACTCTCTTAATAGCGCTCTTCCATAAACCACAAAAATGGGGAGAAGCAGGAGGAATGAAAGACCAAATGATTCCTTATTTATTTGTAAATGTTTGAATTTCTGGATTGAATTGTTTGAAGTATGTAATTATGTATGTAAGTATGTAATTCATAATTGAATTATGAAGTGTTTTTGGCACAAAGGAAACTGGAACCGTTATCTCAAATAATTTGAGTAGAAATTTCCTTACGAGATATGAATCTTTTTAGAGCTGCGATGAATGATTGTGGATTTAAATCTGAAACCAGTTCTAAATGTATAGCCTTAGTGGTAAGACATATGAATAGAGCAATATATGCCTTATACATAATACCTTAATAATGTATAATACATTATACATAATACCTAACAATATAATACTTTACTTAATGATTTGGATTTCTGCCCGCCAAGACAAATCAGGATTGGACCCCCGTTATCTTCTGCACAAGCGGAAAATGGTCCAGAAGGAGTTACTCTAAAGGATGATTCTTGACCAAGCTGTTGACGCTGGGGTTTTGCATTTAGTCGAAAACACGTTAAGAATTTGAGAATGATTGATGTAATGGCCTTTTCACAGCTTATAATCCAGTATTTCTGTCGTGCTCGGCGTTAATGATTAATTTGGTTATATTTGCATTTGGATAGGATATTTCATTTGGTAATGCAATAGAAACTGTTGTAATCTGTCACCTACAAGTAGCAAACCTGTATTGTCCAGAAATGGATCAAGAGAAATAAGTTTACTATGTTTAACAGTAGTTTGATTATTTCATTACCAAAATAAATGAATTGTGATTGATGTAAGAAAAATGTAAGAGTATGGTTTAGTTCCTGAGTGGTTAAAGGACCAGAAATTCATTCTGATTTCTTTGATTTAGCATTATAAATATACAAGGATAAGTCAATTATTACCCGCAATGTAATTATAAATTTTATTGCAATAAAAATAGGAAACTTACATGTACATCATTTTTCAACATAGTTCCCTTGCATTTCAATGCACTTTGGCCATCGTTGCACGAGCTTCCTGTTGCCCTCATAAAAGAAGGTTTTCAATTGAGCTACGAGCCAGGAATGCACCGCTTCTTTCACTGTTTCGTCTAAGGTAAATCGACAGCCCCTTAATGTCCTTTGGGTGGACCAGACAAATGGTAGTCAGAAGGAGCAAGATTAGGACTATACGAAGGACGATCCAGTACTTCAAAGTTGAGTTTCTAGAGCGATTCAGTAGTGTGGGCAGCAGTATGTGGACGGGCATTGTCGTGCAACAATACACCACATTTCAACAGCAGTCCTCGGCGTTTGCTTCAAATTGTAGGCCTCAGGTAAGCATCTCACTGTAACGCGCACTGTTTATTGTCGTGCCCCTTTCCTCATAATGTTCCAGTACCGGACCTTGTGAGTCCCAAAAGACCGTAAGCATCAGTTTTCCTGCGGACGGTTGGGTCTTAAAACCGTCTTGGGACGGTTGGGTTGCGTTAGCTTATGCAATTTTGTGAGTTGTTTTGGGACCCATCTTGCACAGACTTTATGAAACCCAAGTCTGTTGTGAATGATTTCCTAGGCAGAACCGTGACTAATTTACAGACGATGTGCCGCTTCATCGATAGTTACTTGTCTGTCTAAGAAAACCATGTCAAGTGCACGCTCAATGTTTTCTTCATTTGTGGCGGTAAACTGTCGTCCGGCTCTTTCGTCATGCGTAACACTTGTTTGACCGTTTCTGAATTTTTCAATCTATTCTTAGACACTCCGTTGCGGCAACACACTGTTCCCGTACTGTAACGAAAGTCTTCGATGAATTTCGGCCCCTGATACACCTTCCGACCCCAAAAAATGGATCGCTGAACGTTATTCTTCTTCGTTGCATACAGAAAGCGGAGCAGCCACGGTTAACGGCAGAGCAGCGATAATGAAACTAACCTAACGATAATGAAACCTGCACAGACATAACAACAATTAAACCACGCATGCGTTATCTATGCAACTCGACAGTACTACCAACATAAACAAAAATATAACTAAATTGAGGATAATAATTGACTTACACTCGTATCTTTAGCCGAACACTTTAACTTAAAGTCCTTAAATAATTTTTAATAACGTGAAATGAAATTGAGTCTGAACATACTGCTCGCCAAAAAATAATATGATATATATATATATATATATAATATTATAAACAGTAATATGAATCATATAATTTTAGAAAGGTACATAAATGATGTACCTCAACAACTTTAGTTGTAAATAAATGAATAATAACATAATTAATTTGTTAATTATTTTAATTGAAATGGTAATTACATTTATTGCTATATAATATTACTCATATAAATGTAAAATAAATTAATTAAGAAGCTCATAATAATATAGGCAATTTTAATATGAATGTGAATGAATAATGAAATATAACAAATAATACTGTGAATTGATATGAAATATAAACAAAGATTAAATAAAATGTAACAATATAAATATGTAATTAAATAAATTGTAATAACAATAAGTGCGAGTAATAAATTCATTATCAGCTACAGGTAGTAAGCATAATTTGTGCACTGGTCTACGTAATTGACCATTGGCTGTATTTAAATCAACCACTAGCCTAGTTGTCGGAAACCAGATAAGTTTGTGTAATCACACCATGTTTCCAGTACATGGGTGAGGAATTTTCGTTGAAAATTAGTACTAAGTCCAAGGGACAGATTGCGTGAAGGATAATGCAACTTAGTGCGTTGTTGTAAATAATGTAGGTAGTCCTTAGTTCATCGTTTCGGAGCTGGCAGCTACTTGAGAAATTTAAAAACATCCACTAAAATTGCAATTAAAATTAACATTTTTTTAACTAAAATTATTTAAAATTTCCATCGGTGTTGCTTTACTTAATGTTAATACAGTACTGTAATAAATTATTTAATTTTATTAAAATCTTATCAACCGTATTACCAACTTAAATAATTTTTATTAGAATGTCCCCGACAAATTCTGTCTGCAGATTCATGAGGCTAAATTCACATTTATTTTTGTATAAATAAAACTTTTCTAAGATTTCTAATTCTTTATTATTATTTTCGTATTCAATATTTACTTTTTCAATTATTTTAAAATTATTTTCCAAATAAGTTGTATTATGTTTAGTAGTTATTAAATGTTCAACTACAATTAAGAAACTTTTTTTTTATTTTTAACGATCTAAAATGTTCATTAAATCTATCCTTTAAAAGACCTATTTGTTTTCCCAATATATATTTTTTCACAATTATTGCATTTTATTTTATAAATACCAGAAAAATCATATTTATTTTTTATGTTGTTATTATTATATTTTTAATGTTTTATTACATAGTTATCGGTTTTGTAAGCAGATTTACATTTTTTTTAATGCATTACATGCATTACTCAATTTTTCTATAATTTTATTAGTGTGGGAGTAATTTATATAAATAAGTTGAATTATATTTTTTACATATATTATCTATCAATGAGATATCATATACGCAATATTCTTATAAAAAAGAATACAGATTAACTTATTTGAAAGTCTGGGAGGCCAGAGATACCACACAAGGCATTGATTTTTTTATATATCCCTTTAAAGGGATCTTGGTAGTTTGCTGCCTAGGTGGTACAGTGGGTATTTTATTTGAAGTGTACCAATTAAAATTGTTTTTCGCATAAACCAATCCGGTCTTTCCACTTATAATCCACTTCTTCTTGCCTTATTCTTAGTTAGCTCTGAAATAGTTGCAGTGAGTGAGGGAACATGATCAGACAACATCTGAACGTTTTTTTGTCTTCAGTCATTTGACTGGTTTGATGCAGCTCTCCAAGATTCCCTATCTAGTGTTAGTCGTTTTATTTCAGTATACCCTCTGTATCATACGTCCCTAACAATTTGATTTACATGTTTCAAACATTGCCTGCCTGCACAATTTTTTCCTTCTACCTTTCCCTCCAATACTAAAGCAACTATTCCAGGATGCCTTAATATGTGGCCTCTCTTCTTTTAATTATATTTTTCCAAATGTTTCTTTCTTCATCGATTTACCACAACACCTCTTCATTTATCACTTTATCCACTCATCTGATTTTTAGCATTCTCCTGTAGCATCGCATTTCATAAACTTCTAATCTTTTCTTCTCAGGTACTTTGATCGTCAAAGTTTCACTTCCATATAAAGCCATGCTCCAAGCATATACTTTCAAAAATCTTTTTCTGACATTTAAATTAATTTTTGATGTAAAGAAATTATATTTCTGACTGAAGGCTCGTTTCGCCTGTGCTATTCGGCATTTTATATCGCTCCTTCTTCATCCATCTTTAGTAATTCTACTTCCCAAATAACAAAATTCTTCTACCTCCATCATATTTTCTCTTCCTATTTTTTTACATTCAGTGGTCCATCTTCGTTATTTCTACTACATTTTATTACTTTTGTTTTGTTCTTGTTTATTTTCATGTGGTAGTTCTTGCATAGGACTTCATCCATGTCATTTATTGTTCCTTCTAAATCATTTTACTCTCAGCTAGAATTACTATATCATCAGCAAATCGTAGCATCTTTATCTTTTCACCTTGTATTGTTACTCTGGATCTAAATTGTTCTTTAACATCATTAACTGCTAGTTCCATGTAAAGATTAAAAAGTAACGGAGATATGGAACATCCTTGTCGGACTCCCTTTCTTATTACGCTTCTTTCTTATGTTCTTCAATTGTTATTGTTGCTGTTTGGTTCCTGTACATGTTAGCAATTTTTCTTCTATCTCTGTATTTGAACCCTAATTTTTTTTAAAATGCTGAACATTTTATTCCAGTCTATGTTATCAAATGCCTTTTTTAGGTCTATAAATGCCAAGGTAATTCTACAGGTATTCTGTCTATTCCATGCTGCCTATCTGCCATTCAAATCTTTTAATGCTCCCTTAAATTCAGATCTCAGTATTGTTTCTCCCATTTCATCTTCTTCGATTCCCTCTTCTTCCTCTATAATACCATTTACTAATTCATTTCCTCCGTATAACTCTTCAATATATTCCATCCACCTATCAACTATGCCTTTCATATTATAAATTGGTGTACCATATTTGTTTAACACATTATTAGAGTTTAATTTATGTACGCCAAAATTTTCCTTAACTTTCCTGTATGTTCCATCTATTTTACCAATGTTAATTTCTCTTTCCACTTCTGAACACTTTTCTTTAATCCACTCTTCTTTCGCTAGTTTTCACTTCCTGTTTACAGTATTTCTTAATTGTCAATAGTTCCTTTTACTTTCTTCATCACTAGCATTCTTATATTTTCTATGTTCATCCATCAGCTGCAATATATCCCCTGAAATCCAAGGTTTTCTACCAGTTGTCTTTGTTCCGCCTAAGTTCGCTTCTGCTGATTTAAGAATTTCCTTTTTAACATTCTCCCATTCTTCTTCTACATTTTCTACCTTATTGTTTTCACTCAGACCTCTTGCGGTGTCCTCCTCAAAGTCTTCTTTACCTCCTTTTCCTCAAGCTTTCTAAATTCCACTGATTCAACTGGCACTTTTCTTCAGGTTTTTAAATCTCAATCTACATTTCATTATTGCTAAATTATGGTCACTGTCAATGTCTGCTCAAGGGTAAGCTTTGCAGTTGAGTTGATTTCTACCATGTTGATGGTTTAACCATGATATAAGCTATCTGATACCTTGCAGTATCACCTGGCTTTTTCCATATGTATATTCTTCTATTATGACTTTTAAACTGGATGTTGGCAATTACTAAATTATACTTCGTGCAAAACTCTATAAGTTGGTCTCCTCTTTCATTCCTTTTGCTCAGCCCGTACTCACCCACTATATTTCCTTCTTGCCTTTTCCAATGCTTGCATTCCAATCTCCAACTATTATTAAATTTTTATCCCCTTTTATGTGTTTAATTACTTGTCAATTTCTTTGTATACACACTCTATCTCATCATCATCATGGACACTTATAGGCATGTAGACATTAACATTCGTTGTCGGTTTAGGTTTTGATTTTATCCTTATTAAAATGATTCTATCGCTATGCATTTTGCAGTACTCTACTCTCTTCCCTATCTTCTTGTTCATTACGAAACCTAATCCTGCTTGCCCATTATTTGAAGCTGAGTTAATTATTGTAAAATCACCTGACCAAAAGACGTTTTCTTCTTCCCACTGTTCCACGCTCCGACTCGTTGAATGTTATTTTTTAATTTTCTGGTGACTTCTTCCTTAGTAGTCTCCACCAGGAGATTCGGATGGGGAACTAGTTTGATGATTCATTACTCTTTTCACCTCTGTAACACCTTGATGGAGTGAAGTATATGGGTAAATAAATTTATTTTGATCAGTACAAATGAAAAGTAATTGCTCAGTTAATTGAGCAATTAATTTTTTTAATATAATTAAAAGTAGATGGATCAAGGGAAATCTTGGTAAAATCTTGATCAGAACAATATCTCAAAATATTCAATTAATTATAGAATAAAAGTAGATGTGATTTAAGTCCACGCTATTTATTTAAAATATAAGCTCACGAATTAATGTTAAGGTAAATATGTGAAGATATTCAACATAAAAATTCAAAAAGTATTGATGAAAATTATTTGGGACCATATTTATATAAGTATTGAGTGTGATGTAGAAAATTCAGAGTTTTCTTAAATAATTAAGAGTCTTACTTATTTATATTTTCAGAATATTCTTTAAAAATACAATAGAGTAATATTGTTTCTGTAAAAGAAAGATTTGAAAATTGTATTTTAAATAAATTGGTGGGATGATTTTAAATGATTGATTTTTAAGTTAGAATGTTTCTTTAAAAATATAGTGATATACTAACTTAGACTATGAGAGAGGTCTATGTACAGTTAGTTTCCTTGCTATATGAACTACAGATTTAACTTTTAAAAAATCAAAAGGGTAAGCGGCGTCATTAACAATCAAATGATAAAAATAAGTTCACTCACTTACATACATGTGTAGTATGTCAAATATTCAAGCAAACTGTGTAATAATTGAGAGAAATAGTGTCTTCTATATAAATAAAATCACCATCTGAAAATAGGAATAAAGTTCTTAAAGGAAGAACTCTCTCAACTAATTCCTAAGATTATATGGCATACAATAATAAATAAAAACAATCTGTTAAGAACTAGCAATAATGGTTCCTCTTAATAGAAAACTAGAAATAGAAATTAAAAAAAAAGATTAGCAAATGTATATTTAAAAGGACCATTTTAAAAATGTTTCCTTACAAACGACCAATAATAACATTATTCTAATATAAAATATTCCTTTTATTCAAAATATAAGTAACAGAAACTCTAGAATTAAAGATTCAGAAAAAAATAGATGATGGTACAGAATACCATTTGATTCAGATACATAGGTAACTTTTTTGATTAAATACTTTTTGTTGATACCAATATCCTACACATGATGAATTTTTATATGGATTTTTTCTCTTTTTAAAAAGTTTAAATTCATTGTTACAAAAGGATTTATTTCTGATTATTTTTCAGAATAAAGGCAAAATTTATATTTCCAGTATGAAACCAATAAAAAGGATTTCAAATCATAGATATAAAAAAGTATATATTCAATTGCAAATCTGATTAATTTATGAATGAATGGATCAAAATTTAATTATGACTGCTTCATGTAATATTGTATCTAGATAGGTACAATATAAGTGAGAAGGATATCAAAGATAGGGAAAGAGATAAGCTGGATTTGTATTCTTTAATTTACATGACAGAACATGAGGTTTTAAAATTTAATATTGTTTATAATATCTAATTACCAATGAAAACCCCAATCACAATAGCAGATAGCAAATGAAAATAAGATACTGGAAAAATCAAATTAAATCACAAAAAGAGAAAAATAAAATAAAAATTAAATATATGTAATAGAAAATATAACTGATCCATAATTAATGGATTCATATCATAATCTCTAATTGTAGTAAAAGGTAGATGAAAAGTTTTGAATATTGTTTTGTATTTTATATACATATTTCGGTTAGTATTATACTAGCTATAGTATTATATTTAACTGTATTTTCTATTAGTAATGCATTCAGCTACTGAAATGTACTAATTAATTGTACTGAGTACTCCATTATAGTCATCAACTTAAATGGATCTATGTAGTAGATTTTTAAATAGCTTAATCAAAAATTTGTTTTCAAAAAATCATTTTACGATTGAACTGCAACCCAAAACTGATAATGAATGTAATCATGTTTCCACTTTTTTTAAATTAGTACTTTGTGGCAGATATTAACATATAAAGTCATTATTAATAATACTGGAGTTTTAGAAAAAAACATAAATCCAACCTGACTGGCTGTTAATTTGTATTCACAGTATCAATTTTTCAATCTGGTAGTTAAGAAAAAAAACATTTTTTTTAATAAAATTATATATTTTAAAATAATATATTTCAATTTATTAACAATCAATTTTTTTTTAATCAGCAAAATAATTGCATTCACAATTACATGAAAATATATAATTTTAATAAATTTATAAATAGAATTTTTTTTAATAATGAATGCGTGGAATAATGAAGCTTAATGTTCTAAATGTGCATAAAGGATTATTTGAAGTGCATTTCATAATGTTATCCAATAATTATGAAAACAGATTGCTTGTTGTTACAAGCTGATTAACAAAAACAACTAATTACATTACCAGAGAATGATTAATGAATGATTCACTAAACAGTACACAATCTGAAAATAAAAAAAAAAATGATAAAAAGTGAATATTTTTTAAAATTTAAATAAATATGTGGTTTTTAATTAGCTAACCATTAAATATTTTAATGTTTTGTTTTTTTTTTGTGTAATATACATTTTAAAACTAGTTATTTAAATGTGTAGGATATTTTCATTTTTACTGTACTATTTTAATTGATAAAAACTGCTGAGTTTTTTTGTTTACTATAACTCTTTATCAGCTTATATATATACGAATGAATATTAACTTAAATATAAATTATTTAACTTTATTTTTCTCTTGAGTGGATAGAATTAATTATAATAAGACATATTTACCTAAAAATATTATCTTTAACTATCTCTTGGGTTAACCAATCAACTATACAAACTTATAAATTAAATACATGACGTTTCACTTAGAAATCTCTAAGCTTCCTTAGGTGACATACAAAATACACACACAATACAAAAATCTCTTACATACTAAGAAATTAACTAGTCTACCGATCCTAGATAACAATATTTTGTCCCACCCTTGTTATAATAGACCCCCCTACCCATACATGACTCATCTTATCTTTAGATAATTATATGTATCTCTTTAAATAACTTGATTGTTATTTCCTGTGTACTGAAACCTTTACAATGTACATATTTTATAAAATAAAATATGTTTGTAAAAATTACAAACATTAAACATTAGTTTCCTTAAAACTACATTTAAATATGATTTTTTTAAAATTAAATTAACATTATGTTGCTTAAACTGGCTATGTCTGTTCTATTGTTGACAGCGTTTGCATTTTTCTTGATATATGTCTATTCTAGAGTGGTCCTTTTATATGTATTTTATTCTTTGTCTAATACTTTGGTGCTGTAGAAATCAGACGAGTGTTTATGTTCTATTGTATGTTTTGTGAGCGCTGTCAATTCCTTTTTCTATAATTATGGGCTTTGTTCTTTTTTTAAGATGTTGAGAATGTTGTGCATTAGAAAAATCTATTTGTGTTTTAGCAGAAAATTTGTTACATGTTCTCACATTGGTTTCCAATGCAAACAATTCATAATGTCAAATTTCTTTTGCAATTTTTCTATTACTTCTAAAGTTGTAGTTGAAATATATTTTTCCACACATATTTTCAATCAATTTAACTTCAAGATAACTAGATGGTGATCTGAACTGAATGAATTGCAAACTGAAAAATTTCATTTATTTTTTGACATTGGATTTTATTTGTTCATGTTATTCTGTTATATAAATTTGATCTCAAAATGAATATCTTGAATATTCAAATATTCATGTTGACCAAGACATGTAAGACCAGAGATATGAATATTCTCTGGTCTCAACATTAAGTAAATGTAAGCTGTTTTATTATGCAGTTCTGTACTTCAACTTTCTCTGAATTTGAATGGAATTAGTTCATATGAACTGAATTATATATATATATATATATATATTTTTTTTTTTATATATATATATATATCTTTCTGTCAAGCATTATTGTAGAAATAGTTGGTTATCAAAAAAACTACAGTAATTAATAATGAAGACATAAATAAAAACTTTGGTTATAATCAACAAACAAAAGTACAACAAAACATCCCATACCTGTGAGATATATGAAATAAGTGCAATAACTACTGAAAATAAAAATAAAAAATTCACTCTTACATTGAATAATAATATTTACGTTTTCGTATAATGTAGCATTTGAGCAACATAAATGGCAATTTTTTGTGGTTTATTTGCCTGTTATAGGAATTCACTTTTTTTTTTGTTATTTTAAACACTCAAAATAAAACATATTAGTATTGTAACAGAATAAAATGTGCTGAATTTGATTACTTCATCCAATTTTTTAAACATAAATTTTATTGCAAAAATCTTTATAATAGTGACTTATTAAAAAAAAAAATAATAATAATTGCCCCTTCTTCTTTCTTTCTTTTCCTGTTGAGCCTCCGGTAACTACCGTTCAGATAATACTTCAGAGGATGAATGAGGATGATATGTATGAGTGTAAATGAAGTGTAGTCTTGTACATTCTCAGTTTGACCATTCCTGAGATGTGTGGTTAATTGAAACCCAACCACCAAAGAACACCGGTATCCACGATCTAGTATTCAAATCCGTGTAAAAATAGCTGGCTTTACTAGGACTTGAACGCTGGAACTCTCGACTTCCAAATCAGCTGATTTGGGAAGACGCGTTCACCACTAGGCCAACCCGGTGGGTTAATAATAATAATTGCCCCGGACAAATCCAACCCCACGTCTGTGCAATAACATCCTTGCATACGTCCGGTGCGGGTAACGACACTGTACTTCGGTTATCTTCACTTGTGGTCAGAGAGTTGACATAAAAGCCCTCGTTCTGGAGAGCCTTTGTCATCTTCACAAGCGAAGAGGAGGAAGAGTGTTGAATTTAGCGACAAAGAAGGATTCACTATTTTGGAAAACTCAGATCGAACGAAGTTTCAACCAAACAGAGGCGGACCGATTCCGAAATATCTTGTGATCAAGAAAATGGAAGATGATTTTACGAAGATTATTCATTTTGTTATAGCTTGAGGCATCACAGAAGCCAATTGAGGTCCAGTAAAGGATCTTGGGAAGACCGCAGTTGGACTATTTGTAGAAACCGTGAGCAACGTACAATCATCTCGGTTACTTAAGGCTAAGAAAATTGGAGTACTGGATGTTGAGGTCACGCCACACGGTACATTAAACTTTTCAAAGAATGTTGTTTGTAGAGATCTATTGAACTGCACCGATGAGGAAATCATGGAAGAATTACATGCCCAAGGAGTTGTTGCATGTCGACGATTGAATATCCGACAAAGGGAGAAGTTGTTCCCTTCGCATCGCCCATCCTGACCTTCAATAAACCGAAGTGTCCGGAAAAAATTAAAGCAAGGTTTCATAGATTGGAGATATCTCCTTCTATACAAACTCCACTGGAATGATTTGGATGTCAACGATTTGGACATATAACGGTGAGCTGTACCAAGAAACAACCTGCGTTTGTGGTGAGCGCATCCTAACCACCCACGCAGGGACCCACCTGTATGCGTCAATTGTCATCGACACCACTCCGCGAGATCCCGAAATACAAGGAAGCTAGAAGATTGTGATCAGCAGAACACCAAAGATTACGTCATATGCGCGAGTTGCTGCAGCCCCTGCAGCATCAAAGAATATAATCTCCGAAATAGCATCTGTCCTAGCAATATGGTTGACCACATCATCAATCAAAAATTGAAAATACCACCATCACAAAAAGATAGTTCAAAACCAACCCAGATGAAAGTAGAAGTTTCCGAAGATAAGAACTTCGTAAAGCCCAAGAATGAGCCTACGGCTAGTACACAAGTTAAGCCCAAAGAAATAAAGATCGAGTGAAAGCCTTTCTGCATCTATAGCAAAATTCCATCTAGAAAAATCCCCATTAAGGGATCTGCGAAACCCAAAGGGCAGATACTGGAAAAGGAAGATTTTTAAAACCAACAATGGAGCCTCCGAAAGCACAGAGGCCATTAGCCGAGAGGAAGAGGACTTCGGCCGCCCCACATGTTCTAAATCTGAGTGCATCTATTCTGGACTGTGGTGTACTTCTCACCACGCCACAGGAGCCGGTGTCGTCTGATTGCGGCAGCAGGAGATCCTCTTCGATTTGCGGAGAGGGCTCTGAAGATTCTATCACTGAGGCCGCAGATACCTCGAAATTTGACGGCTTTAGGAAGATGGAGAAGAGCAAAAACAGATGGCCTGAGGGAAAACGTAGGCAATAGGCATAAGATGAAGCTTCTTTTTATATGCTTTGACAAATTTTAATGAACGGATGAATATTTTAACTTTTGCACGACATGAAGATCTTTTAATAACTTTGGTAGAAGTGGTCTGTGTATTGTTTAAGTGGAAGGACCTTTTACACTCTTGTCATATGTATTTATTTTATATATAACAGGTATTTATTTTATATGTAACATTACATATAATTTTTATATAACAGTGTTTTTTTTGTTTTTTTTTTTATGTAACTGTGTTTTTGAAGTGAATTATTTGATGAGAATTTGATTGTTTGACAATGTTTTTGGTTATGTTTTAAAGAGAATTTTCACCCTTGCCATTTTCTGTTTCTTTAGGGTTTTAATCCCATGACGTCAGATAATTGAATGATTTATATTGATAAGACTAGTTAGTCTATTGACTGAGTCACTGGTGGAAAGAAATATTCTCTTATTTTTCTTTCTTTTTTTTTTTTTTAAGTGTAAAGGGGCTAATGACCAAAGAGTAGTTGATGCCCCCCAAAACCTTGTAATTTGTAAAATTAGAACAATTTTTTTAGTTTTTCAAATATATTTAACAAAATTCTTTTTATTATAATTTTATCATGATTTAATTTACTATTGAAATTCTGTACGAAAACTAGTGATGATGTGAAACAACAGTGGGAAACTTTTAACTGATATGGCAGTCAGGCTCAGCATCTAAAAAATTCCATATATTTCCAGACAAGCTTTGATCTTATTCAGTAAACTGCTTATCTATAATAAAAATAAATTCTTTTAACACTGTGGATTATCTAAAGATTATTTCAGATGTAATATTAAATAATTTGTTTTCTAACTTCAGTGCATGGGTGACCTATGTTAATAGCGGTAATTAAACTGATTTAATGTTAAAACTAATAATAAACTTAAAATAGTTATTTTTTTAAAAATAAAATAACAATAGTTTTATTTATCCAAGAAATACGAACTCATTGTCCCTTATACATAGTAACTGAAAACTTAATATTAAAGACTTCACAAATAAAATTTGGCAAATATTTGTTGCCACCAGAATAATTAATTACTTATAACCAAAATTCAACTAGATTTAAGAGAAGTAAGAATAGCAAATGTGGTTAATAAGTGAGAGGAGAAAGAGAGAGTAAGAGAGAGAGAGAGAGAGGGAGAGAAAGACAATAGGTAATAGTAATTAACTCTGGTCAATGTAAAGCAAAGCAATGTATATTGAATATGGAGCAATCAGTCTGAGGTCTGGACTACTGAGATAAGCAATCATTTCAACTATCATCCCTTACACCAACTAATGCGTTTACTTACGCTTATCACATTCTCTATATAACTGCTGCACTATGCATAGTACCTTGTCATCCTTATTTAAGTGTTCCAATTTCAAATGGATGCAGTATTATAAACAACACTATTATGCATATATAAATGCAATCATGGAAGATTAATATGCAATATGATTAAATAAAATTATACATTTTCTGTCAGAAACTATTACCAAACTTATGAATAAAAATGAAGAACTTTATTTAAAAAACCAGTCAAAGAATTTATCATCATATATTTCCTGTTTTATAAAGTACATTTGAATTAATTAACCTTTATTGTTGTATAAGTGAATATTACTTATTATTATCATCAGTGTTTCAGGTGCCATGGGTATGGGCTCGTGGATGTAAGGGCCCTGATAGGAGCCAGTTCTGCCATAAGTACAGGATAGGGGAGCACAAAGCTAAGAAGTGTTCCACCTCTGCTTGGTGCATGTTCTGCCTAGAAAAAGGTGTGAACGTCCCACAGCTGGCCCACACACCCAGAACAATGGAGTATCAGGTCTTATGGGTAGCCCTGAAACAGGCTTCATTAGAATGTTCAATGTTCTACAGGCCAACATCAACAGGAGCCGGCTAGCCAATGTCTTGCTGCTACAGCTAGCCAGGGATAGGAAGGCCGACTTTGTGCTGATCAGCGAGCAGTACCGGGACCGTGACGATTCCCGTGTGTTCCAGGAATCATCACTCGGGACTGCCGCGATATGGATTCCGTATCGCAGCAGAGCCCAAGTTCGGAGACACGCCGCAGACGAGGGGTTCTTTACTGCCGCTGGTGGTTTGGTGGTCTGGGGAATTCAATTCCAGAGCGGTGGAGTGGGGTATGGTGCATACAGACTCCAGAGGAAAATACATTCTGATTATGGTGGTACGTATTGAACTCGTGATCGTCAATACAAGGAACACGACGACGTTCCGCCGTTCAGGATATTTGGTGACTATTCCCGACATTTCCCTTGCCTTCAAATAGCTGGTCACACTAGCCCAGGACTGGAGAGTTCTCGAGAATTACACCGGCAGCGAGCGTAAAATACATCTCGTTGAGATGATGCACGGGAGCGCCCGGGGCCCCAACGGTTGCTAGAAAGATACAACGTCAATAAAATCGACGAGAAGAGATTCAAAGGAAAGAGCTCCTCGGGGGTTGTAGCCCTGGTCTGAAACATCACCAACGGGGGGGACGCTGGCGCTGAAGTCATAATTGCTTCGACCATGCAGCTGATCGCTTCTGCATGCGACGCTTCTATGTTCCATGGGGATCCAAGGCACTGAAAGCGACCCGTGTACTGGTGGAATTCTCGATTCCCCCCACCCTCCGAGGAGAGAAGATCCCGCCTTGTAGCGTGTCTGGTCGCTACACCAACCCCTCCGTTCCTTGCCAGTTGTGGCTTTAACGGAGGTCATCTTCTTGCTCTCTAACTGATCACATTCCACAGTGCTCAGTCCGGCCTCGTGAATGTACCGGTGGACACCGAAGATTGCGGGTTTGCGCCGCAATCATAGCCTCAACTAAGACGAGCGGCACAACATGCAAGGAATAGCACGGACACGAACGCCAGATCAGCTGAGCATAAGACGGCAAAGAAACGGCTTCGTCGAGCCATCATTGTGAGCAAGGCAAATTGCTGGCAAGAAAGTGAATGAGACCTTGAATGCAGACCCTTGGGGGTTGAGTTACAAGATAGGAGCTCGGCGAGGGAGTCTTGCGGTCACCAGTTCCACTGGACGAGGCTAAAGCCGCGCAAGTCGTTAAGCCGTTGTTTCCGGCCCACTTGGTCCGTGCCGAGCGAGACTTTGGCGACTTGGGCGACTTCCTGCTCTTCACAATGGAGGAGCTGGGGGGAGTCCAACCGTCGCTGAAGGTCAGAAAAGCCCCTATACCGACGGCATACCAGATGAGATGCTCAATCTGGTGGGGCGCTGCAGACTCCGTCTGCTTCTAGACTTGTATAATCCATGTCTGATAGCTGGGGTTTCAGCGCCAGATGGAAGACCGCGCGGCTTGCGCTGATTCCCAAGGACAAAGGAGACCCAGATTCGCCGTCCTCCTACCACCTATTGACACAGCTGGGAAGATAACGGAGAAGTTGTTAAAGAAAAGAACAGTGGCGGCGATAAATCAGGTAGATGGCTTGTCACCCAACCAGTACGGTTTCCAAAAGTGTCGTTCTTTCTTTGATGTAGTCCGAGAGATTGTTGAGGCAGTGCGACGAACAGAGGACCACAATCATTTTTCGCGCCGTGTGGTCCTTCTCGTTACGTTGGACATGAAAAACGCTTTCAATTCTGCACGGTGGAGCGTATGATTCGCTTGCTAGAGCATTCGTTCCACGTGCCTCAACCCCTCCTCAGAATGGTGGACGCATAGCTGTGGAACCGCGGCCTCATTTATGAGGCTTACTGAAAGAACGAAAACTGAAGAATCGGCCTTGTTTGGGTACGCTGACGATGTTGCGCTACCTGTCGCAGACCCAATGTAGATCCCGCCCAACTGAGGCTCAGCTGAGCCATGTAGAGTCAGTGCCTGGCTGAATGACCATGAGTTGTCCACGGTACATTCCTTCCTGTTATACGGAGCGGAAGTATGACCCCAGCCATTGGGATTCAGAACAAACCTGAAGCGGCTCGCGCAGGTGCAACGCACAGCGGCCTTGCGAGTCGCTTCCGCGTATCGGATGATTTCCGAGCTTGCAGTACCGGTGGTCGCCGGCGCCATACCAATTGCTCTTTTGGCAAGGGAGCGCCAGGTGGCCTATATTTTGCAAGACAGGCGATGGGCAAGCGAAAACCGGAAAACCATCGCCAAGGAGGAACAGTCTCGCACGTTTCTCGCATGGCAAGAGACCTGCGACGAGAGCAGAGGACGATGGATGGCAAGGCTTATTCCTCTGGTCAGACCATGGATGGAGCAGCGGCATGGAGAGATGGAGTACTACGTGACCCAGTTTTTAACGGATCATGGGTACTTTCGCGCTTATCTCCATGTCATGAGGAAAGCACCGTCCCCCGACTGCCTCTATTGCCCCGGTGTATGGGACGACGCCGGGCACACCTTTTTAAAATGTGCTTGGAGGGTGGCAGATCGAGGGACACAAGAGGTGGATCTCAGAGCACTGAGCCCCACAGCGTGGTTGCGATGATGCTCCATAACCTGAGCAGCTGGGAGAGTGTGCCCCAATTCGTCAGCAGCATTCTCAGGACCAAGAAAGGTGACCTGGATACTCATGAAAATTAAGTAGCGGCCTTCTCAGGCTAGTATAGGACTCTGCCTGAAATAATGTGTTAAATGGTTTTGGGTCAAGTCCTGGCAGAAAAGGGGGTGGTTTTACTCAGTAGTCTGCTGATGGTGATTGGATAATACCATCACTCAAAAAGCCTAATATTCCGTCATAAATGCATTTCTGACCTCCCTCCCAAAAAAAAAAATTATTATTATACACTATGTTGAGGGCATCGCTTCATTGGCAAGAAGAAATTTGGGAGTTGTGCAGTGACTATTGTCATCGTTTCATATTGATAAACACATAGTTGTTGTATAAAATAATTGTTCATCCTTATGCCAGAATTTGTACAGTCATTTGTAACAGGGATCTGCATTTCACTATTGATTTGGTTGAAAGCATCCAATCCAGAGAAAAAAACTGCTTTGGGCATTGAGATGCAGGTACCACTTCCTACATTGCTCAATGCAATGATTTGAACTTAGAGAAATTGAATGATTGGCGAACTGCTTTCGATTTGAAGTTAGTTTGTTCCAGGTCTTCTCCATGGTAGTTTGCCAGAATGTCAGAAGTTACAACTGCGGGGCCAGTTCAGAACGTCAGGAGCTTTAGGTCCTACTTCGTTAGGAGAGTTTCTGAGTGTACCCCAATTTTATGATGCTTTGGTCTGCAAATAGGTTTGCTGATCTGGTGGGGATCTTTTTGCTCGTTCTTCTATTGGTAAAATACGTTGAGCTGTAGATGGTGTCATTGACTAGGTTATACGTGTTTTGCGCTGTCAGTTTGTTGAAACTGAGTTCTTCAATTACTACTTCAGTGATATAATGCTCCATTTGCTTGCTGTGAAGGTCTTTTGTTTTCTGGGTTTTTTCATACTTATTTCAGTGTCTTATTTCAGATATTATTTATTTATTCATAATTATTTAATCAACTTCTGTAAAAATATTATCCTTTTGTATTAGTTAATGTAAATTTAGTTTTATTCAGAAGTATTTTCTATTATTGTTTCTTCTGGACACATTGGCATATTAAGGTCATTTAGATTGTTCTGCTACTTAGCTCCTAAGACCTGTCTCTTCCCATCCCCCCATAGGTCCTTGTAGAAGGCTGAGGTGGCTGTAAGGGGTGTGAGGAGGCCATTAAAAAAAAAATTATTATTTATTTTTATCTTGAGTATGCATAAATGTATTAATACACTAGTTACAATGTACAAATTGAAGTTAAGTAAATTCAGTTATGGTAAGTAAATGGAATGATGATTGTTGAAGTACATGAAGTGTTGCTGATTTATTTTTAAGTAAGGTAGTGTCAGAAAACACTTAAACTAAAACAAACCTATTTAATGTTTTCTGTCAAAACCCAAAAATTCCTGGAGAAAAATATGGACCCAAAAATAATTATTTAATTGAAGCCTTTTTATAAAGAAACTATCAAAAGATATACGTATTACAATTTTAACAAATATTTAAAATCTACTTCCATTGTATAAATTTATTTACTCAAAAATTTGAGCAGTTTCTACTATGCTGACTGTAAGAGTAATGTTTAAAAAAAATGTAAAAATTAATGAAGATTTAAGATTAATGATAAAGATATATATAATAATTACTTTTTTTTAATAAAAGCCATTTACTAAATTTAAAAATACTCAAGTAGCAATTAACACATTCACAACTGGCTTTTCATAGGAGTATTAAACTTGTCAGCTGAACTATTATTTTTGTTAACTCATTTAAGTATACTAGTTATCAACATTTATATATGTCAGAATATAAAACATTTGAAATACCTGAAAGCATGACAATACACTAGCGCATGACGAGATGAAAAAATAGTGCATTTATACCAACTGTGCCAAACACTCACTGGTGCATAATTGAGCAAATTTGTAAACGTCTTACTTGTTTATGCTGGCAATTTATGTAAACTAATTTTCTACTCTGTAACTGGATAAAGATAATTTATTTCTTTGCTTTATGAAAAAATAAAGATCTAAGTTTGTAGACATCACTTATAAAATGTCTCTATTGAACATACATGCAATAAATCCCCAGTTTATTCCATACACCAATAATTGATTTTGAATCTTTTTATTTTATTTTTGTATCAGTTAGATTAATTTCATCTAACATCTGACATCTAAACGACCTAAAATTTAGTTTTTTTCATAAATTTCTATGAACATTGTAGAATAGATCTGACAAACAAGTAAAGTAACTTTACATTTTTGATGCGCTAACATACGATACACAATCAACAGTAACATGCTGAGCTGACCCCCACCAGTAGAGATAGCAAACCTGCTTTACTATCACAGTTGACTGTGCTCTGCTGACTGTAGTAAGCTGATTGGATGTATGCGTAGACCACGCACCTGCTAGTGCTCAGCACTAAATGTGTTAAGAAAGAATTACAAATATGTGATTTTTTTTTAGCAAATGCGCTAATTCAAATTTTTGGATTAGTTAAGGTGCTTCACTATATATATTTTTAGACTAGTCTAGACAAATGATATGGAGATAGAAATATGTGTAAGCTTTATAGGTAGGCAACACGACCCAATTTTAAAGATGCAGCGATAACAAAATTTTTCTGAAAAGAAAAGACATGAAACATTTTTTGAACAGGGAAAAAAATGATATTTGTAACTTCTTAAGAAAAGTTTGACGAAGTCCTCTATAGAATTTTCTGAAAAATGTAAACGAAGGAATATATCCGAAAATAGTTGACATGACTATCCTTTTTGCAGAATTAATATAAAGATGATTCAGTTAGTGAAGTAATGTTTTATAATGATTTACATTCTTATTTGGAATTTGAAGAAGCAGAACTTAATTTATTCCTTTCTTAAAAAAAAAAAAACACTATGAGTTGACAGAATCTATAATGAAGTTTACAGATAGTCACAGTCATGGTAGTTAACAGGTAGTATAATGAAGTTTGCAAATAGAAAGCTTCCAGATGTCAAAAACAGTGCATTATAATAAAATAATTTTGTGTTAAAATATAGCTTCTGAATGGAGTAATTTTTTTTTTTTATTTTAAAAAGGGAAAAAGTTGGATCCAAAAAAGATATTGGGTTATATCCTTTATTCCTTATTAACATTTACTCTTTCACTTGTTTAGTAGAATCTAAGCTAAAGTTTTATGTTGAAAGTTGTAAGATTTTGCCAGAAATGTACTGATGAGTACTGATTTGGACCTGCATTCACTGTGTCTTAGGTTAGGACATTTAGGTGTAAGTGGTAAACTGATATTGCTGCTTATGAAGAGGTATAGCTATTATTACAAAATTGTGGGAAAAGTACAGAATCAGTGCAAATTTCTAAGGCATATTGCAAGGAGATTTGTTAAATGCTTCATAATTTTCATTTAATATCTGAGATATTGATCGTTTTTTTAAAAAAAGGGGGTTTCATGTAATAAAAGTAGAGGATAAAAAGGATATTTTGATGTTTCTCTATGCCGACAGTATACTTATTCTTACTGACAGCCCATCAGACCTAAGAAGAAGATTGAAATGTTTGGTCAATTACTGCAGTAGTTTATATTTAACGATTAATATAGAAAAAAATCATCCCCTTTCAAAAAAAAGTAAATTAAAAATTGAAATTTCCCTTGTTAGGAATTTAGTACAGTATGTATTACTAATTATACATATTGTATAGATTTCTTGGCTTAAAAAAAATATTAAAAACACTTCCCAACAGGTCTCCCAGCATTTGTTACTATAAATTTAGGTAGAAATTTAACATCAGATTCAACTGGAATATTTATTGAAAGAACTGCAAATATCTGACATGGGTAATTGTGGGAGGAGGGTGTAAATGAGGGGAAAAATTGATAAAAATCACTACTAAAATTATTTCTTTTATTTGTTCAATGAAGATTGGTAGGCAGCCACTTAATCTAGTATCTTTTTTAATGATCAATTTATAAACTTTTGTTTTCATGGAGGAACAGTTACAGTTGTTATTTTTTAAATGAAATTTGATGTATAAATTAACTTAGGTTGGAATTTCAAAAGTTTCTTTACCTTTTTACTTACTTGTACAAAGTAAAAGAAGTATTGTAATCGTGAAAAAATTTGGTTTTCAGATTTCAATGGAAATATCCATTTGACCACCCCTGAATAATTTTAACTAGTTTCAGTGTGGCATTTGTATGTACGTATGTATCTCGCATAACTCAAAAACAATTAGCCATAAGATGTTTAAATGTTGGATTTAGGACTGCTGTAACATCTAGTTGTGCACCTCCCTTTTTGATTGCAATCAACTGAACCAAGAGTATTCAAAAAAGCCCAAACTCCAAAAAAATCTGGATTTTTTACTTTTTCTTAACTGTGGTAATAAGCCCTCATTGAAAGCTTTTCAACTATATATATCATTAAGTGGTACTTATTTTCAATGGTTTCACAGTTATAGCCAAATAAAATTTTAATTAATAAAATATTTTAATCTTAGAAGGGGAAGGCATTTCATCTCCTTTTTTATAACTTTTTTTTTTTTTTTTTTTAATTTAAATATATTGATTTATTAATAATTATTAACCTCTGATTGTAAAAACGGTTTTACAATAAATAATTCATAATAATAATATTAAAAAAAAATGAAAAAATATCCAAAGTTAATTATTAAATAAAATTTTATATACTTTTCATTTTAAAAACAATGTGTATATGTAATTTAATAGGTGTGCAAGGAAGTCATGTGGGGCCCACATCAAATTTTTGTAAATAGTATTGGCCTTGGCTTCAATAGCTCTAATTCATGTCCTCTTGTACAGTAGTTTAAATGAAAATTAAACTGTTTGGCATATAAATTGTTACGTATAATGATGTGTAGCGATTTATTTACTAAAATTGACATCAAACATTGCATCTTATTAAGACATCTCAATTCCCTCCCCCGACGTAGAAGAAAACCTGCCTTGCAGCATGTCTGGTCACTACACTACCCCCTCTGATCCTAGTCATGAGTGGCCTAATCGGAGGACATCTTCTTGCCCTCAAACTGATCACATTCCACAATCATCAGTCCGGCCTTGTGAGATGCCACCAATGCAGATGCCTCGAGAGACATCCACATCAGTAAATTCCACCCTAGTCAAGTTTGCCTTCAAGAAGACATCAGACACCTAACTCTACCACGTAGCCCTCAGGAACTAAGCTAAAAGCCTACACGCAGAAGATTAAATACCCCACGCCTAACTCTAAAAATTTCTATCACCATCTAAATCAAATGTACCCATTATATAAATGATTGCAAATGACATTTATGCCACAATAGCACATCAATTCAGCCAAAATTCATTTCCACAATGGCATATCATAATTACATTAGTGATTCATCTTATTAAGACAAGTTATTTGTTCTCCATCGTAATTAGTTACTGTTAAAATAAAATTTATAAATAAAGATTTTATTTATAATTTTTTTTTAAGCGTTAGATAGTTAATCAGCCATAATAGCTGTAATTTAATTTTAATTTTAGTAAAGGCTAAAGTTTAGAGTATTGATCCTTTCCAAATAAGTTAATATTTTAGTAATTTAAGTTAACTTAGTATTTTATTATGATCTTTCTGAATGTCCACTGAAGTTTTTAACCAGCTGAAGAAAATAAACAACATTAACTAGCTCTTTTTGTGTTTACCAATGCTACAAATGTAAACAAACCAATGCCACAAATGTAAACAAAACTTCACTATTCTGTGGACAGACAAAAAGAAACATTCCTTTTTCCATTATAATTTTTAAAAATATTTAAATACAAAAATTTTTTAAATGAAAAACCAAACCAAATTTTATAAATAAAACATAAAAACAATCTATAACTTACTTTAAATGTTTTCACTCAACCTTCACACTATTCTTTCATAACTGGTGATGTTATTCTTTCATCCTAACATCAGCTAACATCAGCTGATACTATTGTAGGCAGTTTATTTTTAATTAGGCATATATTTAAAATGTGGTTGAAAGTCCAACAGAGTTTTCAAATATGTGTCCGCCTAATTAAAAAACCTATTTTTCAACAGACCATCCTTGAATATAATCTGCCAGTTGTTTACAATATGAATGATCAAATGACTTAAATGTGAATGATCGATCGGCATGATCTGTAATTGTATGATCTTTGTAAAACTAGATTATGTTCAAACATGATGGAGTTGGAAGTGTAAATGATTTTCTATCCACAGTTTACTACAAAAAATTGAGAAAAAGATCAATAACACCTTGTAACAAAAAATATATATTCCTAACGGACAATCATCAGTCAGTAAAGAAAATTGTCAACATTTTCACCAAAAAAGGTTTCTAAAACAAGAAAAAAATGCAAGATTATGCAGAAAAATTAGAAATCATACCAGTGTATGATTTCTAATTTTTTTTATTATAATAATTATTATTGTAATTTTATTTTGTTTGTCAGTGAAAAATTAATACCGAAACTCAAGAATACATAAATTAAGCTATAATGATTAGACTAAATATTATACTGAACCCACATTCATTTACACATATAAGGGATGCTGTGTAGAACATCAGAAATGAATTTAGCAAATCGCCTCATAAAAACAGGAACACATACAAAGACATTAACCACAATATGTCAATTTTACTCAAAGCATAATAATTAAGATTCCAATGCACTTGAATAGAACAAAATTTAACAAAAAAGGACATTTTTTCAATAAAAATATATAATGTATGTTATTCCTTTACATAGTTAAAGTGTTTCCTAATGTTATAAGGCAACTACCATTTCTATAGTAATGGTGGTCTATGCAGTATACTGAACATTATCAGTATATCATGGCTTCTCAAAAAGGTACTTTGTACCTCGGTGGAGAAAGAATTTCATGAAATGAAAGATGTTTTTATTTTGTAATTTTATACTTAAGAATCTTAAAGTGTTTATTTATCCTTCATATCATCACCTTTATACCACCTTTTTTAACTAATCACATATTCAATTTAATAAACAATGTATATTAATTAAGTTGACTAAATCAACAGCTTTCATTATTGATGGTCAAGGGAAAAAAATATTGCAATTCCTAATTAGAAATAAAACTTTAATCCCAATGTTATTATAGTTATCTTTAATTGTTATTGTACACTGCTATTTAGAAAAAATTTAAAAAAATGTTAACCAATTCTTTTTGTTTATGAGTGTGCAATATTCGCTAAACAAAACTGTTACTTATTCTAAATAAATAAAAATATCTATCTCTTCCAAATCAGACAATAGAATTGTTCTTATAAAACAAAATATGTTGGTTTACAGGGCCTTATTATGTTTCAATTGTCATTTTTAATAAATTACTGAAGTGTTAAAAAAAATTTATTTTAAATTCAATTAAAAGATTTTCTTTTACATAAAGCAAAATTCTGTTGATAGATTTTTAAATAATACTAATTGCGAAAGTTAAGCAAACCCTGAATTTCTGCATCCTATACAACATTACATAAATGGTGTTCAATTAATTTTTAGTAATGGCTTCTGAATTATTTTGTAGTTATTTTTGAAGAAACTATGGTATAATTTTCGATTGCCCAGTGTGATAGGGGGGTAGGAGTGAAATTGAATATTCATTATGTTTTGAAGTGCGAGGAATATGAGAATACCATTCACTTAAAATGTAATTTCCTTTATATATATATTATATATATATATATATACATACTAGAACCTCATTGCATCATGCCTGCACTATATGGTTTCTTCAACATACAGTAACAACGGCACTGTATGAACATACAGTCACAGCAGCAGTGGCTGTGTTGGGTGAACTACCATGAGCTGTACACCGTTGCACTTCTTAAAAAATCTAAATTCAAAAAACCCAAAAATGGTTTTTAGATATTTATCTGAAGAATATTTGCAAACCCAAGTATAGTGAATATCTCGTTTTAGTCAGAAATTGAGAAAACTTGCAATCATTGTTAATTTCTTCACATGTTTCAAGGTCAAATTTTTAAAAATCTAAAAATTAGTTTTTAGATATTGGTGAAATCAACATGATTTCTTCATCTACTACCAAGAAATTAAAAAAATCTGATGTGAACCCAACATGACTTCCTTATTAAACTGCATATACACATTTATTGTTGTACTTCATTTAAACTTATTTCATTTGAAAGTGAGATACGATCCTTCAATTCTTTAATAAAGTGGACTGTTACAAAATTGCATTGTGGTGAACACCACATTGCATCATATTTTTTTTGTGGTGTCCGTATCAGAATTTTATATTTTCATTGAACTTTTGATGTGCTGTAGTAGTCTATTTGGAGTTGTGCATGTGAAAATTGGTTGAGTCGTTCTTCAGTTACGGTCAGATTAAGGTCGACAACACGCAACTAACTCAATTTGAGATTATGTTGACTTTGGATTAGTGTATTTTCATGTGCGCTTATCCAATGAATCCCAATGATGAGTTTGTTTAAACTCAATTATTGTATGTAGTGTCTATTCGTTATTTTTAATTATTCTATCAAATTACGGTTATAATTTTTAATTTTCTTATATACAGAAAATATATTTTAATGTAAAATTATACCTCTTAGTTTATTCATTTAATTTATGTATTGTATATTTCTGACGCAAAAATTTATACAAAATAAAATAACGAAAAGTCTTGTCTTGCGCAGAATATGTACGATTAGTATTGTTATGCATTTCAATGAAAGAAAACCTTAGAGTAGCAAATCTACCCGCTCATTATGTGATCTGTGTAGTGTTATTATTATATACTGATCAGAATAAAATATTTATTTACGAAGATTTAAATTGGAACCTCTGAGTACTTTAATGTTTTATTAAAATGTCTTAATCATAACATTCATAATAATTCTCAAAAATGAAAACTGAAAAAAAACGAAAATTTAATGGGCATGACTTTTTTAAATGCTGCTGCCACCTCTTGGATAACTTTTGAAACTTTTACGAATTATCACCTATCAATTAATAGAAGAAATTCGATACTGAAATATAATAGTACTGATATCGAATTCCTACCATCATCCTACTGTCATCGATTCCTACCAGTAAACAACGTTTGGCACGTGAGGTCCACATTTTTTTTTGTGAGTGGTAGCGTCTCGGCCTTTCTTCCGGAGGTCCCGCTCAGACGTGTTATTTTCACGTGCTACAAAAATTGTCATTCATCTCTTCCTCTGAAGTAATACCGAACGATGGTCCCGGAGATTAAGAAAAAAGTACATGATCACTACATGGTACGTAAAGATTTTGTGGATTTTTTTTTTAATAATTGTTCTGGTGTTACTTTTATGTTTAATAACATTTATGTGCGTCTTTATTTTAGTCACACTTTTTGAGAGCATGATTATTGTAAGAAATATTTTATTTTGGTATATCTCGTGTTATAAGGATACTGTACTAGTTCTTTATTATTTTATTTTTCAATTATTGTCTAACATAATTTTAGCACTGATAGGTTATATTGTCATTCCATATTAGTTTAAATTTGAAGAAAAGAAAAATTGTAAATGATGCCCAAAATATGTTTAAGGTCTAATATGAAAGTTAGTTATTCACGTTTGGTGAACTGTTATGGAAAAGTACGCTCGCTGGTATTTCATTCTGTTTTTATACAAACTGAAAAAAATGAAGATTTTCAGCTTTCTGGAAACAATATTGTAAGTAAAGTAATGATAATATTAAAAACAAGCATTTATGAAGCAACAGAAAAATGTTTGTGTATGGGTTTTTTTAATTTGCTTGAAGTCATTATTTTTTTAATAATTTGAATGACCTACGTAACAATCGGGCAAGTATATTCCTAATAAATATTATCCCAAATGGAATCAACATCTGTCCATAATTGTTAATGAGATAATACCACATATTGAACAGCTTAGTTGCTCACATTTTATAATCCACATTTCCATCAATGGTACAGTACAATGATGTGAGTCACAACCTACGTTGTATAATGGTAGAAAATAATTGCATGTGTTAGTTTAATGTCATTTGGTCAGACTATATTATAATCAATCATAAATTTCAAAAAGAAGCTTATAGATTTTAGATTTATAAATAAAGTTAATTAGCTGACACAAATATATATCATTTATATATGATAGACATGAAAGTTAACAGACAGATATGAAAGTCTGTTAACCTTTGTTGGGTATATTTGAAAGTTTTCTTCATGACCCTGTGTACCAGTTTTTGCATTTTTTATTACATTTTTCAAACATTTTATGATTCATTTTTATGAGGTAATGATAGTCCAGAACTCAGTTAAAATATTTGTTTATATTTATTTACTTATATGTAATATCCCAAGTAGGATTTGGCAAAAGATTTATAGTTAAATTAGGTAGATGCTTCTACATTCCACAAAATGTTGGAGCTTGATGAGGTCTTCATTCTTTCCTTTCTAAATTTGTTCTGCTAAATTTTTTTTATTTTGTTTGAATAAAGAATTATATTTATTAATGTACAGATTTTAGTCAATTGAAACCATTACCATCCATTTTATTATTTTTTTAAATTCATTTATTCTTTTTGTAATTATTAAATACAATAAGAAAATTTAATGTATCATATGTTAATTAATTTTTTTTAATGTAGTAAGATTATATTACATTTCATAAATTTATTAATTTATTCATATTCTTTCTATATAAAAATCAAATTATAAACTACACTATTTTACTCTTATTTGGACAAAGGTTTAGTAGATTAATCTAGCAAATTATTATCTTCTATTGATCTGGCATTACAGGAATCTTTTTCAGATTACTAAAAGGTTTTTCTTTTTTGTGTCCAGTTTTTATAATTTTTATTGATTACATTTTCTCTAACCTTTAAATTATTTGGATCCTTTTTTTTTAAGTGTATAAATTTGTTAGTTAACCTACTGTGGGTGTGAAGTGCACCTCACAAAGAAACTGAACTCTAAATTATCTGAATGCACTGACATCTGATATGAATTCTTATGAGATTGCGCTGTGGAATTTTACAGTAATTTTCTCACACAACACACATGATGGTATCATCTAGCTTACATTCTTTATGGTTAATATGTAAATATTTGCTTGGGTGATTAAAAAAATGAATAGGAAATGGTACTGAATAAGATGTGTTAAATTGGTAAAAAATTTTAATTGGAAATTTTAATATTTTTTAAAGTACTTGTAGAGGAATACATAACCTGTACATATCTAATGAGTGGCTTAACTGTTTGAAATTAGCCACGTTAATGATTGTAGTTAATCAAAAATCTGAATGGCTATCAGTATTAACTGATCATGATCATGTACTTTTGAAAAAGTGCTTCTTAATACGTAGGAAATTGCCACTTGAGTATCTGTACCTACCTCTTGAATAAAAAGTTAATCATAATTATCGTTTCAGTATACCGTAGTCTTCTCTAACCCATTTCAATTATAATTTCATGCCTTATCATACATTACTACTCGTAGTCCTCTGCCGTATTGTTCTGTATTAATATGTAATTTCCTATGTGGATTATTTATTTTCTTATGAATGTTAATTCTTTAAAACAAAGAAAGGTTGTATAAACAAAAAATATTTATAATTGTAATTCTGCTTTCAAATTAACTGGAAAAACAAATATAAAAAAGTATCTGTTCAAATTAATATATAATGTAATATCTATAACTAAGTTATCAGGATAATTTTCTATATTACTTACTGATCATGGTTGTAATTTATAACACTTATTGACTTTTATTCTGATAAGTATGCTCATACAGTAGGGTAATTTAGTATTATGATAAATCATATGTTAGTAAGCAATATTAGTATTATGTAAGCAAAAATTGAAGTCTATGTAAAATACGTTTTTTTTAATTTTCTCATATTGAAAGATGAAGAAAACTAATGCAAACATCCGTATTCAACTGATGTTTGTTTTAATCTCCAGTTTTAAAAGTGTAACTTCATTTCCAGAAATTAATATTGGTGTTTTTCTGTTTGTTATAATAAGGCTGAAACAGAATTGACTGATGGAAAGAGTTCATCCTCCGTGTTTAAATACTACCAAAAAATAATGTAGTATGAGAAAGAAATTTGTAAAATCAGATATTAGAACAACTGCGAATAAATTTTTACCAAATCAAAAAGTATAAAAATTATGTTGAATAGGTATTGAAATGTATCCAAAATCTATTTATACAAAAAATATAGTAAAACTAGATCACTGTTTTGATTATTAGACTGTAGTTGCTGATGGATCATTTATAAAATAAAATTAACGTGTCTGAATCTAGAATAAAGTAAAATTTGGCTTACTTTAAAATTAGAAAACCAAAAAAATTTACAGCAGGTCAACATTGCCTGGAAGCTGGTTTATTAAAAAAAAACTTAGTTTATTATTAAAAACTGATCGTAATAAACAGCAGTTAAATGTAAACTTTATTTAATAATGATGAAACTTAATTGTCAAATAATGTTAGACAATCAGTATCTAATAGCCTATTAGAATTTTAAATTATTAAAAATCTTTTTGTTAAATTCTTCTATTATAAAAACTTTTAATGCTTATCCTCTTTCTAAAATTTTGTTTGAGGGAGGGTAGATTCATGCTATGAATTTTTATCTTATCCAATCTATGTAAGGAACATATATTAGGTCGTATTGGATAACCTTAATTTAGATTTGAAATAGACTGTGTATAATCCTTATTTTCACATTTGATTCAGATTGTCTAAAACCATACCACATAATTCTTTGTAGTAATAAACACATGTTACAGTGTAATCTAGAAATTTATTATTTTTTTGTATTTCTGTTCATAATATTATATATTTTTTATGTAAAATGCACATTATAATAATGAATTTATTTATCAAGCAAATTTAACAAATAATGATCCTTTGACAAAATTCTTTCCTTGTTTTTTTTACCATTTTTTATTTAAAATCAATTTTATAACTTTTGTACTATATTCGAATGAAATATTTGTAAATTACCTTATCTGTTTATTATCTTTTTTAAAGAATGATATTTTATAAAGAAGACTCCTGATTAAAGACCAAGTTTTCATCTCCCAGTATTGCAATGAAATACTGTTTTTCTTCTTTCAGTCTTTATTTTACTATTGCTATCTTTTAAATAATTTGCAGAGTTAATCTTTTGAATTAGTATAATGAGGAGCTTTTCATTCAGTCTTTCTTTTTAATACTTAGGTGTTGAACAACTGTTCTTCCAATTCTGGTTCTTTCTTATTTAGAGACTAATTCCTTGTAAGAGTATGTTTGTTGAATTTCTTTTTGTTACCGCTCTATATTTCATTTGATTATTTTTGTTATAAAAATATTCATTTCTGTAATAACTAACCTCTAAAACAATTAACACTTAATAAAAATGATTGAATGCTTCTCTTAATGTAATATAAATTACTTATTTTTAATTACTATTGAATTAGTTATTTTAATCTTTTAAATTATTTGGAATAATACAAAATAGCAGTTGTTATTTGTGAAGAGCTTCCTTTGTAAGTTTTTATGTTTAACACTTCCACCTTGTAAATATATGTAAATTAATAACAAATAGGCTTTGTAAATTGAAACCAGCACATGTTGCGAACTTGTGGCAATCAGAATTACTGTTTACTCATTGACTGAATGATTTATTCATGAATTATAGTCTTCTATCTGTAACACTCTAGGTTTGAGTTCCAGAAAACTTGACTTCTATTATTAGAAATCAAAAAAAAAATTTGATACTTTCACATTTTTTGAGAAACAATTATGATCCAGGCTATATAGACAATATAGGCTATATAGACAGTATAGGCTGTATATTATGATCCTAGTCTATATAGGCAATTTAACCATTAGGCTTATTATGATGCTAAGAGAAAGAAGACTCGGGTAAGATTCCTGGTTGGTCTAGAGCAGCTCTCTACCGGGTAACACTAGGGATGCATAGGCTCCATCAAAGCCCATAGTATCTTCAGCAGGGTTTTAGTGGCGTCAGAGTCACACCCAGAGGGTCAACAAAGGATAGTACTATGCAGTTCAATATACAATATGTGAAATTTAATCACAGTTTTCTACTAGTTATACAATATTGTAAAAATAGTTTAACCTATGAATTGTGTATTTTTTATGTAACGAAATAGATTTTAAATAATTTGACTTATAAATTAAAATTTTTAGTAGAACAGCATAAAGAACTAAGGATATAAACAATTTTGAATTTTTTCCCTACTCTTTTCTGTAAATCCAGATTCCATGAAACTCAATTATAATAGATTTTATTGTACTTAATTATATTATTGTGCTTTTTAAAATAAATATTTACAGTGCTTTGATGTTATAAATTTGTTAATACTAAAGAAATCTGCAAATTACACAGGTCAACAAAAAAAAAATAATTTGGAACTGAGATAAAAGTATTTTATCTCCATATATATTTTATAATTGAATTAGAATGTATTTTTTATGCTTAATGTTAAAATTAAATATGTTTTTCTTCATCACCCTCAGATTTTTAGTTATGACTCTTTAAAATATTGAGAAACTTCTTAATTAATAGAATACACAAATACTAATAATAATAATTACAATTAAAATTCCTGCCTTTATTTTGCTGATATTTATGTTTATCTTAAATACTTTTTTCTTATTTTCCTTTTGTGTTCTGTGAAGTCTTCTCTTTTTATCATCTAGCAGTAGTCACTTATCATAAATTCACCCCATCTGCCTTGATAATGTTTTCCATCTGCAATATTTCTTAGTGGAACCTTTTCCTTGTACATCGCTGCTGTCACCCAAGTTTATGGGGAAAAGTCCAAATAAGAATGTAAAAAATGAATTTTCAATGACATTCTGCAGCCTAAATTTTTGAAGTTAACTAAGAGTTCATTTATAAGCTGATCATAGTTTTCAACATTTTTGTTTCCAGGAAAACCAGTAACAACCTCTTTTAATGACTTCCATGCTGCTAGTTCTGTAGGATTCAGTTTGCTGTCAAATATATTTTCACGAATTAATTTACTTATTTGTGGTCCAATGAAAATTTCCTCTTTTAATTTAGCTTCACTTAATTGTGAAAAACCCTCAGCTAAATATTTAAAGTTGTCTCCATCTTTATCTACTGCTTTTACAAAATTCTTCATCAAGCCTACTTTTATGTGTAGAGGTGGCAAAATAATACAATCTGCTTTGACAAGGGGAATATTGACAACATTTTCCTTTCCTAGGTAAACTGATTTCTTTTTGGCCAGTCTTTTAACTGTGTTGTGTATCTGTAACCCAACTATCCCACAAACATAAGAAACACTTATATTTTGTAAAGCCACTCTTGAGACCGAAAAGAAGCCCTGTCACTTTCAGGTCAGCAATGATTCACCATGACTGTTCATCATACTTAATAGCTTTTAAAATTTTTGTCATACTTTCATATATTTCTTTCATTCCTACAGCATGTGCTACTGGTATAGAAGAAATCTTATTCGAGTTATGCAACTACATTGCCTTTAAGCTTCTTCTGAAAGTCTATAAATGCCGATCATGAATAACATATTCAATGTCGAGTTCAGACATTAGCTCCTTAACATCATGGCAGGAACAAATTAAACCATCTCTTCTAAAGTATTTGAATAAATTTTCATTTCAATTTCTTTATAATGAAATTTTAGTATCCTTGGTTAATAAATTCCATCCTTTAAGACGTGAACCTAGAAGTTGTGCATGTTGTTTTGACAAATACAAGTCACAAATTAGGTCGTACAGTTCTGCATGTGTGGTGAGGTGAGGTTCAGTATTTGATTCTTCTAGAATGTAATTAATATCTATTGAAGTTGAGCCTTCTGGGTAATCAGAAATTTCTTTCCAAGAAGTTGGAGTAGTCAAAATTGGTAAATCAATTTACCAAATCATAGATATGCCAAAAGGCAAATATTCTTTTTCCTTTTAACCTATGGGTTAGTTTAATGTAGCACTTGATGCATGCTACATGTGGAGTCCAGGATTTATCTTGGTCTCCCGAGAGACAGTCAAAATAATGGTTGTAAGCAGTTTTCAGCAGATTCGATAGTGGTTTTCGTAAACTTTTTGTCTTGAATTCTCTGCAAACATAACAAAAAATGTTTGGAGAATTTTTACAACCCTGATTTTTATTCTTTGTAAAATTCAAAACCTTTTAATGAATGAAAGTAAACGGAAATATTACATAAATACCTACTTAATTATAAAAATAATAAGTTTTAATTTATAAATACTCAATTACTTAAAATACTTCATAAAGTTGTTTCACAATGAAGTGCAGTAAATACAGTGCATAACATACATACACAACTTAACAAATCTTGATGTTTCGTAAAATAATACCAAAAGTTGTTCTGTCATAAAAATTTCTCACTAAATTTATGGCATCACTTATGAAATAATCTTTATAATATGTGTATGATAAAACCACTACCACAACTAAAGAACACAAGTCATACCAAGAGCTGAACTCATACTGAAGAAAATTTCATCATAAATGATCTCTTACTGACATGTCTCTTCTTTCTTTTCTTTTTTCTATTTAACCTCTAGAATCACTGTAAGTTATTACTTCAGAGAATGATATGTATGAATGTAAATGAAGTGGTAGTTTTGTACAGTCTCACGTCAACCATTACTAAGATGTGTGGTTAATGAAACTCAACCACCAAAGAACTCCGATATCCATGATCTAGTATTCAAATCCATATAAAAGTAACTGCATTTACTTGAACGTTACAACTCTTGACTTTGAAATCAGCTGATTTACAGTGACAAGTTAACCACTAGACCAGCCCAGTGGGCTATGTCTATACATGTCCTGCTTGACATGAAATGACATCATTAGACTGTTATGTATCAAATATAGGGCTACAGCATACACCATAATATAAATCTGATATGAATAAGCAAACATACAGATGTATTATATTGTATATGTATATTGTTTATTCCACGAATGATTGAACAAATAAATTTAAGGGATTGTAACTTAAAAATGTTATGTGACAGGTTGTTTCGGAATACATATTCAGATTTAGCATGTAAAATACTATGTATAACACCTACCCCCTTTTCAGTTCCAAATTTTATGATGACCAGTGTTATTTTTTAAAATATTGTTGAATCTTTATATTGGTCAATAACTAGTTTTGAGCAAATTTATTCTGGTTTTTGTTTCATTCTTTTTACTGCTGGTATGTTTACCTAATTTTATTCATGACCGATTATAACTGACTACCCGTCTACTAAAAATTTAAATAGAAGCACTACTGTAATACTTAAATAATTGCAATTGTCTACTTACTACAATATTATACATACTTCTGAGAGAAAAAACTGTTGGTATAGCTGATTACCTATTTAAGTTAATGAAAGAATGAATATTTGCCTTGTCTTACCTGTTATTTCCTGATCTTTGTCTATCTCTATTTTTCTTCTATTCCTGTTTGAATTCACTCATATATAAAAAAACATTGATTTTTTTACAAACTTACTAACAAAAGATTATTATGGTCTTGATTTAAATCTTGGCTAATTTTTCAGAAAATGTTGAGAAAAAAATCACTTGTAAAATGTACATCTTGTTTGTTTAGTACTGTTAATTATGAGAAAAATTTGTTAGCTTTTATTGAATATAAATATATGGTGTAAGTTGTCCATACTACGTAATTCAGATGTGTATGGAGTATGTTTCTTGAGGAATATGGTTCCTATTTATCATACCTTTTCCCTTATATCTGTAATAAAACTTTACTTTCAATTTATAATCATAAAAAAGGAGGAGAAAAAAAAGATTTTTGTGAGATGGTAAAATATTTTACTGTCACGAAGGAAAAGTAATTGTTATTTATTGTTTGAAGATAATTTGAACAAAAAAGCCAAGATATTTAACAGTGTCGTAAGTATAATAAATCTTATTATTTAACTCAAGGTTGAAATATTAATATATGGGTCAAATATGTATTCATACTTGTATATGGTTCAAAGATGAACCATATACAAGAAAATACAAGATTTTCAGACTTTTATTTTTCAACACACTTGCAACCTTTTGAATGACTTTCTATTTTTTTAATATCCTCTGTATAATTTGATTGTCTCACCTTTGACCTTATAATTTGAAGTGAATCTTAATCCAGCAAGCCATTTCTTCAGGTTTAGGAAGAGAAAGTAATTGCTGGAAGATAAATCTGAATTTGGCACTTACGAGGAGATGCTCCACAGCTAAGGTCATGGAGTTTTGCAGCAACAACTTGAGATGTGTGTGAAGGTGTATTATTGTGGTGAAAAGAGCACTTTATTTTTGGTCATACTCTGATGTTTTGTGAAATCTATTATTTGTAAAATATAATGTATGTTTTTGGTCATATATTGTGTTTGTGAAATACACCCTTCAGTCAATCTGTAAGTGAAGTTTAATCTTCCTCAGTGATGGACCTTCTTTTTTCCAGATATTCTACAAGCACGAAATCATGAGAATCCAAAAAACTGTATTGATGAGGCTACAGTTTTTTGGATTCTCATGGTTACAGTTTTTCTTTCAGATGAAATCATTTTTGCTTTCTTTGGTGCAGTGCACTTTCACTTGCTCCCACTCACTGTTTGGACTCTGTCATGTAATGGTGAATTCATGTTTCATCTTTTGTTGTATAAGATTGAAGAGACTCAGCAGAATCATGTTTAAATAAGTCTAAACATCCTCGAGAAGTGTTCAGTCAAATTTATTTTGGTCTGTTGTTAACAAACATGGTACCTTTCAAGCGGAAAACTTTTTCAAACCAAAACCATAATGTAAAATGTAGTGGACACAGTATGAAGATGTTTGCAATGTTGGCAAGTTTGCCTACAAAATTTTAAATAACTTTTCTCCATCACTCATAGCTTTTTTCAAACATAGGTAAACTTGGAAAAAAACATAAAAATTTACAAGCATGCAGGGCACTACTCAACTTACCCAAAAAGTGGTAGTTGTTTTACATTTTTGCTTTAGCATCTAGAACATCCATTTTTAGCGTTCAACAATAGTCTGTGAGTATTATTGCACGCCACTGCTGCTGGCAATGTTTTCCATGACAGATTTCCTGGTGGGAGCGTTCCCTGTGCTTGCTCGTCACTGACAGTACTGAGATTGCAAGAAAAGAAATCGAGGTATGAATCCAAGAAATGAATTTTTAGGGACATGTTACCTCTTATGTTTGAATGACTGCAATAATTCACCCATAATTTCAGGGTTTTTAAAAAAGAACAAAATTTATTGTGGCCAAGCTGCAAACCCATTAATAATGCAATAAAATTTTTTGAATCACAACATATAGTCAAAACAGTATGAATAGAAATCCTATTTTCTAATAGGGTTTTCATATAGTCATATTAGTTGCTTAAGCTAATGCCACACAAGGAAATTTGTTGCCATTGTTTAAAAGGATAGCTTTTAAACTAGTTTTTCAAATAATCAATGAACATTCTCAATTCTGAAGAGTTACGTTCTTGATGAAGTGCATCCATGGCAATAAAAATATATAATACATTAAACTATTTTCTTCAGAATATAAATCTGAAAACTCTTCCTGAGTATTATCAAAGAAACAAACACACTTTAGTGTCAGTATAGAGAAGATTCCAGCCTTTCATCCGAGATCCCTAAAGCTCAGCTTGTTTCTTCAAGTTCAAATCCCAAACAGGTCATTTAATTCACCTTGAGTTATCAGATGAAGTTCATGAGAAGTTAAAAAGTAGGATCATTTTGTTTCTCATGTCAAACTTAAGTGGGTACCAAATATTCCAATTAATTTTCTAAAGTTAGATGTCCTGGAGGATGTGGTGTATGTGTACAGGCAAGTCCTCACCATAAGGCATTGGCCTCATAGCAGATGGTAAGTTTAGGTACTGCACAGTGCATTTGGATTTACTGCTTAATCATTTTATACCTGTAATACATTAATAATAATTAGATAAATGGTCTTGTGGTTCATGACAAACCATTGGTGTGGCAAAACTCTTATTTTGCCATACCCATGTTTTCCCTAGCCCATTCTATCATATGTTTCACACAAGTTGAACAGCAGATGTGAGGGGCCCAGTTCTTATCTTGATGCCTAACTTTACAGCCAAAATATAGTTCATAAGAATTTTTTAAATACAGAAGTTAAACTTAGTTTTTTTTTAAATGTCAAATCCCCAAATATGTAATAGAAGTTATTCAGACCATTTATGCACTTTCTTGGCATATTTATTCATTAACACATTATACTTACATTTAAATACAAATTACAAGTCAATAAAACCACAGTATGTGCAATACACAGCAAATGTTTAAACAACTCTGTGTATTAATTATATGACTCAGGAAGACTACTCTGTGCTGACGTATCAAAATCTACTGTAAATGAATCATCATATGTATACAGCTACTGCATTCACGTTATATATTACATTTTGATTGCCTTCATAATTTCTGTTAGAGGGTGGATCTCCTACGTTAGAAATCATTTAAATTTTTTTATGTAAACAAGTTGTTTCTAAAAATTAGTAGAATTATTCAAAAGCAATATTTTAAAAATGTTATCACACCAACACTGGTGAATGGTGGAAAAATTCCGATTGCATTTTTGAATTCAGCATATAAACAAACACAATAAACTGTCATTGTGCTAAAACTGTGTCTATTAAGAGTAAAATTGCAAAGAAAAGCATTCAATGAATCATTTACAAAACACAAAAATCAGTTATTAGGTGTATATTTTGACTATTAAACAAATGCTCTTAAGCATATTTGTTTATTTTATATATATTTGAACTATGCTGCATAATTACACATACTGGATTTAAATGGTGAATATCCAGTCATTAACTATAGATATGATTGTGAATAAAAAGAAAAACCTTATTTTCACATTTCATTTACTACAAACATATTAATATAATTATATTAAAAATATATTAATTTTAATTAATTTAAACAAATACATGTTAATTAAAACATTAAAATTATTTTTATATAAATATATATATAAACCAATGTACATTAAATGGCATGTTTCACTAATTAATTATAAATTTATAACGTTTAACATTTCATTAATTAATAATACAATCGTTTAACTTAAATATTTAATAAAAAAACACATTAAACAGTGCTGATGACCTCTTAATTCTGGAAAAAAATAACAAAATAAGTTAAAAAAAAATAGTTTAATTCCAATTGGTGTTCACATGGATTTCTTTGTTTATATATATAATCATAATTATTATTTTTATATTTAATTTATATATAAAATTTAATTTTTAGCACATGCACTTAAAACAAGTTATGATGAAGTTAAATGTAGAATCAAATTAAGTGATGGTTTTTACAGCGTTGTAATTAGTATAGCAATAAAACCAGTAATTTACAATAATAATTTTCATCAAATAATATTACCAGTCATCAGTATTGTTTATAAAAATAAGAATTAAATGCTAAATATTTAGATAAATCAATTAGACAATAGAAAATTATAAAATTACTCAAGTAAAAATTTTGTAATTACAACATTTATATAATAAAAGCTGAAATATCTGGCATATTCAAATTTGAAGGGTGATCATTATCATAAATTATTTAATATAGAACTTATCTCACAGTAAGGTCATCTTGATCAGTGATATTTTTCCACAGGAAACCACACTAGCAGATAATATTTACTAAAACAAAATAAACATATAATATTATAGTTTGATTGCTTTAATTGAAAAAAATTTCAAAATTTAACCTTTCTTCTTTCACCAAACCACTAAAATTCAACCACAACAGAATGAAAAGTAAGATTTTTATCGGAAGTCTCATCATAAATGTAGTTTTAAGTACTACAATTTAGATTTTCAAGAAATTTATATCCACTTTTTCAATAGGCAATTAGAATTTAGCCTAAAATTAGATGACATTAAATTTATCTAACAAGAATCACCTTTAGAAAACTATAAAGGTCTCCACATATTCTTAAAACAAAGTTCAGGAAATAAATTTTTATTCTTCAAACAGGCTCTTAATTAAGGACTATCTCAATGGTAGATTATTTTTCCATTTTTAAAAATAGTATCGGTAGCAAAATACGAGTGTTCAGTTTGAAAACATTTTTTATAGAAATAATATTATAAATTCAGTCTACTTATGATTTTAGATTATATATAGCGTTCCTTGTTACTTAGAGACTTGTTATGAAGAAATTATATATCAATTTCATTTATTATTACAGATTTGTTATTAAGGATTTCTAATTTTTTTTTAATCTATATTAAAACCATACTTTTTTTAATGATGCTGATACTTAAATAACCATGCAATTTGCAATCCAAGTGAATTGTAAATACATGTTAAATCGTTGATGTTAAATAAATACAATTAATACAGTTTTAAATATTGATTTAAGAAAAAAAAATTGATTAGAGTAATAATTATTTTTTTGCCTCCTTTTTTATCCTGATACTGGTTTTGAAGTTTTTGTACTTTTAATAAAAAGTGTAATAAAAATATCTATCTCTACCAAATCAGACAATAGAATTGTTCTTATAAAACAAAATATGTTGGCTTATAGGGAAGGGCCTTATTATGTTTCAATTGTCATTTTTAATAAATTACTGAAGTGTTAAAAAAAAATTATTTTAAATTCAATTAAAAGATTTTCTTTTACATAAAGCAAAATTCTGTTGATAGATTTTTAAATAATACTAATTGCGAAAGTTAAGCAAACCCTGAATTTCTGCATCCTATTCAACATTACATAAATGGTGTTCAATTAATTTTTAGTAATGGCTTCTGAATTATTTTGTAGTTATTTTTAAAGACGTTTTGAAGAAACTATGGTATAATTTTTGATTGCCCAGTGTGACACGGGGAGCAGGAGTGAGATTGAATATTCATTATGTTTTGAAGTGTGAGGAATATGAAAATACCATTCACTTAAAATGTAATTTCCTTAATATGGAACCTCATTGTATCATGCCTGCACTATATGGTTTCTTGTGTTTCCTGTTGCAGCCAAGTTTTCTTTTATTTTATGTTTTTTAGTCTTTCGACTTATTTTATATTCAGGTACAAAAAAATAATAAATTAACTTATTACTCTCAATCCAGCAGTCTAATAATTTTTTTTTATACAATGAATACAGTTAATTTAAAAATATATTGTTGATCGTGGTTTTTTTTCTTTTAATAAAAATTAATTTTTTAATAAGTTTTTTAAATTAGACTGAACATGTCATTTGAGTTTATTTATTTATTAATGAAAGCAGAATAATATTTTGAATAATAAAATCTAAACTATAAAAATCAATTTAATTTATTGAAAAAAAATCAAAAACCTGTTTGTCATTTAAAAAGTATTTTTTTAAAAATTAATATTAAGTTGGTTTGCCCTACCTAATATATAGTGTTCAAGTAAGTATACCTGTGGCAGTTGCTAGACCTATTATCAGGCAATGTTGATATGGTACATTTGCCACTTGGTTGAAGGTTACTGAGGAAATAAAATATCCAGGGTCGATAAAAACATGAACCCAGTCACAAAGAGGGTTGAAGAGGGATGTTCTCAATGGTGGAGGGGGCGGAAGAACCTCAGAGGTGGATCTTAGAACTAAATCCTGAACAAGGCTGGAAGCTGTGAGGAATCAGTCTTACCGCTGGACTCAACTGCAACTGGGCCAATAACCCATTCAGGGACATACAACTTAATAAAAATCATCCAAAAACAAAAAATATCCGGACTCTAGAACAAAGGAATTAAAATTGAAATAAAGAATTTTGGATTATCGAAAAAACTTCAAATCTGCATCTGGAGTTTAGGATCTCTTATTGGGAAAGATGGGAAATTGATTGGAATCTTAGAGAAAAACAAAATAATATGACCATGATTATATAAACAAACAAGAAACAAAAAGGCTCGTATGACATAAATGGATATACAGTTATGAATGTATAGTGGAGTGGATCTGAGCAAAAGAGCCTTGGCAGGTGTGGCAATATACCTTAATAACATGTGGAAAAAGAGAATATGCTCATACATGTAGATAATGAGAGAATAGGTAGAATGAGGTAAGGTAATTTGAATGATCACATCATAACAGTAAGAGACTGGAATGCCAGAGTCGGAAACAGGCCATTGGCAAATTGTGTCTCTGTACATAATGACTAGACAGAACGAGAATGGTTGAACACTACTTGACTGCTTCCTTCAATACTATGACAATTGTGAATACATATTTCAAGCATAGAAGCTTGCGTACAAATTCAACTGGGCAGTAAGAGGCAATAAAAGCACAATAGATTATTTTGTCTCGAATGAGAAACAAGGAAACTATTCAAGGTGTGCGGGTTTTTCAAGGCTGTGATATTGGTAATGACCATTATATGTTATTTGCAGTTGTTAATTTAATGAAACGATGGATGAAAGTGAAAAGAGCTATGGGGCGAAATGTTAATATAAAATACTCATGGCGTGCACATTTGTTATAACAGAACTTGGTTAAATACTTATGAAATAGTTATCTGGAATAAGTTCTTTTAGCAGAGTGATGCTGTAGATGTATATTGTGACATACAAAAGCTATAATTTAGAGAGCTGCTGATGAGGCTATTGAAAGCAGTAAAAAGAATTACATCAAAGAGAGACTGAAGAATAGAATGATGAAATAAAGACAACAGTTGAAGAGAAGAAGAAAGCCTATCGGAAACTGCTAACTGATGAGTACAGAGGAAGTGAAGTGACATTATAAGCATTTATCCAATGTAGTCAGACCAAAACTAGGAAAGCACAACAAAACAATTGGGATCGTTATATCACTCATATAGAGAATGATGTCCATGGTTGGCAAAATATGGTGTATAAGTTTATAAGGGATTTAAAAAAGAGTAAAAAAGATGCAGCAAGAATAAATGTGATAGGTAACAAAGCCTTTTTTGAAATTCTTCAAGGAATTATGGAGTAAAGAGGAAGATAGTCAGGAAAGGGAAGAAGCGTATTTGGAAATAATTCCAGTTGATAGAATAGAGCCTTAAAAACTACAAGATGCACTGGATAAACTGTTAAATTAGGAAAGCAGCAGAAAGTGATGATATAAAAGCTAAAATGTTAAAATATATCTCGTGAAAAGACGTTTACTGTGTTCTATGAATCTATGTTGGGAGAAAAGTACCTTACCTGCAGAATGGAAAGTAGCAATCATATCTCCAGTATTCAAGAAGGAAGACAGATCACTGTGTAATAATTACAGCGAAATAAGCCTGCTTAAAGTAGCATACAAGTTTTGTTCAAAAATAGTTACAGCCAGAATAAGTCTGCTAATAGAGACCAGACCGCTAAATGAGAAGATCGGTCAAAATTTAGGATAGGAGAATCCTGTACAGATAACATTTTCATCTTAAAACATTATGTTCATCCTGTTCAATATATAACAACAGTGAGGTATTCCACTACACTTGTTTAATGCAGTAAAAAGTTTGTACAAGAATTCAACGATATGTAAAAAACTGATATGTAAAAACGAAAATAAAAGGAAAACTGTAGAAATAAACCAGAGTTTGTCATGGTTTACCTACACTAATTAAATTATATAATGACGAAGTTGCTGAATGGATTTCAAATGTAAATATGTATAGTCTAGACATGGAGCTATGGCAGTGTTATTTGCTGACAACTAAGCAATTATATCAGATTGTGAGGATGGAACTCAAGTGTCTATGAGTTGGCAAAAATGGCTAGAATGTATAATTTGCATATTTCCTGAGATAAAACTAAAGTTATGGATTTTAGAAGGGCATGGATGGTAATATCAAAGATTGTACTGGAGAACAAAACACTGGAACAAGGAACAAGTAATGACAGTTCCTGGTTGTCTGCTTGGTATCTAAACGTGGATGATGAAACACACATGTCTAGGTTGTAAAATGATGAAATGAGATTTTTAAGATCAGTAGCAGGATATACAAGAGCAGACGGGAAGGAAAATGTTGAAACAAGGAAGAAAATGAAAATTTATAATTTGAACAAAAACATTAAACAATATCGGAAAAAATGGGTGGATCACTTACGTTGGAAGAAAATGTCACAGTTGGCGATAATAGTCTTTGATTACAAACCAAATGTATGATGAAATTTGGGACACCCAAGAAGCGATAGAAGGAGGAAATTACTTTTGGATGGCAGGCAATTGCCTAAATACATGAAGATGAGAAGAAGTAGAATTTATGAACAGAAGATCCACTATTTGTAACACGTAACTGATATAATTAACTGGTGAGTAATTAGAGAAATAATTTACTTGATGCATCTATCTGATATAATTTACCTACAAAGGTCAGTAGTTAGCTAAATATAGAATTCTTTAAACTGTAAGCATACCATTTGATAAACCTTGAATATCTTCTGATTGGTGTACGAGATTTATTTATTGGTATGTGTCGCAAAGTAGACCTTAGGTAAGAGAAAGGGATAAATGGAAGGGATTTTCAACATAATATTTCCATTATCATACACGAAACAATTTGTACCCGATTTAGGATCAAAATCATAACCTTATAGTAGTACTTGATACCAAACCAATCCTTATTTTTGCTAGTGGTATAGTGAATCCTTATTTTTGGAAGTGCTAATGCTAGAAAAACAATGTGGTCCCTTTTTTTTGAAAAAGGTAGCTTTTGTTGTAGACAGTTACACCCAGATATTTATGCTTATATTGTATGTATTAATTTACACGCTATCAGTAACATTAAAATACAATTAACACTTTAAATCACTATTATGTCTTATTAAATCTATTTTTTTTTACTACATACTAAAAATAACTTTAAAAAAGCTGTTTTGCTAACTTAACGTTGTATGTAAAAACTTCTGTTATTAAAATTAACACCAAACATTAACTAAATTTTAAATTAAAGAAAATTATATTTTAACACGCATGATTTTTAAAGTAAATTACTAATTTTCATCCTTTTTTGACTAAAATGATAACTATGAAGACCACTTATATGAAATGCTTAAAAAAATTTAGAGTAGATAATCATACATTTGCAGTTTATTTTATATTTGAATAAAATTTTGTATTAGTGAGTATTTTATAATTAAAAAATCATTAAGGCCAGATATAGCTTACAAGAATATTTAACTTTTAAAAGTAATTATATATACTCTAAAATATAAATATATATAGTTAATATATATATATTAACTAAGAAAATATCATCAAAATGAATTCAATATACAGAAAGAAAATCTAACTCAAAAATAATATATTTTTCATTAAACTTTTAAAATAGAGTTATCTGTAATTTCCAATACAGTAAACAACTTTTTGTTTCATTAATAATGTTGTACTATATTAGTTATAAATAATCCTGATTGATATTAAAAATGAAATCAGAAAATGATCCATTTGTTGAATGTACAAGATTATCAGGTGAATAGTTTTCTACACTATTTGCATAGTAAAATTATGAGATCATTAATAATCTAAGTTAAAAATGAACTTTGTTGTAACAATTAATAACTAACAACAAAATTATGAATAAAAACAAATTTCTGAAGTTATTCTGAATTGTAAAAGAAATAAATTGTATGCATCTATAAATCATCAAAAATTATTTACTCAAAATATATATATTAAGTAATTTTTTTTATCCATCAACATCATCATCATAAACTGCCAATATTAGTTGATCTTTAATAGAAGAGTAGCAATATAGTTTAAGTAAAAAAGAAATCATGTCCCTTAATATATGTTACTGAAGATAATATGTAACTTAACTTCATGTTACAAAGAAGTGAGGCGAAACAATTAGAATCATGCAATAAAAAGTAAAATAATCTCATAAAATTAAATTTATTAATTTTTTAATATTATGCATTATGTATTGTGAAAGGATGGTAATTGTGTCAACTTCTCAACTAGATTAATAAAAAAAGGGGGGAAATTCTGTTCATTTATATGCTTGTACATTGTGTGTGTATGTGCACATGCATGTGTATTGGTTTTTATGGATTGATAACTAGATAAAAAACCATCATCTTTGGTTTGGGGAATTTTTTGCTGACACTAGTAGTATATGGTGTCACATCTCAGGTAATTTGCCTGGAAAGTTAAGCCAGTCTGTTCCCAATTTTTAACATAAAATTAGTTTTTTACTTCCTACTTACTTTTACTTTACAAGAACCTTGTTGGTCCATAGAAATGAACTTCCATGGAGAAGTTTTCATTAGATTATGCTAGAAATGATGAAATGCATTAGGAAATGAGTGAATAAATCAAATGCAAAAGAAATAGCTAGTGTAGTTTGTCCATGCATGTATGTTGAAGATTATAAATTACTTATAACACTTCTTAGTTTGGTTCCAGCTAGATGACAAAGGATTCTGTGATGTGGTTAGAGGATAAAATTCAGAAGAAATATTATCAAGAAATCCATAGGTAAATTATTGTGATAGAAATTAGAAATTAAAGTGGAAAAGCTCTGCCAGTTGTAGAATTCGATGAAAATTAAATCTAAGTATCTGTTACCAGTTGTAAAATAATTGTATGAAAATTACACAATTAAGTTAACTACAGGAACTAAAATTAGAGGTTATAACATAGCTATAATTAAAGAGAAAAGAACTGCATACTTATAAAGAATCGAACTTATGAAAGACTACATCATTATGAATGGTTATATTGATTTTCTAGTTGTAATTAACTGCAAAAATTCATTAATTCTACAATGAAATTATAATTTGATTTTTATATTGAGTAATTAATTTTTGTCAGTAAGTTTTATGAATCGATATTTTCTCAATGATCAGAAACAGAAAAAAAATTATAATGTGTTTTATAAATTGTTAATAGTGCTGAGTATTTGTGAGTAAATTGTAACTTGATTGCATAAAATTTATAAAAAAAAATATTGATGCTACAAAGTTTTATCAAGACTATAGTAAAGTAAAATAAAAAAATTATTCTCTAAGTTATAACATTAATTGATATATATGGATGGCCTTCTGCAAGAGTGAACCTCTGACATGAGACATTTTTCGAAAATTGGGTTTTTATAATCACCTGAAAGAGATCTTTCATATGCCATATTGAACTATCTCCTAGTCATAATACCTTCCATTGTATTTTTAAAAGTTTTTTTTTTTATAAGGTTGGTATTATCGTATGCCTTATGAAAGACTGAACTAACCAACAAGTAAAGATTGCTACCAGAGTAGTTGGTTCAATTGTGGAAGGTAATAGAAGTGAATTGGAAATGAGTGTAGGAGAGGAAAACGAAGATATTTTCAGTTATGAGCATTCTGATTACATCCCTACATTGGATGAATCATCTGAAAAAGGTAAGGATTACTTTATTTTTTTTGCAGTGATTATTAATTTAGTGTTTATTTTTTTGAGGTTAGAATTAATAATTATGGTGGGATTTTCTTGTGCCAAAATTAACTATCTGAAGTATTACGTTTATTGGCCTCTGGTACGTGACGTAAAAATTCTGAACAGTGTTACAACACTAACAGTTCAGAAATATTGTACTGTATTGCTATAAAATAAATTATTAATGCGTATTTTGGATCATAGCTTCTTTTACAACAGTTTTACAGTTAGAACACTCTTGAGTTTCTCGTATTTTATCCATAATCATAGTCTCTCTCATGTTAATAACTTTTTATTTATTTTTTGCTTTTTGAATTTTTCTTACTGTTCTATTTTTATTTCTTAACACATTTTTTACATTATTATTTTTGTTGCTTTCAGAAGGGCCACAATACAGAGTAAAAAGAAAAAGTCAAAGGAGAGCGGATCCTTCAAGCTGGGAAAGAAATATTAGAAAGAGAAAAAGGACTTCAGGAGAGACGTACATAAATTCCAAAGAAAAAACAGTAAAGGGAAGGAAATTGTGGATTATAAATGTAACTGCAAATTTGATTGCAACAATTTGGTGAGTGTCGATGTAAAAAAATCATTTTTTGATTTATTTTATAAGACTGGTACCTGGGAAAATCAGGTAGCATAGCAATTATTTCTGGTGCAGTAAAGTCAGCACCAGTAAATCGTGTTACAAAAAAAGCACTATCTCAAAGAAAAATTAGTAGATTCTATTACATTTCATCGTCTAGTAGTGACATAAAGGTTTGTAAGGAAATGTTTTTCGGAACCCTGCAAATTGACAGTGGTCGTGTTCATAGGGCACTGAAAAAATTTAATTCAGGAAATACTTCGGATCATAGGGGAAAGCATAATCCTGCTAATAAATTTACTTCTGACATTATCAAAAAAGTTCATGATCATATAAATAGCTTTCCTTGCTATACAAGTCATTATTGCAGTAAAGATACCGCCAAAAAGTATTTGAATTCAGAACCAAATTTATCTTTAATGTATAGACTTTTTTGCGATATCTATAAAAGTAATAATAATAATAATAATAACAACAACAACTGCAAGCCCCCTAGTCAGTCTTTTTATGAAAATATATTCAGAAAAGATTTTAATTTATCTTTTAAACATCCAAAAAGTGATTCCTATAAAATTAAACCGCAAGCAGCTAAAGAAAAAGGTTATCAGGAATCACAATCCCAGCAGTTAGCTCAGATGATTCGTCATAAAAAAGTAGAATCTGCAGAAAAAATCTTTCAGCAGATAAAAATCTAGCTCTTGAGAGAACTTGTAACACCCTTTACATTTATTTTGATTTAGAAAAAGTATTTCCTTTACCGAAAATAACTACTGGAGAAGCATATTACAAAAGACTGATCAGCTGTTATAATCTTGGATTGTACAATTTTCGTACTCGAAAATCTGTGATGTATTTATGGAATGAATCCATCGCATCTACGGGACCAAGTGAAATTGCATCATGCATTCTGAATTACATTGAAACACACAAAATAAAAAAGAAACTTGTAGCATGGTCTGATTCTTGTTGCGGGCAAAACCATAATTTCAAAATTGCAGCAATATGGCTGTACGTAGTACAGCATCCAAAATTTAAAACAAAAAAAGTAATTCATAAATTTCCAGAAGTTGGACATTCATTTTTACCACATAGAGTGGAAAAAGAAGTATCATACCAAACTATATGATCAAAACATTACAGCAGATGTTATTTTGAGCTCAAGGATTAAGAAAAAGTTTGAAATCCAGCAAATGACTAATAATGATTTTCTAAATACTGAATTGCTGACTAAGGCTCTTGTTAATCGTAAAACCGACAACAAAGGGCAAAAAATTAAATGGCTTCAAATAAAGCAAATGATGTTTAAAAAAGAAAAGCCAGGTATAATGTTCTTCATACATTCACATAACGACATGGTTGAATTTTCTGAAGTTTAACTTTAACAAAAGATTGAAAGGGCCGCCTTCAAATTTAGCAGCTACATCTTGACCTCTTTTATACCCAAAAGGATGAAAATTATCAGCTGCTAAAATTAAAGATATAAAATCTTTGTTAAAGTACGTCTCCCCTGTTTATCATCAGTTTTTCAACACTATGATTGAAAATGTTTTGGATAGTGAACATAACAGTACAGCTGAAGTTAGTGAAAATGAAGAAGATTTTAGTGAAATTGAAAATGAGGAAAGTGACGAGATTAAGAAATTTTTTCAAAATTTTTTTTAATTGATTTTATAAGAAATATTTTCAAAATTTTTTATTTATTGATTTTATAGGTATTGTGAGCAGTATAAAATAATTTATTCAATTTAATAATAATATTATGTTCTCTTTTTTTGTTGACTTTATAATGTATTGTGAACAGTGTATTGATTTTTAAACTAATTTTTATACACAAGTTTGTGTGACTGATTTTTATTATATTTAATAATTAAGTATTTTGTTTTATTGCTATTGATATTATGGCTACTGTGAACAGTATTCATTTTTACTGATTTTTGAAGAGTTCAATAAAAAAATTTATTAAAATAGAATTTCAGTGTTAATTTTCTTTCTTTTCCTTTTATATATTTTGGATGATATTACTACAAGACATCCATATGCAAAACTGAACTATCTGAAAAATCATAAGCCATAGTGAACTAACTACGGTAATATTATTTTCAAATTTATTTAAAAAACGCAATTTTGGTGCGATTTTGTTTTCAGACAATGTAAAAGATACACAATTAAGTAAATTTGCATAATTAAAAAAAACATTTTATTGTCATTTTAAGTAATGTTTTATAACAAACAAAAAAACTCAAATTCCCAAAAATTGAAAATTTTCACTTGGTTCACTCTTGCAGAAGGCTATCCATATGAAGCAGCATACAAAAAAGAAAACCACTTCATTTACTTGGAAATATGTAATTAGCTTTGCTGAAGTTGCACATATAAACAGTAAGTCATTCATAAAATTCTCTTTCTACTGAAGGCCACATTAAGTAAAATAGAGCAACTTTCTCAGTATATGTTGACAAACATAAATAATAAATAAATAGTTAGAACAAAATTGTTTCATTTATTTAACAGAAAAGCTGCTTAATAAGTACAGGGGCAAAAAAGACAGTAAAAAACTGCAAAAATATGTTAAATTTTGTATACTTTATGACCTGAGATGGGTAGAATTGCAGGATTCTTTGGTCTTAAAGAGATGATGATTTTAAAACGTAAGATCTATTTGGGAAATAATGTGCAATGAACAAACAAACAAGAACCAGTGAATTTTTGTTCGTACTCTGGTCAGTTTTTTTTATAATCAGAAACAAAGTAGTAATTATTGTCAATTAAGTAAGCTCAACAACTTCAGGTTTTATATTTTACAATATCGGAAAAAATAATCCTGAAAAAAAAATTAAAAATCACTGAAAATATCTAATGATTTTAAAAAATAATGATTAATCTTATAGTTCTGTAATAACTATCATGTTTGAACATTTTCATAATGTAATTAATCTCTGTCTCTGGAAACAGATTTTCAACCAAACCCTATAATTCAGATTCATTATAAAAGTAAATTAAAGATGTCAAACAACCAATAATTTTTAATATGCATTATGATTATTGAATTTTAAAAGTGAACTGCAATCTTTGTTTATGAAGCCAGTAAGTTTTGGCCTGTTTACAGTAAGATGCTTTGATATACGTTGTGTGTGTGAGCGTGTGAACATGCACATTTGTGCATGTGTAGTGGTGGAGGTATCCTTCAGGATAACATCTGATAAATTTAAAGAAATTGTAGTTCTAATTTAATAAAAGCATAAAACATTATTTTTTATCAAGTTTATAAATTAGTCAATAAAGATGTCTTTTTTTCTACGTTTTGTAATTCACTACAGTACTTCCCAACATTATATAATGCTGAATACATTTAAAATGCCAGTTTGATGTATCTTTATGTATATATTTTAAAGAATAGTAGTTTTAGAAAATAGAAATTCTAAATAATTTTTGCAGAACAAAATTATTTTTTATTCATTTATCTTTAGAAAGGTAAAGAATATTTGCAGTGTAATATAACGAGGGCAATTTTTTTTTCAATCTCCGATTGTGCGTCTAAGTAAACAAGAGATAGATGGGAGCCAGGTCTGCACGTCATGCAATTGCGCCACCCCCCTCAAAACCTCTGCCATTGCATCAGCCTGTGCCGAACTACGAGTTCCTGCCAAGTGTGATACGTTTTCTGCAAGCGGAAGGATGTAGTGCTGCTGAAATGAGCCTAGTGTACGGTGAGAACTTTATGAGTGAAGGTAGTGTACGGGAATGATGTAGGAAATTTAAAAGGTGAACAAACATCCATGATGAAGGTGGGCAAGGACACGAAGTCTTGTCACTACAGTACACCTGGTTGAGCAGGTTATTCTGTATGCGACAAACAGAGGTTTACAATAAATGAATTTTCTGCAGAAATCTGAGAAATTTCAAAGTTTTCTCTGTACACAATTGTGACTAAAGACCAAGGATATCACAAACTGTATGTACATTGGGTCCCAGAAATGTTGAGTGATGATCACAAACCGCAGTGAATGACATCAGCCTTAATGTTTCTCACACGCTATGATAATGAGTGGGAAGAGTTAAAGTCTATCATTAGTGGTGATGCGACTTGGATCCAGTATGACAATTTAGAAACCAAAGTACAGTCTAATCAGTGGAAGCCCATATCTTTAAACAAGCTGAAAAACAGACGCTGAGCAACAGAAAAACAGTTTTTCAAAAACTGAGCAACAGAAAAACAGGCGACAGTTTTTTGAGACCATAAAGATGTCTTGTTGGTGGACTTTATGGAGCAGAGGGCAATGATAACAAATGATATTTATTGTGAATCCTTATGTCGCTGCAGAGCGATCCAGAACATGACCTCAAACAATTCAAGTGGGAAGTTTTCAACGATCCACCGTACAGTCCAGATCTACACCTGGCAATTTTCACCTCTTTCAAGAATTGAAGGCATAGTTGGGTGGACAACACTTTACCATCAACAAAGAACTTCTGTCGAGACATTAATTGAAGTTGAGCTTACCTCACTGGTGGCAAACTTCTTTGAAGAGGGCATCAGAAAGTTAGTGTCACGATGTGACAAACGCCTCAATCGTTTTTGCAGTAATGCAGAAAAATAAGTTCGATGCTACTCAACTTTTAGTAATAAAATCATTTTGTTGTTAATATTTCTTTTTTTTTATATAGCCCACTGGAGATTGAAAAAAAAAACAGCCCTTATGTAACATAAAACTGTGTTTTATGAATATCATAACTTTATATAGAAAATATAATGATAGTGGTGAGGGAAAACAATTAGTTACCAACTTTCATTATCCAGTAACTTTCCCACGTAATACTTACATAGCAGGCATAGTAACAAGTTTAAAGTAAAATATCATGGCCAAGATAACAACATTATATATTTTATTTAATCAAAATATTACATACTGATTGCACTTGCCTGTCATAGAAATATAATTTTCAAATGTAGAGTAACAAGAATAAATAAATGTTAGCAATCCCAAAATACACTACTATAATTGGAGTAATTTGAGAACTATTTATTTTAGAACATTTATATTTATTTCTATTCTAGAGTCCAAAAATACTTTCTTCAACATTTTGAGACGATAAAGCAATTATACATTCTTTTTTTAAATTTAGTAATTTAACTAGTGATTCTAACATTATGAAAAATAATGATATATGCATTGAATATGAAAATATGTAAGATTTTTTGATGAAGAATAAAATAAATAAATTTTGTATTTAACTGAAATTGTTTATATAAAAAAATATATATTAATTTGATACATATGATGTAATTTTCCTGGTCTATCTGAATAAAATCATGGTAACAGTTTTTAAAAAAATTGACTGATTAGTCTTTTCTATCAGAAAATACCTACTTTTCTTTGAACAATATGTAATAAATATTACAGATTTTACCTTTAATATATTAATTTTAAAAAATTATAAACATTTATTTATAGTAATACCTTACAGAAATATGCTGTAATTTTATACCAATGATGGTGTCATATGTATGTACTATTTATTCATTATATATATATTTTTTTTTTCCATTACTCCTATGTTTATTATCTTGTATTAAATTTTGTATTTTTTACTGTTCTTTTTTTTTTAAAATGGTCACAGAGTTCTTGCCGGGATCAATTGAATATTCTTCGCAAAAGTAGAAACAAAATGTGAATTAGTGACTTTTTATGTAACAATAAACCAGATAGATTAATTACACTTAATGATTCATTATATGATCAAATTAAAGAAATCTCACACAAAGTATATCAATTCTAATAAATGTATTAATAATACATTGTAATAAAGATTTTGTCAATTTTCTCTCACTTTTATTTAATAATTGGAAATTTATTAATCACAGGACAATAATAATTATTTGACATCGCATTTAAAATTTCCTGTATTGAAACATAACAATGTGTGCTTTATTGTATGACTGTAACCAAGCTGTTTTGTTGTTGTTGTTTCATTCATTCATCAGCACTATTTTTTTTATGAATAGTGCATATATATAAATATATATATATATATATACATTTTAGAATTATATCAAAATATTTACTTGTGAAAGTATTTCATTGGACTTGTCATGACAGCAAGAAGTAATTTTATATTAAATAATAAACAAGCTGTAGTTTTATAAACATAGTATGTATTTATTTGATGTTGCAGTCGTGAACATAATTCCATAAGGGTAAGTCTTATTATCCTTAACTTTATCGTGGTGGTATCCAGAAAAAAATTGAGATGTTTAAGTCTATTATTTATTTTTAAGTATTTCTTTAAATAACAATGATAAAATGTCTGGATGTGTTATTATGTTCAATAAGTCTTTTGTTATAAAGTAATGAAAACATTCAGAAAGAAACAAGATACGTTTACATTTTATATTTTTTTCAAAATAAAAATTTGGTAATTAAAAAATTGTATCTTCTTTTTTCACTTTTTCAGTGTAAACTTTTTATGTAGTAAAATCAATGTAATTTACATACTGCTTCTACTCAATAGGAAAAAATTGTCAAACAGCAGATATGAACAATATATTAAAAAAAAAGAAGATATTTATTAACATGTAATTTCTTTTAATATTTTTACTAAAACTTTACTGTTTTTATACTTATCTTTTTACTAATGGAATAGTAAAGAATTTGATCACATAAAGAAAATAATATGAAGGGAAAAATAATATGGATGAAGCTGAAGGAAAAGGAATTGGCCGGAAGACTGTATGGTAAACAAGAGGAAGATGGATAGATTCAATGAAAAAATTAGTTTTAAAGAAGTAAAACTAATATCATTTTTTTTGGCTGAATTCATTTTTTTTTTTTATTTATTTATTTTTTAACAAAAATCTTGCTTTTTTTTGCAGATAAATAGTCAGGTGATACTGAATTTCAGAATGCTAAAAAACAGGTTAATATTGCTAGATTCGGTACTCATCATTTCAAAGGTTAATAATTTTTTACACTTCTGTTATTGAAAATGCTATTTGAAAAACACCATTTCAGGCTGTTTTTATATCTTTTATTTTTAAATTGATCTATGGCAAGACAATCTGTTTTAGAATTATTAAAAACAATTTCTTTAAATTTTAAGAGATAATTTTTTATACTATTTGTGAGAATTTTGTATTTAGGTTCATCATTTTTCAAAGATTATGTGGTAAATCAGTGATCAACAGCTCCTGTGGTCTCTTCTTTACACTGAGTGATTACCACTTATTTTTGGATCTTAAACACTAGCCCATGTTGTAGATATTTGTAAAATTAAAAAGAAAAAATCAACATATTGTTGAAATTAGTGGCAGGAGAATTTTTGAAAAACCAGTAAAGAAATAAGTGAAATAATAATATATTTATTGAAGTCAATATGAATGCATAAAAATAATAGACATGTCATTAAAATACACATCTAATTGTTTTAGTAATCTGAATGATGTAATTAGTAACTACTAACTTATTAAAAATAAGTAAAAAATTATTGGTTAGCAAACAAATTTTCTTTATTTAAAAATTATTTACAAGTTGGAAATCACCGAGGTAAAAAAAAAAAAAAAACAAAAACATTATTAATATTATTAAAAAAAAAAAAAAAACGACAAAAAATATCATAGAAAAAACTGTTTAACTAAATACAAAGAAATTGGTAAATATAATTTAAAAAAATATATATTTTTTTTAATCTTTACTAAATAATAGGTACATTTTTGGCAAAAAGATATCAGTCTATTAAAATGATGATGTGTGATGGTAAATTTCATGATGTTTTAAAAACCCTCAATTATATAATTATACTCATTAATTAATTAATATTAACAATTTTGTTAATATATTGTTACCTGTGTCAATCATCAATCTACCAACTTATCATATCATCAACTGCTGTACAACAAACACTTTATAATTTAGTGGCTGAACTTACAAACATGCAATGTAATGTAATGATATCATAATCATCATAATACAAAGTATAGTTTGAAATAATAAAATAAATTAAATTCAATCATCACCCATATGTTCATCAATACCATCACTCTCCGTTACAAGAGCTCTTTCTAATATTACACGACCTTCTTTATAACGTTGATTTTCTTCAGTTGCAAATTCATATATCCATCCCAACTTTGCATCACAATTTTTACATGACACATCCCGTACCATATGTCGTCCAGTTAACATAACACGATCTTGTACTTCACTATAAAAAAAATTAAAAATAAATTAATATATTTGGTGGTTTATAATTCATAAAATATTAAATGTATTTATATAATATATTTATTTATTGTTATATATTGTTCACATTGACTATATAAACAACTAATTATGATTTTCATGTCACTTAAATTCTGTATTTAAGTCAATTTAATTATAATATTCAATTTCAAAACAATATTAAAATCTCTTAAATTTTCATGCATTTGATACAAATAAGTCGCATGTGAAGCAAAGGTATAAGCCAAATATCTGTAGCTTACGTATCACATCTGAGGTACGCCTGTTGTTCCAAAATATTCACTTGTTGCCAAATGATGGGCTACACAAAAATGTTGCATGAATATCTATCTTATTATGGGAGAATATGTTGATATTCATTTGAGTTTGATTTAATTTCAAAATATCTTAGGTGGATAAATTCAAAATTATTTTGAATGATTAAGGGCTTTTATTATCTAACAGATTTCAAAATTATGATACATAAAAGGTCATCCTGTTCAATATTTCTGTAGTGCATTCCTATTCAGTACAACAAAAAGTTCTTGTAAACCTCTGTTTTATGTATTTTATCTGTTTACTCGCATTTTGCACCATTTAAATAGAAATCTATATCTCCAAAACAGATTAAGGTATTTTAATGAAGTATGGAACATCTTATTGAACTAATCCACTCTTTAAAGATAAATAAACATGAAAATTTTATGTTTATAAGTATCAAAATAGTGTCATCTTAATCTTTCACTCTATGATAGCTTAAGAATTATTGTTTATTAACTAAAATTTTACACATTTCATTGCAAACAAAATATCACCTTGTTTTTACAAATTGGATTCAAATGAGTGAATTATAATGGAAAACGTAACTGTGAGCCTATGCTCAAAGTTATCTGATAATAACTCCTATCTCTTCCATTATCTGATAATATTGAATCAACACTACTCATTTGGTTGATGATAAAATACCACCAAACCAATGATTGATAAAATCTCAGAACAATATAAATTTAATTTTTGAAAAAGAAAATCATATTACAACTTATCCTGCTTAACTCTAGGATTCTGTCATGAAATCTGTTGATTATGTTTCGCTGTAGTTTGTTCACTGGAATCTCTTCTTTTTTTAAATAGAAAATTGGGATGATTAAACAAACAATATTGTTAAACTTTTCTGACATTTGTTTACAGCTTAAAATTTAACTACTCCCCAAATGAAAATTTTAAAACCATTTTTATTGTTTTTCTAAAAACTTTTATTTTAATATAAGAAATTCTGAATTTTAAGAGGTGAAGAAGTATTACCTCTCTTAATTCTGCGGTAAGAATTTAAAAATAATTTCTACTAGCTATAGAAAAAAAATAAAATAAGCAAAAATCAATTAATAATTTAACAAATTGCATTCCGGCAGCAAATACTTTTAATTTCTTATCTTCAAACTTTTGGATAATTTAAATATATTACTTTTCTACACCAGTTGTCATTGTTCAAACTTTTTTGTTTATTAATTTTCATTGCCATATCATTTTATATTTTCTTTAAATAATATTTTTTTGGACTAAAAAACTTTTTTCCCTAACGTGATCACAGTAATTTTGTTTATTGTATTTATACAATTGTACATTTCCATTAAGCAAATAAAATCTGAACAGAAAAAAAGAAAATCCCATATTCAGTGAGAAATGAAGACACTACTAGAGCTACTGAAAATACTTGTTCACTTTAATAATTTAGTTTTAAGTATATTATTCTGGTAAAAAATTTAGTGTTACATAAAAACTATATCACAAAAAAAAAGTTTAAATAAACATTTAAGAATATATACTAAACAATATTTATTGCAGTATATTTTGGTAAATGAGTAAACAAAGCCATTTTATTAATTATTGACAATCCAGGAAAACTTACACGTGAGTAAAACAGTAATTTTTAACTGTTTACATTTCAATTTGTAGTATAGTACATATCTTCAATTTTATTTTTAATATTTATGATTTGCTGTTGTAAATTCTCTTTTACTTTGTGGTATTGGAAATAAACAGAATTGCACTGAATACCATCTAATGCTGGTTTACTTGATAGTGACAATATCTGGTCCAGTTACATTGTTTTCTTCACTTCCTTCCACTCTTTATTCTGGAAGTGAATGTTTTTAATAATAGTATCGTTACCAAAAGCTATTGAAATAGCTAAATTGTAATCAACCCCTAAGATCCAAATCTCTTTCCTGTAGACTTCAAAATGTTGAATTGTTTGATACACTTGCTTAGTGAAAAATTTCTTCATCATAAGTATTATAAATTATTAATAGATTAAAGAACAAAGCTAGTTTTTGTCAAGGTTTATTTTTTTTGTATTGCTGTTTAGTTATATTTTCCTGTTCTTTTTGCGTGTGATACATTACATCATATAAATTAATTGCTTTCCAGGCAGATAAGCTTCAATATATTTTTCACAAAGTAGTCTTTTTGAAAAATATTGTATATTTTATAACACTGGTCCATCAGTAGTGGAAAAATTATAGCATTGGCTGGGTAAAAAATAATTTTAATTGTTTTTAATCCAGCGACAAATGTGCACAATATGGTTATATATCAGTAAAACAATTTTCCAGTCACTCTTTCTTAATTCATTATTCCATGATCAAATTTCTTCTTAAAAAATATCAGAAGTCATCCACGCTGATTTGTTACACTGATATTTTGCTGGCAGATTTTTTATATTTATCATGGTAGATTATAATAATGTCTTTGAAACACCTTGGGTCTTTGACTTGTCAATCACTAATAAAAACTAATCACAAATAATTTCTAATAAGAAGCTTTGCAAACACCGCTGTAGTTACAGATGACAAATTGTGTGTGGGTTATGGGTAAGAACCAGAAACAAGGGCACAATCATCACAGTGGAAGGATCCAAATTCACGACGACTGAAAAAAGCATGACGTAAGTCAGTCGAATGTACAATTTGGTGGATTTCTCCGATTCATGAATATCATGCATCATGAATTTACCCCCTTGTGTTTGCACAAAGTGTGTGGACGAAAAGGCCTGCACTATGGCAAAGCAAAAATTGTCTCATCATGCATTCTCAATTGTGGAATTTTTGGCCAAATTCAAAATTTTGGAGCTTCTGCCTAGTCTTAAAACTTTCTAATCAACTCTTGCATATTCATGTTAGTGAGATTTCTCTGTATTATATGTTCAATTATTAAAACCGCTGTTCATGAGAAATTATGCTAACCAAAAATGAACCCATTTTTAAACCTTTTTGTTAAATATATAGCAGTGTTACCAAAAGGTTATAATGGCAAAATAATAAGCAATTTTATTTCAGTGAGATAACAAATATTTACTTATAATTTATTATCAAAGAACTCTTTTACTAATGTCATGTTCATGCTATCTTTCTCTTTTTTAAGATAAGTTATCTATTCAATTTATAAGAGAATCACATTTAAGTTATGTTGGGCGATCTGAATAGGAAAGTTAAGTGGTTTACTTGTTTTTAAGCTAAATTTATGTTTTCATTGCCTAAATGACAACACTTAGTTACACTTAATTTTTTACTAATTATAAAAACACTATTACAAGTACTGATTTTATAGTGTTCTGTAAGTAATTTATTACCGACTGATAATTAATATATATTTATTTTTCATTTATCTATTTTCTTACATATGCTTTATTGCTGTTTCCACAGATGAGAACTGTTTAAAAATCAAAATGGCCATATAAATTTTAAGGAAAATGTTTGTTAATGGTTTTAAAACATAAACTTAACTTTCCAGTTAGTTAATAATAATTTAGTGTAGTTCTTTATTTGTATATAATAATAATAACAAAAAAACAATTTCAAACAGATTTGAAATTTGAAAAAATTTATGAAACAAACTTTTAAGATGATACTAAAAATTTATTTTCAAAAATTTCCCAAAGTATTAGGGTACTAGTTAAGAAGATATTAGTTTTTTGATACAGCAAAAACTGGTACAAATAAAATATGATTGTCTAACCTCATTCAAGACATGATCCCTTCAAAATCCTTCCATTCCCTCATTCATAGTTTTTCAAACTTTAACATTCATATTCTTAAATCTACTACATCAGCTTTCATCATTGTAGATTAAATTGCTCCTTTGATTATATAAAATATATTTGAGTAAAATAGAATATATATATATATATATATATATATATATATATATATATAAATATATATTATTTTATTTCATTAGATAACCAAAGTACAGAATTAATAAAGTAGATTGACTTACCTTATTCCACTATATATGCAGAAGCACTTTCACAATTTACTCGCATCAGCTGCATTTCATGTTCATACATTCATCTTAAATTACAATTACAAACTTCATAAAATATATTAACTTATCATGCATTTATTTATTTTATTTAAAATTTAAAACCTTTAATCTTTTTATTTTAAGAATTTAAACTTTTATTCAGTTAAATTAAAACAAAATTTAAAAATGAAATTGTAAAAAATTTTACATACGTGAAGATATGATGTAAAGGCATAAAAAAATCAAATAAAAATAATTTTAATTAAAACAATTATGAATGTTGTCCATTTAACTGAACTTACTTTACTATGCTAAATGAAATATATTAAATTATACATCACTATTAAAACAGATGGTGGTGCCATTTATTGCAGCTTTCAAAATAATGTCATCCTCGTATTCTGTCTGAAGGTTGAACATATAAAATTTATTTTTTGTTTATATATATATAGTATCTTTCTAAAATGTTTAATCCCTTACTATTTGTATTCATATTATATTTTTTATCTTCCAGTATTTTAAAATTTTTCCTAATATCAGATATTGTATGTTTATTCTTAATCAGATGGTTAAATACATCAAGAAACCCAATTTATCTTTTTTATAATTTCTAAAATGTTCCAAGAATCTAGCCTTAAATGATCTAGTGGTCTTTCCTATATAAATATGGTCACACTCATTACATTCAATTTTATAAATATCACTCAAATTATACAAATCAGATGAATAATATTTATTACTTATTAGGTGTTCTTTGTCTGCTATGGGTTTAAATTTATTATCATTAACTTTTGTAATATATTCAACTATTTTATCAGTATATACATATTTTAATATACATTGTCAACTTTTTGTATGCTGTTTAATGTTATTAAATATGTATTATTTTTAATTTTTGACATTTGTTTATTATATATATATGTACTAAAGAATTATCATAACCATTGTACATGGCAATTTGTTTTATAATACCTATTTCTTTGTTTAATTTATTTTTCTTTTCATTATACTTTGTATAATTAATTGCTCTATTTACCATGTCTGTGTAAGTACTAATTTTGTGTGACCATGGGTGATTTGAAGATCTATGTATAGGCGTTTTGTTAGATGTGGATTTCCTACATACTGAAGTTACACATTGATTATTTTTATTATTAATTTCAATATTAGTATCTAAATAAAGTGTTTTTCTTTTATTATCAATTTCAAAGGTAAATTTCAATCCATATAGTAGGAATTTAATTTGTTCAAAATTATTTAATACTCATTACATATAACTGGATTAAAGACTACAAAAATATTGTCAACATATCTAGTCCATAATAAAATATCATGCGTATGAATTATCACGTAAACAAATTTACTTTCAAACTCCTGTAAATAAACCTCAGATAAAATGGATGATAAAGGAAAATCCATCGGTAGAGTGTTTTCCTGGATGTAATACTTATCAAATTTAAAATAATTCTGTTTGAATATATTTCTCTTATAATAACAATAATATTTTCAATAAATAAGGAAGCTTCATGATTTTGCATTAATTTAGTTTATTCTATGGGTACACTAGGATACATATTACTAATATCATAGCTAATCATCCTAGTTTTATCACTAAGTTTTAATACTTTTTAAAAGTAGCCTACTGGAAATTAAAAAAAATGTATGAATACAAACAGTAAGGGATTAGACATTTGATAAAAATATATATATATGTACAAAAAATAAATTTAATATGATCAACCTTCACATACAATACGAGGATGACATTATTTTAAAAGCTGCAGTAGATGGCACCACCATCTATTTTGATAGTCATGTATAATTTAATATATTTCAATCAGTATAATAAAGTAAGTTCAGTTAAATGGACAACATGCATAATTAATTGCTTTACTTAAAATTATTTTTATTTGATTTTTTATTTTAATTTTAATTTGATTTTATGTCTTATATTTTTTCATGTGTAAAATTTTTTACAATTTAATTTTTAATGTTAATTTTTCATATTTTAAAATTTTGTTTAAATTTAACTGAATAAAAGTTTAAATTCTTAAAATAAAAAGATTAAAAGTTTTAAATAAAATAAGTGCATGATAAGTTATTATATTTTATGAAGTTTGTAATGTAATTTTAGTTGAATAAATGAACATATGATGCAGCTGATGATTCCACTACATATGTAAATCATCCTACTTTATTTATTCTGTTCTTTGGTTGATCTAATAAAATAAATGTATTTGTATATAGTACAGAAGAGTATATAATTTTTAATAATAACTATGTATATTATTTTAAAAACTTCTCTTTATATTAAACTGAAAATTAAAAATTATAATGGATCAGGTACTTTCTTGATACGTGTCACTACCTGTTTTGTTCTTCTTGTTCTCTAAAATTATTTTTTTATGGATTCATTGAGTTTCAAACTCATATCATCTACACACAAATCAAGCGCTTAACTAAAATCACACAATAACTCAACAGTAACAGATGTCAATTTTCACCTTATATGGTTATTACACCATTACAGCGACAGTGTCTCAGCATCATCGCTACTTCAGCACACTATTGATGGTAATGTTAAACTAACTTAACCTAAACTTTATATTATAAGTTATTTTAAAAATAAAAGTAAACATTCCTAATAGCATTTTTATACATATTGTCAATAAATAAAATAGGCAGCCTTCTCAGGAGCCATTATTACTATGTACTTCTTTAATCACAATTCTTTTAATTGGACAAGCTTTTATTGCAAACTCACTTCTTGCATCCCAATAATAAAGTAAGTTATTTTGTGTTATGAATTACACAGAGTTGGTTATGGATAATACCACATTTTTGAAGAAAAACAATAGCATAAGCCAAATCATGAACCATATTTACAAGCATAACATAATTCATGTTACTGAAACAGCATTGCAAAACAATAAATATCACTAAACCTGATACACATTCAAGTACAGAATAATAATCAACATTATCAATTTTTTCCATCATTTCCTAATGAAGGATATAGTTATCAGTACGATAAAGAAATTAATAATTAAATAAAAATAGTAATTAAAATATTACTATGTAATTACAAAAACAAATAATCATATGTAAAAGATAAGACATAATGATCACTACAAGAAAGTATATTACAAATATACTTTAATTTCAAGATAAAATAGAAACTAATAAATAATGAAGGAATGTTAATTACCATTAATCATAATGGTTGTAGGCAACCTGAAATGTATCTTAAATCATTCCCAAAAATGACAGATATATAAATAATTTTAAAAAATTAATTCAAAATAAGTTAAATATTTTATAATTTTGAATGTACAAATTACTGAATATTATTAGTGAATTTTAGCCACATTATCAATTAAGTCAATATAGCTTTTAAATTAATGCTCATTAAAAGTTACATTCAGAGCTTTCAGTATTACACTTTTGTTTTTTACATTTTTTTTTTATTAGATCATTTCAACTTCATTATTTTTTTTGTGACTATGGAAGAGAGGTGGAAAAGGTTAAAAAGATGGGTTTGTCACTCGTAAAATCAAACTGGACAGCATTCCTAATGTGATCAATGCTACTTGTTAATTTAGGATTAATACTATCTAAAAATTATAATTATTAGCCTTTTTCTAGCAATATGGTTCCTTGATTTTGGTGTACATTCATTGAAATATTACATGGATTTTGGTTTTGTTGATAATGTTACTGGATGGATGACTTTAAGCATATGTTCTACATATTAGTCATTAAAATGTCACTTCAATTAATAAGTTTTTTGCAGCAAATTAATTCTGAAATATTTATTAACTTTTTTTTTGGTGTAGGATAGAATATCCTACATATGTGTAGTAGGATATGTGTGAGGTTATTTATTTCAGAAATAAATAAAATTTGTATTAAAAAAATGAATATAAGACTTCAAATTTAATAATACATAATGGTGATTTATTTGCTATCCAATAAACAAAGTAAATTGATTTTTACATTCGTGTTACATTATTAACAGAATGTACACAATACATACTGGGAAAAGATAGTTGAACACTATGAACATTCATAATTGAAATTTCTTCCTACCTATAGGTTTCTACAGTTACAATGAGTCAACTGCAACATATCTTCTAATATAGTTCAAAGCAATGGTATAATTTGTTACTGGCTATGTTCTACATTTAACAGCAATCACATTAAAAAAATATTTACAAAATACATAAGCTGTTTAACTAAGAATGCTAAAAGAAAACATTTGAGTAAATTATTATTATTATATTACTTGCCTATAATTCAGATTAACAACTTTATTAAAAAGAAAGGCTCTTCCAGTAGCACCTGTAAATCTGGTACTAATCAGTTCACTACGATTTGTCAAAATTGTGTCACAAGAAGCACAAGAGAATAGACGAGAACCTCCAATATGATCTAAAAATATACGACCCATTTCTGAAAAAAAAGGAATAAATAAACAAAAGGAAAGAAAAATGAAATTAAAAATATATTAACACCTATTAAAAATGTAATATTTGCAATAAATTTATAATAAACAATTAATTTGGCTATGTACATTACCACATTTCAAGTATATACAACAAAACTGGGGAGCGAATACAACTTGATACAGCAAAGACCAAGTTAGTTCAGAGTTGTAAAAAATAAGATAGCATATTTTAAGATAAATTATAAGAGAACAAAGAATAATTATTTATAAGAGAACAAAGAATGATTATTCTTTAGAATAACTATAAACATGTTTATTAGGTATTTTCTTATCTTTGACCTCGCAAAAGTATATAAGATAATAATACTATATAGAACAATTGTATAAAAAAATAATTTTATAAAGGGCAAAATTCAATTTTATTCTAAATCATCAATATAAAACAATTATAAATAAGTCTTAATTGATTAGGGTAGAGAAAATTATTTAATATTTTTACTGATGACATTAATATTAAAATTAGTGCAAATTAAAATTATACTTAATAATTAGAATCTTTAATTTATGAGGTTAGAATATTTTAAGAACTTTTAAAATATTTATTTTGGCCAGCTCTTATTTAAGAGCATTCATTTACTGTATTTTACCAAAATGTCGTATGATTATAGCATTTTTTTGTTTAATATGCTACTTTTTTAATGTGTGGAAAATTAAAATTATAAATGCATTACGGCATGCTGTAATTTAATTACTAACAACTACAAAATCAATAGCTTAATCATCAAAAATATCACTCTTATGGACTATAGTGTCAATAAGTGAGTATTAATAAGGGAGTTATCAAGTATAACTCACTTATTAGACACTCTAGGCTAATGCATAGAGTTCTAGAGGATTTATGTTTATTGGTCTACTATATAAATAAATAGTAGGGATTAAAAGATATTCCACCATCATATACTGATAATTTAGCATATTCTACTAAAATTTAAATTAAGCTTTAATTGTGAGAAAATAACTTTTTACTTCCAAAACTGTAATTAGGAAAATGTAAAGCCATTGTACTTACACAAAAAAAATCCCTAAATATTTTAAACAATAATTATTTTAAGAAACATTAACAGCTTTCAAAATAGTTTTTAGGCTTTGATTTGTATTCAGAATAATGTACTGTATTACAGAAGGAAACCTAGACTGATTTTTACATGATACAAGCACATTACAGTATGAACTGAACAAACTGTATTACCTGATATGATCATCAATCTATTGTTACCAGTGGATAAACTGTTGATTGTAATCTGATTGAAAACTGACACTGCTATAATGCAGCTACATAGATTTCATATTTCAATTTTTATGATATTAATCTAAGGAATTTTAATCTTTTAGTTCAGTTTCTCATGCTATTGTTGTATACAATGAAGACCAGCATTTTTTTATAGTTCCAATTTTGTTACAAAGAAAAAAATGAAACAATAATAAATATTCTGAAAACTAGAAGATTATAATATTAAAATGCAATAATTTATAAAAAATATAATCAGAGGTCAATTAACCAAGAATACTCAGTGTTTTTACTATCCTGTAATATTACAGCTGTTACTACTTTATAAAATCCTTATACAATTCTTAACTCACATCATCACAGTGAACCTACCTTTGTACTTTCATATTCCTTAAAACACAGGCTAAATTATGTTAGAGCCAAATTCACTCAGGTTAAGTTTGACAATCATTTTATTATTGCAGAAATAAGGAGTATATGATTTAATTTAGAGATAAAAATAATACAAAATGACTTTTAAATAAAGGCCTATAGATTCAAAGCCCAATGTTAACATTTATTTTTATTGAACAGGGTAAATTAAGTAATGATAAAAAATATTTGTGTCATTTATATAGGTAAGCATACAACTAAATTAATGAAAACAATTAAGAAAATTAAACCAGTTAACAGCTTTTATTTATTTATAATTGCTGTTGATCACACAATATCAGTTTACTAGAGTGAAATAAAAAAAATTAATCAAATTTAATTGATAATAGTAAAGTTGTAATGTTAAACTACGTAGTTAGACATGCTGTAAAAGATAATTATTTCAGCACGGATGATAAATATATAAGTAACCATTTCCCAAAGCCACATGAGCAACAGTAACATAAACACAGAACAATGTAAGATCAATAAAATGTTTTCCAATATAAACATAAAAGAAATCAAACCTTCCAATTAACTGATGAATTTATTTTTTGTTCTTACTCTTCAGGAAATATGTAGGTCACTACCTGCATCAGAATGCTACTTTCATTACGAAACAAAAGATTACGAACAGAATCAAAACAACAGTGACGTCGAATCAGCTGTTTTGATGTCAAACTACGATGTTGCCAACATAAAGAGTGAGTAGGTCCCGTTGAAATTCCAAGTTGTATAATGGTTATAACAAAGAGAAATTTTACCTGCATCGAATTTCTCTTTTTTACATAGCTGAATTCTGTTTCTCAGTTTGCAGCCATGGAGCAATGCATCTTTTCAGTAAACAGTGTTGTTCCCGGCGCTGAGGTTATATCGCATGGGGTGCTTTTCTAGTCTTATATTTGTTATTGTGTTGAAAATAATATAATTTTTAGATTGTCGTTAGTATTACATTTTTATCGATTAATTTTACTTATCAGTATTAAATGACCTTTATAAGATCGTCGAAGATGCTCTGTTGAGATAAAAATACATTTCGCAAATTTATTGCTGATGCTTAAGTTACAATGAATCCTAAGGATATAGTTGCCAATTTATGCAGCTCCAGAAAACTTGACAGAGATAACGCTGTATCAGATCTCGATAAGCTGCTGCTTACCTGCTCTCCCCAGGAGAGGGTAGCTCTCGAAACAGAATTATTAAAATTGCTTAATAATTCTCATAATAGCTGGGAAACCAAACAAGGATGCTTAGCTGGTGCTAAGTCACTTATACCATTTGTTGATCATGATAATGATAAAGAATCCGAGTTTTTATTACAGATGAAGGTTATTGCAGAAAAATTACTGACTGATACGGAAATTCGTGTTAGAACTGAAGCAGGTTTGTTTATTTTAATATTGCTTATTGAATTTAATCCCAGTTTGAATAAATTTTTTATATTTATGTTTACTTGTTCCAATTTCAAAATTACAAAAATTTTTAGTTAAGAGAACATTTTAAGCTTTTTCGTGCTCAGTTTTTGTACCAGTTTTTAAAAACTTCAATGAGTATGTCTTGCTACTAGAATATTTCTTTTCTTTTTAAGTGTAATAGTCAGTTTTTTTATATGTATGTACCATGTTTAGAAAATCCTAAATACTTTTTAAGTCATTATTGTTCTTTAATTTAAGGTAAAATGTCTGAATTAACTGTCATTATACTGAAGTTGATTTTGGTGAAAACTAGTTAAATTTTGGTTGTCGAAGTTAGTTAAGCCAAATTTAAGAATTTTGTATTGAATTGTTTATGAACTGAACTAATAATTCTAGTATAGATTTGGCATCTCCTTACAAAGAGACTATATAAATGCTTATGATCTGTGCCTGAAGTTTTAATTTAACAAATTCTTTATATCATGCCTTTTTCTGTAGTACTATGTTCTTTTTCTTGTTGACATTGTGTATTCTTAACATGAAAACATTTTTTGTTATTTGAGATTATAATAGTGTTGTTGTGGTGGTGTGACTTGTTCTGTAGGGCAAAGTACCAACTGAAAAACCTTGAAACTATTAAGTTATTTCATTGTAGTTCGATTATATTGCTTTCATTTTATGAGATAATTTCAAATTATTTAATACATATTCTGTTTAAAATTGTTTTTTGTAAAGTGTAACCACAGAACATTATTGAACTGTATATATATATATATATACACAAAGCAGTTATTGTAAATAATTTTATTTTAAAACCTTAGCTGTCAGCTTAATTTTGTACGTCTGGAAGTACTAAAAATTTCAACAATGTTGGTTTTTTCCATGTGAGGGACACCAGTTATTTAATATTGTTTAAAATAATCATAATTGTTTTTTTTTTTTTTAAATTGCCTAATGGAAATTCTTAATGTAAATATTAAAAGTATTTTATTTCAGCTGAAATTATGACTGTATAGAATATTTCAAATTCCTCAGTTTTTTTTTTTAATATATAATAATAAATATTTGATTAAACAGTAGTATGGTTATTTAATTATTATTATTTAGTGTAGCATTAAATATTTCCTCCTTACTTCTATTTTTTTAAAGTGTCATTTACATAAAACCTTGGCTTTAATTTTATAGCATAAGATTATGTAAAAATTAATTTTGAAAGTGTTTATAAATCCACTTTACTATTAAGTAAAGTATACGTCATAATTTATACAGTAAAACCCTTCTTTAGTAATATTTTGACTTTTATAAAAAGTTATTAAAAGGGGTTATTGCCTAATAGAGGTCTGACCTTGTTGTATGACTAAATAAGTTTTACAAGGTTGAAGGTAAATTTTAGAAAAAGAAGTAAGAAGTTAAAATATATTAACGTTAATTGATATCCTATTAAAAAAAATATATATAAATTCACATGAATAAAATGAAATAGGCCTAAGTAAAAGTAAAATATTATAATCTTTTGTTTAATTTCATTAGGTTACATTAATGTGAATTGAGTGTAGCAATGGATTGAATTTAGAAACAAATTGTTATATATTAGTTCAGTTAATTTATGGAATTTATAATAAAATGTCATCACTGCCTTTTATTTCTTTAAGAAAAATATAAAAGTAATATTAGAATTATTATATGGAAAGCTCGCCATCAATATATGTGGTCATGATATACTTTGGAAATGATTATTATTAACATTTATTTTAATGATTAAAAGTACATCTATTTTCATTAGAAATTCAGTTTACAGAATTCCTTATTTGATTTTAATTTTTTATTAATAAATTTAACATTTATTTGTTGTTAGTAATATTTGGTATTTAGTGATTTTAATTCATTTGCATTCAAGTATAATAACGCCACTGTCGTATCAAGTAGAGAACGATTATGGTATTCAAAGTTTATACAGAATGTTTCAGGAGGAAAAGGAAATAATTTTGAAACTGATTCTAGAGCTTGAAATAAAGAAAAAGGTTCGTATAAACATATGTCCAAACATGCTTTGTTATTAAGTTACAGCTAGCGAAATATTTCGCCTGGATTTCAGTTCCCCCCGTTGAATGGGAACATACTGACATTTTTAATGTGTTACTTAACAGGTTAAACTGATAATTTTTTGTGTTTTTTCACCTGAGAACTATAGTAAAACAGGTTCCAGACATATCTCCCATAGTTTTTATGGTAACCAGCATAAAACAGAAAACTTTTGTGACAAAAAACACATTTTTTTTTTAGGTTAGAAGTCAATAACTTGTTAAATAAGTAAATGCATAAATTTAATTATCAAATATTGTAGAGAATTTAATTCTAAGAAAATTTATGTACTAAAGTCTATGAAAAAAGTTATTAAAAACAAAACAAGAAAATTTAACCGAAAAACGTTATGAATTTGTAAAAATTAAAAATGGCCATTTTTAGTTCCATAAATTTTAGGCCTTTGAATTTTTAATAATCTTTGTGAGAAACGTACAGTTGCCAGTGCTCCTGTTTCATATACATACATCATACATGATGATAAAAGGGAAAATGCTCTTTATGTGGTACAGCTTAATCATACAATGAGCATGCAAAGAAGTTATGTGAATCAACATTCCACAAAGTATAGTATAGAGGACATTAAATGCTCATGGACTGTGTCCTTATCATGTTCAGAAACTTGAACACATCCAGCTTGTATAACTACAGTTTTATCAATAGGTTAGCCATACTTACTGCTTAATTTTATTCATACTATTTGAATATACGTTTACCCATATGCTTCTTTTGCTTTGCATGTATTGCAGCCATAACAAATTAATGTATCCCTTTTTGTGAGAAATTGTACATTAATATATTTCAGTAAGAAAAATTGTAGATTAATATATGTTATTTTTTTACAGGATTAGTAGAATTTCGCTACGATTAATATTTAAAAATTTAATGTGAAAACATGTACTGTACTGTTTCAGGTGCAGTATTAGGAGTTTTGTGTCAAAAGTTAGGACCAGAAGTTTATAAAGATGTAAGAGATTATGTGATAGAATTAATTCAGAGTAATTTGGAACGACAAATCAGGGATGATGAAGCTTCATATCTGGAGCAAAAAGAAACTGAAAAACTGATGGAAAAATTGACACAACGTGTAAGACCATTTTTATTGTAATTAACATAATGTCTTGTCTAAAATTTTTAATATAATCTCGTTTTAAATATAATTTAAAATGTATTTATCTTCTTAATCTATATTATAAATTTATGTGCTTATTAACATATACGGTTCATTTTAAAAATGTGCTTGTAAACTAGAAAAGCTATGAAGAATTTTAAGTGGAGAATTTCATGATTTGTGAGTGCATTAAAAATATCTTATTGACAAGTTTGAAACCTGCACAGTTTTTTCCAGTGTAGCAGCTAACTTTACTTTTCTGAACGGAAACTTACAGTATTTAGAGATATAACACATAATTTTAAGACATTTTTATAAAGAAGATTTTCTCCTTAGTGGATCCATTCAGGAGCTAAATTTTCATTTCAGCTTTACCTATTGACAATATAAGTTATTGACCCAAGAACTGTACACTAATTTTACACTTTGTTGCTATTTCAGTGGTGTTATGTTTTCAAAATAGCTAATTAATTAGTTAATTTGTAACAATAAATTACGGTCAGTCCATTTGAAGTATCCCAAAAAAACATGAACTGGTTGCTAGACCAGTTTAAAAAAACTGAAACTTACCTGCTTGTTTCCTACATGTTTCAGGACCTTAAAAATATTTTTTTTAAATTTTTTATTTAAGCAGTTTACCTGTGGCGGCCATTTTTGTTATAGTGTGCACACCTATTTTTGTGATTGTAAGGGTTTACAGAAAAAAATCATAACTAAAAAACTATTAACCCTGAAAGGATGAAACAAAAAGTAATACCATTATGGCTCACTAAATAAGTGCCCCAAGGGGGTTTCTTGTCTTCTTTGCACTTTATATTTAGCCCCTGTGTTGTTGAAGTTGTCGTTTGCAATATTTAAAAAATTAATGATAGGTCGTAATTTAATAACTTAAATAATACCAGTAACTTAATACAATTTTGATTAAAAAATGCTTGTAAAACTTACTTAAAATGAAATTTCAATGAGTAGCTTACATCTTTTTTGAAGAATTCTTATTTATTTTTATATTTATTTGTTTTTGTAAACACTATCGAAGAAAAAGTAAATTGTAGCAAAATTTAAATTATTCTTCAATGAAATAGCTCATTTTTGTAACAATGAAAGTTTATTATTTAGTGTGGTTAACCAACAGCTAGGATATCTCTTCTGATAATTCTCTTGAAATTATGTGAGAATGACCCGTCACTGTAGTTAGTTCAAGTGGTGTCAACTTTTTCAGGATTTGCAGATTGGTTTCCGCACTTTGTCTTCTTGAGACTTTTGAAACAATTAACACAAAGAGACTTTCCAGGAACTAAATTTAAATTTGGAAAAATATGTTATTTAAGAATTTGCTCTAATGTTATTTGTCTTAAGTTTTTCTTAACTGTTATTTTATGAGTTCTCAAAGTGTCACAATAGAACTGTCCATACAGGTGACTGAATTTTGACAAAAACCTTTTTTCATATTTACAAACACTAGTGACATCTGAATTAACATGTAAAAAAATAAGTTGTTGGCTTATACCATTAAAATCAAAAATTTTAATGAGTTCTTTTGGCACTGTACCACCATACAGTGTTTTATGACACCCTTCTTTCGTATAAATTCCTACAGAACATTGTTCTTCCATTGTTTTAAGTAGAATTACATGAAAATAATGTGAAAATTTTAACTGATTTTAAAATTTGCAGATATAATATTACTGAGTAAAACTTATCTATTTAATGAACACTTCCAAACACAGGGTGAAATTTGAGACACTCTGTAAAGATGTGAACAGGTCACTGACTAATATCAGACTGACCAGTCTTAACTGCAGAGCTAAATGTTGCAACATTAATTTTCCTGACGACTGGAAATGACTTCAAGCGCCTGTTATAACATGAACGCTGCAGTTGAATGGTTCAAACAAGTTTATTTCAACTATACTAATTAGTATAAAAGTGTTGATGTGCCAAGAAGACATGAAACCCCCTTGGAGCACTTATTTAGTCAAAATGGTATCGCTTTTAACAGGTTTTTCATGATTTTTGAGAGCTTATAACTTTTTTATTCGTATAATACATGAGAATCATTTTTGTTTGCCATAAACATCTGCAAGTTGTGCAAATTTGAGATTTTTTATCACCAGCCCAATCAGAGTTATTTGTGAAATAAGCCAAATGTGAATTTTGAAAAAAGAATTAGTTTTCAAAAATTCATAAAAATTTAGTGGTAAATATATCACCATTAATAAATATTATTTATGATAAAACTACTAACATATACCTACAAATAAAAAAGTAATTCAAACTCTGTATGCTACCCCTGCCTCTTGAAAAAAATGACCAAAAGTGAAATTTCACAGTTTTTCATGTTCAATTTTATTAGTATTTTTTTTCTCATAGAAAGAAGAGAGATAGGAAAATAAACCGCTTGACCAATCTTTTAAAATATGAATAAATTGCATTTTTGTTTCATCCTTCCACAACCAATATTTTTTTTGTTGTGATTTTTCCATAAACCCTTACATCACAAAAAAATCCCTTTCGGCACGCCGGAAGGCAGAGGTAGATTTCCCCGGTGCTAAGTACGGGATAAAAAATATTTCCACTTTAAAGTTAAGAAGAATTTCAAACTTACTCAATATGACAATGGTTGCATGTGAAAAAAGTTTCATATGTTTAGCGTACGACAAGCCCCATCTTCTTACAATTCCCGCAACACTTTGGTCATCCCTTACTGTAAGGGTTGGTCATATCAAAAATTGTTTCAGAGAAAAGTTTTAGGTAATGTTTAGAGAAATAACAACCACTTTAAATCGATTTGATTCTGTGTCCATTGTGGAGGTATGATTTTGTCTTCAAAACCCCATTTTTTCCACCCCTCGGTTGATGGTTGGTGATATCAAAAAACTTTACTCAGATAAATTTTAGGCTCTTATCCAAAGAATAGTAGGAGCATTAAATGAATTTGATATTTTAGTTAATAGGAAAGTTGTAGCTCTTTGTTTTGATTTTAATCTAGTAATTTTAAAAATTTCAAAAATGACTATTTTTTCCTTTCCTTTTGTATTTGCAGTGTATTGTGTAGTATGGTATTGAATTATGTTTTACAATTTTTGTTTTTTTACAGCGACATCAAATTAAGTTTATTTGATAGAGTAATATTCTATAGAATTCTCTCTTTAATGAGATATTATACAATCGGCCATGATTATATTTATAATTAAAATCAGAATTGTTTTGCTTTTTGGTGATGTTTTTATCGTCAATATGATTGGCTATTCAGAAACAAAACGTTAATTGCCTCCAGCCCCTTATATTCATTGATTTTGTTTAGCATTTTCTGTGTCGGATCAATGATTAACATGTTAGGTCATTTTAATTAATTTAAATCTTATCGTCTCATATTATCTAGAAGGAAAGGCATGAAATGCCACTGTAAAATTTTTTGTTTCTTGCAAATCATGTAACATGAAAAATGTATTTGAGGGTTTCCTTTTGTAACTGAGAAATGCTTGTAACATTTTTTACTTACTACTGCATGTGGTTCTACAAAATCAAGTCTCCATAGGTTTAGACTGTAATATGGGGTTATTGTGTGTATTAATAAATTACAGGCAATTCAACCTTTCTTCTCAATAATCAATAAATGTTGTTCTTTAAAATTATACTAATTTTATTTTATTGTGGTTTGAAGGTTACCAAGATGTATGTAGTTTTATCCAGGTGTATGAAATGATATTCATTCTTTTTTGTTTTGAGATAACAATTTATTAATTTTAATCACAAAAGTTTTTGAATCTAAAAGTAATCAATATAAAATGAAAAATATATTTGTATATATATATATATATATATATATAGAAAAGATAATCATTAATGAGTTCACTTATTTTAAAATATTTCTTTTGAGAGAGAAGTTTTTAATAAATCATCTTTTCATAAAACAAATCAGTGTGTCACAACAGTATAAATTGGTAAATGAAGCGCTTCAATGATGTTATCTTTGCATTGAAATTTCTCTTTTGATTGTTTCTGATGAATTAGTATATTTTTATTTGTTAATCTTTTTATATCATTATTGTATATGTTGCTTTTATCATTGATGAATAATTATTTTAAACTTATTTGTAACGTACATGTTTAGCATTTATACAAAACATTATGACTCCATTATTTTTACTACGACATCAGCTATGAACTTACTTCAGTTTCATTATTATTGGAACAGCATTTTTAAAAGCTTGTTTTTCAATAATATATGACTTAACAATCTTTTTTTTTAATATGCATCCATCAATATATATGTATAATCCATTAATATTTTGATGTTTGTATTGCAGGCACCATATATTAAGTTTCCAATTTTTCTGCATCGTATATTGACGTTTATATATTTATTCATTTTTTTTATTTTTTGTGCCTTATGATGTGATTATTTTTCTGGCTATATAGTTCTATTTTTGCTGCGGCAGGATAGTTGTAAAGTGAAAGTGTAGCACTCTTCAAAAACTTTGGGTACCAGGTTTTTGAAAAAGTTGACATTTCAAAACCCTCTCGGTAAAAAATAATACAAAAGTTAATTGTGGGAGGATATATTTATATGTATATATACCTGTGTTTGCTTATATTTTAATTAATGTCTGTTGAATAACTCTACATAAATTGTTGGAAAATGCCTAAAAAATTGTCTATATCTAGAGCATTGACGGCATAAAGGGGTTTTCTACAGAATTGAATACTAGACCATGAATACTGGTGTTCTTTGATGGTTGGGTTTCAACTAACCACACATCTCAGTTATGGTTGATCTGAGACTGTAGAAGACTACAATTTCATTTACATTCATACATATTATCCTCTGAAGTAATTCCTTATGGTGATTCTGGAGGCTAAACAGAAAAACAGAGGGCATAAAGAGTATTAGACAAAATTAAAAAATCTGTGGCCACCACATGATTTCTTGTTTGCCTATTAAATTACATATACTCATTTCTTTAAAATGAAAAGTACATAAAATTTTTTTTCATTAATAACTTCTGATATTTTTTCACAATTTTTTTTTTTATTGTAATTGAATTATTATTTATTGTAATTTTTTTTTTTTACCATCAGAGGTTAATAATTGTTTATAAATCAATATATATAAATTTAAAAAAAAAAAGTTCAAAAAGGAGATAAAGTTTGATTCGAACCGATGTGCCCTTCTAAGATACAAATATTTCATTAATTAAAATTTCATTTGGCTATAACTCTGAAACCAATGAAAATAAGTACCACTTATGATATATTGTTGAAAAGCTCTCAACAAGGTGTTAATACTGCAGTTAAGAAAAAGTCTTTTGTGGACACTTTTGACCCAGTTGATTGCAATTAAAACAGAAGGCGCACAACAAGGTGTTACAACAATGCTAAATCCAAAATTTCAACATTCTAGCTAATCGTTTTTGAGTTATGCGAGATACATATGTATGTAGATATGTACAGACATCATGTAGAAACTAGTCAAAATGGATTCAGGGATGGTAAAAATGGATATTTCTGTTGAAATCTGAAAACCGAAATTTTTTGTGATCACTATACTTTGTATAAGGAAGTAAAAAGGAGGAAGAGTACTTTTCATAATTTTTAATATTTTAATTTTTGAAGTGGTCAGAAAATTGAGCTTTAGTACAATGATAGTACTTAAGTTTATAAAATTCTGTTTTTAATCAATCGGATTTAGGGATGGGGATGTCTAATATTATTTATAAGTAATTTTTGTATTATATCTCAGAAACTCGTATGATTGGCTGTATGTATGGACATGGAGATATATATTTTTTGGTGTAAACTTTAATTTTGTGTAACCTTGTTGAAAAATATATATATATATTTTATTTTTTTTTTTACTTCTTAAAATATCCAATGTAAAACACAAAAATTGGAATCAAAAAACAAGTTTTTTTCAGGTTTGTAGTACAGTAGCAGAACAGATGAAAATAGACAGAAAATCATATTTTTTTTTGTATCTAATAAACATTTCTTTAGTAACAAAAGGAGGGTCTATCTATTTTTCATCTGTTTTGTTTCAATAAAAAACTGATTTTTATTTATTTTTTATTGGCTGTACTTACATTAATTTTATCAGAATTAATTTCTCTAAAAGTTTTTTTACTCAATCTTTTGCACTTAGTCATTTAATAAAGCTGTTGTACTACAAACCTAAAAAAAAGTAGTTTTTCGATACCAAATTTTGTGTTTTATATTGGATATCTTGTAAACTACTTGAGTTACAGTTCTGGGACTGTTTTACCCTATTTCCAAGCTCAAATTACATAAGAAACCACCAACTTTACTGTTTAATTTTTTGGTCCCAAAAATTATAGTAGGCCTTTTTTTTATTCGAGTAGCTGAAATCTGTACAAAATCTTTTGTTAGCCGTAACTTGAAAGCAAAGCGTTTCTAGACTTATGTTTATATGAAGTTTTAACATTATTTTCACTAGCAGAACAAGCCCTGAAAGGTCCGCCATTTCTTCATGCTACATTCTATAGAGCCAAAATACATTTAAAAAATTAAATAAAAGTATTTTTTCGATTCTTTATCTTATTCTTTAAATTATTGACTTTTACACCATAACAGTGAAAAACAAAACCAAAAAAAAAAAGAATAAATTGAAGAAATCAAAAAACATACATTGCACTGTATTGGGCCAATTATTAAAATATACTTAAATAAATTTGTAAGCTTGAAATGACTGAATAGGACCCATTTTTAAAATATCATTTTTTATAAATTAATTTTCAATTGAAAATCCAACTATATCTTGTATTAATCTAGACAACATGGGGAATTTATAAAAAAAAAGTGAAATTTAACTTGATCATTTTAAATGTTTTTGATTTTTGTTTGTAATTTCTGACAATTTATTGGATTTCATCATGTGGCTGTTACTAAAAATGTTATGTGTAGCTGGTGAGGCAACTGGTTCAGATGGGACCTAAATCTTTGTACTAAAAATATTGATTTTTTTTTTTTATCATTTATAATTTTGATGATTTATTTTATCATTATTCACTATAATTTTGATGATGGAAAATCTCAAGACTGTCAACTGGAACCCAACATTTTTTTTACTAAGAATTTTTATTTCTTGCCAATTATTCTTTTAAAACTATGTAATCTTTATGTTAAAAATATCATTGATCAAGGGTGTTAAATCAGATCCAAATTATTTTACTGAAACAGTTTTTCACCTTTATGGGTTAAATTTGCTTTCTGTACCCAGTCTCAACCAAACCAATAAGAAGTTTTTTTTTTCACTGTTACTAATATTATTGATAATGATTATATTCATTAATAAATCACTTATATTACATAATAATATTCATAATTCTTATTTCTATTTATTTTATTTTTATAAAATTAACTTTGTAGCACTAAATATTGTTTGATTTTTCCATTCATAAAAACGGAATGATAATAATAATTTTTATTTAAAATTAAGTAATTTTACCAATCTTTTTGAACATAAGGGACAGCACCAGGAAAGCTTTGTAATCATTTGCCGATTTTTTATTAGTAGTTGTGGATTTTGGAAATTGTTATCGAAAGTTATTGTTAGTTATATCAAGCAATTATGGTTATTGGGGGATAGAGGATAAGAACATTTCTCAGGAATTTTTGTTAAAATCTTCATGAGAAACTGTTATAATGATGCTTATATTATTTTATATCTGAAAAATTTTACATCTTTAAGATTACAATTTTAAATTGAAATTATAGTTCTTACAGATTTTGTTCGGTGTGTTAACTTTAAAAAAAGACACTGGTATAGTAAAAAAGAGAGATGAATACCTTAAAACTCATTGATCAGTTTTGATAGTTTTCAGATTAATTGGCTTCCAGGAATCTGTTGATGGGTATAGGCTAAAATATAATAACACTAAATATACTTTTGGACCTAAATTTATAAGATATTTTATTACAAGTTATTTTAAAATTTTATTAATATCATGAAAATTGTCCTTTAGTAAAAATTTATTTTAACTAATAAAATGTTTATCTGTGTGTGGTATCTGTTTTAAGATAAGTGATAGATGGGTAAGCACTGAAGCCTGATATGATTGTTATGCCCAGAATTTCTTTGACCAGTATTAGAAATCCTATTATAATTTTATATGGATGAAACCTATTAAGATATAATTTTGAAATTAAAATAAGTATTCAAATACCTTTAAAATTATTCATATATTTTTGGTAACAATAAAAAGGAATTTTTTAACTTTCAAGGACTACCTCGGCAGCCATTGTTAATTTTTTATTTTATGTAAAATTCTGGGTAATAATCTGCTTGGAAATAGGGATGTTCTGGACAGTCATCCACAGAGAAAAATTAAATTTTATGACCACATACATATACGTGTACGTGTTATAAGGGGCAATGGAAATTATGTAAATAAACCTTAAAAAAATAATAATGATAATAAGTAATAATAAATTGAAAATAATAATTCTTAATTAAAAAATTATTGTGGTCATGTCATTTGTTACCATTAGATAGTGACTTAGTGTGATTGTCAGTTACCATCTACCAGAATAGTAGTTTTAGTCTAGGTGTTTAATTTTAAATATTTGAAATTATAATTGTCATTTTTGTTAAGCTATTTTCATTCATTTGTAATTTTAATGAATTGTCCTTGTTCTTTAGTGGAACTGCCTATTGACAGTTATAAGAAAAACAACATTCTCCACAATGGTCTGTCATGAGCTTTTTCTTTTAAATAGTAATGTCCTTGTTTCTATTTCAAATCATCTAACGTTCCTATCCTTCTTTCTCTTCCCCTCACACCTGCAATCTTTCCTTCAATTATTAATTTTTGGATATAGTCATGTCTTGGGATGTGGCCTATCCAGTTAATGTATATTCTTTGTGTTGTTAATTTATTCTTAATAGATTAGAGAGAAAAAAATTGATATAAAAATGTAGAAAAAACTTGTCATTTCAGATATTGAATATTGTTTGATTATTATTAAAACAGATTCTGATTATATTAACTATTAAGTATTTTTTTTAAATTATTATTTATGAAAATAATCATGGATAAATTAATTTTTGTCTTTCTTTCCTGAAGTGGCACTGTACTTATAACAAACATTAAAGCCACCTTTATAGTTTACTTCTTTTTATGGTGTATTAATAAATAACCCCTTTGCCGAGCTAACCCAACTACAACACAATATTTAGTATTATTTATGTTAATTTTTAAAGGTAGGCATTTTTTTTTATAGATCGTTCTTAATGGGGGATTTTTTTAATATGACCATATTTGATTTTTAATTATTAATTGAGATGTGCCTCTACAATTGTTAATGTTTCCTTATTTAAGGTTACCTTTACAAAATATAAATTACTGCATTATTATCATTTTTTTTTTTTTTGTCTTCAGTCATTTGACTGGTTTGATGCAGCTCTCCAAGATTCCCTATCTAGTGCTAGTCGTTTCATTTCAGTATACCCCCTACAACCTACATCCCCAACAATTTGTTTTACATACTCCAAACGTGGCCTGCCTACACAATTTTTCCCTTCTACCTGTCCTTCCAATATTAAAGCGACTATTCCAGGATGCCTTAGTATGTGGCCTATAAGTCTGTTTCTTCTTTTAACTATATTTTTCCAAATGCTACTTTCTTCATCTATTTGCCGCAATACCTCTTCATTTGTCACTTTATCCACCCATCTGATTTTTAACATTCTCCTATAGCACCACATTTCAAAAGCTTCTAATCTTTTCTTCTCAGATACTCCGATTGTCCAAGTTTCACTTCCATATAAAGCGACACTCCAAACATACACTTTCAAAAATCTTTTCCTGACATTTAAATTCATTTTTGATGTAAACAAATTATATTTCTTACTGAAGGCTCGTTTAGCTTGTGCTATTCGGCATTTTATATCGCTCCTGCTTCGTCCATCTTTAGTAATTTTACTTCCCAAATAACAAAATTCTTCTACCTCCATAATCTTTTCTCCTCCTATTTTCACATTCAGTGGTCCATCTTTGTTATTTCTACTACATTTCATTACTTTTGTTTTGTTCTTGTTTATTTTCATGCAATAGTTTTTGCGTAGGACTTCATCTATGCCGTTCATTGTTTCTTCTAAATCCTTTTTACTCTCGGCTAGAATTACTATATCATCAGCAAATCGTAGCATCTTTATCTTTTCACCTTGTACTGTTACTCCGAATCTAAATTGTTCTTTAACATCATTAACAGCTAGTTCCATGTAAAGATTAAAAAGTAACGGCGATAGGGAACATCCTTGTCGGACTCCCTTTCTTATTAGGGCTTCTTTCTTATGTTCTTCAATTGTTATTGTTGCTGTTTGGTTCCTGTACATGTTAGCAATTGTTCTTCTATCTCTGTATTTGAACCCTAATTTTTTTAAAATGCTGAACATTTTATTCCAGTCTACGTTATCGAAAGCCTTTTCTAGGTCTATAAACGCCAAGTATGTTGGTTTGTTTTTCTTTAATCTTCCTTCTACTATTAATCTGAGGCCTAAAATTGCTTCCCTTGTCCCTATACTTTTCCTGAAACCAAATTGGTCTTCTCCTAACACTTCTTCCACTCTCCTCTCAATTCTTCTGTATAAAATTCTAGTTAAGATTTTTGATGCATGACTAGTTAAACTAATTGTTCTGTATTCTTCACATTTATCTGCCCCTGCTTTCTTTGGTATCATAACTATAACACTTTTTTTGAAGTCTGATGGAAATTCCCCATTTTCATAAATATTACACACCAGTTTGTATAATCTATCAATCGCTTCCTCACCTGCACTGCGCAGTAATTCTACAGGTATTCCGTCTATTCCAGGAGCCTTTCTGCCATTTAAATCTTTTAATGCTCTCTTAAATTCAGATCTCAGTATTGTTTCTCCCATTTCATCCTCCTCAACTTCCTCTTCTTCCTCTATAACACCATTTTCTAATTCATTTCCTCCGTATAACTCTTCAATTATCATTATTATCAAAATTATCATTATTGATATTATATACTTATATTAAAATAGTATTAAATTCTTTTTTTTTCTATTTCTGGAGTTTATTTAAACACCAAAAATATTGAGACTTAATAAAATTTAATAATATGTATTTCTCCAAACAGTCAACTACTGCTAGTTCTGGGCCTGTGTGTATAGAGAAATGCAATTACTGCTACTTGCTTGTCAGGCCTGATGTAGTTGCAGATACAGTCAAGCAGATAAAGCAATAAAGGAAATAAAGTAGATATAGTAATAAGTAGCTGCAGATATAGTCCAGGTGTAAATGTATCAGCAAAATGTAGTCTTGAACAGACTTACGTCAACCACTCCTGGGATGTGTGGTTTTGAAACCTAATCACCAATGAAAACTTGTATCTCAATCTAGTATTCAAATTCATATAAAAGCAACTACCTTTACAAAGGCTCTAATCTTAGAACTCTCAACTTCAAAAATCAGCTGCTTTTGCAATGACGAGTATAACCACTAGACTAACCCAGCAGGTTAATATTTAATAATATTGAGATTTAAACAAAGTATGAATAAGAAACCGTGAATATATGCACTTAGGTTTATTTTCCTTTCCTTCTATTTTTTAATCAAAATTTCTAAAAATTTGGATTAATGACCACTCGTTTCTAATTATATTTATATTTTAGTTCAAATTTTGAATATTTTTTTTTAGCGTAACAGTTCAGAAATAGTCCAGAAGTTTCATGAAACTGCAGGGTGGAAGAACCTTGAAACTAGCATGTTGTGTCTACAATCAATGGTCCAGGGATGTGGTTCAAACTTTCAGATATTTATTGATCATGAATTGCTTTCTTTAATTTTTCAAACATTGGTACATCCTAACCGGTTTGTTAGAGAAACTGGTTTCTATCTTTGTTCATCTCTAGTTCGATGTGGAGGTACAGATTTAGGTGAGAAATGTATTAAGTATTATTTTATTTATTAAAGAAAATTAATATCTATTCTTTATTATGAGACACAATAAAGGATATACGCATTTTAGATTAAAGTTGTAAAATGTAGCCTTATAAAAAAAGTTAGAACTGCTGGAAAGTTCATTAAAATATTTGCCTAAATTAAGCCTTATTTAGATCAAACCTAATCTAGTTATAGAATGTTTTCTCTAGACTGCTATTTTTATATCAAGTGGAGTTCACTAAATTGCTTATTAGACGCTTCCATGTGCCACACAGTTCCAGGATGGGTAGGTTGCTTCTTTGAAAATCATCTATATGTTCTGTCGGCTAGCTCTTGAATTTATGGAGGAAAAGGAATTATTATTGTAGCATATTTTTAAGCTAGTCATTAAAATTTGTTTTATTAGTTATGTGCTGCTCCCATTTAAAATGTGTAATGTTTAGTGGTATAAGAATATTATTAATGAAAAATAGTTATAAAACAATTTATAATAATTTTTTATAAATAATCATGAAAATATCAATATTTCTTAATATCAGTAAATTGTAAACATTTTACACGTATAAATATATATATTTTTTGTAAATTGAAATTATTCATCAACGTACCGACTACTGTGCTAAATTAAATTCAATATTAAATGAAACTTAACCCAGCAAAACACAGTAAACAGAGTTTATTGAGAAATATATATATATATATAAACTCCCTCTATGAATCATGAGACCTTGCCGATGATTTCATGAGGGGCTTAGGTGCTCGGTGATACAAAGTAGCTGGACTGAAGATGCAACCATATCAGAGAGGTATCTGTTGAGAGCCAGACTAAGGAATGATTCCTAAAAGGGGGCAGCAGCTCTTTTTGTAGTTGTTAAGGGTGTTACGTCACAAGGACTTAAACGGCCATATCAACATCACTCAATCTTCCGAATACTTCGTGGCTGAAAGCAATGGAAAACTACAGCTATTTTTTTCCAAGAAAATGAAGCTCTTAGCATTTCCATGTAACAAAGATGGAGGTGCCTTCCTTGGTAAAATATTCTGTAGGTAAACTAGTCCCTCATTTGGATCTCCGGGTGAGGACTACTACAGAAGGGGTTAAAATAATATTAAATTAAAAAATAATATTCTACGAGTCGGAGCATGGAATATTAGAAGTCTAATAAAGGTTGGTAGGTTAGAAATCTTAAAGAGGGAATTGGATAGGTTAAATGTAGATGTAGTAGAAATTAGTGAGGTTCGATGGGAAGAATAAAACTCATCTTCAAATAAAGGGCAGGCAGGAGTAGGTTTCATAATGAACAAGAAGTTAGGGAAGAGAGTAGAATATTTCAAAATGTATAGCGATAGAATCATTGTAATAAGGATAAAATCAAAACCTAAGCCAAGAACGATTGTTAAGATTGTTAACGTCTACATGCCTACAAGTGCCCATGATGATGACGAGGTAGAGTGTGTATATGAAGAAATTGACGAAGCAATTAAACACATAAAAGGGGGTGAAAATTGGAGATCGGAATGCAAGCATTGGAAAAGGCAAAGAAGGAAATATTGTGGGGTGAATGCAGGCTGGGCAAAAGGAATGAAAGAGGGAACCGACTCATTGAGTTTTGCATGAAGTATAATTTAGTAGTAATTGCCAGCATCCAGTTTAAAAATCATAATAGAAGAATATACGCATGAAAAAGTCAGGTGATAGTACAAGGCATCAGATAGATTATATATGGTTAAGCAAAAGATTTAGAAATTAACTCGTCGACTGCAAAACTTACCCTGGAGCAGACATTGATAGCGACCATGATTTAGTGATAATGAAATGTAGATTGGGGTTGAAAAACCTGAAGAAAAGGTGTCACATGAATCAGTGGAATTTAGAGAAGCTTGAGGAAGAGGAGATAAAGAATATTCTTGAGGAGGACATCACAAGAGGTCTGAGTAAAAGAGGTAAGGTAGAGAATATAGAAGAGGAATGAGAGAATGTTAAAAAGGAAATTCTTAAATCAGCAGAAGCAAACTTAGGCAGAACAAAGAGAACAGGTAGAAAACTTTGGATATCGAAGTATATGTTGTAGCTGATGGATGAATTTAGAAAATATAAGAATGCTAATGATGAAGAAGGTAAAAAGTACTATCGATAATTAAGAAATACTATAAACAGGAAGTGCAAATTAGCGAAAGAAGAGTGGATTAAAGAAAAGTGTTCAGATGTTGAAAGAGAAATGATCATTCATAAAATAAACAGAGCATACAGGAAAGTTAAGGAGAATTTTGTGGTACATAAATTAAAATCTAATAATGTGTTAAACAAAGATGGTACACCAATTTATAATACAAAAGAAAAGATCGATAGGTGGCTGGAATGCATTGAAGAGTTGTATGGAGGAAATGAATTAGAAATTGATATTATAGAAGAAGAAGAGGAGGTCGAAGAGGATGAAAAGGGAGATACTATACTGAGATCTGAATTTAAGAGACCATTAAAAGATTTGAATGGCAGAAAGGCTTCTGGGATAGATAGGATACCTGCAGAATTACTGCGCAGTACAGATGAAGAAGCAATAGATAGATTATACAAACTGGTGTGTAATATTTACAAAATAGGGGAAGTTCTGTCAAACTTCAAAAAGAGTGTTATTGTCATGATACCAAAAAAAAAACAGGATCAGATCAGTGTCAAGAATATAGAACAATTAGTTTAACTACTCATGCATCAAAACTTTTTACTAGATTTCTGTATAGAAGAATTGAGAGAAGTGTTGAGAAGACAAATTTAGTTTCAGGAAAAGTATAGGGACAAGGGAAGCAATTTTAGCACTCAGATTAATAATAGAAGAAAGATTAAAGAAAAACAAACCAACATACTTGGCATTTATAAACCTACAAAAGGCATTCGATAATGTAGACTGGAATAAAATGTTCAACATTTTAAAAAATTTAGGGTTCAAGTATAGAGATAGAAGAACAATTGCTAACATTTACAGGAACCAGACTGTAACAGTAATAATCGAAGAACATAAGAAAGAAGTAGTAATAAAAAAGTGAGTCCAACAAGGATATCTCCTATCCCCATTACTTTTTACTCTTTACATAGAACAAGCAGTTAATGATATTAAAGAACAATTTAGATCCGGAGTAAGAGTGCAAGGTGAAAAGATAAAGATGCTACGATTTGCTGATGATATAGTAATTCTTGCTGAGAGTAAAAAAGATTTAGAAGAAACAGTGAATGGCATGGATGAAGTCCTACGCATGAACTATCGCATGAAAATAAACAAAAACAAAACGAAAGTAATGAAATGTAGTAGAAATAATGTAGATGGATCAATGAATATAAAAATAGGAAGAGAAAAGATTATGGAGGTAGAAGAATTTTGTTATTTGGGAAGTAGAATTACTAAAGATGGATGAAGCAGGAGTGGTATAGTTTGCCGCATAAGACTGTCGAAACGAGCTTTCAGTCAAAAATATAATTTGCTCACATCAAAAATTAATTTAAACATAAGGAAAACATTTTTGAAAGTATATGTTTGGAGTGTAGCTTTATGTGGACGAGACACTTGGGTGACTGGAGTACCTGACAATCAAAGATTAGAAGCTTCTGAAATGTCGTTCTTTAGGAGAATGTTAAAAATCAGATGGGTGGATAAAGTGACAAATGACGAGGTGTTGTGGCAAATTGATGTAGAGAAAAGCATTTGGAAAAATATAGTTAAAAGAAGAGAGACATATAGTCCACATATTCAGGCATCCTGGAGTAGTCGTTTTAATATTGGAGGGATATGTAGATGGAAAAAATTGTGCAGATAGGCAATGTTTGGAATATGTAAAAAAAATTGTTAGGAATGTAAGATGTAGCAGGTATACTGAAATGAAATGCCTGGCACTAGATAGGGAATCTTGGAGAGCTGCATGAAACCAGTCAAGTGACTGAAAACAAAAAAAAGAAGTCATTTATGTAAAAGTTAAGTTAGTACATAAGTAGTATATTTATGTAAAAGAGAAACTAATATTATATTAGCTTCCACACATAAAATAGTACCTATGATGAACAAAGGCTATTCCTTCCCATTAAGGAAGTACAATGCTCTGCATTGGGTACAGTGCTCTGCAAGTTCGGACATCCTTATTATGAATTTTAACAGTTTCATGCCTCATCTACAGAACTGAAAATGGAATAGAAAGGATCAAAAAAAGGAAAAAGGGTAGATGAGGAGAAAGATGATATGTCCTCAGAGAAGCAGCTGTATGGAAGAAACAGTTTTACCCAAAGGAAAGCATGAGACCACTGCTCTACAGGCAATAATGCCCTCTTAAGAAAGATCAGAATCTTGCAACCCTCAAAAGATCAGGGTATTTTTATCCAAATGGGTTGAGTACATGTATACTTATGATGAGATAGAATTGAATATCTTGTACAGTTCTTTAGATCAGTTGTTATGAAGAATTTTGTAAATTGCTGATGAAAATTTAAGTTCATGTTTTTCTCTTGAATACTGCAGTGTAAACAAAACAATTTTTTATTTGTTAATACTCATATAAATTAGAAATTGTACAATTAAGGCTTTCCAAATAAATGTAAGAACAGTTAGGTATACGTCTGTTTTCATCCAGCACCATGGAGAGACTGCTAAAATGAACCATAAACCCAGAACAGTTATATTAATATTTTATCTATAGCCATATTATATATTTTCAAGCATTAAAAATTATTTTATATATAATTATAAATTATTAAGTATAACAGATACATACACAATTTTTTTTTTTTTTATTTCTTAACAGATATGGAAGAACGAGATATGGCTGGTGATATAAATCCAGTTTTTTCATTTGGTCGCAAATTTAGTGAACATTTGAGTAATGGCTTGGCTGATAGTTGGAGTCAGGTAATATAACTAAAAAATGTAATTTAATTTTTTATAAAAAAATAAGTATATTTTAATTACTCTATTAATTCTTTTTTTAATGTTTACTCTTATTTGTGTTGTTTGTATATTATTATTTGTTTATGAATTTTTAGTCCTTCTTTACTATTTGTAATAAAATTATCTCGTAAGAGGTATGTTCTATTTGAAGAAGTTATCTAAATTATGTTAATGTAGAGTAAAACCTCCCCAAAACAGAATCTAATGTGACCAGATAAGAAATCCGTTTTGAAGAGGCTTCCATCTTTGCAGAGATTTGTTAAAAATCAAACTAATTTATAATGAAGTCCTGTGATTATAAAATGAAGTTAGATAATGATAAATTTAAGTAATATTCTGGAAACGTATGTACACAGACTACATTATTCGATAGTTTTTAAAAATTGTAAAACTGAAATAAGTAATTTTTAGAGAATACATATTATACTATGTACTGTATAAATTCTGAGATTGGTAGTGAGAACTGTTTTCATCCACAGATATTTCACAAATATAAAACACTTATTTTTATCTTGATGTTACTTTCACTTGAAAGTTACATTTAAAAAATAAGAAATGCACGTAACCTAAAACACATGAACTAACACCGATTAAAAAAAAAAAATTTCTAAAAATTTTTTGAATCAGTTGCTGTATTTAAAATGGATATTGGAAAATCAGAACGCAAAAACTAGGACATTACTAAACGCTTATGACAAAGTGAAAGCTATTACAGCTTCCAATCATGATGTTCACACACTGAATAAAATTATTTTCAATTGATATTATTGAAATTCTAAGAAATGATTAACTTGTTGACAAAATACAAGGCATGGATTGTTCACTTAGGCTGTCATCTGCTGCTGTACAATATTAATGACCATCGGCTTATAGGCTAGAGGTTGGAGCCATAAATGTGACTGTATCTTGTGCTAAACAACAAATTAGTTATCTTCTGAATTTATTACTTTACAAATTGTAGTGTGTGTACAATCTGTTTTTTAAACACTTTATTTTATTAGTCTATTTGGTTTATATTTCCTTTCCATCTTATGGGTTAAATCTAATACGTGAAATTAAAAGTAAAATCCATGTTTTTCCCCCATTTCCACGTTTCGGAGTTTTCCTTGTTGAAGAGATTAATCTCATAAAAAAAAATCAGGACTTGGGAAACAGTATGTTTTGAAGAAGTTTCTGGTTTTAAGAGGTTCTGTTTTGTGGAGGTTTCTGGTTTTAAGAGGCTCTGTTTTGTGTAGGTTTCACTGTATATATTTATCTAATTTACATAATTTAGACCTTTTAATGTTAATTTCTATTTGTTTTTATTTTGTCACCTGAATTGTAATTTACTTCTATGTATAGATCATTACCCATGTATACATAATCTAGTATTATTTACTATTTATTTATTATAATATTGTGATTTTAGCCAATAATAATTATTATTATTATCACTATTATTTCTCTTTTTGTTTTTAATTTATTTGTATTATTTTCTTTTTAAATCTATCTTGATTTATGTTATAAATTTTGTTTATTATTTTACATTGGAAAGAGATAAGATGAATCTATTTATAACTACTGGTTCCATATTGTTAGTTACATTTTATGTGTTCAACTTGGATCACAGAAGGTGTGTAGTAGAATGAATTCAGTCAGCAAATTAAATTAAGGTTAATGTTAGCTAACATTGTCTAATAAGTGAAAAATGTGGCTTTGATCGATTAATGAAGTTAAAAAATGTTGGAAGATCCAGTTACAGTTTATTTAAGTACTTTAAATTAAAAAATATATTTACATGTAGATATTGTTAAAGAACTTGTAAAATATTTATTGGTTTTTTTTAAGGTGAGATTAGCAGCATCACATGCTTCTAGAAACTTTATTATAACTTTACCTGAGACTGCTAGAGAACATTTTTATCCTGAATTATTACCAAGGATATGTCTTAACAGGTATGTTTTAGATATTTGTGTTTAAAATTAATTGTCTGATTATTCTATCTTGTTGTAAAATTAATATTTAGCGATGGACAATTGTGGTTTATATACATAAATCTGCTAATACATTTTAGTGTATTTCCTGAAGCAGTTATTCAATTTATTTTCTTAATCCTTTCAGAAAAAAGAGCCATATGTAAATAAAGTTGTAATGGAGTTATTATATATATATATATATAATATGGATGTTTGTGTGTTTGTCCGATATGTGTTCTTATACCACTCGTTCGATTGCAATGAAACTTTGGTGAGTTGTTATGCGCACGCCCGTGAAGGTTACTTAATTAGTTTGGACCAACTAGGTGGTTCTAGGGTTGAGATATTTCAAAAAATTCTATTTATGGTTTGATTGGGCTCATATTCAGATTATATATTATTTATGTGAAAAGAAATATTTCTGGAAAAAAATGGACCTTCTTAGGTGGCTCTGGGGTCGAGATATTTTGGAAAATTGTATTTATGGTCCAATTTGGTTCATATTCAGAATATATATTAGTTACGTGAAAAGATATTTTTATAAAAAATGAACCTGCTAGATAGCGCAGGGGTCGAGATATTTTGAAAGATTGCATTTTTGGTCCGATTTGGATATTTATGAAACAAACAAATATGTAAAAAGACTTTCTTTTATATATATATATATGAAAAAGTGTCAAGATTCAGGTTTCATTTGCTTCTTTTTTTATTAAAAGGAGGAACTTTTGTAACGAAACATGAAAATTTCTTACTTGAAATGAAAAAACACATTTACTGATAATAATAAGTAAGCTGATAATAATATCATAAATTTAAAAGTTCCAGAAATGAACATTCAAAGGTACAAATTATCAATATGTAGTTTTATAAAAGATTACCTGTTTGATATATCATCAGTTCAGAACCATTTTGACAGTGTAAATCTTTAATAAATAGTTTATAAAATAATCTCAGAAGATCTATTTATGATTTAATATCCATTAGTCTCCAGTGTAATAAAAATTTAACTAAATACCCGGTATATATTTTTTTCTCCACGTTCTGTTTTTTCATACTGTTTCTTTGACTGTACTGTAATTTTTTTTTTATAAAGTTGTTTGTCAACAAAACTACAATTTTTGAAAAACAATTGTGGTATACTTGAGTGATGAAACGAAATAACTTGCTATTATTTTGTTTTTCCATGATTTTTTCCAGTCATCATTGATTTCTTTTTTTTATGTTTTGTTTTTAAATGCAATAAAGAGAATTGTTTTGGTTCGCACAATATTAATCAGCAAGTATATACTTGCCTAAAAATCAGGTATAAATTTAAAAAAAGTATTTCATCAAATCAAATACTACAATTAAAAAAAATATGGTAATAGTAGAAAATATATTAAAACATTATTAATACCAAAGTTAATTACAGTAAGAGTAATATTGGTGAACTAGTGTGATATAGTACAGTATTTAGTACTTTAAAAATGTATTTGCAATATGTAAGCATATTCTGTATAGAATATTTAGATTTTATTTGTAAATTCACATCACTATTTCATACATTGGTCTGCAGAACTATACTAAGAAAAGCTATAATCATACGTTTATGATTTGCAGCATGAATTCTTGTTAACTATATTTATTAATAATTTTTTATTGGAAAGGATATGTTGGTCTGAAGTAATTTATGAACTGAGAGTAGCATATTGTAATTAGTTTATAATAAAAAACATGTCATGTTTCTAGTATAAAAAATTACTATATATTAAATATGTGTGCATTTTTAATTAATTATCTGTGTTTTTATTTTGACTTGATTCTAACCTTATTATAAATCTCAGTTGTGCTCAGATTAATTAAAAAAAAAAAAAACAAAAAAAAACACTTTTTCAAAAACACTGCTTTTATTCATGCCTTTGTATATACTGATAAATACATGAATTATTATGAAGTATGTCCTCCTTTAGCAGAAATGATCTCTTGAAAATGTATTGTCATTGACTCCATTAGATTAGTGCACATAATCATGACTTCATCTTCATGGAACCATACTTTTATAGATTTAGTTCTTTTGTTGTACAGTCTATCTTATCTAAACATCTCTTCAAAATATTCTACAATATTTAGGTACTTAGGTTCTCAATAGGATTTAAGTCTGGTGAATTTCCAGGCCAATCAAGCACATTAATTTGATTTTCCAGCATGAAAGTTTTGACCAATTTTGAATTATGACAAACGGCCAAGTCATGTTGAAATGTCCCATCAAACGTTTGCAGGAATGGAACCATCCTATGTTGTAATAGTTTTACATACTTGGTTGAATTCATCATATCTTGAACAGGAACAGCTTCAAATGCCATTTAACGTAGAAAAACCCTAAAACATCTGTTTAGAGGGCATTTTACAGTTTGTTGGACATCCTCAGGTCTCAAAGATTCACTGTAACCTCATCTCACGACATTTGCTTTGAACCCAGCACACATAAATGTGTTTCATCACTAAAAATTACCTTCTTCCATTTGTCAGCAGTCAATGATTTATATTTTTGGGCCCATGCTAAACATTTTTTCTTCATTTTAGGAGTTAAAAATTGTTTTTTCGTTGGTCTTCTTGCATTCCGACCAGATTCCAGAAGCCTATGGCATACAGTTGAACTACTAACATAAAACTAGTTGCCAGTAAATCTCTTTTAAGGTCTGAGCTTGTTTTCTTTGGATTAATTTTATTATTATTTCTTATTACAATTTTATCTGTTCTTGGAGTAATTTTTCATTTGTTCCCAAATTTGCCTCTCCTTTTTGGAGACAATGATCCAGATTCTTTGAATGTTATCAGAATTCTTGATATGCCTACACCAACTGCAGAAGCGATATCTCTCACCGTCATAGAAGTGTGATCTCTAAGATCATAATTTTTTCGTGCTTCCTCAGAGTAATATCAATTTTTAAACACACAAAAGCAACATGTGTACACAGACTGCAGAAACTAACATCCACCTGCCACACTCAGAGGCTCACAACTGAAGCTAAGCAGAAGTGACAACTTCCACTTTAAAAACCAATCAAACTGCTTTCTTATTTTCAAGTTCAAACAGTTGCACCACCTCAAGGTAGTTAAAACCGGTTTATGGTGGTTTCAGACATTTCTGGCAGTCATATTACAATTTAGAGAAAAAAATAGCTTTTTGCAATTAATTTGCTCAGTATAGTATAATCTTATAATGTAATGATATTTAATATACTTGTCGTGCCAGTAGCATCCACAAATTGTAATACATGCTCTGTGCCATATCAGTAGCTCATACTGATTTAGTTACTTGATATTTTCATCTGCCAACTATCAAAATCTTTTTAATTGTTAGTAACTGCGTCATTACTGTGTATATATATATATATATATATATATATATATATATATACACATACCTGATGGTCTTAATTTGGTTTCACTGTGTATATTCTGTATTCAGCTGTGTGATATATTTTAATATAGAGAAACTTTTTAACAGGCACCCACTGTAGAAACTAAACTGCTGATTAGTTGTCCGTGAAAAAAAAATCACGTTATGAGATTTGTTTAATTGATAACAAGAAAAAAGTTTATAGCAATTTTATATTTAGTAAATTTCTAGGGCCTCAACATTAATTTAATTTTTTAAATTATAGTTTCCATTTATATAGTAGTTTATTTATAGCATGATTTTATCTTTTAATAATAAATAAAAATCTTTTTAAACAGATTGTAGTATGTACAGTGTGCAAACGAACAGTTGTGTAAAAACTTGCACTTGTGTAAACAGTTCTGTTATAGCAAATAATTTTATTTGTAAAACAGTTTTGTATGTAAACAATGAATATATATTTGCTAAATGATATTTTAATTAAGTTGTTAGATATTTAAAAAGAAAATTAAAAAAATAATAAAAAATTTTTAATACTGTAATTATTTAAAATTGAAAAATAAAATCTAGCTATATAAATCTAGTTATGTATTACATAACTTTCCCAGTTATGGTAGTCAAGTTATGCAATCCATAGTTAGTTTTAGAAAAATTATCTGGCTACTCTAGAAAATTTTTTCTGTTAAATAATTTTAAGCTCTGTTTTTGTGTATTCATAATAAAATAATAACTTTCTATTGAAAAACAATAACTAAAATTGTGAATTATTTTTTTCCTCATTTTTATATAGAAATATTTATTTCTAATTTTATGATAAATAGTTAAATAAATAAATACAAAAATAAAACTGATTATTTCTTTTGGTGGATTTAATAAAAAGCTGAATGGTGGGACAATTGTTTTGTGTTCTTGTAGGTTGTAAGATGTAAGGTAATTAAAAGTACAGTAAGTGAAACATTTGTTGATATGTCAGTCAGTTGTGCCCTAGACATCTACTTGTACCCACTCTTGCCATAATTCATCTAAGGATTTTCCCAGATTTGCCATTTCTTCAAAATTATTTATTTTTTCATCTATGTTTAATTCAGGTTTTCCAGTAGTACGAGCTATTACATTTATACTTATTTAAAATAATGGAGGTATTATTCAACTTTTTAAGTTTGTAATCCCCATTTGATGTTATTTGTTCTGGGAGTGAAAGAATTCCAGATCCAAATTTTAATATATGTTTTTCGCTATTTCTGCATTTAATCTCCAATTACTTTTTAGTTACTGTGGAGAAAAGTCATTTTTTATTATTTATTTCTTTTGCAAGAAGACTATTTGTTTTAAAATTTTTTAAATATGTTTGTATTGTAATTGAAAAAATAAGTTCAATTTATCTATTTTTAAGAAAATAATATGTTTTTAGCATTAAACATTTGAAATTGTAAAAAGAATTTTTTTTCTTTTTTGGGGGTTCCTGTACTCTGGGGGAAACTTAGAGTAAAATTAACGTTTAAGGAATAATCCTCATGTGTGATAATAAACAAAAAATAAACTTTTTAAATTTTTTAAAAGATACAATGAGACAGGTATAACTTATAAATAAAAAAAAGTTGTAGTTTTCTAGGAAGGGGGTGAAAACTTTTACATTTTAAGTGCAATAAATTTAAATATAAAAGTAATTTTTTTAAAAATTAAAAGAATATTTTTTTGTTATTACAGACCATTATAGTGGGATGGGCAAAAACCTTTTTAGTGGTTTGAAAGCCTATTGTTGTAGAAAATATCAATACAAAAAATTCCCATTAATTTTTTTTTCTAAAGCAAAATATAAATAAAAAAAGGAAAATATAGTAATTTTTTTAGGAAGGATGTGAATGTTAAATAAAAATTTTTTATCACAAAATAAAAATAATTTGTGATCTTGATAAATAAAGCTTCAACTTTTGTAAGAAAAACCTTTTGCTTAAGTGCCCGAATAAAGATATTAAATGTTATTTCGGCCAAAACACCCCTGCCCCTTTATCCAATTTTTGCAAAAATTTAATTCATTCTTTCCCCTTGAAGGTAGTCTGCCAAGTTTGAAGAAAATTGGTCAACAAGTTTCAGAGTTATAAGACCAAATGTATATATATATAAATGTACATACTTAATGTAACCAAATAGCTCCGACAGCATGTGACACCTTCAAACCTTGTGGTAGCCCTGAAAAGGGCCATTTGTGTGTTTTGAGGTAGGCCTGAGAAGGGCTGTTGGGTCTGAAAGCTGGTCTGTGGTGATGTTGGCTCGGCTGTAGTCAGGAAATTGTAGCTTGTCTGTTAGAATCGGAACAAGCTTTCCCTCAGCGGCAGTTGGATCTCTACTGCAGCATGGCAGTGGTTGCCCCCCAGAGCCTCGAAGTGTTGGATTGGCATCAGTTGTCTTCAGCTGGCTCGGCTGAGGCGGTTCTCCCTGAGGAATACCATGCTGGGCCAGGTCCTGCTGATGGGCTCGTTGATCGGCTCGCCAGCCACGGTGCTAGAAGCCTGGCAAACTGGGTTGAGAGGGTAGCATTTGCACCCTGCGGCTCCCTCAGCAGGCTGGCCAGGCCTGCTCCTCTGGTGAGGATGTTGTCATCCGCCAAGAGGTCCCACATTGGGCCAGCCAGGAACTTCTTCATCTTCACCATGTGGGGAGGGGGATAGCAGCAAATTAAAAATTTTTTCTGCGTTTATTCTTTTATAGGTGCCAGTGAGTGGTGGAAGAGTTGGTGGGGAGTAGGGCTTGTGCAGGTGCATACGTATACTGAACACCTGCTTACATCTGAGCGACTAGCATTGTGCTCATCAATATGAAGCTCAGCATGTATGTGGTAACAGTACGTACATATACACCAATGTCCATCTGACAAAATACATTTTTTGGACTTGGGAGTTTTGGAATAAAAAATTGTATCACAGATTTTTTACAATTTTTTTAAATATTTTCTTAAGGGACAAAACTTAAAAAAGACCAATTTTTTTCTTCAATCCTATAATTGCTATTGCTGGGAAAGTAAAAATTAAAGTGATGTAGTATTTGTTAAGGCTTTTTTTAAAAAAAAATAATAATAATGATAATAAATAAAAATAAAATATATTGCATTATGATAAATTGTAACAAATGTAGTGTATACATTAAAATAAACTTTAAAAAATTAATTAATATTTACAAGTTGTCTAGTCACATATGGATAGAAGAACTTCATGCACAATATGCAATAAAATTCCACATATCAAAGCATGATAATGAATATAAGGTGTATGTATGTAATACATAAATCAAAATAAATTGAATTCTTGTGATTTTACTCATGCATATTATTTTATTATAGGTATTACATAGCTGAAGGAGTAAGGATATACTCACAAGAAACGTGGAGACAGGTTACTGGAGAACGTGGAAAAGAATTAGTTCAAAAATATATTGAAGCATTTGTAAATTATTATCAAGAAGCAACTTTATCTGATAACCATGCTGTGCGGGAAGCAGCATGCTCATGTATTGCTGAACTTGCCACTAAAGTAGATTCTAAATTTGTTAAGCCATATGTCTGTTCCTTATTAAGCACACTCCATACCTGTTTCAAAGATGACAGCTGGGCTGTTAGAGATGGTAAGAGTTTGTAAAAGATATTATTAAAAACTACTTTGATTGTATGATTGTAATGATAGCATTCAAACCTTGAGAATTAGTGGCTGACACCACTGGAATCTTTTCTTTTGCAGGTAAATATTAAAGCAGCTGAGTATGGTTTTTTGTTGTGATCATGCTCTCGTCAATTGAAATAAATTTACTAATGTTTAGTTCTGTTGAAGTGTTGGCAACTAATGGCTGAAAATTGTATTCTGGTTCATCAGGTTTTGGGATGCCTTTGGTGTTTGGAATATAGAAAAATATTAAAATGGACTAAAAATGACTTTGGCTAAACATTTGTCCGAACCACAGTTTGCTCTGAGTAAACATTGCGTTGCAGTAATGGAACAGACTAGGTTTTCTATTTACAGCTATGTTCAGTAGCACTGAAATAAATGTAAACATTTCATCTGCAGTAATTTTCTTCCAGTTTCTCAGTAGACTGTTTACTGATAATATATCATTATTTGCCTCCAAAAATTTTGTATCATACTTGTTTGTATAGTTAGTAATGTCTCAAATCAGATTGACAGTAAAAAATAACTTAAAATAAGTAAAAGGGCAAGAATTTATAGGTGGACAATGTCTGACTAGGCGATTCATCATAACCAAAATTATGTTCCATCCCAGAGTCATTTTCATAATTTACCTCATTCCACTGAATATCAGTTTTCCCTGAATCTGAAAGACCTACATTGATACTACTGAAATTATCTTTGGGAGTTTGTTCAGCTGTTGGGGTTATGTTTTCATCATCATTACTATCATTCAAGGAACTAGATATTAGCCTTGGCCTTTTTCTATTACTGTCACTAAAAGTTAGATTTAGTATACTGAAGTTGATGAATGATTTTCAAAAACAGGATCACTGTCAGTATTGTCTGCAATAGAGGTATCCTCCCTTTTGTCTGACAACAGTCCATCACTTAGATTTTCATCATCCAACAAATCATGCAAAGTGTTTTCACTTACCAGTGTCTGTGATCTATTCATTTTTAATAATTAAATTCAGTAAACAAATTAATTCTACACTCAATTCAGAAAGCTCACAAAACAAATAACTCTGAAAACACACAACTGACTGACAAAACAAAACAAATACGCAGTTATCAAAGCCGTCTAACTAAACTCTTCACCTCTAAAACCTTCTAAATATATATAAATTGTGTAAATTTATATATGTATTCTGAATCTGCAATTCCTTGCGATTAATTTAATACTATACATGTAAAATTTAGTTGAATAATAAAAATTGCAAAAAAAAAATTTGAAATGTCCTGCCAACAGGACATGGTATTTCTCGACAGTACTATGCACGTCCTGATATCTGGATGTTAATACTGAAAGAGTTAAAACTAGTACACAATAATATGCATTGATGCCAGTTTTTTCAAAGTAAATATTATCTTTTCATAGTAAACTCAGATTTCCTTAATTAGATAAATTTGCAATTTCACTAACATGAGCTTTATGTATTGATAACTTTATTGATATTTTAAGTATTCTTTAGTAATTACTAAATACTAGTAGTAATTTAGATTACTAATCCAAAATGAAAGAAGAAAGTGTGTAAACATTTAAAAAAATTCAGATTTAAATATAGAGAGAAAATAGTTATTTATAATGTGTGCAAGAATCAGGTTAAAGTTAAAAACATAGAAGATAAAAGTGACTCTGTTTCGGAAAGAAGTAAAACAGGTGTAGCCTTCCCCCATTGCTTTTTTATTGAAGAAGAAATGCAGGAATTAAAGTACTAATTAGAGTGTGGAGGGGGGAGTGGAGAATTTTCTCATAGGATAGTTATCTTATGATAAAATAATAAAGGTGTTAAGATTAATTGATGACATGTTTTTTTTTTTTTCTTTTGGCAGTAACCAAAAGTGAGTTAAAAGAAATTCTGATAGCATAATTTTATTGTTAAGAGAATAATTCAGTTTGAAAATAAAAATAAATAAACCAAAGTAATGAACTACAACAGAAAAAAAGGATAGTGAATAATTAAATATTATATTTAATAAATATTTTATTTAATTTTATTATTTTGTTCTATCCAGAGAATACAGTATACCAAAAGTGGGAGAATTTTTTTTCTACTAGTAAAATTACAGAGGATGGATAATGAAGTCACAAAAAGCATATGTATGAGTAAGAAAACCTGTCATAAAAAAAACAAGTCTGATAAAATCCAATGTAGGTCTAATAACAAGGATAGCTATAATAGGGAATTTTTATACAGAACACTGTATGGTTGAGAACATAAATACTAAGAAGAAAAAAATTGAAGCCTTTAAGGTGGTCATTACCGAAGGAAATCTACTGGTATCAAAGAACATAAAAACTGTAGCGGAGGACAAAGATTTGGATATATAAAAAAAACATAATTGTAGATGTACAGTGTAGTAAAAGTGTTGAGATAGAAACATTAGAATTTAATGCAACATTAAAACATGTAAAAATAGTATTTACATAATAAATTCATTAGTTTAATTTGTTTTTATATGTGTTTTTTTTTCTTTTACAGCTGCTTGCTTGGCATGTGGTAACTTTATTGTAACATATCCAATGGAATCACAATCTGCAATGGAATCATTATATCCATTATTTTTTAATAACCTGGGTGACAGTATACCATCAGTTCGGCAAGGAGCTGCATCAGCTCTTACCAATGTTGTTAAAGCGTACTCTTCACCAGCATTATGTATCATATTGGAAACGATAAATAAATGTGTGTAAATGTAACTACTTGTACTATTATATTAATTTTGTTTTAAATTCTGTATTACAACAGACAAGTCCAGTTATAGTTTTTGAATAATCACATTTAATTTCAGGCTAATCATTTCAGTAATAGTGCTGTTAATTAAACTATTAGCAATCTTACAAATACTTAAAACTGTTAAAAGTAACTGGCATCCCAAAATCAAAATTACTTAATTCATTTAATCGGCTCTGAAAGTCTTCTGCAACCTCACAGAATTGAATATCTTTAATTAATAATTGATAAAAACTGTTCACCTGATTGATAAGTTAAAAAAATTTCAGTCTGTTAAAAAAGTATAATTAAAAGCACAATTAAATTCTAGTTAGTAAGATATTTTAACAGTTATTTTCTATTGTGCCGATAAAATAGGATTGTTAGTTAATTGGACATCTCAAGGTATATGAGGTGATTGTAACTATTGATTACAAATGATTGGGATTTTTCTAATTCAAAAGTAGGAAGTAACATTATGTATATCCTTTAAAAAATTTGAACATTTTTATAAATATATAAGAAGATACACATTAGAAAAATAGATATTTATAAATAATTTCATCATGAAATATTTTATTTATATGCTTATAATTCTATATGTTTATTTAGGTTCTGGTGCCATAAACTAACTATGTTAGGTTATATCACATGGCTTGACATGAGGTACAAAAACTATTAATTGTCTAATCAATCTCTACTTGGTTTGAGAAATTTATAATTATAAATATTTTCTTACAGTTTTAAAAGAAATATCAACACAACCAAAAGAAGCTGTTGAAGAGTTCAGGGATAGCTGTCATTATAATTCAGTAAAAAGGAGAAGAGATAGTGATCCACAGATGCTTTCTGATAATCAGGTATGTTGACTGTATTTTGAATAAAAAAAATAGTTATAATAAAGATAAATAATCTTTTTTTGCTGCTTTTGTAATAATTCTTGAAGAGAGAAAAAAGGAATAATGGAGAAGTGAGGTTATTGGATCAGTGTTTGAAGAATGGATTAACAAAACTGGAATATCTTAAATTTACCTGGGACCTTAACACGTAGCTGGTAATGATTGTATACTGAAATGATTACCATATTTAGTACTGGAACTACTGATGAACAGAAGATCTAGGATCAAATAGATGGTTGTCCAAAAAAAAAAACTGATATAGAGATGAATAAGTTTAAATATAAAGATGTAGTAAGAGATGAAGAGTGAAGGTAAAGAGATCAATTATACTGATTAGGGGAGTGATGGAATTTATAAAGCTGAAATTTCTAAAGCAGAGAAAGAAATCTTTTCAAGAAAGCAATGTAGCCTCTTCAACTGTAACTGATTTCTCCCTTACAGTCTTTGATTACTACTGATTACAAATTGAAGGATTGCGTCTAATTTCATAATTATGATTGGTTAGAGCAGAATTGCAAATTTTTTGTTTGATTAAAAAAAATCTGCATTTGGTACTCCTGAGTAGTAATCTGATCCAATGCAAAGACTATTCATACAGCGTAAAAATTGCGTAATTGAAAAATTGATTTATCTTTCATTTTCTGGGTTAATATAAGAGATTTATTTCTGTTTATTTTTACTAACCAAATTATAAATAATAAATATAACAAATTTTTTGTAAGTTGGGACATAATATTAAGGAATATTTTCAAATATCAACTTGTGTTTTTTTAGATTAATAGGCCATCATATTTCAAAATTATGTTGTTTTCATCAAATATTCATACAGTTTTTCCGTTGTGTTAACTATTATTTTCCTGGCTATCCAGTAAGATTGAATAGCTGTGCAGTACGCAGGACTGCATAGTTATACAGTATAGTGTATAAGAGAAAGTGTGCTAATTGGGTCAAATTTTGCGCCTTGGGTTTTGTCAGATCTTGAAATTTTATGAACATCTCTTGACAAAAAAAAAATTTTAGCATAGAAAAATTCCAGAAGGATATATGCACATACCCATGTATATGTGCGTGTATGTTGGCCTGTTTTTATGTTGGATCTCTGGATCCAAATCTCCAGATTTGACAAACCGATTTGGATACAATTTGGTAAGATGATTTCTTTAATTTATTGGGCATTGATGCCATTTAATTTTGGTCACAATCAGTCACCATGATAAGAAGGTATGGACTTATGAGTCACATACCTTTAATTTAAAGTGTAAATAAATTTTTTTTTTTAAATTTAATGTCCCTTATGCAACTAACATACTTTCCGATGGTGTTTTATTTAAACTTCCTATCCCTGTGAATAGGTGGGGAAAAAAAAACTCCTTTTCATAGCCTTAAAATATAGATATTACAGCTAATCTAGCTATATTAAGGGGTAAAGTATGGTGATTATGTCAAAAATGGGGTATCAGTTTTTTGTTTTTTTATTAATCGTAACGTTTTAGGGTCAAACTAGTATATCTTGACAAATAAATATATGTATGTGTGTACAAATTTACTTATGTACCAATTTTTATTTTTTTCATGTGCATTTTAGAAAAAATCTTGACGAACCAAATTAGTTACTTACAATGCATACATAAATATTTTTTTCATAAAATTGTCCACCACCTCTTAAAATTGAAATTTATATATTCTTTTGCTCTTTTCCCTTCAGTTTTAATAGGTTTCAAAAAATTTTGATAGTTTTTATATCATATATAAAGTTATCAAGAAATGATTTCTGCATTTTTTAAAAATTATAAACCCAAGACCTAATATGTTGAAAATTTTTTTTTTTAATTTTCTTTTATTTTTTTTTATTTTAGCATTTATTGAAGGGGATGTTAGATTTAGAGAAAAATTAGTTGTTTCTGGATTCAAGTCACATTCTTATACGGATGAGATGATCTGGTTTCTTTGTTATGTCACTTAAGTTTGGTATTGGGTAATTTCATTCAGGGCTGGAAGATAATAAGATTAATTTCTTTTACTTTTTTTTTCATTACTTATCATTTTGCTTAATTATCTCCAGACTGGATTAACCGTGTTTGTGAAATTTAATACACTTCTTAATATTTCTTCTATCAAACGATTACTTTCTTTCTGTTAGTTTGTAGAATAATTGGTAAGTAATCTGCTTACTATAACAACATTGCGTATTGTCTAAGCGTAGATGAATTTTATTTGGAATGAATTTTCAGACTGTAGTGTAATAACCTTTTTTTGTATCTATTGTTATTAGTAAATTAATTTATTCTTTTTCTTTTAGTTCTATGGATCTATTGCTCAAAAGTTAGGACGTAGATGTAGTACTAGTAATCCATCATTTCACCGTGATTCTCAACCTTGGGAAAGAGCTGATGGGCAAGTATAATGGATTTATTGTCTGATAAAATTTATTTTGTATTAATCTTAATTTTCAAATTGCTCTTTTATCATGAAGGAAAGTTTCTGTACATTACTGTCAAATTTATTTTTATTGTTTGCCTTTGTGTTTTTCTACTGAGCTTTACGATCCTGTTTCATTATATAACTTTATTTATGTAATTTATTTTACATAAATTTTTTTAAGTAATATTTTCTTTGTCATTATATAATGATAATGGCAACACCATGCAGTGAAACTGCAACCAACATTGTTTTACTTTGGTGATCTGTGGTCATCAAACATGACTTTGGCCATTGACCTTTTTCCTTTCCAGGATATTACTTCCTGAAATGTAATAGATATTTCAGAACCATCAGGTTATAAGTTGCAAAAGACCTAAATAAAGATCTTTCTTTATAGTTCTTTAAATAAAGATATTTTGGTAAAATTATCTTTATTATTCATTTTCCTTGCTATTTTACATTTTATCTCACTGAAGATATTAATACAGCATTCATTACCATCAATTTATGTGGATATTTTTTTTGGGGGGGGGGGCATTAACAGGTCCAGCTTTCCTGGTTAGGCACTTCAGTCATTAGTTTTATTGTGCTGTAACAGGACAGAAAACCAGAGCCCATGAGTTGTTCCACTCATATCCCTCCTACCAGACTTCCTACCAGGTATTTGCTGGTGATTTACATTCTGTGCATGAACTTAGCAGGGTCAGTCCTGCACTCAAGACCAATAAGCCAATAATGTAGAAGAAGAAATGAGGGCAAGAAGTAGAAATGGATAGTGAGAAAGGATGATCCACTCATCAAGGTTGATAATTTCCTCAGGACCCTTTATTTGGTCGACTTAAAGGAAAATTTGTATATGACAGTTTTTTTGGGTTATTTAGTTTTTTTTATATTATGGAAATAAAGATAATTTTAATAATACTTAGTTGTGTTTAATTTTATCATTCCAACCAAAAAATTAGAGCCCTAAAATTTTGCAGCAGTTTGTTGTAACATATTAACATTACCACTATGGTTTTCCCATCAAACATTTTTGAAAGTACAAATAGTATTTTTGAATCTTGAGTTTCATGTACAAATGTAAAATTTAAATTACAACTTCACTCAATATTTTAAAACTTTTAGGGTTAGTAAGCTCTATCTCTCCTGATTAGCAATTTCCTATAAAGTTTTACCTAGCTGTCGTCTATTATTTATATTTAATTTTTCAGAACTCTATTGGTTTATTAGCAGTGTACCTTTTGTTAATTTATACTGTTATGATTTAAGTAATCATTTTATACATTAAAAAATTCACCAGTTCATATCATAAACTTACTATTATCCTTTTTTATCATTATTATTTCTTAATAGTATAATAGTTTTAAACTTATTTATCAAACATAACATATATTAAAATTATTGATGACTGAGTTTTGTACTGATAACAGATGTTAATTAAAAATAATATTTATGATTATGTAAAATATTTTATCCATGATGATCCATTTGTAATCATTGTTATCAATAACATTTGCATATTAAATATAAACAAAGCAGGTACTGTATAAATTATAAATATATTATTTGTTTTGAATTGAATTTTTTTTTAATCTAAACAGTAAGCATGCTTATTAGTTATTGAGAATTATTAATATTTATAATGGATCTTGGCAAATAAACACTTTTTTGTTTATGATTTATTTTTTAAAGCATTTTAATTCATGTAATTTATTTTTATCAAATATGCCTTTAGTGATGTTAAGTTTTTATCTTTCATTTCAAACCAAATTATTTTGGATTCTGTTTCAAAATAAGAAACTTATTTTGTTTTATTAAGTAGATTAAAAATTGTATATTTCTGTGTTTTGTATATCATAACAATATACATTCAGTATTTGTAAATTTCAGTCAATTTTGATTTTTAATAGATTATTAAATTTTAATAGAGGCTGCATATTAGATTTAAATATAATATTAGACTTTTATTTCAAGCTTCTAAACTATTATTACTCAGAGTTACTAGAAAATCCATCATTGATAAATGAATAAAGTGAAATTGCTGAAGACCAGGGATTATATTCAGTAATTAGATAAAAAAAGATTTATAAATTATTTTAGTTTTTATAAAGAGTTCAGGATCAGATGAGCCTGAATAACAGAATAACAGACAGATATCAAGTTACAGTATGTTGAATTACTGAACTGAACTCTTGCAAAGAAAATAAAAACTTGGGAGTTAAGTCATTCTACTATAGTAGACAAGGGATGATTGGAAGTAAGACACAAATAATCTACTCTGTCTTAAATATTATACATGTGATGTATGCACATGCAGAATAAATATTACTCAGATAAAAAAAAAAATTATTAATATATTAATACTTAAATTTACTACATTTTAAGCAAACAATTTTGTTTGCTGATGAATGGTTTTGTGTGGTATTTCAAATCAGTCTGTTACGTTTACTATTGTAATTTTTTGTTTTCTTGTAGAATATGCATCTTCTTATATATCTACAAGTTTTAAAGGCATCCAAGAAAAGCTGCTGCAATTTAAACTGTCTATTTGCCTTTTTTGTAGTTTTAGCAATTGATTTATTAAATTGCACAAGACCTCTAATGTTTTTTGAATCCCTGATCAATTCTGAAGTTTGCCTTTCAGTGAATTATAATTATTTATACCATATATTGTGAATTTGTTTGGAAAATATTTATAAATATAAGTGGTATTTTTTTTATTTGATTTTTAAACCAATTCTTTTTGCACATATTTTTGACAGTTTTTTAAAAATTTTTATTTAGTAATACACTTCATTTATTATTTTGTAATCATTTATTTATTTCAGTTAGATAAACTAAAAAGATATAGGACATTTTTTTTAACTATTAGAAGGTTTGTAAAATGAACATGTACACGGAAATACATACCACTATAAATTTTTTTTTATAAATAAGTCATCAGGTATTGTACCAGAAGAGAAAAACTGATATCTTGTAAAAAAAAATTAAGATGATCTTGCATACTGTAAAGATAATTATGTTTTGCAACAGTGATGTATTGAAATAGATGAGATGCTAGAAACATTTGTAAAAGATATTAATTTTTTGTCGGTTTATTTTCAGAATGAGGAAAATATGGATTAAATATTATAGTGAGTGTTTGTATTCACTAGAAAATATTAGGTGAAAATTTATACAAATAATTTAATAAACTGTACTTATATTGGAGAGTTCTTCAAAATCTAAAGCTTCTTTGGGCACTAATATCAAGTGTTTGGATTGTAATTTTATGTTATACATAGTTACATGCTACAAAATATATATTTAAATATAAATATTTCCAAAAAAAAGTAGGTATTCCTTTCATATTCTAGATTTAATAAATGAAAGTCTTACATACAATCGGATAAAAAAGAAGAGCTACAGTAGTGTGCTTTATAAAAAAAAAAAAAAAAAAAAAAAAAAAAAACACATTAATAAATATGAAATACAGTGATGTAGTGAAATTAGGTTCTTTTCCATTATATGCCCACCAATAATATTTTATGTTATTCAGCTCTTATTATGTTAAATCAGATTTATTCAGATGTTCTATGTTAAATCAAATTTTACCTGATAGGATGCCAGTAAGTGGCAGTGTTGAATGAAATGGCTTTGAAGAGATTAGTACTAGGTTCAAACTGATGTTGCCATAGGAATTTGTTAAATTTTTGTCATCAAATCTGAAATTCTATTATTATGTTTACGTTTAGATTAACCAGGTTTCCATAACCTTTCAGAAGTTTATAGGTTGATCAGAAGTAGTGTTCTGAGAGGTTATTCTGAATATTTACTATGAAATAATATTGTCTATGATTACACATCCAGTGCCTGTAAGATTTGAGAGTATGCCCACACGATTATTAGTTATTGAGAATTATTAATATTTATAATTATTTATCGCAAATAAACATTTTTTTGTGTATGATTTATTAATTTATTTGTAATCATTGCAGCTTTGTGTTTGTTCTAATTAAATCAAAATATTTTAATTTGTGTAATTTATTTTTGTTATCAACGTAGGCCTTTAGTGATTATGATTAACCAATTATTTTGGATTCTGTTTGCGAGTAAGAATATTATTATTAGACATTGTTATCATTCTCGAAGGTGTGTATTGTGGAATAATTAGCAACAACATTTTATAGCTACTATCTGGAATAGCAATCAAGAAATACTTTGTTGATTTGCAGCTTTCTCTGCCAGATGCTTAGTGTTGAGGTGGGGTCTGATAATGTTATGGTTTTTTTTTCATGATCAAAGACTGATCGGTTTCAGCTTTTTCCGTAGCATCAATAACTGTTGATTCTACTAGTAATTTTGGACCATCAATTAACCAACCTGTTAGTAGATGTTATAATTAATGACCTTACTGTTGTTCAAGGTAACAGCAATATTTCATTGCTGACTGTTTTAATGCCCAAAAAGAAAGAAAAGTAACACTTGTGAATATGATATTCAGGAACAATCTAACCACAAATTTTTATCATATCATTTTTTTTATCCAAAGTCATGCAGTTAAAAAATACTGTAGGGGATAATCATCTTGTCCAGTCTTCTGATTAGAGAATGATGAGATGCTCTGTTGAACTATAGGCTGAATGTACTCTAGACTAATTTAATATAGCTATAAACTGTTGGAATGTAGAATGAAGATAAGGTATGTAACCTGAACTAACTTTATTAATTATCGTAAAATAAAAGAATAACTAACTATAATTTGACCTATCTGTGTATTTAAATTAATTTAATTTGAAATAAAGAGATCAGCTATATCGTAATAATAATAATATTGGCTAGCAGGCAGATAATGAAAAAGTATCAGGAAATATTTTGCCAACAGTAACTGATGTAAAAGATTACACAAGGTTTTCTACAAAAAGTCAGATACTCGCACCTTCTCCTAGATTAAATATAAATTCAATTAATCAAGATGTATAATTATTATGAACTTATCTTAGAGAAGTAAAGGTATTAATAAGACATTTTTGTAGGCAGATTAATAATTGGTTGACACAGAAGCACTATAAATATTATTAAACGTTGCACATGCTTTACTTCGCACCAGCCTGTACGTATTCTCCCTGTGATTTTTTCTAGTGATTATGGAAATTTAGAAATATTTTCTTATTATTTTTAAAATATAATTTATAAGAAACAAAGAAGAACTTTTAAAAACATTTTGTTTCATTGTATTTTGTTTTGATATTAACTTATTATAATGATAAAAAATCAATTAACTTTTGCTTTTAGTGCTGTGATATTTTTGGCTGAAGTGTCTGAGATAAAAGAAGCACATAGTAGTGTAATGCAGGCATTACCATTAGTCGCAGAAGCTTGTAGATATCAAGATTATAATCAACATGTTATATTTTTAGAAACTGTTTGTCGTCATCTTCCTACATTTGTTAAAAATCTTGGTGCTAAACAATTCAAAACTAAATTGGATCTTTTCATCGATACTTTGTTTACTGCACTGGTATGTAATAAATTTTATTTGTGAGTGTTTATTTTATAAGTGTTTATAATTATTGTTTGTATATTTTTTTGAGATATTCAAATACATTTTTTTTTAATGATTTTTTAATTAAAACATCAGAACATTTGATTCAATTTTTTTCAGTTTTGATTAATATTTTATGCAGCTTTTTAATTAATGTTTCCTTGTGTATTTTTTAGACTTGTGAAAATTCCCTTACATCTAGTGCTGCTAGTCAGTGTTTAAATCAGCTTGGGTCAATTATTGGAATTAACATATTACGTGCTAGAGTCAATAACCATAACCCCCGGTGAGTATTTATTTCGTTAGCTTTATTATGATTTGTATTACGATCAAGCACATTGTATATTAACTTGTTATAGACCACTTACCAAAATGGTTGCTTTCAACTTGACATCAGTTACACGTCACTACTAAAAATGACATGGCCATTTTCATGAATAATAATATGAAGTTGTTACACTTATTAGGAATGTGAGGGATGAAGTGGTTATCCTGCCTTCTTCACTGAGCCAAATATTTAGTTACATATCAGCATGCAAAATCCACTAAATGTGATTGATGTTCGACCCTATAGATTTCTTTCTGTTCACTCTGATATAAAGTCAGGAACTGGCTTCATATCCCAACATGATTGCTCTTAGAAAGCAAATCTACAGGTGTTTCTTACACTTCTGTTTCATTACATGCATAAAAACCTTAAGAAAAACTAGGACTGATAACTAATGTAAGGCTTTTTCTTGTGAATGAAAAAGGCATTATAAGTATGGCATCAGCTTTGATAGGAGAAATTATTTTGATGATCTCCTTGGTCAAGAATTATTCTTGTAATTTTAACCTTATAATTAAATGTAAAATTTCTTTTTTTATGATAACAAAAGAAGCTCAAAATTTTTGAGTTGTCGAACATTTTCATTTGCATTGATCATAATATTTATTTTTATATGAGAATTTTTTCTGTGTGAGAAAGGTGAAAATTTTAGTTAGTTTTTATCTTGTCAGTATTAATTTAAAAATAACTTACATTACTTTTTATTAATCCAGGAAAAGTTTTTTTTTAAATTATCAATTATAAAGTATGAAATTATTATTGCTAATGTAGTGGGTCCCAATTTATCATTGACTGGTTTTATAAATATCTAAAATAATAGTATTTTGAGCTACTTATTTTTTTTCTTTATTAAAGACATTACATCTTATTTCTGTGAAAAAAGTTTAAGAACTATTTCCTCTTAGATAATGTTTAATTTATAATAAAAAATTATACAAAATTTCAAGCTCAAAGGTAAGGTGGAAACAATAAAATTTACAGAGTAATTTTTTTATGGACAAAGCCCTACTTGCTTCAATATTCTGTGACAACTATTATTTCTAGCCTGCTGTTCTATTAAAAAAAAAAAATTAGTTGGATTGGTGAAAAACCGAACAATTATTAGTTTGGTTTTAACCTTAGTAGTTCACTTGTGAAATTTATTAAAATCTTTCATTGGTTTTACTTCTATTGATAATAGTATTTCTGATTTCAATACTTCTTAACAAGCTAAAACAACATGTGTAAGTATTTCTTGAATTTCAACCACCTAAGAGCTCTTTAACATGCTCTAATAAAATTGATTTCTCTAATATGAGCCGTTACACTAAATTTCATGTTGGTAAGTTAAACTGTTCAACTTAACAATAAAAGAACATGTTCTTTGGACATAAAGAAAATTGAACACAATTATACAAAAAAAGAAATTTTAAGGAGATTTTTTTTGGCAGTACTTATGCCAATGCTGAAAACCTGAAATTTTTTAGTAAACCTTTCTTCAGGGTAGAATTGCCAACATTTTAAATTGCTAAAAAGGTTAACCTTATAGAGTGTAATTACTACCCACAAAATGCCAGTTAGAAAATCTTAAACTTTTGGGTTAACCTTTCTTGTAAATAATTGTCAAATTATTCATTTAGCAGCAGTTGTAGATAACTAGACTTTTTTTAATTATAATTAAGAAAAAAATTTGAAAAAAATAAACAGTCTTGCTTTAATAAATATATGTATATGACATCCTTCAGTATTTTATGTGCTCATGATATCATAGTAGGTATAATCATGAATGAACAAGTATCTTACTGTCACTCAATATAGACCAACAAATGTTAACAACATTACTGGTTTTAATTGAGTATTAATTATTTCTATAAGCAGTATTAAAATACACACACTGGGTTGGTCTAGTGGCGAACATCTCTTCCCGAATCAGCTGATTTGGAAGTCAAGAGTTCCAGCGTTCAAGTGCTAGTAAAGTCAGTTATTTTTACATAGATTTGAATACTAGATAGTGGATACCGGTGTGTTTTGGTGGTTGGGTTTCAATTAACCACACATCTCAGGAATGGTCGAATTGACACTGTACAAGACTACACTTCATTTACACTCATACATATCATCCTCATTCATCCTCTTAAGTATTATCTGAAAGGTAATTACTAGAGGCCAAACAGGAAAAAAAAGAAAAAGTATTAAAATGCACAACAGTATATATATGATTTGCACAGTGTGTTTCACTATATGTCATTTTTACCACATAATATTATGTACACAACAGAATACATATGATATGTATAGTGTCTCACTAAATAGCATTCGGACCACATAATTCTTAATTATGTACATAGTGTGCATTCTGCAGTCAATGTTTTAAAAAGAATTCTATTTGCATACCTGTTATATTATTTACAAATTTCAAATTTTTATCCACTCATAAAATTTTAATATTATTCTTTATCCTAAATGTCAGCTTATATCATTTATATGAGTATTAAAAAAGAAAAGAAATCCAAGGTTAATTGTCAGATTGGTTGAATCTGCCATCAATTAGTACAGTTTTTCAGTTTCTTTTTCCAATTATTGATCAATAAGAGACTATAACCAGATCTCTTGTAATAATTTATTTTTCATATATTTTGTTTTTTAAAACCAAAATGAAATATAAGTGACTCATGTTCTACAATACTAAAAATTGTTTTCTAATTATTTGACTTGCAACTCAATTTGCTGCTAAAGAATTTATAAAAAAATTCATGCAATTTGAAAATGTGACATTTTATCATTTTTAGTAATTTAAAAGTGCCATCACATTTTATCATGCTGTTTCAAAGAATTTATAGTTTTATTATTAATTGGTCTTATATGGATTAAAAATGTATCTTATTTATTAGTATTTTTAATGATGTTATTTTTATTTTACAGGTATATTGAACATTTGGATGCCAATGTATTTATTGCTCCATTTTAACTATGTTGTAGTGTTGTCTTAAATGTTGTATACATCACTATATTTTAATACCTTCATAATTTTTTGCTGTGATATTATACATTTTTAGTTGTAAGTATAGTTTTTATGGCAATTTTAAAATTTTATTTTTTCTTAAACTTCTTTAACTGTTTGAATATTAATTAAAAAGATTATTGTGTACCGAAAGTACACTTTAAATATGTCTTTCCAATACTAATACCAATTTCAAATGTGTGTTCTTTTATCACCAGTCTGTGCACTTTTTATGTAGATGTTTTATTTGTTGTGTTGTATTGTTATTTGTATGTAACAAATTATTTGTTTTTATGTGTCTTATATTTGCTATTTTTTATTATATGATTTTAAATGAATAAATTATAGTATAGCCTGTAAGAGATTAAATAGATGTTAACAATGCTATTGAGTATTTTATAATTGAAGGGACTTCCTCTTTATGAATTTTTCCAGCTACAGCTGTTTAACATTGTTACCATATCTTGTCTTATGTTTTCACTGTGATGATTTGCAATGTAATTAGTAATAATTTGCAAGAATTTGAAGGTTTGTTGTTTATCTTCTTTTAATGGAATATTAGAAAAAGTAACATTGTGTTATTTATGGGCTTCAAAGAAGTAACAAATTTTGGTGCATCTTGTAAGCCTCATTATTTTGTGCAGAAAGTTAATCTGTTAATATTATAGTGATAGTTTTTGTACTGTTACAGATTTTAGAGAATTTTCTAATAATAATATTTTCCAGTTAATACTGGAGCTTGTTCACATTTACTTTATCTCTTATGGGTTCTACTTACTTTTATTATGCCATTCCTTCTTCAATTCCTTTTATTTAATGTAGTATAACTGTTGCAGTTATATTGCAAAATTGGAAGCTGTGAGCTTAAATTTGAATTAATTAATACATAGTTAGCACAGCTGCCTGGGTAATAGAGTTCAGTAACACAGCAATGGGATTACTGTTTGATGTTTTAAGAACTTTACTTTTGAAATATTGTAAGAACTGAAAAATTACAAAAAAAATTTTGGTCCAAGAATTTTCATAGGGATTATATATGGTCTACTGTAAAAGAAGCGATAACTTAAATTTTGTCTGTTATGAATAAAATAGAAGGAAAAGAATTTCAGAATGTTAAATCGTCTGATATTCTTACAGCTTGTTTAATATCCAAATGAAGAGCAGGGTGAAAAACGACTTAGACGAATTAGTAACTAAGAATTTTACTTTCCTGGGGATTTTTTATTTATTTCATATTGACACCTCTGTACTTACATTATTTAATAGTGAGCGAGGTTATTCCTTTAGGAAACATTTACCTGTTCTTCTATGCCTTCTAAATTTCTGGAGGAAAAGAGATTTTTGTTTCAGCAAATTTTTAAGGTGGTAAATGCAAAATCATTGTATCAGGAATGTACTACTCACACTGTGGCTAAAAATGACCAATCCCTTGCAGGATGGATACCAATTGCCTGTGGAGCCTTCAGCAATCCTCTGGATTTGGTCTCATGCTGAGTTTTTTTCTTGGGTAACTTGGATTCTCATTATCTACCCTTTTTTCCTTACCCTTGATTTTCTTGTTTTATACTAAGAATCTTGGATACTGGAGAGCAATTTTGATCTGTTTGTAAATAAACTTAAATATTTTTCTCTTTTCTTTTCCATGATTGTCCATTAAATGTACACTTATTACACAATTGATTAAAGGCTGATCTAATTCAAATCAAAATAAATAAATTGCAATATCAGTGAAGATAGGTTACTGATCAATGTAGGCCTAAACTTATTTAACAATGAAAGCTTCAAGCAGCTTTGATTGTGGGAAGAAGTTTTTAAAGAATGGAGAATACGAATCAGCAAAAACTATTAAAAAAAATGTTTTAGCAGCAATCATTAAATAAACTGGATTGTTATCTCATTGTAAAGGTACTGCCATAAAACTTTACTATATTTAGCTAAGGTCTGCGAGGTGAGCAGGATGTCCCTTTATGCTAGTTATGAAATTATTAGCTTAGGTGCAGCTTACCTTGTATGGATCTAAAGTGTCTGTGTGGGTTCCACCATGTTTAAATCACAGCTGTATACACCTCCATCTCCAGTTGTCTGCAGCAGCTTATCAGAGGTAATCATTTCAAATGCTGACCTAACAGCCTCTTGGAGCTGCTCGATGTACCTGCGTTTTCAGATTTCTTCTTTAATAAAACTCCAGACTGCATTGTCAGGTGTGGTGAGGTGAGGGTTTCTTGCTGGCCAAGGCAGTGGAGCCAGTAACTCTTCTGACTTAAATTTGATCCAGTGATTCAGAAAAATTTCACTGAGGCATCTGTAGACATTCAAAGCAAAATGCACTGGTGCACTGTCTTGTTAAAATCTGTTGTCAGCAATCCCTTTTGTCACTAATTCTGAAAACAACAACTCATTAATCATTCTTAGATAACTGAATTGATTAACTGCATCATCAAAAAAATAAGGATCATGGAAATATTCAGCCGTCATCTCAGCCCAAATCATAACATGAGGCGGATGGTGTACAATTTCCTCAAAAAAGTAAGGATTGTCTTTCACCCAGAAAAAGACATTTCGGTTATGAGAGCTTTGTTAAATCACACACTTGTCTGTAAACATAACATTCTTTTTATTGCTTGCTGTCAAAAAGCGTTCAAGCTATAACTAACATGCATAAACCTGTCGATCAAGGTCATTTTCACTCAACTCATTAAGTGAGGCTGGACAAAAACATTTAACTTCTAAGTCCTTCTACATATGGTCTTGCGTTGTCGATGTTGAAATGTATAACTTTTCAGAATGTTTGCGCATTGATTTCATCAATGATCATTGAATCAATGCATCTTCAATACATCTCAGCTTGAGTGCTCGGCCTCTCACTGCGTGGTGCACCAAGTACACTTCCAGTTGCAAAAGCCTTCTTCTCCCATGTCAGTAACATTTGCCGTGATGGTGACAATTTCCAAAAACACACAAAGAAGAAATTCATAATGTTTTACCAGTATGTGAATGTTCATGGACCCACACACATGCTAACAAACACACTCATATCCACCATCGTTCCATACTTGACTACAACTAAGTTCATCAGTTCATCCCACCACAAATGAACATACCGGATGATCCTCCCCTCCTTTTCCAACACCAGTGGTGAGAATTGGCAGCAGTAGAGCTCAATTAAGTTGGATTTGTTACAGTGTAAAAAGACTTCCCACCCACATATATATATATATATATATATATATATATGTATATACTAGGGCTGTCCAGAAAGTAACAACGTACGTTTTGAAATAAAAAACCAACCAAATAAAAAAGATATTTTTTTTAATCTATACATTTGAAAGGGACAATCATAGACTATTTTTCTACATAGTCGCCATTTAAATTGAGGCACTTATCGTAACGATGCACAAGCTTTTCAGTTCCTTCTGAAGAAATCTGCCGCCTTAGATTTTTGATACCCATCTTGCACAAAACTTGGGATAAACAAGCTTGCCTGATACAATTTTATGCAGTTAACTTTGTGAAATTTGGGGGAAATGATCGAAAGTTTTGTAATCGTAGTTCGGTGATTTTCACAAATTTTATTGTTGATTTTCATTTGTCATTTCATCTGTCACAAGGCTAGGCCGACCACTGTGGTCCTTATCATGAACATTGGTGCAGCCATTTTTAAACTGAATGCACCACTGCTTTACTCCACCTTCACTTATTATTCCATCTCCATACAACTCACAAAGTTGCGGGTGAATTTCAATTGGTTTGAGACTTTTTGTCAGTAAAAATCTAATCACTGAACACAGCTCAAAACTCGTGGGATTTTCTATTGAAGCGCAGATTTCAATAATTCACAATGAACAAAGTAGAAAAATAACAGTTCACATGCTATGACAGCTTGGTGTGTACCGAGTGTAGAAACGTTTTGATGCCAAAATGGCGGCTCTATCCCCACCTATTTCCATGCTAGGCACAAACATAAGTTACTTTCTAGACTGCCCTCGTTATATATATATATTCCTTCATTTTTCATATTATTAACAGAAAAAGTAAAATTAATTAGTAAATAACCTAAATGTTTGAGTATTAATAACACCTAATTCTAAAAATTTCATATTTTAATTTCAATAGTTTATTACTTAGTAGTTTATTAGAATAATTAAGATAACATGTGCACCTAGGGAATCGTGTTAAGGTTGACAGTTGTATATCTAATCCTGTTCATGTAACTTCTGGTGTGGGGCAAGGTACCCACCTTTTACTACCTTTGTTCTCAGTTTATATCAATGATTTACACTACGTTATTGAGTTTGCTTTACTTTTGCTTTTTGCTGATGTTGCTAAACTGGCATTAGCTATTAAGGACTAAGATTCTTTTACAAAGGGATTTAGACTGTGGTAAATTGGTATCATCTTAATGGGTTGACATGCAGTGTTAATAAATGTTTCTCAATAACTTTTGGAAAACAGATAACTCATAATGAAGTTAGTGATTATAGAATCCGTGATACCTATCTTAATCAGGTTACTGAAATTAAAGACCCTGGGGTTTATTTTGACTGTAAACTTTCATTTAAAAATTATATTGATTATATTGTTTCTAAAGCCATAAAAAATTGAATTTTATAAAAAGGTTTTCACAGAATTTTAGGAATATCACCACGTTTAGAACTTTATATTTTGCATTTATTTATCCACATTTTTTATACTGCTTGAGCATCTGAAGACCTAATATTCTTGGACTTTTAAAAACCTAGAAAAAGTGAATCATCTTTTCTTTAGATATGTTTGTTGTAAAACTGGTCACACAATGCATTATTCGGACCACTATTATAATCTAATTGCATCTGCATTAGGTATACCGTCTGTACAGTCATCACTTTTAAGATGTGATTTTATTTTTGCCTATAAAATTATTAATGATCATATTGATTGCCCAGAATTGCTTTCAAAATGATTTTTTTTGTTTCTGGTTGGAAACTTAGAAACAGTAACTATTACTTTTATGTAGATATTGATAAAGACATTCGATCAGTCGTTCAACTATTGTCGTTAAATTGTAATAATAACACTAACTGGCTGATTTACATAATTTTAGTTTGTATCAAATTAAATTTAAATCTAGGTGTTTATTGAAATATGAATGAAATAATTGTATGTGACAGAGTAATGTTAACCATTTATTTTGTATCATGGGAGTTACCTCGTTTGTTTTAATAAATAAATAAATAAGATTTATATTAATATTCAAATGTTATTACACAACCCTTTAGAGTTTTGTGTGTTGTCGATACAACAGGAATTAGGTATTAGTAAAAAACTCATTAAATACATTTTATCTGTAATCTTGTACCTAACACATTCTAATTTTGATGTACTATGTTATTAAGAAATGCAACTGCCATTTATCAATAAGATTTACATCTCAGTGTTCTTGGTAAAAAATTTGTTACTTTTATCTCCAGCAAATAGTGAGAGATTGCTGTATTTTTATTGTGAAACCATAGTGTATCTCTTCATTTATCTTGTACAAAAAACTGCTTGTATGTACTGCAATAATAATAACATACTAACATATAATATATATAAAATAAAACTCGTGAAATTACTGTACATAGCAGTTGTTATGTGTTACTGTATATGAATTAATTGTTACCATTTAGAATACTAACATTTTTTATTAATATTTTTATACTAATAACTGTATTAATTGTAACACTAATATCTATTTCATGTTTAAATATTGCAGCCTATTTCTGGCATTTATCTGTTACTTGTGTTGTTGAGTGTTCATTCTATTTAAAAACTACTCTGATGCTGTTTTTTGATGTAAATTTCATTTTAAAATACTACAGTTTTAATGGATCAATAAAAAATATTAATATTTTTGGTCTGTTACAGGTTTAGCTATTAGTTTTTTTTCCAACATATGTTTATCTTTATGAAAAAAGTTTTTTTCCTGACCTGTGCAATAATCATTAGCAAATGAGTGGCTATTAAACTTGAATTACCACTTGTCTGATTTGCATTAATGACCTCCTATTGGTCAGGTCATTAACTAGAATTTTTACTAAGGATCATTATAAAAATCCTGTGCTGTCGATTTTTCTAGTATCATATAACTAAAATAATTTATATCAACATTAATAGAGAAATGTGGAGATTTTATTGACTACTTTAACTTCTAAAATTCATTTTAAATGTGTTTTCAACATAATAATAACTAAGAAAAAATTAATTTCTCTAGAATTGTTAGGAGCTGGCAGAATTAGTAAAGATTGATCAGTAAATTTGTTACTTAATTATGTTCTTGTTGAACTGTTTCTTTATGAAACTATTTATTAGTGAATCCATACCTCATTTTAAGAATAATACAATTGATTTTTTAGATAAATATTTAAAACTTAAGGTATCAAGAATTCAGAGAAATTATTATTAGGAGTGGAGTTTTACATCTATCTGTAAAACTGTAGATTAAGCATACAGGAATAAAAATGGAGTAAAATAAATGTAGTAATCTTATTCAAATGATTGTAAGGTGACAAAACTTGCAAGAAACATTCATTTCAATACAATTGTTGAGTATTAAGTACAGTAGTAAAGCGAAACAAACTACATTATACAGCTCTAGTTCTATAATCATTTGTTGAAAAAATGTCTGTATTAAACCAGCTGGAAGTTCCAACAGAAATGGTAAAAATAACCTACTTTAGACAATGTCAACATTTTAATTGTATAATATTTCTCCACTTTTCAGACAGCATCAGTCATTCATTGCTTCTAGCAATATTCTGACATGAACATTTGCAAGGTGGTTTACTAAATACTCATAAATTCTATTTTATTTGAATTAAATTACAACTGTTTTATTAAAACTGTCAATTGCAAGAAAGTCGTGGAAGATTTAGTGAAAAGGTTGTTTTTGAAACCACTTTATTGAAGGGTTATCTTCATGCAGATTAATTTATTATTTTATTCTATGTATAAGGAGAATTTCTTTATACTGACAGTGCATATTTTCAGCATGTACAGTTATTTTTTATTTAGTCTCCGGAACTACCATAAGGTATTACTTCAAAGGATGAATGAGGATAATAAATGAAGTGTAGTCTTGTACAATCTCAAGCTGACCATTCCTGAGATGCGTGGTTAATTGAAACCCAACCACCAAAGAACACCAGTATCCACAGTCTAGTATTCAAATCCTTATAAAAGTAACTGCCTTTACTAGGATTTGAACCTTAGAAATCTAGACTTCAAAATCAGCATTTACAATTAAAGTGAAGTTATGCTGTTAATAAAATTTAAAAATAAAAATGGGGACTAGCTCCCAAGGCACTTTTTCCACGTATGTTATTGCACACTACCAAAGAAACTAGCCTAGTCTGTCCAACTTAAATGTCTGAACTGTTCCAACTAGGTTATAATTGTTCATCCTGATAGGCCTCAAAGATTTGGAAGCACTTCACTCAAGGACTTCACATTTAGGATTGATATATTTTGCAGTCTCTTAAGATTGGTTGCAAGCTCTTCATAGGATGTTTTCTGGAAATTGTTTATAGTACCGTACCACTGGATAATGCATATTCAACAATGAAATTTGAACCAAAGCACTTGCACCAACAGATCCCTGAGTAGAAGAGGGATTTGTTTATTTTATAGTTATTATGTTCTCTAGCTTTTGTTCTGATTAAACAACCTGGACGAAATTAATTATTACTAATTACTAGATTATTAGTAATTAATCATGAGCTCCCCTATACACTAGGGGTCCACCTTCTTGCAACAGACCCAAAAACTGCTTTTTTTATGCATTTCAATTCCACAAAAGGCTCAGGGCTTATAAGTAGAAGAAACACTTCTTTCTTATGAAACACATCAAGGTTTTCAATGCCACTTTCTTGGAGCCTGGTACCACTTCCATATCAGCTTAAAATTAAACAATTATTATCTAAATTCTCCAAAACCTACCTGATTGACCATCAGTATAAGTGAAAATATGTTTGCCTTTATTTTTCTTAGTATATATTGAACATATATATATAAACATGAGTGTGGTTATATTTTGTAAAGTAATTGTTTTTATTTATAATTAATAAACAAACCGTTAATGATTTTAGGATTAGGTTTAAATGAAAAAAAAGATGTTCATAAAAGGAATATTAATGAATTAATTTTCAGTTTATATTTAAACTCTTCAAGAGTGATTTAATACTAAATGTTGAAATAAACATCAACTCAGATTTTGAAAATTTTAAATTGATCAAAACATCCTTAATATTCAACATATTTAAAAAGATTAACATGCTAATTTAATTGCTAAAATATAGGGATTATAAAAGGGATGCTTTTAAGTTTAATAGAAATAAAAAAATATTTATTAATAATAATAATAATAATAAAGGTTTCTTTGTTTCCTTTGAATGAATATTCTCTAGATATTTATAGAATAAAGTGAGATTTATTTTTTTGCTAAAGATAATTTAGTCAAATTTATAACATGTTATTATTTTAGTTGATATGTGTCAAAGTAAATGTAATAAAATATTTCTTGCATTAAAAATTAATAAGTAAATTATGTTTAACAATTATTTTTAGAACTTATTACGTTGAAAATAATGAAATAAAGTTTGTTTAAATGACACCTAAAAATTCAATTTGTATAAAATAATACTGATCTCAATGTTAGAGTAATAATGTTTCTTCTCTTATCCAGATAGTTCTGGATTTGAATCAATCATAGTCAGGGTTAGTATCTTTTTTTCACATGCTGCAATGGTGATTTTTTTTTTTATTATAAAATAAATAAATAAAGCGTAGCTATAATTCGAGATAGTCTGTATAGTTACTGAAGTGAAATAAATAAATAAGCAATATTCTACTCAAATAATGATAAAAATTGGAAAATTTATTTGTCTTATTGTTGTTATTGCAATTACAGATTTGAATAACTAAAAATCGATTTTTGATAGATGGATAATTAATAATTGATTACTAATTTTGAAAAATATTACATTACATTTACAAAACAGACAAGGAAAAAATAATGTTAAAGGTTCATAAATGTAGAACACACTTATAAATTCTGCCAATTTTCTTGACCTAAATTTAATAAATTTAGTCTAATAAATGGGCAAACAATTATTATTGTTCTAAAGTTTTTGTTGATTTAGTTACGGAAAGAGTGAATTATTTGGCTTTCAAAAATGTCACAATGAAAAATAATAATAGTAGTGCTAATTTTATTCTGATTAAAAAAGTTAAATATGGTTCTAAACTGTTAATTTCAATATTCTTTTTCTGTGATAGACTATAATTATGAGTTGACACCAGGTATTGTAAAGGAAAATTCAGTGTATTAGAAATATTAGTGGAGATATTTCCTAACAAGTCTGATTCAATAAAAATTTTAACTTAAAAATATAAACTAATTTTCTTTTTATAATAGATATGTTGATGATTTCTAAATATATATGAAGAAAACTTGAATTATGAAGTGAAACCTTGTTATACTAGGAAAATATAACAAATATTTTAAATGTATTTATGAAAATTAAAAAAAAAAAAAATTGTATTGAAGCTTAAAAAATAGTTAAATCTACGTTTTTTGTTGATAATTGTTTAAAGTGATTAATAACACTAGTCAGTCCTTAAGAGTTTTTGTCACACAAATAATTTTGAATTGATCGTAAATCCAAATATGACCTTAAAATTTGTTCTAAAGGCTTCATTTTTTTATAGTAATTGTTATTTGTAAATTATGAACAATTTTAAAACAATGTATTTTCTTTTTTAAGACTAAACAAATGAAAAAATTTATTGGGTCTCAATGTTTTTACTAATTATAAAAAATTAATTTGAAGATATTTATAAAACAAGAATATTTATAAGTGGCTCAGAATAGAGTAATTTGGAGAAGTGTATACTAATATGGTATTACATCGCAGAATGTCATCAGTACTAACTGTTTAATGTGACTCGTTCCTTCTAAGAATAATAAATTTGATTAATAGCCTTTAATTAATTAATATGATTTAATTATTAGCCTTTATTAATGAGATAATGATTGATATAGTCAATTCAATCACTATTCTTACTGAGGAATAACCCAGACCACAGAATCAGTTTCATTCTGATTTTTTGAGAATGCTATCGCAAATTTGGTATTTTGTTTTATTCGTACTTTTTCTGATACAAATATACATTGTTTTTGTTGTACTTCATATGTATTATTAGTTAATTACACAAAATTGCCACATAATTGTATAAATCATCCTAACAATTTTCACTATATATGGTGAATTAACTTAAGATAAGAAATCTCAAAGAAAAAATACTACTCGTTTGGTTAAAAATCATACGAATTTAAATTTGGTTAAATATCATATTTTGGGTGTAAAAAAGAAGTTCAAGACTTCAATCCTTAAGTAAATTTGTCAAGTAACTGGCCAAATTGAAAGCCACAACATAAGCCTTTTGCTGTATCTATGGTATAGGGAGAGCTTCAGGACCACTCGACAGATTTTTATTTTTGCCTCACAAAAATCAAACTCATCACAAGTAAATCCAAGAAATCTGCTGCAATGTAGTCTTCTTCTGCCATAAGATCTATGTCACACAACGAACCATTACCTGTTTCAGTTCCACCAGAAATATGAAGTTTTAAAAAAATGTTTATGAAGAAGGCTATAGTGATTTAGACAGTAATGAAGAAGAAATTTCCAAGGTGAGAGAATTAAACATTACAATATTACTCGAGCAGAACTTAGTGATCTGATTCATGATTTTGATTTGTCTAGAATTCCATCAGAAGAAGAAGAAAATTTAGTATACTGCAATTATACAAACTTTTTATTGGATTTACTAGGAGAAGAGCACAATCCTACATAATGGAGATTGTTTACAGATTCCTCTAAGATGAATTTAAAAGCTTTCCTCCATCAAAATGAAAATTAGAAACCATAATTAATCTATTCAAAATTCGAGAGGACTTTGATAGAATCTGAGAAAGTAACATGGATGTCATTACAAAATGTTGTTAAATCATTTTTCAGAAAGAAGGCTCAGAACTTTGTAGAATTGGTAAGTGAACTTCTTAAAAACTATAAAAAATTGGGATTCAATATGTGTCTAAAAAATCATTGTTTGCATTCACATTTGGACATTTTTACCTCACCTTGGTGATAAGTAATAAGCATGCCGAACATTTTCAGCATACTTATTCACAGGATATATCAGTTAGGGAAACATGCTACCAAGGAAAATGGATTCAGAATTTACTTGTCGATTACTGCTGGAGACTAAAAACATATATTCCAAAAGCTGATTTAGGAGAAAATGAAAGAAAAGCAGATATTGTATAAGTTAAGATATTATCCTACTGTGGATATAATTCCTTAATAACTGAGTTTATTTAAATATGTGTTACAAAAATGCTCTGTCCTCTACTCAATTACGACTTTTAGTTTTGAAATCGCCACAAAAAAATACTATAAGACAACGTACTGAAAACATATAATAAATAGAAATGTTTTGTTTGTATCCTAGTTTAATTAATAAAAATTCCAATCATAAGACTAAAAATAAACATTTCACTATTACATTCATATTTAAATGATCAGTTGAACAAAAAATTGATAATAGTTCAGGAATTTAAAGCAATAAAGTTTAATAATTGTGATTGCATTATATAATTCAAACTATTAATTTTTCAAAAAACATTAATCTACAAAGCATAAGTAAATAATAAACCAGAATATTTCACATGGTTGAACACTTAATTTACAGAGCCAATAATGTAAATAATGGAATTGAAAACTTTATGACAATATTATAATAAGTAAATAGAGTTGGGGGAAATATTTTATGTTTAAAAACATAATTCATAGAACTAAATTTAATTAATGAGCTATTCAATTTAATAATGGTAGTTGTAGATTATTGATCTTGATATTTTAATTAAAGAAAATTCTAAAATTTTCTCTAAAATAATTATAGAAAGATTTTGATAAAATTTTTAGCAATTATGCTCTAAATACAATACAATTTTTAAGGTAAAAAGATAATTTTATTAAGGAAGTTAAATCAGAACCAAATATTTCTATCTTCTTTGTAATTGGACTCAAAATATTACATAATTAATTCATTAATATTTCAAAACCGTATGACGTATTTGAAATAAAAAGTTGTCAAGAGCAAAGCTGGGAAAGTTATACAACCATTTGTCAGTTTTTTTAATTCAAGTAATGCTGTAGCACACCTCAAAACACATTTTTCAAATTATATATTTATTTATTATGTGCATATTTCTTAAAATAAGTAATTATTTTTAATTAAATATTTTTTATATGTATGTTTAATTTTGTGTACTAATTAAAGAAAACTTATAGATATGGTGCTAGCCAGTATACAAGTAACTGACATAACAGTATGACATGGTGTAGCTGACTTATATAATTTAAGTCTATATAATCAAGTATCATGCCTATCCATGATCTTTAGACTCATCAGGATCTATTCTGTATGTATTCATATTTTTACTTGACCATTATTTTTATAAACTTGTTATTTAGCATCAAAAAATTTCTGTGCTACCATCTATTTACATTTTTTAAAGGAAATTACAATCATGTTAAGTTTATTATTCTTTTGCAGAATAAAATTTTCTGCATTTTAATGTGCACAGTGGCTATAGTTTTCACAAATCAGATATTTCAGTATTGTTTTCAAAACTTGCATTCAATTTAGTTGTTTATATTTGAAAGGTAGCCGAGAATGAATATAATAATTATTACTCTATTAATTGAGTAACAGATTTTGTAATGTATGTAGAAGTAGAAATGAATATTATTGTAATTTAGTATATTAAAGGTGAAATTAAAAAAATGAAACATTTATTCATCTGTTACAGTACAAAAGAGGTAAATTTTAATTTTGTAATTTCTAGTTGTACATACCTTCAAACAGTTGTAGATTAAGTACTTAATGTTATAGGAAGAAACATGACAACAAGGGCAGAGAACCAATAGGACTGCAGATCCGCCACTATTCTAGTGGCGAAAGAAGAAGTAATAGGATGTAGCAGAGGGATAAATGTTTGTATAATCTTTGATCAGTCCAAATAAATGGTATACCTGGTAGTTGATATGAGAACATTGTACGAATAAATTTTTAAATGTGATGCATTAAAATTTTTAGCATTTGCTGTATTTTGTTTATAGTAAGTAGTAAGTTGGCTTAATTTAATATTATATGATTAGTAACCTAAAGAAAAAAAGTTAGTGATTTAGCAATAATGTTATCTAGTATTATCATTAACTATTTATAGTGTTTCTGTAAAATAATGTAGGTCACCAAACAGTCATAATTTTAGAATAAAGCATGAGAGTAATGGTTTTATTCCACAATGGCGTGTTTCAGTACCCAAATTCAAACATTGGCTGATGTACTTGTCCTGAAACATGAAAGATAATTTCAACACTAAAAATAAACTTCTTTAAAAATACCCAATCATGATGTAATCTATCCAAAATGTTTAGCAAATTCAGATCTTTAATTTTACCCTAAAATCAATTTTATAATCGCTAGTATACAGAAGAAAGTTCTTCTGGAATCAAATTATGCGTGAATTTTTGCAGTCATAAATAGATGTCAGTATTAATAAGTTCCTCAAAAAATATTGGTCTGATGATCTGGCTTCCAGAAATTGCACACCAAACACTTATTTTTAAGTCATGGAGGGGTTTCTGATAGGTTTCGTTTGGATTTTGTGTAGCCCAGTGCTGTGTATTCTGAGAATTAACGTAGCCTGATGAATGGAACCATGTTTCATCTGTGAAATGAAGAGAAAAGGATCACAGAATCCTTTGCTAATATTTGCCACTGGCAGTAATTTACTCGTTTATCCAAATCATATTGTTTTAATTCATGCAAAGCATTTACGATAAGCTTTAATTTGTAAATGATGAAGTACACTGTAACACAATGTTCTAGAAACTCCTGTTTGTTGGGCTAATCATCATGTTGACATGTGAGGACTCCTTCCAATACAATTCACTATATCAGCAACAACTTCCGGAGTTTGGACAGTTGTTTCACTCCTTTCACTTTGGTAACAGTCAGTTGTTTGCTACTTTTTCGCTAAATCTTGAATTGTTGATTTTGCAAGAACATTACTTGTAGTTTATGTCCCTTGAAACGTTTTACAGACAAAATTTGTTGAAATTGTGTGAATATATTTTTCCAGAATGAAAACATGCTGTTCAATTGAATACACACACAACAGATTCGCTGAAGGCTTATGAATAAGTTGATGAATCAACTAATATGCATGTGCGACAAATAATATCATCTTCTTACACAGTATGTGTAATAAGATGCTGTGCCAGATGGCTGAGACTGGTTTTATATAGCCTACCCAGCATATCTCCTATAAACTGACCTATTTTTGAAAAATTTCACTGGAAACTATCTCAAAGCCATTTTGTAATCATCTAATTACAAAATGGAAATATAGAAAAACTATAAGTCTAATTGACTTATAGTTTTTCTATTCTGTACAAAAAACTGATTGCAAATAAAAACTTTGCATACAAAAAGAAAATTATATATCCTAGTTTAATTTATAACATGCACGTAACTGATATTTTCTATTTTGTACCAGGTCAGTATTTTATTTTTAACTAAATATTTTATTCTTGGAATCTGGGTAGATGTAGGTTCTTGTAAGTCTGGGTGGTTGTTGTCATACTTCTCGAGATCGTGACATGTTATTTAATCCTTTATGATCTGCTGTTGGGCCATAGAATTGCCCTTCAGTTAACCAAAGGAAAATATTCTATTATGTCTTAGTTCTTATGCCAGAACATTTTTTTTCAATATATTCCTGCTAAGATCATCTGAGACTAAAAATTGGTTTATTGTTGTTCAAAAAAAACTTTTTTCTTGTAAGTAATGTTTTGATACTTTTTAAAACAATTACATTATCTACTTGATAATAACAGTTTAATAATTATAAAAAAAATAAAACAAGTACATGAAAATATGGAAAAACATTTATTTTTAAAAATATTTTTATGTAAGTTTCATATACAAATTTTTTAATGAAGCAGTAGCAAATATCTCCAAGAAATATTATTTTAAAAATCTAACCCTTAGTTTAATTTTGAGCTTTTTTTTAAATTATAAACTTAATTGCCAGGAAGCATAGAGTAGTGATATAATGCATGTTGGTAGGAATGCAATCCATACTAATACTATGAAGATCATGTCATAGTTCCAGGTAACGGTGAAAAGATTATTTTGAATAAATTTAAATAACCTGAAAATAAAAATTAATAGTTTTCATTAAAATTAAAACAAAATTAGTAATTGAAATAATATATTTCTTATCTTTTTCTTTCCCATGCACACATCCAAATATACAACTTACCATCACATATTAGAATAATATTTTTTAACAATAATACCCTTAGACTAACAGGAAGGTACCCTGTATAGGAAGGTATACCCTCTCATTAAAACATATAGTTAATGTTAGAAAGAGTAGATTTAAATTTTATAGATTATATAATTCTTACTTTTTAATCATCTCTTAGTAAACATAAAATTTCATTAATACAGATTGAGACCCCTTGTTAATATTTTGTTCGTAGCAACAGTTTGACCTTACAGAGTTAAAATTAATTCACTCTGTTAATGTTGGTTTATAAAATCAATTCTGTTTTTAATTTCATGATTAAGTTGACAAAAGCAGTAGTATTTTTCTTAATTGTTTTTTTTTTTCATACAATAAACTGATTCAGAAAGAGTGTGAAGATGTTTAAAACTGCATTTTTATATAACACAAACATTTATTAAGATTTTACTTTTGAGAAAAGGTGTATCATAAAAAGACTACAATTTTCACTTGAATACCTGAAATGATTTACAAAGAATAATATTTTTATTATCTTGAATATGTATTTATGATGTATACCTCTAAGTAATACTAAGTTAGTCATTACAGTATTTAGTACAGTTGATTAGTAGACAGTACATAGTAGAACAGCTGAACAGTTGATTAGTAGTTCAGTATTTATATTTACATAGTTATCAATGTTTTCTTCTTGTTTTAACCATTGACAAACAAGTCCCTTCTTGATAGGAAGGAAAATGACCAGCCTTTTCTGGTCCTAGAAAACAGTGGTTATGATGTTCTTTGCTCACCATTTTTTTTCTTTGTCTTAAGTTATGCCATTGCATAATTTATTTTGACCAAACTTATGACATAAGTTTATACTGATATTGATATTTGTTTTTACAATTTACAAAGAAAAGATTTTCTTTCTGTCTTATAATTCAAAAATGCTTGTGCAGGTACCATTCTTAGAATTTTGTTCACATTAATAAATATTTTTAGTAAAAGATTATTATGTAGAACAGTTTTTACCTATATGATTAACAGAGTTTAGACATGATAAAAGTGTAGTGTCCTCATAGTTTTCAACAGATATTAGCAATAAAGGATTTGAAAGCGTAGTAAAATTCAATGAAAATAAAATAAAGGTTAAAGATTTATCAATAAGATTAGTTTCTTTGGTAAAATATTAAAATTTATTATAGGAAATACTTCATTTTAATGGTCTCATTGCAATTAGAAAATTAGAAACAAAAAAAAACATAACCAGAAGTGGTTAAGTGAAATAGAAAAGAGAATAATTACAAGCTAAGGAGGGTGAGTATAAATACACCAGAAAAATTTAATTGCTTTTTTTTAATAAGACTGGAAAATAAGAAAGGTATCAAAAATCAGTTTATTATAAAAAAATAACATTGTTATATATTTAAAAAAAACATGTTTTATCATTAAAAATTAGAGAATTTGGGAAAATGTTTTAAGAGTTACAAAAAAATGCCTTTAAACTATATGTAAGGGGTGAAATATATAAAGTAGCATAACCAGAAAAAAGAAATTGTAGAAGCTTTTGGAATATATTAGAGAATTTGGTAGGTTGATAAATTTAAAAATTATCAATTTTAAAACTAAATTAAATAGAGAAAAGCAAAGTAGTTCAATCAAATCTTGCTAAAAGAAGAAATAGTTTGTTTGGGCTATATTTTAATAAATTTACAGTTAGTTATGGTGATTTAATGAGATACTAATTTTTACGGTAATTTAAGAAGATGAATAAAGATAGAATGAAATAGATTACTGATTAATTAAGTAAAGTCGGTGATTAATTAATAAAGAATTTATTTGACTGATTATGTAAGATTGACTAAATGTTAAGAGATCAAAACATTCCACAGAACTGTTAATAGTAGAGCAATATCAGACCAACAACTGATGAAAACAAAAGTAAAAATCAAATCTAGAAAATGGATATCAATGACAAACATGTTAATGTTAAGTATTTTTCAATAGATAGTATAATTATTAAAACAATTTATAAAATAGTTAGAATTTTTTATATAGGATATCACTGTCTCAATTATTTATTAATCATATAACATTATTTACTACAAAAATTAATTCCAAAAATCTAATTTCCGTAGGCAGACTTAGAACAGTGATTTACAGCATTTGGAATCAGACTAAACAAATTATTTACAGTAAATTAATTAGTGGTACTGATTCAGAATGCTATACAGACTAATTACAAATGAAATATACGTTTTCGATAGCTTATTAAAAATTTATTTTTTAAGAGTTTAGATGATTACTTACATGATTATGTAGAAGAATTCTTTAAGTTTTTATTTATAAACATTCAATCTGTGCACCGTTAGTAACACGACAAATATCAACACGGTAGTTGAATTTGTTCCAAACATGTGCAACCATATGCTGGTCATTGGTAACAACAGCAATTTGTGATGCATTGTTTTAGTCATCGATATCAACAGGAAGGGGTGGTACAAGAACTTTGTATTTTACATAACCTCCATAAAAAGTAATCTCAAGGTGTTAAGTCTGGAATCTGGTGGCCAACACCATGTTTTCCCCATTTGCACAGCCAATCCATTTTCTAGGAAGGCGTCCACTTATGTGAAACGTTCATTCATCATCGAAAATTAGGCGATGAAAAAAGCTATCGTCATTTTCAATACATTCATGCAACTCCACACAAAAATGTTTATAAGACTTTACAGTTGATATTTAAACTTTGTACTAACTGTAATTTATAAGGTGTCATTTTCAAACATTTCCTCAGAATTTTCCACACAGTCTGTTGAGGAATTTGCAATTCTAAACTTGCTGATCTAGTCGATTTGCTTGGGCTACATTAATACACATCACAAACACGATCAATTTGTTCTGAAAGAGGAGGACTTTCAGCACTTATCTTTTTACACAGACACCGTGTGTTTTGAAACTGTTTATTCCAGTCGTGGATTGATTTTTTGTTGGTTGATTTACCGTATTTTGTTCTGAAACTTCGCTGCATGACGTTAACCGAATTTGTTTCAGCTAATTCAAGCTCACAAAAGTTTTCTCTGCTGCAGTAGCAGCCATCTTGCCAGACTGGTAACATGACACATCAGTCAATGACATTAGCAGCAGAGCAGATATACCGACATAAACTTAAAAGATTCCCTGTAAATCAAAATTCCCTGTAAGCTATCAAAAGTGTATATTTCATTTGTAATCGCTCTGTATATTTAGGCATTCCCATAAATGACTTTTTAAATTAATGGAAGAAAAACATTTTTAAACTTGCTTCATTTACACAATATTTAGTCTACATAAGAGTGACTAGTAAATGATTCTAAAATCAGTCACATTAATTTGATAATTGTTAAATTTACTAAAATCTCAGTTTTAGTTGTTTTTTTTAAACTTAAAAAAAATGGGTAGAAAATCTGATAAAAGATTAATTAAATTGAAAATAGTTGCATACCCACTTTTTCTCGAATAAAGTTTTTTAATAATTTTAGGATAATATATTTGTTTTTAAAAAAGGAGGAGAAAGTAAAGTTTTTCTGTTTTCTTTTACAAGCCATTAATAGACAGTCACTCGTATGTCTGCATTTGACTGGGGTTCAAGAAATCTTCTTATTACTTATTAAATAGTTGTCTTAGTTTTAGTTTTTGGTATGTTCATTGCTTTATGGATTTCTTCTTGATGGTACTCTTCTTCCTCAGTTTATGATGCAAATTCTTATGTGATATCTATATTTTTTACTTCAAAATACAACTGAATTGCTGGTTAATTTGAAATTATTAATTTTTACCTTTAATTTAAAGTGATAAGTGTAAATATGGATTTTTTCTGAATCACTTTAGACAATCTTTTTAAGCAGTAATAATCCTGTAAGATCATTTACAGTACAGTATTACTATAACTGGAAAAGAGAAGAAAAAATCCGTGCTGTCTTATTAAGTAGATTTGTTCCTTTGTAATTTGTCCCTTTTATTGGATATTGCTATTATTGGTTATATGGTATCGATTTGGGACTTACAAATATTATTTCATTTAAAGAAATGTTATGTAAATGTATTATATTTATAAAACATTGTAATATTCTATTTTGAAGGATGAATTTAATAAAACAAAGTTATCAATAAATTAATTACAACAAAAAGCAATAGAATGTGATGATAAAGTTTCTTGAATGAAGTTCCAGTATTGATTTTACTTTCTTTTGATGTTACACTAAGTATCACTTACATTTTCGTAAAACAATTTAGAAGTTGTGTATCTTTTTATTTAATAATAAAACACTTTAAATTTTTTACAAAAGTTATTTCATAATAAAATTTATGAATTGCTTTTTATAACAATTTTTCACATTTTTTTTATTCCAATATTATTATACATGTCTTCAAAAAAAAATGTATTGCTACTTAGATGATTTATCTTTTAATTCCCTTATGAATTTAACATTATTTATGTAAGAAATAGAATTTTCCTAATATTTAAAAATTATTTTACTTGTTCTTTTTTGCATTTCAAATTTAAAGGTCAATTGTTAATAAAAAAAGGATCATGACTGGAATAAAAAACATCCTTCATGCTGAGAAATGTACATTACAAGCATAGTAGTAACTGTATAATTATTTAGGAATTTTGTAAGCAGGCTGATGATCTTTGCTTCCCTTCAACAATATTCTCTAAATATTAAGTACAGTCTTGGATTGCATTTCTTAATTAAAAATATCTTAAAGTTTCCAAGATTCACTGTTAATTTTTGAAATTATTGGTTCCACAATAATTGGTGAACTATAGTAAAGTAATGTGACTTTGAAGTTAATACAAATTGTTATTAATAGATTTAGTGTTCAGAAAGATGATAATATTAAAAAAGTATGTAATAAAAAGATATTTTTCAATTATTATTGCCACTAAAGTTCCAGACATTTTATAGATTATAGTACATAAAATTATTATTGATTACAGTTATCAAATATTGTGTACTAAAAATAACTGAGTATTAAATGGCATGGCTTTAATTGACTGTTCTAAAAATAACTGAGCACTAAAAAATTCACTGACTTACACAAAAATAAAAGGATGCATTATTCAGATCTGAAAATCCAAATATTCTAGGAAATCAGGCATGGAATATAAAGTCTTTTATTTTCTGTTTCTAAAAATATATTTTTGGTGGATTTAATGAAATCAGGAATAATCAGTTACATTTGGTGTGCATTTCAAGATATTTTGAAAGCAAAGTTATACTCAGAACTGGTGGTATTGATGGTGATTCAGGAATTTTTCTCGTTCATGATAATGCAGTGCCTCACACTACTTTATATACAGATGTAGAAATTCCAATGGGAACTGTCTGATCATCCCCTTACAGCTCTGACTTCCATCTCTTCCCTCACCTCAAACATTTTATAATCTTTAAAATGCTGTCTTGAAATTTGAAAATACATTTTTTGGAGATATTTAAAAAAAATTGAATTTCCTTTTGTTCCTCTAAAACTATTGACCACCTCAGTTCTGTTATAAGGTTAGTTATGAGGTTTATTGCTTCTTGGAATAATAATTAAATTGTACATCTATGCTAATATTCAATGTTCTCTCATTTTTCCTTTTATTAAAAAACTGAGGGTAATTTTTTCCGCACTTATATATATTTAATAGTGGACAAGCATTTTTCTCATATAATATTGGTTCTTGATAAATTATTATTTTACTTTGTTGAGCAAACTTATCTATTCAAAATTTTTGTTATTTCCTATGATCAGCCTGAATTATTTTGAATATCCAGAGTTGTACCATATAGCACTTGTCTCTAATGCATCCAAAACTTGTGTAATATGTATCTAAAGCTGACCTGAAATGTTACCTCAAGGATATCTTAAATATTTTGAAGTAACCAAGATGCCTCATTGATATGTTACATTCTCAAAGGTTATCCATGTGACTTAATAGGATATTTGCATATTATTGAAAAAAGTCTAGCATACCGTTTTTGTTATTTATATAAAACAATAACATAATTTTAAATTGAATATTAGACAATATAGTAGGGTCTGTCAGAGACATTGGCAATTTTTACTGCTATGTTTCTGATATATTTAAAAACTTTAGTTTTATTTATTAAATAAATTTAATTGGCATTATGATTTTACTAAATGGCAATAATTTTAAATTTCAATTTTGATTGATCTGCAAAATCCAAATTATTGAATTTATTATTTTTTTTTTAGGCCATTGCCAATATTCCTGTCACACCCAGCCAAGTAAGGCGACTTTAACCATTGTATTGATTCTCTTGCTCTGTTGTTTGTGTCAGTCAACTTCATTGTTTTTGTATGTTTCTTATTCAAGTATCTAATGTGCTTACATTATCAGCAGTTTATTTAAAATATTATTAAATTATTTAATTACATTAAGTAATTAATTTTAATAAATTAACATCTATAATTTATATGTTGCTTAATATTGCAGTAAAGAACTACGGTATTACATTCATATTTCTTAGTAATATCCATTTGATATCCTATTTGTTCTGAGGAGTATAAATATAGCCTCTGAATATTTTTGGGATATCCTAATCAGATGTCATAATGTCTTACGATTGTCTTAGGGATTGTAAATCAGATCTTGAGATTATATCATATATGTCCCTTAAATGTACCCTGAAATATCACCAACAGCAGACTTTTATTTCCTAGCAATGTTTCCTTAATATCAACTGGGACTATTAAGGACATCTATCAGCTACCCTCTAAATGTTCTTGTGCCGTGTTATATGTTAATTTGGTAGGTTAATTTAAAACACAACTTAAGGTTCTGTTTTAATCCCTATTAATAAATTATATGTGTTTGGGAAATGTTAATCAGGTTAAGATTTAATTTTTTTTTCCCCCCAGCAAGGCTAAATGAATTGTAAACCTCTTGTCATATAATTAATTGTATAATTATTACTTTTGGATGAGCAGGAGTAAAAAGTTGATTAATTTTACCAAATAAAAAGATTGTAGTGCTTTTTTTGGTAATTTTGGAAATATGTTTTTGTTTGCATTTTTGAATTTTATATTTTTTTTATAATTTCACACTTACCTCACAACTTTAAGTGGAAGCAAAAATATTGTATCAAGTGCCAACATTAGAAATAGATATCTCAAGGAAATTTTTTCCTTTCGTACATCCACGAATATTTTGTACGGTTCATGTTTGAAATTTACTCCTAGTTTTAAACTATCTCTTTTTTTACTGCTAAAACTGAAAAAAAACAAAGTTGATATAATTATATATATTTCATAAATTCATTTGTTATAATTAAATTACATTCCTTAAAACTTCATACTGTTATGTATGCACAGAGTGTTCTTTGCTTTATGATATTTTGTAATTTTACTTCTATAGAACACCTTATTGGATTACCAACGTATGATTTCTAATAATTTTTACCTTAGGTCTAATAAAAGGATAGCGAGGTTGAAGGTAAGAGTAAAATAATCAGTAAAGGAATTAATTCATTCTAAACGCATAACAATCATCGCATAAGTATATAACTTTTGTAATATTATGAAATACATCATTCTTTTAAAAAAGAATAGTCTGTGACTGGTTTATTGAGAGATTGTTATTTACTACATTTTTTTTAGGTAACCCTAGACAATCTCTAATTAGTTTATTATGTTGTTTTCATATAGAAAAACATAAGTAAGAGACAAATACAAAGACGTTAACCATGTCATGGAAATTCTACACAGAGAACAAAAAAACCAAGAACTCAATGCTTTAGTTAGGAAGCAGTTGTTACACTGTCTGTTGTCAAGTGTAAGCAGTTTTAATCCCAATCCCTTTATTCTAGTTTTAGGACTCCTTTGTATCCTTATTTAAGTTTTCAGAAATTATTACTTGACTACTCTTACTTTGGCCAGTTTTCTCAGATGAATATCCTTATCTAAATAAGGATACAAAGGAATCCTTGAACTAGTAGAAAAAAATTGGGGAGAACTATTGTACACTTCAAAATAATCAGTGAAACAAATACTTTCTTACTAAAGCACTGAGTTCTTTTGAAATGAAAATATTCAAGGTTTCTTTGAATAATTTACAGAATAATTCAAAGAAACTGAATTTTCATATTAAAATTCATTTAGGTTCAAATATGCTTTTATGAGTACTTAAATTAATTAATTCTTAATAAATTCAAATATGTATTGAGTTAAGCTTAACCTCAAATTCAATATAACCATTTCTTTTCTTGTATCAGTTCTCTATTACGTGTCATTTAACTAAAAAATAGTGTTTAGTTATTTATTTAAAACCAGTGATTTTCTACATGTATTAGTATGCAATGCATAAACAATTTTAATACAGATCATTTTAGAGAAATCAAGCATTTTTAACCAGTTTAAGAATTTATTATTTTGTCAGTTAGTTGTTATTACTAAAAGTATATACAAAAATATCTCACAGAAGATAATTTTTAAAATTAAATTTAATATATTTAGCCCTAGAAGTAACTTTTGAAAATTCTTAGAATGGCCTATTTTTATTGCTTTTGGAAATCTTAACAAAGAATCATTCTAAACCACTATAACATGTGTTGTCTATATCAGAATTTTGTAATGATATATATATATATATCATTATAAAATTATATATATATACACACACACACCATATTTGTCTAATGATATATATAGAAAATTCTGTTCTTTGTAGTAGTCAAATTTTATTTTTAACTCATCTTGTGGTAAGCATCATCATGAGTGTAAAGTATCATTCCAAAATATTTAAAGTTTGTTTCACTTGGAAGAGTTTGAAGTATTAAATTTACAATACTTTGCATCAGTATTATTTTTTTCTTGAATTTATTTAGTACATCTTGGTTTCAAAAGTTGTCTATGTATCTCTCAAATAACTGCTCAACAGTGAAAAATAAATAATCTACTAAATATTTTTTAAGTAAAATTTGAGACATTTGTTCTAATTTCAGTTCATTAATAATTAATTGTTTATTAATTGTTTAATAATTAATTGTTTATTCACTTTATATTCGGGTGAAAACATTATTTTTGTTTATGATTGTAGCCTGAAATTTTTTAAGTTAAATTTGTTGTTTGTCAATGCCCTTTAAAATGATCTATCAAAATTCTATTTCAAGAAGTTTGCTAGAACTTCGCCAATAAGAGTTCGCAGAACTGGACAGCACGGTAAATTAACGTTTAGGCAAAGTAACTGTTTAGAGTTCTAAACATGACCTAACTAAAAGTGAAATGAAAACAGCGAAAAAAATAAGCATGAAAACATTATATTTCAGTTCAATTAGATTTTAATAAAGAATACTTTCAAAAAATACTTTGAATTTTGTAAGACAACTTTTTTCTTACATTTGATGAACCGCAAGACTCGAATGTCACTTTTCCTCAAAAAGGTGGCTTTATGAATCATGCTGCTAGGTAGCAGTACTTGACAGTACAAGGCGCGTACAAAAACTTGATAATGTACTTGAAATAATAAAATTTAAAAGAAAATATACTGCAGCTTATTTAATAGTAAATGCTCTTATGTAAATGAATGTATTGAAGATGAAACATTTTTTTAATTCCCATCACTTCATTAAAAATAAGTAAAAGTATTAATTTACAAGAGATTATTGCTGTTAATAAAACACAAAAAACACGAACAGTAGGAAAGTGTTCCAAGTGTGGTGACAAAGGTTTGTTACATAAAATAGAAATAAATTCAATTGGTAAAATTTTTATTCTACAATTAGAACTATTTGATGGAGAAATAAAAAAAATTCATTTAATAATAATGCAAAAAATGTGTCCACAGATATGATAAAAATTGAGGGTTACACTTACAAAGTAAAATGCAGTATTACATCACAGATCTTTGATTCGTGAAGGTTATTATACTAGTTTTATTAAAAAAGGAAAAATATATTATGAAGTGAGTGATATGACTATCAACAAAAAAAATGTCCCATGAAATTCAATTTGCTTGTTCTAAGGTAAATTTTAATAATTAATCCATAAGATAACTATCAGTAATTCATAAAAAAATAAAAGAATAACCTAACAAAACGCAGTGATATCCAAAAAAAATTACAGTGAAATTGTAACCGTACAGTAAGAGTCTTACAGCTATCATTTCTTCCACTCAGAATATAAAAATTTCTGTAATATAAATAAAACTTTTTAACAAAATGTTAGTGATATTAAAAAATCTGATATGGATAACACATGACTTCCTTGTACACCTACTAAATTACATTTACACATTTTTTTAAAATGTGAAGTACATAACATTTTATTTCATTAAAACTGATATTTTTTTCATTTTTTTTTCTTATTGAATTAATATTTCATTTCTGTAATGAATTGATTTCATTTATATGTAATACATATCACACTTACAATTATAATGTAGTACATATCATAATATTACAATTCTTATGATTATTCATTGTTTAATAAATGTAATCCGACTGGTAAGAGTTTTGTAAGAAATTTTTCTATTTTTTGCTTATTATACAGAATGCTTAAACATTGTTTATTATCTATTATTGTATATCTATTATCTATTACGTATATTTAACATGTATATTTTTTAAACAAAATTCTAAATTAATAAAAAATTATGATAATAAAAATAGTAGTGTCTTACCTTTTTGATATCATTATCATTTTGTTGAAAACAGTTTTATTTATATTACAGAAATTTTTGTTTTTTGAGCGGAAGAAATGATCTCTACAAGACTCTTACCATACGGTTTACAATTTCATTGTAATTTTTTTTGTCCTTTCCATTTAACATTTTTGAATTGCCTCCTGTAGGGGTTTTGGATATGATTGTCTCATACAGAAAAATACATAATTTTGAAATAGCAAATGCTAAATTTAATTTTTCTAAGTTTAAATGTTGAAAAGTTATTTAAGGATTTACATTCTTTATTAACACTGTATATGTATGTATATTTTTTTTCTGCAAAAACCCAATAATAAAATTAAACAGATATACAAGTAAAATCTTGATATTCGTCTTTAGAACTATTACATGACTGTCATATAATTAAAAAAATATATGTATAAATACAAAAAATAAAATTAGGATGATTATATTTGTTTCAAAATTGATTATTGATAATAGATAAAATATACAAAGCAGATTTATAGTTCTCTTTCTTTATTCATTGCTACTAAAAAAAGCTTCTGAAAATTAGTGAGAAATGAATCTGTGTTCATTAAAGCATTAATTAATAAATATCATTTTATATATATATTAAATATAATATATGTATAATATACGCATAAATATTGTATCTGTATTATATTGACTAATTCTGTATTGTTTTTGTCAATATTGATTTTTTTAATATTAATACATAACTGCTGGTTCCACATTTTACTCTCTGTACTTAAAATGTTATACCAAGCTTAATTGTCCACCTCATCTAGAATGTAACCTAACTTCTCGCTTCTTTCATGACTTTATTTTATTTTTATTTAAAAGTTTGTGAGTTTGTGACGCTCAAAAATGTTTATTTTCTCTTGTATGTAGTTGTTAATAATTTTTATTATTAACAATTTGTTTATCTCTGAAATTTCTTCTTTTTTTTTAATCTCCGGGACCACCATTAGGTATTGCTTCAGACAATGAGATGAATGTTGATTTTTGGACCTCTGGATGAAAGGCTAAGACGCTACCACTCACACCACGGAGGCCGGCAGTAATTTCATATTTAAAATTAATTTATACTAACGTGTTAGAAAAACAAACACAATAAGTCGTATCAATTTATTATTGGTTTGAACTTATTAACATCACCATTATATCATAAAAATTTCATGCGTTTATGTTATCATTTTAGGAAAAGGAATCTTTAAAATTATTATTTTATTAATTTTTAATGTTTATAATACTGATTAGTTTATTGCTGATAAAGTAATATGTTGAAATCATTATGTGTCAATAATTATAATTGTTTTACAAATATCTCTGTTCAGTAATATTTATGTACACAATTAATAGGACTTAAAAAATCCAGTTTCTTTTTTAATTAGTTTTAAAAATTCATTGACAGAAAAGTATTGCTTCTGGAAAAGAAAATTTTTTAACTGACTTTTAAATAAATTAATAACAATTTTATTAAAGAGTTTTGTAATTTATTAAAAATGCCAACGGAAGCATAATTAGGCCCTTTCTTGTAACCAAATATTGTGTTGAGTTATATAGAAATGGTTTGGTGAAGGTGTATATTTGTATTTTTTTAAATAAATTGATGGGAAGATTTTTTAAATGGTTTTTTTTTTTTTTTTAATTTGTTAAAAATTGCAATAGAATCATAAGGCCTTTTTCCATATGCTGAAGTACTGTGTTTCACAAAAATAGTTCGGTTGTCTGGTTTGATAGATGTAAATATAGTTATGTTTTTTATAAATAATATACGTGACTTTTTTTCCAAAGATGCCACATTTATAGATTTAACGATAAGATAACATTTTTAATTTTCTAAATTCAGTCGTTTCATACTTATGGATACTAAACAATAATATGATAGCCCAATTTTTTTTTATCTTGAAAACCCATTCTGACTTTTTGAAGTAACCCAAAGAGATATATTTCATATGATGATTACTATTAATAAATATTTAATAAAATAATGACAACCTTGATGTTTTATTAAATGCTCAAAGCAAAACAGCATATTTTGAATCTTTTACAGACAAAATCAATTTGGTCATCTCAAGATAATTGGTTATGTAATAAAACATCCAGAAATTGTGCACTTAGAGCAAAGAAAAAATACTAATAATGGGAATTTTGTCCATGCAGTTAGCAATTCATTCAGTGAATATTGATTCTGAACTGCTAACATAAAATTTTAAAATTCTTTTAAATAATTATCTTCAAATATAGATACAGTTTGTCATTTGCAAAGAGAGTGAAAATGTGTGGTTCAATATTTTTCAAATAAAAATTTTTAAAATAGTAAATAATTTGTAGATATAAAAAATCAGTTTTATTGTAAAATAGTTGTCTGCATTTAACTTCTGTAGAATTCTATTTAATACTAGGCTGCGAAAAATTTTTTTTTTTAAGTAAGTAGATTAAGTTGAAAAAACAACACTTAAAAAAATTTAAAAACAACTCTTTAATAACTTTAGTTTTAAACAACTTTAACATAAAAAATACTAATATTATGCTTCAAATGAAAAGTATGTGATGAGCTAAGAAATTTTTACTTAAGGATTATACAATAAAAGTTCAAAAATTAAAATAAATTACCTGGTTTTTGACATATGTATAGTAGAATTACAACAGGTCACAATTTGTGGAATTTTGAGTTTATGTAGTTGATCTGACACTTCTTTAAATCGCCACATTGAAAGTATTAGTGGAACTAGGCACCTATAATGATAAAAAATTTCTTTTAGTATAATTTTTAAATTTTGTCATTAAATTTTTTTTCTTTATCTAGATTTGCTAACTTGCAAATAAATATAACTTCTTAGGAATATCTTGTCAGATCAAGCCGATATCTGGCTCACATTCTTATTTCTCAAATGCTTCCATGGTTGCAGGATTTTAACTTTTCACCTATAACCAAAACCATATTTATTAATAGAGATATACATTTTATGTTTATTTATAAACATTGCTTATTTCTCTAGAGAACTGCGTGAGAATAAATAACCAAATTTATATGGTTACATATTTAACTACTTAAAGAAAAGGAGTATTAGTTTTGATGGCAAAAAGAAGCCATTTACAAATAATTTATATTCTAAGAATTGCCCTACTTCATTCATGAAATATGTTGGTGCTCCATCAAGTTGGTAGTACAGTAAAATTCATTTCACCAGTGAGAAATTTTCAAGCCCTGTAATAAATTCATTGTTTTAAAATTGTTGATAATTTCTTCCCATGACTTGCTGTTCTAGTATGAAAGGGCCTATTAATTGGTTGTCAATCATGCTACATTAAATGTTCACAGAAAATTGTTGCTGGAAATTTCATCTGATTACAGCATGTGAGTTTAATTCAGACCACTGATGTGAATTCCATGTGTTCTAAGCGTGCCATTATTGGTAGAAGTAGATTTCTCCAAAGATAGTATGAATGGAATTATGTGATAATTTTTGTTAACCATTTAATAAAACTGCAGTTGTCTGGCATGTTCACCAAGCTGGAGGTGTTCAACTTTCTGAACATGATTAGAACACCATCCATGAGCATGTTATGTCCGCCATGCTATATTTTGTGAAATGTGAGTCATGTAGAAATTCTTCACGTGCTCGCTGTACAACTAAGCTGTACCACCTGAAGAATGTTTTCCCTTTCATCACCATGTACTGTTTGACATTCAGATTAAACATGAATGCTGAGAACTGTACCATTCTCACAAATATTATTAAAAATTTGCAAAATATTTAACAGTTTGTTACTACTTGTCTAGGATACCTACATATGTATTCTTACATCACAGTTGTAGCACTTTCTTTACAAAAGGCATATGTAAAAATCATATCAGCATATTCTGCATCCGTGAAGAGATATGCATTTTTCAAAACAAAGCATTCAGGACTGTATTTCACTTTTTTTAAATTCAGATCCAATTGGAAAAGTTTAGGTTTAGAGTCCAACAATCACAAAAAGACTACATAACTTGATTCTCAAAAATAAACACAATCAAAATGATGTCAAAAACAACTAAACCAACAACTACAACCAAACAAACAAACCAAACAACTAAACCTAAAATTTATTATTAACACTTAACCATAATTTTTTGACAACAATGATTAGTATTGAATTAATTTCAAAGCATTCAGTTAGTATGCCCAATCTACATAATTTTTCAAAGATTAAATTTATTGTATTAAAAGCAGATTTTAATTTTTATAAATTCATAATTTTCTGTTGAGTTTTGTTCAGCTTTGTTTTTAATAGTAGTTGATTTTTTTTTTGTTTTTCATTGATTTTATTACATCAGTTTTTTCAGAATTAATTTTTTACAAGTTTTGATAATATAATGTATTCATTTATTTGTTATATAACAAAGTTATTGTTCTTCAAACCGAAAAAAATGTGATTTTAGTTATCAAATTTTTCTGTTTTATGTTGGATAAAATGAAAACAACAGGAGCTACAGTTCTGGGACCTTGTCTTATTCAATTTTTCAGGTCAATAAACATAAGAAACCATCAAATTTACGACTTATATTACAACTTAAAAATTTCAGTGTGACCTCATTTTACTGGACAAAATTGAAATTCACAAAGCGTGAAATTTTTTTCTATCTGTAACAAAGCGTATTGAGACATATGTTTATATGAACATTTTTCTTTATTAAGTTCTAGATTCAGTTCCCAAATTATTTCCCTTTCTTCCTGAATCAGTCTGTATGTACACTAGAAATGTATCTTACTTACAGTTTTTATTATTTAAAAAAAAAGAAATGTGAAGTTTGTATTATTACTTCAGTAAAAAGAAATTAAATTTTCTTTTACGTATTGCATAGAAAAACTTCACTATAATAATAAAAAATAATTAAATAGCAGAAATAAAATAAAAACTAATTTTTAAATAGCATAAAATAATTAATAGCAGATGAAGGGAGTGTCGGTGTAGAAGGAAAGCCAGCACCTGGCTTCTATTTGCTAATTGTTTTCTAATCCATAACAGTTACAAAATTCAAACTTTACCCTATATAATAATATCTAACAATAATGACATATTTTTATTAATGAGATATACTGCATTAAGGCATAATTGTTTTTAGATAAAAAAAAATTACAGCTTATTTGAACACTAGAAGTGAAAAATCATGAACTATACTAGATAAGTTCTGTTCTGAACCTTAACAAAATTAACCACAAGCCACATAGCACAATTTTTTCAAAGGGTGAAAGAATATTTTTTACTATTAAGTCTGTCTGTATTAAATAAACAGAATTCATTTTGGATCTTTTTAATCATTTAATCATTTATGGTAAACAGACAGTACATTTATTTTTTTTTTTACGTTTAAGTTAGGCCATTAAAGATTTGACATCTTGTTTTGGCAGAGGTGACAGATGTATTGGAATTATAAGGAACAGAACCTCAAATTTTAGGAAGTTACCTTGGTTCTATATATCCAGGAAATAACTAATAAGTAATAAAATAAAACTAATTGAGTCTTGCCCTTTTTGTCCTTATACAACCTTAATTGATTTTTAATTATAACTTGTTTTATAAAAGTCTTTAGTTTTTAATTATTGTTAATGTTATTAATAAGTAATCCTTAATGAAAAAAAGAAAAGAAAGACATTTTTGCATCTGATCAACTCTACACATTATCATGAAGAAAGAAATAATATAAATAATTTGTTTCAAGTTCATTTGCTTTTTAGATCATATTGCAGCCTAGAAAATTCAAAATTATCTACTGTGGCAAAAAATTTTAATCAAGATAAAAATTAAGAAATACATCTCTATGTATTTATATTTAGACATATACAACAGAAATTTTGCTATGTTTATTTTATTTTGTTATTTTGCTACGCATATGTTATATTCGTAGATTTCAGTAAAATAGAAAAATTAGAAAAAATAGTGAAAATAGAAAAATTTATCTAAATTCACTCTGTAATCAATGCAGTTTTTTTAATTTAATAATATTTTACTGCAGTACTATTTATGTTTAAAAATAAAGATTCATAATTTTGTGTACAGATTAAAAGACGTTTTTCAATTGTTCTTTTTCATTTATGAATTGTTTTATTGCTTTATTATGCAGTTCATTTAAAAGTGTTGATATTGATAATAAAGTTGAGTAAATAGATAGTATACTTGAATTATTGTTAAAAATTACATATACAGTAAATATAGCATCAGAAACACCTTATCTTTTGAGTTAAAGTTTACAAAAATTCACCCTGATTTCTGACATATGGTATGAGGCTATACTGAAATTCTTGAGACAGTTTATTAGGTAAAATTGACGGTTTAATTTTTTTGATTTGAACAACTAAAAAAAAAGATTATGTTCAAGAACTGTTTATCTTAGAAATTGTTATAAATGGCAAAATCTGAAGTCAAAAAAAAAAACAGTTTAAATTTGTCATGAATTTACTGAATTTAATTCATTCAGAATTAAATTTTGAGAAAATGGACATAATTGAAAAGTTTAAGCCATTTAACTTTTGTTTGAAATGAAACAGACAAAAAAGATGACCAAAAAATATCATAATTTTTTCAACCACACCCAAAATATTTTTTAGTTTTCTTATAGTCTCAGTTTCATTTTCTGTGCTTCAATTACCTTCGAAGCAGAAGTAAAGGAAAATTTTTCAATTATAACAGGTGTTTGAACCTGTGTTAATATGAAATATTTAATTTATTTTCACTAGTAGAACGTGTTCCAAAATAATTATTCCCATTTCTTAGAAGTACTCTCATTATATGAACAAATATAAAAGTTTAATTATAAAAAGCATGTGTTCCTTTTTTAAAAAATCATATAAAGAGAAGAAATAACATTTTTACCTACATTTAATGGGATGGTATTTCTTAAGTGAAAAAAGTAATTGGTAGCAAATGATGAATTACAAAACCCAGTTACTATAATTAATAATTTTTTTTTAATGATCCTATGCCCTTAATTAGTACTTTTTTTGATTTGGTCAGTCATTTGTTTGGTGTGATACAAATTATCCAGTCTGTTATGAACTGTGCTAATGTTTTAATATCAGCATAATTAACTAGTATATCCTATGTTCTAAGTTATCTATTTTATAAATTCCAATCTGTATCTTCTAGATATTCTTTTATCCCAAATTTATTAAACCTTTCTTTTCTTTTTCTATTTAGTCCCCAGAATAACCATAAGGTATTACTTTAGATGATCAATGAATGAGGATGATGTAAATGAAGTGTAGTCTTGTACAGTCTCAGGTCAACCATTCATGAGATATGTGTTTAATTAAACTCAAACACCAAAGAACACTGATATCTACGATCTAGTATTCAAATCCATATAAAAATAACTGCCTTTACAAGAATTTGAACCTTAGAACTCTCAACTTCGAAATCAGCTGATTTGCAATGACTTGTTCATCACTAGACCAACTCAGTAGGTTAAATTTATTTAACCTGGATATCTCAGATTTACTTTTTTTTATGAAAACTTTCCTTGATTGAATTTATCCATTTCTAACTTTCCTACATAGGAAATAAAATTTTGTATTTTATTTTCCCTATCTTAATATTGAATCTTTGTTCTCCTTTGTTAAGGACTCCAACTAATTAACAAATAATTAAAAAATGATAGAAAGAAAGATAATAAGGAAGTAAATTATCGTGATAGAGTAACTCAATATTCCAGATGTAGTAGAATTTTAGGAAATACGTAGTATAGTTTTAAGAGGAAGAAATAATGAAGATGCGAAAAGAAAACTGGCTTAAGCAAGCGCAGTTTTCATGCAAAAAAAATGAATGCTAATATAAAATATTCATCTTATAATTGAAATGAATTATTTTAAATATTGCATGGAATGTGGCAATTTGTGATGATGAAATAATGGACAGTAGGAAAGATTGAAAGGAAAAGAACACAGGTTATTATTTAATTATGGTGTTATAGAAGGATGCTGAAAATAAAGTTGACAAAAAATTAAGAGATCTTGAGATAGATGAAAGAAAGAAATTGATGGTAGAATCTTGGTAGAGATGAATTAGGCTTTTGGGTCATTCATTAAAATATTTAGGTTTGGTTAATTTAGTGATGAACCTGTAGAAGGTAAAAACTGTTGAGGAAAAAAAAAAAAATTATATAAAATAGATAATTGAGGATGTGTAATAAATATTTATAAGTTAAAAGATCTTACAGAACAGAAAGGAATAAAGAACATTATAAAACCAGTCAGCTAACTGATGCCTATAAAAATAAAGTGATCTCTCACATTTAAATGTAAGGTAATTAAATAATAATTGGAAATTATTATTGCGGATTATTATAAACGGAATTCCACTTGGAATTTCTTCTAACGTACTTTAGGTTTGGTTGTCACCTTAGCATTATTACGTTTTTTCTTGAATTGCTACCCCATTACATATTTGTCCTTCAATCCTTTCATTGCTTCTATATACAAGTTTAAAAGAAATGGGAACTAGCTACTTTCTTGCCTTAATTCTTACTGAATCAGAGCTTACTTTTCTTCATCTTGTCACTGCTACTTGACACTGCTTCACATACACACTCTCCTACTCCTGTTCTTCTATTCCTGTATTTCAATCCAGTTTTTCTTGAAATTTTAAACACTTTGCTGTATTCTGCATTATAAAAAAGCCTTCTCCAAAAATATAAATGCTAAATGTGGCTTTAATTTTCTTAAACCTGTCTTCTCAGATCAGTCTGAGAATCTGAATTTTCTCATTTGTACTAATACTTTTTCTAGAAGTAAACTGGTCTTCATTTAGTACACATTTCACATATTCTGTTTGCTTATAAATTACCTTAGCGAGTACATTTGATGCATGAAATGTTAGTCTGATTCTTCAATAATTCTCACATTTATCTGTTTTTATGTTTTTGGATGAAACAATTGCACAACTGCTTAATTTTCATTGTAAGTCTTTTAGAGCTTTATCTAACTGTGATTTTAAGTTGCAGTTTGATTAATTGGCGTCTCCTCTCATATAATCATCAATTTATTTTTTCTCTTCCAAAAGCTCATGTGATAAAATATAACTGATTGAATCAATTAGTATTTATTATATAAGCCCTAATTTAGGAAAATTAATTATAAATTATTTTATCATAAAGGAAAAAAATTATCGTTATAGAATTATTTTCCTATTATTTTAAAGATGTAGACAAGGAATGTCATATATATATGTAATGCAGAGAATATGTGTATGCATATATTGTACTCATAAAAAATACCATCAATAATTTTAAAATATTCAACAGTTGATATACTTTTGGTTGGCACAATCACTCACAAAAGCGTTATTATTGTTTCCATCTTCTGTTTATCTATAATTTTATGTTTTAACTAGCATTCTCCTGTCGTGGCTTTGCCTGCACTATATGGTTACTTACATTTCCCATTGTGGTCAATTTTTTTTTTTTTTTTTAGTCAAGTAAACAGAGGCAGGTTAAGCCAGTTGTGCCGCACAGACAGTAACAGCGCCAGTGTTTGTGTTGGTTAAGCTGCCGCACCATACTCCTTCGCACCCCTTAAAAAGTAGAAATTCAAAAAACCTTGAACATGGATTTTAAATTTATATCTGAAGAATATCTGCAAGCCCAAAAAAATAGAGCATCCTCATTGTTGCTTCGCTCACACCATACAGGTATTTGCATTTCCTGTCGCAGTCAAGAGATATTTAACCGACATGGTTCATCCTTTTCCAATAGCTAGAGGGCTCTGCCCCTTGGACCCAGCAGTTTTTTTTTTACTTTTCAAACTCATGCTTGAGAGTATAAAAATTAAGCTATTCAATTTAAAAAAATATATCAGTATTGTAATTTCTTCACATCAACAGTTTGTCAGTACAGGACCTGAACTTTGAGCGATCTAAGACTGTGGGTTTCAGATCAATCAGCCTCCATCTCTGAATATTAATTATAACTGGTTAGCTACTTTGTTTGGGTAAAAATGTATTTTACCCGGTTTTTATGTTATCTGACAAACACCACTTGAAGATGATTGTACTATGTTTATGTAATTTTTTAATTACCCTGAATCCATTTTGACTAGTTTCAGCATGGCATCTGTATGTACGTATGTATATATGTATCTTGCATAACTCAAAAACGATTAGCCATAGGATTTTGAATTTAGAACTGTTGTAACATCTAGTTGTGCACCTTCCCTTTTGATTTCAATCAAATGGACCGAAAGTGCTCAAAAAAACCCAAAATTCAAAAAGATTTTTATTTTGAACTTTACACACATCAAAAATCAAGTCGATATCTTCATTTGTTACCAACAAATTAAAAAAATAATAAATTTCATTGTTACTCCATTTTAACCCTTGAAACACAGAATTTAAAAAAATCCTTTCTTAGTTGCACTTTACCATAAGAACATATTTACAAATTTTCAATAGTTTATCTTCAGTTGTTTTTGCTGGGCATTGATGTTTCAGTCAATCAATCAGAACAAAGTTGCATTATAGATACAGATGATTCTTTTGGTCACTGATTTATAACAAATGATTGAAAGAAAGAAATATTACAAATTTTTACTTTAATGACAACCCTCTTTTTTGTATTTAATTAAAAAAGCAGGTTGATGTTTAAAAAAAAATACCAAATTCTTTTTTGAAAAATTTTTGGCTTTACTCCAAAATAATAATTAATTTTAATTTTTTTTAATTTAATTATTTGAGGTATTGATTAACTTAGTAGAAATGCTTGTGTATATATAAACACACACATGCAGCAGAAATCAGTGTGCATATATTAAAGAAGTCTGCTTTAATAAACAAGTAAGTATTTATTGAACTACTACAGTAATAGTTAATTAAATCTAATAGCTTGAAGATTTTATTATTTGTTTTTACAGTGGAATAATTGTTTGTTTATATTGATAACATAGTTTTACTCCTTTAGTTAAAATCAATTTAGTTCACAGAAGAGTTGTATATCTTTTTTGCTTTATATGCAGTATAAATATAAAATTTTAAAGAAATTTTTCGAAGTTGATAGCTATTGAGTGTTCAGGTGTTTATTATTAATGTTTCCACTGCCGAATAGAGGTAATGTATATAATGCAGTGTTACCTAAAAAAGTGTTCGTTAATTTATTTCTTTGCATTGTATTCAGTCTTTTTAATATTTACATGTTGTGTAAAGTGTATCTGATGTAAGCTATACTATGTGGACTTCCTTCTGTTAAACTGATGATGACCATTTTATAGCCAGTTCCTATGATAATCAGAGGGAAGTATCATTCATCCAACTGAATACTGCATTTAAGTTCTTATTGTAGGAAATGTTAAAAAAGTAATGTATCGGTTAAGTACCATTACTACTAATGATTTATGGTGCCTGCATGAATCGCTAATCATTCCAAAAATGATAGTACACATATTCCATATCAGACTTCTTAGAGAAAAGTGGAAGGAGTTGATTTCCTGCTGCATTTTTTACAAATTCAAATATTGTTGCACATCAGTCCATTTAAATGCAGGTAATATTCATTCCTATAGATCACATCTTAATAGCGTTCTTTACAATGATTGGTTGTTTAATGAACATCATTACTCCCAACGAAAACAACCATGATTAGTGCCGATTGTACTTTAGCGCATTGCATGAATCAGAGATTTAAAAAGGATGGGACAGATTGTTTAAAATAACAAATTATTGTATCTCTTTCTGTTAAGAATAATGTGTTATTTACACTGTTTAAAAATTATGAAATATAACACTAATTTTACTATAGCCTACTTTTAGCGTAGCATCTTTATTACATTATGATTATACACTAATGTAAGTAGTTTTTCTAAACATCAACTATAAATTTTTATGAAAATTACATTATCATTAATAACATTTAAAGTGTAATGAAAAATTAAAATAGAAATATAAAGAAATAATTTATTTACTTCATTTCAGCCGCTGGAGAAATTGTACAGCTTCTTCCTAGAAAATGTTTAATTTTATTCATCACAAAAACATGAATGCCCTTGTGTGCTTGTGACGCAGATGAGAAACCTTACTTCACTATGTTTTTCATTATTTGTAAATATCTAAATTTCATATATTTTGTTTATTTTTTTATTTCTTGTTTTTATAATTTTTTGTAAAATATTCTGTTTTCTTTTATATTTACACCTAATAATATATTAGGTGCACTTCTAGGTCACTTCCCACCAGTGCGATATTTTTCTTGCAATCACTTTATCCATATAATATTTTAGTGTCATATTTTAGTATATTAATATAAACAATATTCATTTTTAAAATTATTTAAATTAGTTTTTCTGAGTGAATTTCTTTTTTAGATTGGAGTTTCTAAATCATCTACAAAACTGTTTGCACTATCTAAAATCTTAATTGTTTTCTTAAATTTCAATCAGTCAATTTTCAGAGAATTATTATAATTGGAATTTATAGTTAATTCATATCTTCTAATTTATGGATGTATCTATTGTAAGTCAACAACCAAAGAGATAAGTATATTTTGAACATTTTTCTTATTTTTTTACTATTAACCCTTAAGTGCTATTATGTCTCAGAATGACGTAACTACTATCATCAGTATACCAGACTCCCATTTATTTATACTACTGGTCACTTATTAATTGGCCTAAAAAGGAATTTTTTTATTTCTGTGTTTCTACAATAGGCAAATGAGTATTTTACAGATTTTGAATGTGATTTAATAAGTATTTTAAACGCATGAAATTTTATGTTATAAAAATACAATTTTGTTATGATTTTGTAGATAACCAATGAAATATTTTGCATTTTTGTGAATTGTATTAAGAGTAAGCAAAAAGCTATTATAGAAACACAGAAAGTTTTCCCACAATGAATAAAAATATATATATTTCACATGGAAAAATGAAGTTTAAGCGATCTTAAGAGAAAGTAATTTTATTCATAAAATTTTTAATAATGTAACAAATTAGTTTAAAATTGTATTTTTTTAATAGTAATCAATATTACATAATTGTAATAATATATTTTACCAATATAAGTTTTAGAAAAAGTTTTTAGGCATCAAAACACTCCAAGCATACTGGAGATTGGAACTTTAATAAGGGTATTTAGTTTTTCTTTTTAATACAAAAATGTATTGTTCCAGTAGAAAAGTATCACAGTTGATTTGCGATGGCCTGAAAATATAAATTTTTGTGAACTTGAAAGCTGAATCAAGTGCATAACCATACTCCACAACATATTGAACTGGAAGGTACAAATGATATAATGCAAGAACTTGAATACCATTCAAAATACCAAAATCATTTAACTTTATTGATGGTACTCCTACGGACATTGACGCTGGTATTGTGAATGGTATGAAGTTTTGAGTTAACGCAATTCCTGGCGGGTCATGGGGAATTCAGATCTTATTTATATAGATTCTGGCTCGATCAGTCTTAAAATTGTCCGGAGTGCGAGGTAGAAAAGACCCCCAACATGTTTTCTTTTTGTGTCCGCTATTCGCCACAGAGCGTAGAGAGATGCTCGGCAACCTGAGATGTGAGCACATGTTTCGCTCTGAAGATACCCTACGAGTCCTATTACAAGGTGTGGCATAGTGAAAGACTCGTGAGGACGGTCATGAGGAAGCTCCGATTATATGAGGAGTCCCGCAGAGGAGAATATGGCGTGGGGGCGGACAGGTTCTCGGCTGAGTAGCTAGAAGGCCCAACGTACGTGTGGGGGTTGCCTGGGTGCAATGAGGACAGAGACAGTATGCTCGTGCGTCTGATGGTGGCTACTGCTAAGTGGTGTGACTATTTAAGTTTTCTGTCTTGACGGCTGTGTGAGAGTGTAACGCGTGGATGTTATTAGCGTGTCCTGTTTTCTGAGCTTCTTGTGTGTTGTCGATGTATGTATTTGACGTGCTGTATGTGTTGCTTCCAGTAGTGTTGTTTGTGTGGTATGTGATATTGTTGGATTGTTATGACTGTGTGTGGGCGGTTCCCCCTTCTTCTGATGTAATGTTTTTACAAGTAGTTGCAGGAAGGGGTTAGTTGCCAGGGGTGGAGGTTTAGTCGGTAGTGCGCAGGTATACATACGCCCTTTGTTATAACTGGCGGAGCGAGCCCGACAATGCTTAGGCGCCAGTAGATGGGGTTTCTCTACCTCTTAAAAAAAAAAAAGACGTAGTAGTAGTTGTGCAAGTGACCCCCCCCCCCCCCAAAAAAAAAAATATACTTTGGAGGCAGCATTTGGTGGTGGGAAAACCGATCAGAGTTTAAGAATATCCATTTTTTGAACTCTTATTGATTTATTTAAACGTATAATGATAATTTTGCAATAAAACTTCCTCACCAAAAAATTACCCCCACCCCAAAAAATAAATCTTATGTAACCTTTTTATGTACCATTATTTTTTCACTCTATAAGAATACATAACCGATGCCAGATAAGTATAACAACTTGTTTACTTTACTCGACCGCCTCAAGTTTTCGACCAACGCACTCATCAGAAATTTTGCACAACGCCATCTAAACGATCATACTTGACAAATATCATGTGTTAGGCCGAGAACTTTGTGAACCACTAGAAATATTAAATAAAATCATTTAATTTGTTCTTTATTTAACTACTAATGTATATATGGTTATCCCTGAAACAGGATTCCATCTATTTGCTCTAAGAAAACGTTTTAAACATAAAATATTTAATGTTAATTAAAATAAATTCATTTCAACTAAAAAATTATAAATGACGTAAATTAGAAAATAAGCTAGGACTGTTTACACAACTATCTGTATAAAAATAAATCTGTTAATAAATTAAAATACAAGTATATAAATATCAAATGTTTAAGTGCAAAAACTAAAATCCACAAAACACGATTAAACTTGTTAGATTTGAGTGTGTATTTCACGTATCAAGATATAATTACATGAGTTATGAAAGTGACGTGATGGAAGTCGGACGTGTTACTGCCAGCTTGTTACTAGTGTTCTCTTACACGTTTTTCCTGTTTGTAATTACTTGTGTTTCGTTATTGTTATTACGTTGTTTTGTTTAATTTTCCGTTGTATTTAGTTGGGTAATCTTAATTTAAGTTTCTCGTAATTTATTCTCGCGTTGCTAAAGAAAGTTACCCTGAGCAACCGTAGGTTAAGGTTCAGATTTATATATTTTTAACTTGTTAATTTTAACTATGTTGTTGTTTTTTAGGTTTAATTGCCCTTACGTATTGTTTTTGGAGTGACTTCACACAAATTTTGGTGTTTTTATATTCACGTGAGAAATTGTTAATTTTATACTTCGTCTGTAGCAGCTGCTCGGAGTTATTTACGTTTTCGACTTTGATATTTTTGTTACTGTGTCAGTTAACTGTTGACAAAAATTTTCATACGATGTCTGCAATAGATGATTTCGGTGTGGCGAGGGGCACGGTCAGGCCTCTACGAGTGACGGTGAACCTGAAAGGACAGCTGGTTCCCGCAGGCTGTTGACTAAAGGCAGTGGAAGGACAGGTCGGATGAAAGATGCGAATTCATCAATGGATGTTCCTTCTTCTTACCGGCAGGATGCTGTAGAAAATTTATGGAGCATTGAACGCGGGTTCGTAATTTCAAAGACTAGATCTGATGATTCGCCGGAGGACGGTGAACATGAGTGTGATTATGAAGGGAAATTTCCAACTTTGCCAGGAACGTCAGGTAGACGTTCCTGGCAATATATGTGCACGTCTGAGGAACAATTGCAAGAAGAGCGGAAACTGAGGTTGAGCTCTCCTCCTAATGAAAGCCACTTGAAGAAGTTGCGGTCGGCTGACAGGGGATCGAGATCGCCGACGAAGGTTGGAGGGGTTGAAGCGCCCGACCAGGCGTGTGGAGGGTCGGCTGTAATGGAGTTTAGAAATGGCGAGACATGTTCGGCTGAAGGGTACGAGGAGGAGGTTCACACTTTTCGGGTTATAGTGGAGGATATACTTAATGATTTTAGGACTTCAGTCACTAATACGTCGTAATCCTAACACGAAGTTAGAAAACACTGATAAAGAATTTTCCTTCCTGACCGGCGAATTTAAAGAATACGTGAGCTGTTTCACTAGCCGGGACCCACATTGCCCTTCGGGAGACAGCTGAAGCCGGAACACAGACGGATAACCCCAGCGGAACGGCGTTTGCGAAAGAAGAGATGTTGAAGAAGTTAGAGAAAGGTGTTACGCATGAAGAAATCGCGGGCCTGATTTCCACAAGGTGCGCAGATGATCTTTTCTGCAGTCTATATAAAACGGGTATGCCGGACCTTGGACCAGGTCACAAGGCGATAATGGTCCTAGACAAGAAAAGCCTGTATGCCAGAAGAGTATGTGATGGTCTCCCAAGATTAGGTAATATGCTTAATGAGGGAAAGTTGGTCCCGGCAGTGTTCTGAAAGATGCTCCGGAAACTGAGATTCTACTTGGAGCAAAAGAGGGTGCCAATGTGGGTGAAACTTTTGTGATTATCATAAATTCGGACATGGAGGATTCCCAGGTTACTAAGCATATTCTAGATGGAATTTTGAAGATAGAGGGTTTAGTCAAAAACCCAATTCCTGTGGGAATAATATTCGGCAGGACAGGGCACAAGGTCAGGAGAGATGTCAGGAGAAGATCGCCCCATATAGCCAAGAAGGAGAAAGTCGCATGGATACCAAATGCACCTCACAAGAAAGATAACAGAGAAGGATTATCTTATGCACAACTCTTAAGAGAAGTCGAGGCCGGAGCTGAAGAAACAATCTCAGGAGCCGTCATCTCAGCGAGACGAGGCAGGGGAGAGGGCCTCGAATAAAAGATGAGAAGGCCTTATCTGTTCACATTCAGAAGACCCTGCAGGGGCAAAAATAACCTCTGATAGTAAGCTAGATAAACAGACTGCAGTGCAAAAAGAAATTACTGCGAAGCCTGTAAAGAAGTGCTGAGGGCAGTCAAGGAGGCTGGCTCCTCATTGACTGTCCTTGGAGGCGGACGCATCGCTTGATTTCATGAATAGAGATTTCATGGGAAAGAGGGATTTTGGTGACCTGAGTGTCTAGCCCACTCAATTCCTTACTGAAGAACAGGCAGAGGTTAAGATTACCTCCCTTAGACCCCGCTTTTGCTTATTGCGGGGAACTGCAATGCAAAGTCTCCCGATTTCGCGGACACGAAAACCAACATCAGAGGATTACATCTAAACGAGTGGGTCAATATGCTCGGGCTGACGTGTATTAACGGACCGGGAGATACGTTCGTGAGGGGGACATCAAGGTCTGTCTGAGATCTAGTTTTTATCAGGAGGAACATATGAATGAATATCATAACTGGAGAAGCCTAGAGGAGGATTCCATGTCAGATCACTTACTGATCTGATTCGACTCGGCATTAAGAAATATTGACCACCCGGTGAGGCCAGCCATCTCTCGGGTGGACTGCACCAGATTCTCTCAACGAATTTACCAACAACTCGTAGGAGTAGTTTCCCCAGAAGAGCTGGAAAGGACGGTGTCAGAAGAATATCGAAGTTCCAGGGTCACTTACGAAAGACCTCGTGGCAGATAGGTACATTGGTGGAGCCAACAGATCGAGTGGGTACACAAACTGTGTCGGGCTAAATGGAGGGCCTACCAGTTAGGCAGATTTAGGGACCCCGAGGTCGTAAACAACTTACGCAGTGAATTTCGAGCGGCCAGAGCAGCCCTCAAATGTGCAAAGAGAAGATGTTGGCGAGAACTTTGTGACCAAATTGATATAGACCTCTCGGGCCGAAGCTATCAGATAGTCACAGAGAAGTTTGGCCGTACACTGCTGGTGCTAATGGAAAGACGGTACGAGTCAGCTTACGAACACTCTTCCCAATTGGGGAAGGTCTGCCGATGGAAGATGTAACAGTTGATATTGTACCATCATTCAAGGTTCAGAGGTTCAGGAGCATCAGCGTACGCCTTGGTGTTTGCAGAGGCAGTACTGGTGAGTACAGGTATACTGCCAATGCAACAGTTAATAAAGGCTAGTACGATAAGTTATCAGGAGAAGCCTGAGATAAGAGTGGCAGTCGCAAGAGACTGACAGGCCAGATGGATGCGTTAACTACGGGGAGGCGGACGCATCGCTTGATTCCATGAAAAGAGCTCTGGGAGGGAGGGAGGGATTTTGGTGAGCTGGGTTTCTGGTTCACTCAATTCCTTACCGGATACGGGACCTTCCGCTCCTATCTGCATGGAAGGAGAAGAGCGGAGGATCCTCTGTGCCAAGAACTTGACACTCCTGAATGTCATTTTTTAGTGCTCGAGGTGGGAGGAGAAACGTCGCCGCTGTATTGCATTCACGGCGCAGATTATGGTAAATGATCCTCTGTCCCTATATTGTCAAGAACTTGATACTCCTGAATGTCATTTTTTAATGCTTGAGTTGGGAGCAGAAACGTCGCCGCTGCGTTACAGTCACGGCGCATATTATGGGAAATGACATAATAGATACCATGTTGAAAAGACTACCACTTTAAAACACAGTTGCAGGATTCGTGGTAGTGGTTCTGCAAATCAAAGTCCGGGAAGAGAGGAATTTATGGATGCTTACAGGACTCTGCGGAGCCGTCGTTCGTCCGCGCTTGCGTGGTTGGGCGACGGTGACGAAGCCCGGAGACTCTGAATCCCTCTGGCCCGAAGGCACCTCCCGGGGACGTGCAATGTTTAATTGTGAACCCGACCCTGAGAGCGGAGGATCAGTGAGATATGAGGTAATATACACTCTGTTAATAACATCTAGCGGCACTGTTAACGAGTCCAACACTCCGCCCTTAAATGGGGTTCCTCAGACTAATTGGAAAAAAAAGAGATATAATTACATACTGCTCATGTAAATAAATTTATTTGTATTATGAATATTATATCTCATTAAATTAGTTATTTACTACAATTAATTTATTCTCTTTAAGTATTCATTTGAAGCAGAAAATGTTCACCCAGACTCTCTTTGAAGAGGGTACATAAAAAAAGGGCGGCAAAGGGTTTATAATTTTTCCGGCTTCCCTCTTGACAGAAATTTATTTCAAATACATCATTGGGTTTTTAAATATTTACTTTTTTATTATTTACATTTAAAATCGATCAAACAAATTACGAAATTCAAATAGAAAACGACTTGAAAATCGATATTTTATAAAAACTTAGTGCACTATTTTAGAAATCCGTTTCTACAGAGTATTCCTAGAATTTATGACGATATTTCGTTAGCTGTTCCGAGCTGTACCAATGTTACCTCATAAAAATTAAAATAATACGTTGCATATTTATCTCCTTTAAAAGGAATCATTTAAACTAAATTTTGCTTGTTTGTATAAAATCTATTTAATGATATAAAAAAACGAATAAATTTGAAATCGGATACCACTTGATTGAAGGAGGACTAAAAAATACCCAATCTGACAATTTTATACTTGTTTTCACTAGTGAGTTTAGCGATCCGCTTATACAATTTCATTTATACTGCAGCAGTTTGTAAATTAATTTGATTAAAATGAGCTGACATTTTGTTACTGAATTTTGAAAGGTAACGTTTTCAAACTTTTTTATTTTACAGAAGATGTTGTTTGATATATGTCTACGAAGTTTAAGTAAAATCCGAATTGATTCGTGATTTCTTGTTTCCAAATTTCTATTTGAATGATGTGGATTAAACAGTATGGTGCCACATGCTACACAGCTGCTGAAACAATTCATTTATCGTGTCAAAAGTCTAGTTATTAGATAATTTCACGAAACGGTAATGTCAATTGGCTACCAAGATCTTATGATTTGGTTCCCTTATACTTTTATCTGTAGGGTTATATTGTCAAATGTATATAGCGATGGAACAACTAATGATTGACGACTTGAAAGCAAATTTTCGTCTCGTTATTAGTGGAATTCAAGCTGATTTTTACAAAAAGAGTCACGCAAAATTATGTTGGTAGAATTGGCTATGTCCAACAAAGCAATGGAGGAAATATTAATCTTTTTTTTTTTCGAACATAATGTAAAGCTAAAAAAAAAAAAATTGGTTATTACAGATACTTTAGTTTTATTGCAGATTTACGTTTTGCGCTGAAAATTAAAGATCCTATACTTATAACTTCAAGGTATTTGAAAATGCTTTTAGAATTATTCATAATTTCATTGTCTCGTGTAATTTAATGCATTCATAAAACTTAAGAGGTTTTATTCGTAAATAATAGAAGAGATATATCTTTCTATAACTTATAGTGTTCAGAGGATTTTAATATTAAATTTCAAAAGGTTAAGTGTACAGTAAATTGTTTGTAGAAAGAAGTTTGTTGCAAATATATTACAACTATAATTTTAGTAAATATTGTACTAATATTTAAAAGTATGAAGTTGTATGTACTATATAACTTCATACTTTTAATGTTATCCTGACCCTCATAGGGGAAGAATCTCCCTTGTGACAATCACGGTCGCCACACCACACCCTTCGTTCCTAACCTCTGTTCATATCTAAAGTAACGGCTCTTGTATCTCTTCAACTTCCCGTTCATATCACGAAAATTTATAGTAGTAAATTTTAATTAAAAAAAAAAAAAACAGCTGCGATTAGCACGTGACTTCTTTTTAATATATATCCAAAGTTGCATATTAGATTTAGTTGAATTAAAAACTTTAGAAAAAAAAAATGATAATAGTGTGATAAATTATAACAAATCAAATATTAAAATTTAACAAAAATTTGTATGTAAAATATTTCACGTAAAAGTTGATTCTTTTTTATCAAACTATGTTATCTAAAATTAATTATTTTTATTATAAAAGCGGAAGAACACGTTTAAGAAATTATATGATTTTTATGAGATTTTCTAACACAGGAAAGTTAAAGTGGCTTTTACTTTATTAATTTTTCAAAATTGATGTGTAATCAGCGTCGGTCGTATGGTAAATTAAGTTTGTTTTTCAGTTATGAAAATTACACAGTTTTACAGTTATTAGTTTTTAAAAACAATTTATCAATATCGAACAGTACTTTTTACTTTTATTTTAAAACAAATATTATTTTATTTTATTTTATTTTTTCCTGTTTTAATTTCAAACTATTTCGACAAAAAAAATTTCGGAGAATTAGTTTAAATTTATTTAAAATTATTGGACCTGCCCATGTTAAGATTTATGTTTATTCATTTATCTGAATGATGTCCACATATATTTCAATTAATTTTCTTAATATTTTCAAGATTTTTGAATATAAATTATACAAAATAAGAAATACTCTAAGCGATTATTCAGTAACTGAAATAAGAGTCATGTCTATCTACGTTGTAGAATGGTACTACCCCGACCATTTATCCGGAAGGTGTTTGGTTCAAACCCTGGTCAGGTTTAACGGTTTCCACAAATCAAAAATACATTTTTCATCAAAAATAAAGAATAACAGTTGCACTTCAACGTATTAGTTGTTAAACAAATAAACAAAAATATGATGTGGCCACCATATGACTTCCTTTACGCCTATTGAATTACATATACACATTTTTTTTAAAAATGAAAAGTACATAAAATTTTATTTCATAAATAACTTCTGATATTTTTTCATATTTTGTTTTATTGTCACTATTGAATTATTATTTATTGTAAGGAGGTTAATAATTATTAATAAATCAATATATTTAAATACAAAAAAAAATTAAAAAAGAAAACAGAAATGAAGTTGGATTTGAACCAATGTGCCTTCCCCTTGTACGACCCAAATATTTCATTAATTAAATTTTTTGGCTATATCTCTGGAACCAATGAAAATAAGTACCACTTATGATATATCGTTGAAAATCTCTCAATGAGGGTTTATTACTGCAGTTAAGAAAAGTTGCAAAATCTAATTTTTTTGGATTTTGGGCTTTTTTGACACTTTTGGCCTAATCGATTGCAGTCAAAAGGGGATGTGCACAACAAGAAGTTACAGCAGTCGTAAATCCAAAATTTTAACATCCTACGGCTAATCGGCTAATATATATATATATGTACACACACACAACGAGTATATATGAGTATGTTTATATTTCAATTAAAAGTGGTAAAATCTCGCCCATCTCTTAAAAAATATTGTCGTATCAGAGTGCACAGCGAAATAGCTGTACGGATAAGTAAGATCTACGCGTGGTCATGATCGTGTAACAATAGTAAATGAAATAGTAATGAATAGTAAATTTGAAAACCGTCTATCCAGTAATGTATTGTTTTTATCTTTTATAAAGACAGCCTGATCTTTCGAGAAACGCCTACTGAAGGAGCCGTTGTTATAACTCCTTCGACAGGATATCGTTTATTCTCTTTGTGATTTCTGTGTGAGTAAATCGTGTTTCCTTTTTCAACATCCATTCCTTTCTTCTATTTGTAAGTTTTTCCTTTTCAGCGTGTTGCTTTTTCAAATTCTGTTTGAGTCATGTTAATGATTAGGAATTTTTTTATGTTTTGTGATCTGTTCAAGATTATAAAAGTAGTTTCGATCCAGTGTCTGTCAAAAGCCTAATCCAGAACTGAAGTGCTTATCAGATATAGCCCGGAAGTCTGTATCTTTTCTAACGCAACCCAATTCAACCGGAAAAAAAATGTATCAGTTTTTACTAGATTCAGTTTAAACTAGATTTTTTTTTTACCATGTATTCAAAGCGATTATAATATGTAATAATGATATATATATATTGATTTTTTTATTAGAAGTAATGATGCGTGACTCCCTTTCGTTTATACGAGTGAATTTTTGCGTTTCATTATGTTAAATGCAGTGTAATGTATATCTATATAAATTCTACAGGGCAATTTTTGTATTATTACGCCAACGAAAATTAGAATTATATTCTGTAAAATACTATTTTAGATTAATTTACGCATGCAATCTAAGTTTGATTGTGTGAATTATATTTTATATTAGTGTATTAGTTCGTATAAATTAAATTATTATTTAAGTTATATTTCATAAACTAATTTAACTTATTAAAGTTATAATTATTGTTTGAGAGTAACTAAATAAATTTTCAATAATTTGTTCATTTTCATGTTGACATACAAATAATTTTTAATTTGTATATGCCTTTAATATAAATTATTTAGAGTATTAGATACAAATATAATTGTGCACTCAGCATACTGTGCGTGAATACAAATAAATACTTACGTATATGCAAATTGCAGATATATTTTGATAATTCGTTTGACGGGAATAATAATTTGTTAGGAAAATTAAATTTGATCTATAATACAATTAAATTAGGAAATTCAATTATAAAATATTTTAATTAATTATGACATACGAGTGGAATAGTATAATTACTATTCTGGACATACTTCTAGTTAATATGTTTGCCTGTATGAGTCAGTAAAAGAAAAATTGCACATTGTCATCCTATTGTTAAACAAACCTTATCTCAATACTGCTTTGACATTAAAAGATAAAATTATACGCGCGCGCGTGTTTGAAATTTTATTTTGCCATCTTTAATCCCCCACCAGAAAGATAGACATATAATACCTGATTTCAATGTAAAATTTTACGATAAAAATCATGGTGAAACCTTTCTCGATAAATGCCTTCGTTTTCAAGTTATAAGCAATCAAATTTGCAAAAACGGAAAAATTGTTATAGTAATAAAACGAAATAAAACGCCCCGTAGTAACCTTTTTATTTTGAATTGCCTTCAGAATTACTTTAAATAGTTTATGTCGAAATTAATGGCTCAGACACTAATAATAACAGCCTTAACAATAATAAATAATATTAATAGTAATACACAATAAGAAATACTTTGCAACACTACTATAAATTAAAATGTCTAGGTCAGATGATATTTAGTTTAATTTTAACAGAATTTAATTTTTAAATTTAGTTATGATTTCGGTCCTAGATTACTTAATACAATAAATTTTGAAAGCATAACATTTTAAAAGAAATGTTAAAAATCCTTCCCCCCTACAGGTTAGCAGTGCGCTTTCCTTAAGTAATATCTATCCGTTTATAACTTGTACCATGTTTGGTGGTATACGTGCAGATTCCTCAGTTATTCTTCTTTTCACGTCAATGTTTAAAGGTTTTGTTTTATATATGTGATTTTTAAGTAACCGCAAAGATAATACTTTAGAGGAGACAAAATTATAATATTACTCTTTGTATATATATATATTTATTACTGAATATAAAAAATCGAAGTATTTTTTTATCCGGCTGCGGATGGAAATTAGAGTAATGGTTATAACAAGTTATATCTCTTGTATCAGTAAGTTAACAACTGATTGTTTTAGTTGTGCTAGCGTTCAAATGATGTCGGTTTAAGAAAATAAAAATAAGAACTAGAACAGCGGAAAGTGGATGTCATTGAAAGGATTGAAAAGGAATTTTATAAAATACCTATTTTATATTATAGAATTTTGCAAGAAGATTATTTATGCAGAATACTATTAAAAATTAAAATACAAACTTTCCGTTAAGTGGATACATTTTTTATAATTTTAATAAATATTAATAATAAATATTGTACAAGGTGTAATCAATAGATAACGAGAACTTTTTAATTCTGCGCGCTGTCTTTTCGACTGAGTTCATTTTTTTTCCACGCGATGTCAGCACTATCTATATCAATATTTTTAACTATAAGCGTAGTTCAAACTTTCCTGCCGAGTGATTAAGAGGTACTTTGTTATGAGAAACGATTTATTTAGTATAAAAAGATAGAAACAAATTATTTGTATTAAAGTTTATCTTTAAAATCAAATAAAGTGCAGCGAAGTGAAGATGCCGTTAAAGAAGGCTTTTGGCCAGGATGTTTTGTTAACACCAATGATTTGCGAGTAGTATAAACTGTTTCAAGAAGGCCGCCAAGACAATGAAAGCGTTGGTCGTCCTAATATACCATACCATCAGCTAGTCAAAATATCGACAAAATACATTGTAACTAACACATTACCGAATAACTAACAGAGAATTTGTTGAAGGGATGGCTATGAAATAATTTTGAGTGACCTTTTGGGTGTGAAAGATTCAACAAAATTAACATAGCAGAGAATTAGCTTAGATCGCTGATGATAGAATTATTCAAGCGTCATAGCAAGGAATAAAACGCGGGTATATACTTATGATATTGAAACTTTGGTGCAATCATCTCGATTGAAGCTTCCTGAAAAACCAAGACCGAAAATATTAAATAAAGTTCGATCGAATATTAAGGTCGACATAATGTTTAAGGTGGACTTCCTACTTTTTTTTTCGATTACAATGGCGTCGTCTATTGTAACGTCTTACCACAAGATTGTAAGGTCAACAAATAGTACTGTTTAGCAGTTTTACGCCATTTACGTGAAGCAGTCCGAAGAAAAGATCATAAATCTGAACCAACAGTTCTTGGATTTTGTACCATTATAAACTCTAACTCATGGTTCGTTATTAATTCGTGATTATTAAACCAAAATAAACACAATTCTGATGCCGTAGTCTGTATATTCTCCAGACATATCAGCCTTCTTTTTTTTGTTTGTTCTCACGGACTAAGAGAACATTTAAAGGACAACGATTTGCGTCGATAGATGTAATAAAGAAAAAATCGGTGTAAGTGAACTTAAGGCTAGACAGAAAACTGTTTTCCATAAATTTTTTAAGGATGAAAGAAACGGTGGCTGGGATAAGTGTGTCGAATCTCTGCAGAATTACTTTGAAGGAGACAAAAATTGAATTTAAAATTAATTTTAATTGAATCATTGGAGATTTTTTCAAATGTTAAAAATTTTATTAAAAAAAAAATTAAAAAATTATTTTAATGTTCATTATTCTTCTTTATATTGAATGAAACATTTAATAATGACGTAGGTATTTGAAATAACAATATTTCAAGAGAATTTATGATACTTATACTGCTGTATGTTGGCTTTTTTTAAAAATGATATATAATTTTGTTTTTGTATGTAGCGATTTATGAGAAATAAATTAAAAATAAAACCTCATCGCTTCAGATTATATGTTCAACATTTATACAACATGAAGCCTGTGCCGTTTTACGTGCAAGCGTAAATCAGCACACTCATGTATTATACTTTAAAATTCGGTGTAGTCGAACTAATTTAAATAAGATTCGCTTTTGCTATTGTAAATTTATTAAGGGGGATACTTAGCTTAGATTTTAAGACATCTATATATACATAAAAATCCATTTTTAAGCGCATTATCTGAACCCCATTTGATTAATTTCAAATAATTTTGCTTTTAGTTTTTGAGTAAATCGACTACCACTGATATTTTATCTTCTACAATTCATAACATATTTAGTGTCATTCATACTATTTGACAATTTCATCAAAATTGATTTAGCCGTTCCGTAGTAACAAGGCCGTAAAAAATATTATCCTAAATTCTGAATAATTGAGGCGGAAATAAAATGTCTAATTTCAGAAGTAGCAACCACATAAACGAAAAACAGTATTTAAATCATTTTATATTTATAAAATACGAAAAGTTTTATGAAATATCTCATACATACAAACGTACGTAGTACATTTTTATTTGTGAGAATATGTTTCAGCGCGGTTGTACTTGCACTAATGATACGAGTATAAATAATGTACATTGCAGGTAAGTGCAGATTAAAATTATTTAAATGTTAATATGAAAATGTATAAATTATTGACTTATAGTTTGATGTTATAAAAATAATTAAACATATAATATCAAAAAATTAATAATTTGGAGTTAAAAGAAAATAATAATAATAATAATAAATAGTAACGGATTGATCTTATTGCTCTCAATCTTTTTCAGAATTGTGTCGTAATTAATTATATGTATTTAAATTGGGATATATAAAATTTAAATTATTAAGATAAAAAGAAAAGTAATATGAGGTACAAAGGAAAATATGAGGTTTACTGAGTTATATATTTTTAAAATAACAATTTTCAAATCGAAAATTTCAAATCAAAGATGTCATGCAGAGGCCACATCAGATTTTTTTATTTATAGTAAAGAGAGATTATAAGAAAAAAATTATTATTATTTTTTTATTAAATTTAATTCATTTTATGAACTTAATTGTCAGAAAAAAAATTAGAAAATCATATCAAAATTAGCTTTGAAAAAAAAAACTATTTTCTTAACGTTTTTTCTGAAATCCTTCTTTCTAGCTGGCCTTTTAGTACGAGTAGGAAAAGAAACAGTTCAAAATAAATACAAAAACGTTTAAATTACTCAAGAAAGTTTAAAAATATACTACTATTAGGAATCTCTGTGAAATGTCTACACAAAAAACTTTCTGTGAGAACTTCCAAAATTATTCGTAGCATCACACACGGATTTATGATAAATATATTCTAAATATTAAAAAATTGTGTTCATAATTTTACAGTGAAACGGGTTTGGAAATACGAGAAAGAGATATCGGGTTGTAGTATCTAAAATATAAAGGATTCTGGTTCCATTATTTCATCTCTTATTCCTGTAGTAGAAGAATTTAATAAATTTTAGTCCGGATTTTCAAACAATAATAATATCGATCCGTTTTCAAGCAAAGCCATTCACATTCAATGTTTTTTATATATTTATTTACTTCTAGAAGTTAAAACTTCTATTTTAAGTATAAAGTGTAAACATACAAAAGATATTGATGAAAAACGTATTTTAAAAGAAATCGTAGACGCTAATACTCTGCCTCTTAAAAATTCAATGAACGAAACTTTCAACAATGGAGCAGTTCCCAGCTGCCGTCATACGTCCATTGTTATTCCCCTCCTTATGAATGATTCTGCACTATTAAGAAAAATTATTGCCTTATTTCGTATTTTTTTTTTTTTTTGTCTTCAGTCATTTGACCGGTTTGATGCAGCTCTCCAAGATTCCCTATCTAGTGCTAGTCGTTTCATTTCAGTATACCCTCCACATCGTACATCCCTAACAATTTGTTTTACATACTCCAAACGTTACCTGCCTGCACAATTTTTTCCTTCTACCTGTCCTTCCAATATTAAAGCGACTATTCCAGGATGCCTTAGTATGTGGCCTATAAGTCTGTCTCTTCTTTTAACTATATTTTTCCAAATGCTTCTTTCTTCATCTATTTGCCGCAATACCTCTTCATTTGTCACTTTATCTACCCATCTGATTTTTAACATTCTCCTATAGCACCGCATTTCTAAAGCTTCTAACCTTTTCTTCTCAGATACTCCGATCGTCCAAGTTTCACTTCCATATAAAGCGACACTCCAAACATACACTTTCAAAAATCTTTTCCTGACATTTAAATTAATTTTTGACGTAAACAAATTATATTTCTTACTGAAGGCTCGTTTAGCTTGTGCTATTCGGCATTTTATATCGCTCTTGCTTCGTCCATCTTTAGTAATTCTACTTCCCAAATAACAAAATTCTTCTACCTCCATAATCTTTTCTCCTCCTATTTTCACATTCAGTGGTCCATCTTTGTTATTTCTACTACATTTCATTACTTTTGTTGTCTTCTTGTTTATTTTCATGCGATAGTTCTTGCGTAGGACTTCATCTATGCCGTTCATTGTTTCTTCTAAATCCTTTTTACTCTCGGCTAGAATTACTATATCATCAGCAAATCGTAGCATCTTTATCTTTTCACCTTGTACTGTTACTCCGAATCTAAATTGTTCTTTAACATTTCGTAATTATGAGTACTTTTTAAGTACTCATAATTAATATTTAGTTAATATTTAGAAATATATAATATATATTTATAGGTTAATTTAAAAAGTATTTACTAACGCAGTCATTTAATAATAATATTTAGAAAATAATTTAAATAAGAGTAGATAACAAAATATTTTATTTAAAACATTTTGTAATCTCGATGAAGCATTAAGTTTAGTTTTACATTTCTATTGATGAAAAACATTTATGATATCAGAAGCGCTGCTTAAAATTTTATAAAATCAAATTCCATTAACCGTGAGGCTGTTGAAATTTCATCATTGAAAGAATACAAATGTAAAATGTTGATTTTCATTTCAAGTTGGAGAACGTAGAGTACCACTGCATAGTGCTCTTGGTTTCATCATTTTCTTATTGATTATAAACAATGTACCACAGAATCTCAATCCATTCTGTGACAAGCATTTTATCATGTCTACCCTATGTGGCCGATTGTAAAATTAATATATAATTAAAAAATAAATCATGTTATGTAGTTTATATAGATTTATAAAAAAAACAAAAACAAATTGGAAAAATCATCCATTTTTTTTTGTGTCGCAACAGTTGTGTCACCGGTTATAGGAAATAATTCTTTCTCTGAGGCCACTGACGCAACGGTTGCGTCCTGAAAGATGTCAGTGGTTATCCCTTCTACCCTTACGCAATTCTATATTTTTCTATTTTCGAACTAATAAATATGTAATCAGTAAAGATTATTTTATAAATTCCTTTATTTTCGGAAAAGAAAAATGAAAGGTTACTCATCCTTAAAACAGCTACTCTTTGAACTCTGACAAAGGGGGTTGATAATCTTTTACCGTTATTTACAGTACCAAAGAAAAGGGTAAGTGAACAAAATTTTGATTTTGAATCGTCAAGAAGAGGTTCCCTGAAATTTTTGTTAGAAAGTACTAGTAAAAGAAATAAGATTAATGTGAAAAAATTTTAAAAATGTAAGAAAAAATTGTTTTACAGTAATGTACATTAATATATATATTTATTTATTTATTTATAAAGTCTGAACAAAAAAAGTACAGTAAAATAAAATTTGTTACATATTTGATTTTTCCGAATTATGGAACTTTTCCAACTAAATATATATGTATATAATTGTATATATTGCTCGTACCTTCTTGAATTTTACTTGATTGACAGAAAAATGGAAATATGAAAAATCGTTTTGAAAAATACCGTAACTAAAAATGACACGCAAAACTAAAATAAATGCATAGTTATACTCAAAGCCGTTCTATTATACTGAAGGAATACGTTGAATTAAGTATAAAGTGAGCTTACAGGTAAGAATTCAATTGGTGGGTATTGTTTACAGTCGTGCAGGTAGCGGATGCAAGGGTTGACGCACGAGCGTCATAAGGTCATAAGGTATTACTTCAGAGAATGAATGAGGATGACATGTATGAGTGTAAATGAAGAGTAGTCTTGTACAATCTCAGTTCGACCATTCCTGATATGTACGGTTAATTGAAACCCAACGACCAAAGAACACCGATATCCACGATCTAGTATTCAAATCCGTATAAAAGTAACTGTCTTTACTAGGATTTGAAACTTAGAACTCTCGACTTAGAAATCAGCTGAATTTCGATGACGAGATACCAATAGACCAGCTCGGTGGGCTAACGTACGCGTACCAGTACTAAACGGGTCAAACGACTGATTGGTACCCTCTTCGATATCACTCCGAGTTATTTAAAGGAACTTCATAAATTCTACTCGGACGTTAGCATTTCAAAAAAATTATTCCCTGGATGGATCGATACCACCTAATTGAAAAATCCATTCTGCATTTAAGATAGACTAATTGCGTGTGTAAAATTTCCATTAATGATATTTATAGTATATCTATTTGCCCAAAATGCGAAATTTCTAGGGTTTTTTTAAATAACTTCTCTTGGGAGGATGATAAAATTGATTCATATGCAACAAAATCAAACCGTACTGTTTTGTTTTAAAACACCTTAATAAATCTTCGATTTTCATCATTAAGCTATTTTCATTTTACAAGTATTTGTTAGGCCTTAGTATATTACCGTCTGGAATCTAATGGGCTTTATTATGATTCTGTGCAATTTTTAATAATTTACCGAATCATTTAAAAGATCTCACAAATTGTTTGTTATTTTTTTTTAGATTAAAAGTTTTTCATCTACAATCTACTCTGTCGATTAATTTAAAAATAATACTGAAATAGTGTTCATTAACACCTTCTGAATTCTAATTTATTTTGTATAATATCATCTTTATGTATTTCCCTCATCATTATTTTATATATTTATATTTTAAATAATTTGTACGGATTTTAATTAATTTCTTTCTTTCTTTTTGCTGTTTCTCTGAAAAAAGTTTTATCATAAGTTCCCTTAATTTGTTCAGGCTAACCTTGGGACAGTTCGTTTATTTTTGTTCGTAAAGTAACTTATCTACCTATTCCTGAGGTGATCTGCCTCAGAATTATTGGGATTGGGGAAAAGTTTATTTTTATTCTTCTAGTAGATGGCTTTAGGATCACATAACTCTTTTTAATATTACTCTATAGGTAATATTAATCGTATCTGGCAACGCTTGCGTGGTTTCGAAGGTTGATGTATTGTTTATTTATTTAAAAATTATTTAATACTGGGAGACCCGGCAATGCTTCGCTATTGCTATATATATATATATATATATATATATATATATATATATATATAGAGAGAGAGAGAGAGAGAGAGAGAGAGAGAGAGAGAGAGAGAGTTTAAATGAACACAATTGAAAATTTGATAAAAAAATTAAAAAACTGAACTTCAAAAATTTTACCTTACACTTATTCTCCTTCCCCTTTTCCCTTTCCAACTTCTCCCTTTCACCCCTCTCCCAGTTTCCTTTTTACCCTTTCCCGTTTTCCCCTTTTCTATTTCCAGCTTTTCCCCGTTTTCTATTTTCCCCTTTTTCCCTTTTGCTCGCGCGTAAATCGGTCCATTAGTTTTTTGGTCTTTAGCGGACACAGATACGAACATGCCTTTTTTATATATATATATATATATATATATATATATAGAATAAAAAAGTCTGTTTGTATATTTGTTTGTTTGTTTTGTAAGTATCTCGACACCGGTCCTACCTAGCGGGTATAGTTTTTGCAAAAATATTTCTCTTCACGTAAATAATATTCATATTCTGAATATGAACCAAATCGGTCCATGAATATAATTTTTCTAAATATCTCAACCTCAGTGCCATCTAGCGGGTTCATTTCTGGAGAGATAATTCTTTAAGTAACATGTATTCTGAATATGAAGCAAATCAGACCATAAATACAATTTTTCGAAATATCTTGACGCCAGCGCCACCTAGCGGGTCGAAACTAATTCAGAAACCTTCCCTGGCATGCCTCCAACCATTACCCAAAGTTTCATCGCTATCGAATGAACGGTTTAGGAAGGCATAAGAGACATACAGTCAGACAAACATTCATTTTTATACATGTAGATTATTATTATTAATTTTTTTTCCAAATTTTTATTTATAATCGTTTCATTTTTTTAGGAAACTTACTTAAGTAGTGTGTCACATATATTCGCATTAAAAAGGAACCCCCATTGAGATTTCATAAAAATTATATACTTGTACTATACAGAATTTCTGAGGTATCTTAAAAATGAGTAAAAATAAAGAAGAAATTCGATACATTTTGAAATTTTATTCCAAGAAAGAATAAACTCAGGCTCTTAAAAAAATTTCTAGAATTCTATTTTTGTTTTACTTTTGTATATATTTTGTACTGGTGTTGCACAGTTTTTTAATGTAGTTGTTTTTCTTATAATTTTTATATTAGTTCTTTAATCTTCCTGTTATACAAGAAAGGCCCTTTTACACTCTTCTCGGATCTCGTTATATTTTATTTATGTTTAGTTAAATTTGATAATTTTTATGTATGCGTTGTCTATTTTTACTCGTATTTTTTATTTGTTACATATTTAGTCTGGTCTATGATAACGCGAAAGCGATTTTCGTCCCCCCCCCAAAAAAAAAAAATTATGATGTTTAACGACATGATCTGGTATCAGTGCGCGTGGTACAGAGCTGATACAAACATTTCAGTCTGGAAATTTTTATATCAATGATGCACCTCACTTTGGTCGGGCAATAATAATGAAATCCTGGAAAAAATGTTATCAGGACTGGCAAATTAACAATTCGGATATCAGTAACGAACAGTTACTGATATCAGTTGAATCGTCACAACACACAAGTGAGTTTCTACTGGATCCCTAGCCATGCGGCAATCCTGGACTACAGTAGATAATAAACTACGGTACATCAAGGATTCTGTGTTGCCATGGAAGCTCTTCAATCCGGAATAACCGTCGATAACAGGTTATTACTTGCCGTTTCGAATAGAGTATCCTAGTTTTACACACGAACACCTAATTAATCAAACAGATGCACCCGTTTGTGTTCTCTGCAATTGCCAAATAACGGTACACCCTATCCTTGTCGACTGTGTGCAACGCGACATTGCGTCGTATATTTAAATTAGGAATGAACATCCAAGATATTCTATGAAACAATTCACTGAAGCTATCGAATATATTGTTGCTTCTTAAGGCTGTATGCGACAGATTAATAATTATTGAAATACGACTTTTGTAATTTTGTATTATGTTTGTTTCGGGCAATGATAATGCAAAAGCGTTTTTCAAGACATGGACCACAAGACAATCTAAAGAAGTCGAAATGGTTTGAATACAAAAAGAATATCGATGTTTGGTTATTACATAATTTATCAATGAAAAGTTTAGTGGATCGAATTTACAACTGCGAATCGTTGCTAAAACGCAATGAAATCGAACTATTTTTGAATTCGCTATTACATCAATGAAAAATGGATCACTTACGACAGTAGTGTACAGAAAATGTCGTAGTCGAAATTGAGGTGCAGCAAACGGTGGCAAAGCCAGGACCGCTGTCAAAAAAAGTTATACTGTGTATATTGGAGGGATTGGAAAGAGATTGTTCACTATCAGCTGCTGCCGCCCGGTCAAACAATTGATTTTAATCTCTAATGTATACAACTGAAAAGATTACGCAAATCTGTGTTCAGAATCGTTCAATAGAAAAGGTGTCATCTTCCATCACGACAGCACCAGACCCCACACAGTTCAGTGACCCATCAAAAATGTAGAGGGCTGAGCCGGAAAGTTTTGATGTACCTTACTTTGCTCCGTCAGACAATCATTCGTTTCGGTTTTTACAGAAGTCTCTTAAACGTATAAATTTGGCTTAAAAAGAAGCATATGAAAATCATTTATCACAGTTTCTTGTCCAGAAAACATAAAGATCTACAGTGACGTAATTATGATATTACCACAAAAAATGACAGAAGCCGGTCGATTAAAACGGAACATAATTGGTTTTTTAAACTTCATTTGAAAAATAAAAATACCTTGTTTTACTTTTGCTTTAAAATACGGAGGAACGTTTTCCCCGACATATATGTTATTATGTACCGATCGGAATAAAAGATTAGTTTATTATCAAAAAAGTATTTCCATTCTCATAGAATGTTTTAACGAATTATTTCACCGATTTACCACCCTCTTAACGTTCAGTGTTTTGTTTTAAGTGATGTTTAAATATTTTATATTTTGTTTTTTCTTGAAAATTTAGTCTTAATATTAGTACAATTTATAAGCTGTATTATTTCTAGGAAAGGTATAGTTATTTGTATCTACAAGTATTTGTATTGAAGATTAAACAATGCAATAATGTTATTGCATTACAGAATTTTTAGTGTTTTACCACCCAGTACTCGACTTGGATTATCCTTTTTATGAAAGTACTATATCCTGACTGAGATAATAAAATTTTCAAATAAAAATACATCACAAAAATAATAATGCGTTGAACTTTGTTAAATATTTTTAAAAAATAAACTGAAAGCTATTGTATTTTATTTTTGATGTGGTTTTTAGTGTGAAATGTATTTCTACCGATTATTATAAAACAAGTACGTACATGCATAACTTCAGTTCTTAACTACGGTGTTTCAATGCAATCTTGAAATCGTTCTGCTTTTTGAGCCCACTTAACTATATACTTTCCATTCTCCTTTTCTTCTATCCATACATACTTTTATTTATTGTTTATAACTATTATTTGGTAAATATTTTACATAATATTTTATCATTTTATTCAAACATCTGTTTTTATATTTGTTCTTACATAGCAATAATAATCGACAGATAGATGCTATATTATGCAAACTAAATAAAGACGATTTTTTCTATAAATATCTGTAAGTATTTCATTCCATTATTACGTATGGATACGTTTCCAGTCAAGGAGTAATGGATTTTCATAAGAGTACTTTTATTTAAAGCTACTATCCAAATTCACTTTTTAGTAACATTCTTTCATAAAATGTTTTGTAAATTTTAACGTAACCTATGTACGCGATGAACCTTATTACAACTCGCATCGTAAATTAACTGATACCGACTAGAAATTGTTAACTTTCTATTAATCGGGTTTTAAGCTCATGACCTTTATAAATTTAAGCTTTAACCCTATAAATTTAATGATTATTTTGAAATTACTGTAAAAATTCTTAAAGATTAATAGAATAAGGATTTTTTTTTTAGAATTTCATGTTAATCTTAATTTTTTAACTTGCAGCATTCTATATACAGACACACACTTATCAGTTTATTTTCTCTTTTTACTTTATTTTTAAAATATCTCTCGTGAAGTTAATGTAATCCTGCAGCAGTATCATAGCTAATGAAGCGAAATCCTCATTTATTTACGCTTATAATTATATTTAGTATATGCTTATCCGTTCCTTTCACTTCTGACGTGCGATTGGTAATTAAATTAACAAATTAAATGTATTATTATACATATGTATTTTTATGTATTATTATTTATTATTTTATGTATTTTTATTCTTCAGTTAATTTATTGTTACTATGATTATTATAATTATGCTTCATATAACTTTAATTTACTTCCCTTTTTTTATTTGAATACGATGTAAAAAAAATGTCACCATCTTGTTTGTCTGGAAACCGATGGAGGATTTTAAGAAATCAGTTGTACTCTTAGATCTATTTATATTTAATTTTAAGTTTTCATTTCTGTATTGTTTTTACAATTTCATTCAATAATTAAATATATAAATGAATACAGCAGAAAAATTATTTAATAGAATAAACTGAAACCGTGTGTTGCACTACTTTTGGCAGTGTGACACTCATACTGTTGCACTGTTTTTAACCTTATATCTCAGGATTGACCGAACAGATTTTCTTCAAATTTGGCTCAAATATTTATTATATTTTGTTACCACATATATGCCTAATTTAATATCGGCAGGCGAACACGATAGTAACGATGTCAGCTGACGCACTGTATACGGACACGCTGATAGCATCACTCCCACCGCGCAGTTCTCCCACCATAACGGCGCTGCAGCCTCACCTTTCTCAGGCTCCAATAAAAGAGCGTGCACGAGAATGAATTTTCAATTCATCGTAGTCCACCACCTGGAGAAGACTAAGAAGATGGATAAAGAAGATGGAAGAAGGCAGAAATTCCCTGGCCGTCTCAACGTGGGACCTCCAACATCGGCGGACGCCAACATCCCCACCGGGGCAGCAGGCTCGGCCGGCCCGCCGACGGAGCCGCTGGATGCGGACGCTACTTTCCCGCTTCAATCGCCCTGGCCGGCGGGCTCAGCAGCAGCAGCAGTAGCCGGCCCAGCGTGGTATCGCTCGGGAAGAACAACATCGGCGAAAAACGACTACCAACGCCGACCCGGCACTGGGGGCCACGCTGTAGTGGGGACCCAACTGCGGCTGAGGGAAAGCCTGGTCGGACTTCAATGGACGAGCCGCAACTCCCCTACTTTGCCGGAGACCGGCTTCCGGACCCAGCAGCTTCTCTCAGAGCTAACGCAAAAAAACGGCCCTATTCAGGGCTACCATAAATTTAGTAAGTGTCACGTCCCGTTGAAGCCATTCGGCGTCAATTAAAATCATATTCTTTATTTTCGAAATTTCTTTTAGGGATGGGCGATATCGCGAAAAAACCGATTTCGATTTTCTTCCAAGTCACTTTAGAAAAGATTTACTTTGGCAAATCTGTTTCTTAAACTGTTTACATAAGGTAAATAATCAAAAAATATTTTTTTCAAAAATCAACCTTCACTTCTGAAAATTGAAATATGTTTTCTCAAAATATAATTGAAATAAGTTTTTTTTTTTGAAAATTTGGACGTTCTTGTTTTAGCCTTTATTTGACAGGTTTTAGATTTAGCAACTTTATTTAAGCAAATTTGTTAACCTTAATCTGTACATGAATATTTTTAGAAAGCTTTTTTTTTTTAAATGTATTCCCCACCTTTTCGGCTTTAGCTGTTACTTCTATACGGATTTGAATACTAGATCGTGGATACCGGTGTTCTCTAGTGGTTGGGTTTCAATTAACCACACATCTCAGAAACGGTCGACCTGAGACTAAACAAGACTACATTTGTAGTAGAAAAAGAGCCCATAACTGTTTTAATTTTTATTATTAAAAAAAAAAAATTATTTTTCTTAATCACTTGAAGGGCAACCAAAACTAAAGTATTGGACTTATATTATATTTGAGAAGCAATTATTTCATTATTTTCATAAAAGTTACACTTTACTTTTTCAATATTTTTAGACAATTATCTTTAAATTAAATTTTTTGTCGGCGATCGCTTTTTTTATAAATATTCTTTCTCAACTTTCCCATAGACTAAGGAATCCCCTAAAATAAGAAAAAAAATATTTTATTCGAAATTTGAGAATTTTGTCGGTTAAATATAATTTCGGTAATCATCGTAACCAATAAAAAAATAGTCCTTTGATACTTAGCATTTATCTGAATTCGTAAAAAAAAAATGAAATTGTATAAAAGTTTTAATTTTTACTAATGTTAACGTTTGTAAAATTAATTTTGGTGAATATTAACGTTAGAGTTTTTTTTTAATACGGAAAATTGTGCAAGAACATAAATTTTAATTACCTTTAAAGTTTTTCTATTTTACAGTTGCGTAAATTTTTTTTTATTTTATTTTTTTACAACTTTCTTTTACTTTTTTACAACTTTGTAGAATTTTTACAATTTCAGTTTTAAAATACAACTGTAAGAAATAATATAAAATGTCGCATAACTATCCACTTCTTTTCTCACGGTAAATTTAATTCCCACAAAATGTGTCCCAAGTGGGTTTCGAGATAGCTGACTCAAAATAAAAAAGATATCCGGATTTACAATTGTATCTAGACGGTTTTTAGCACAAAGTAAAACTGTTTTAGATCGATTAATACCGTTTTTTATCATTGAAACTTCAATTCATTATTTTAAGCCGGAATTTAATTAAAAGCGTATGGAATAGAAAAATCCGAATTCGACGAACAGGAAAAAATCAAAACCTATGCGTTAGTCGTGAAGTGATTTTAACATTGTTTTAGGACCATAAAGGCCCAATTATTGTGATTATCTGGAAGAAAAGTGTATAATCAACATCGAGTACGGATGGGGAGATATTGCCAGATCCACCTTACAATCCCGATCTCACGCAATCAGGTTTTTGTTTGGTATTCTCAGATATTTTACATGCGCCGAGATCGGCAATAAAGAGCGGCTCATAAATGCGGTTCAAGAATTGCTCAGCCATCAAGGTGAATAATTCTTTACTATTGGGGAAAAAAATATATCAGAAATATAGGACAACTGCCAAAAATGAACTCGGGAATTAGACTGAAAAGCAGCGTAAATTTTATTGTCATTAAACAAATAATTTTTCTACAGATATTTGTCTCTTTATTTAATTAATTATCCTCGTGTTTAATTGTAGAATATATATTTTTTTAGACTAATATATACTTTATTATTTGATGAACACTTTGTTTGATATAATTTTGAATATATTTTCCGTTACTTTTATTTTGCTTTGATATTTTCAGATGCGTTTAAACGTGATTTCTGTTTTAAATGTATGATTTATTTTTCTTACTTTGTTAATATTAAATAAATGGTTTTGTACATACAAAGTTGTTTTTTATCGTACGTTTTTTCGCTTTATTTTAATTTTTTTTCTTTTATATCCTTATATTAGTCGATAAAACCGGTCTCTTTTCCTATTTGTCGTGTAATTAATTTTTCTTTCTTTTTTAAGTGTTAATTTTTTCAGTCGGTAACGATATAACGTTAATCGCTAAACAGTTATTCACTTATTTTTAAATTTTAAATTTACAGTTCGTCAAGAGATACAATGAAAAATTAATCAAGTGAATAAAAGCTCACACTGTACCATTAATTGTCGATACAACGTGAACGTAAAACAATAATTAACGTAGCCGATAACTTTTCTTAAATCTGAAAAGAAAAGATTAATAGATTGATTGACTTTGTTCTAAAACTGGTAATTATATATTTTTTAATAGATTTATAATTTAAAAAGGCCCATATAAATAATATATTTTGTAATACTAAAAAAAATAGTAAATAAATGCAAAATACATTATAGGATTGCATTATTAGGCTACTTTAATTAATTATAAAAGGTTTATATTCTTGTATAAAGCAAAAATATTTTGAATAGGTTAGGGTTAATTATATATTATACCATGCCATTTATTAATTATTAATTAATTCATATATTGATTATTAATTCTATATATCAATAAATGTAGTTTTTTTTATTAAATATATTTAATAGTGTAAACTCTAAATTTAGTTGTGGGTGGAGTTAATAAAAAGCGAAATAGTATATTGGTTAGGGTTTACAAATAAAACAGTGATTGGATTTTTGTGTTTTAGTTACATTACGGCCTTCTGTATATATAAAAAAGAAGTGTAGGTACGCGGAAAATTAGTCATAAAATGAATATTCGTTGTTCTGGATCAAGTTATAACCCTCAGTGACGAGAGTGGTGGTCTCTTAACTGCATACAAATTTTTACGAACGGATTAATTATCAAAACTTGAGTTGGAATTGTTAATATTATATTTTTATACAAGTAATTACAGGAGATATCTGATAAATTATTAAATAATTATGTATTTTTGAGACTATTAATTCTTTTTAAAAAATCACTTTGCTTGAATTTAAGTAGTTTTTCTAAACTAGAAACATCCGTTCATGCATTCATTTTTTTTGCAAACTAAAAATATTAATTCAACTGTTGTAAGGCATTCAGCGGTTTTATATTAATACTATTTAGTTATTTATCTCGATGTTCTGTTCACTCATCCAGTGATTTTAATTTTCAACTCGATGAAAATAGATCATTCTGAAAAATACATCATCAATTTCAAGACTGAGAATTGTCCTCATCCCAGGACATCACTACCCCCAATTCGAGAACAGCTCATAGAAAACAACCCGAGTTAATAGAAATCGTATTAATATTACTCAATCTTCAACTATATGAAACGTTCACGTTGGATAGAACTTTTTACACTACTTTTAATCTTTATTTTAGTACTCACATAATTAGTATTATGAGTTTTTTATTTTTAAATATGAATATTTCTATGTTTAGTACTGCATACCTTTCTTAGCTTCATTTTATTATCACTAAATTAATAACAATTTTTCTGCTACTTAGCAGAAAAATTAAAAATCAGAAAAATGAATAAAAATAGAAATAAAGTAAATGAAATTAAAACAACGAACGATAAATTTTAAATGGAGTAAATTAACATTTACTTTCTTTTTTTTTTCCTGTTTAGCCTCCCGTAACTACCGTATAGATAATACTTCAGAGGATGATATGTATGAGTGTAAATGAAGTGTAGTCTTGTACATTCTCAGTTCGACTATTCCTGAGATGTGTGGTTAATTGAAAACCCAACCACCAAAGAACACCGTTATCCACGATCTAGTATTCAAATCCATGTAAAAGTAACTGGCTTTACTAGGACTTGAACGCTGGAACTGTCGACTTCCAAATCAGCTGATTTGGGAAGACGCGTTCACCACTAGACCAACCCGGTGGGTTAAATTAACATTTACTGGGAAAGAAATTTACCCAGTTAAACAATTCTTTAATAAATATAATATAAAAATGCCTATAAATACAATATAATAGGCTAAAAATCATTTTTAATTGTAAAATAAAAGAAAAAGATATATACAACAGTAATGGTATGAATAAAATAAATGTAAATGCAATGCAACATACGTTGGACTAACGGGAAGAAAATTAATATTAAGATATAATGAACGCTTGAGATCTTTTATAAATCAAAAACTAGTTTTAGATATGCGACACATTTAATAAAAGAAGGTGATATACCAAATGAAAATGGAAGAATCAATGAAATTAATTCACGAACATGTTAAAGAGAGAAGAATGAACATTTTAGAAAACCTAGAAATATTTAAATTAAAATGTAACAATAAACCTACCATAAATGAGCTGGTCAACTATCAAGCGGATGTCCTTTTCAAGAAACTCAATTTATTGAAAACAGGAAATAGATAAATAAATTAAATATATATATATATATATATATATATAACCGTTAATAACAAATAAAGAAGAAGAAGGCCATATAAGTAAGATATGACGTCTAAATATAAGGATGGGAACGGAACGCAAGGATGTCGGAGAATGCAATACCCTCCTACTTTTCGCAGTATACGAACTTACGTCCTTTGCTGCTGGATGATTCTACTATACTGACTGGTTATTACTAGAGATGGTGTTGATTCGTTTTGTGAAAGTTGGATTGCGTTCCGATCCAATAGATGGTTTTAACAGTAGAGACCCGGCGGAACGATGTGCTAATAAGCCTATCTTCCGTGACGCGCTCCCCTTTCAGCCCAGAGTGGGCTGAAATCCTTTGTTTAAGGGGTTGTGCTCTCTTAAGGAAAGGGTCCGGCGGTGATTTTGTGACCAGTACTTGTTACATTTAATTTAATTTGATTTAAAAATGAAAGAAAATGAGTTTGGTCTGGGACGTTGTATCCCAGAGCTATTCTGGTCAGTGGGAAAGCGGGGTTAGAATGGTTATAAGGAGGGGCTTTGACTAAATGCTATATAAAGATTATTAGATATTTAAAAATACCAGTACAATAAGTACTGGTATTTTTAAATACCAGTACTTATTGGTATTGAAGTGGTTCCGAAACGCGTCAAGAAGCGATTATAAAATGAAACTAAGAAAGGTAGGCAGTACTAACATAGAAATTATAGTGATCTTAGCAGAAAAAATAGTAATTATTATCTTAACAACAATTTTTATGAATAAATATTTTATTTTTACTTCCTTGTACGAAGTAAAGGAAATATCCATTTTTACCACCCCTGAATCCATTTTGACTAGTTTCGGCGTGGTGTTTGTACGTATTTATCTCTCATAACTCAAAAACAATTAGCCGTAGAATGCTGACATTTTGGATTTAGGACTGTTGTAGTATCTAGTTGTGTACTTCCCATTTCAATTGCAATCGACTAGGCCAAAAGTGTCCAAAAAAGCCCAAAATCCAAAATAGTTGGATTTTTTACTTTTTCTTAACTGCAGTATTAAGCCCTCATTGCGAGATTTTCAACGATATATCATAAGCGGTACTTATTTTCATTGGTTTCAAAGTTATAGCCAAATAAAATTTTAATAAATGAAATATTTGGTCTTACAAGAAGAAAGCACTTAAGTTCGAATCCGACTTCATATATATCCGACTTAATTTAAATATATTGATTTATTAACCTCTGCTTGAACAAAAGGTTTTACAATAAATAATAATTCAATAATAATAATAAAAAAATATGAAAAAAATCAGAATTTATTAGTGAAATAAAATTTTATGTACTTTTCATTTTAATTTAAAATTTTTACAGAGGTTAATAATTATTAATAAATCAATATATTTAGATTAAATAAAAACAAAATTAAAAAATTGAAAGAGAAATATACGTATATGAGAAGCTGGATTCGAACCGATGTGTGCATGATTATGGATCCGACATGTCACTTAAACAGCATAACTACTTGAGCGACGTGATACAAAATTAATATATAAACTAATATGAAATGCTAATACGGACACCACAAAAAAGTGATGCAATGTGGTGTTCACCACAATGAAATTGTGTAACTGACCACTTTATTAAAAAAAATTGGAGGATCGTATCTCACTTTCAAATTAAATAAATTTTAATGAAATGCAGCAAAAATTTCTGTATGTAATTTAATAGTCGTACAAGGAAGTCATGTGGTGTCCACATCAGTTTTTTTTTCATGAGTCATAATTCCTTTTTAAACAATAAATCACAAGAACGTTTAATCCAATACATTACAATCAGCTTATTATTATAATGATGCAGAATATTAATTTTACAATAAAATAAATCTAACTAACCTGGTCTTCAGAAATCTTTTACGTAGATATATGAATGATACGATGTTGTGTGGTATATAATGAATGGTAAATGGAATGGAATGGAAAGGAATGATAAATGGAAATATTTCATTAGTTTTAACGGGTAAATATTTTTATTTTAGTGGATATAATTACTATATATTATTTAAGGATTACATATTATAATAATAAACACTATAAAAAACTTCAAGGTAAATTAACGTTTTTAAATGTATTTTTGTTTCAATGTACATTTTCACAACGGTAGTAACACCGATAAAGAATTAAAAGTTTTATTTAATTAAATTGGATATTTATTTTCATTTATGTGTACAGATGAGTACTTTTTGGTTTTATATATTTTTTTTTTAATTAGAGATGAAATAAAAGAGAGGGGAAGTACTCTGAGTAATGTAAATATTTTTCTAGTTTTAATATGTTTATTTAGTAGTCATATAAAGGGAAATTTATAATAAAAATTCTTACGTCCTCTTACATCAGCTTAAGTAAAATTACGATAAGTTTGTATATATAAAATATTAAATAAATAAAAAATTAATATTAAAATATACATATATTTTACATTTTAAATATTAATACTGTAATAAATTTATAGATAAATCAATTAAAGGTTTTTGAAGAGGAAATTAAGAATATGAATGTAATTATTTCCGTTAAAAAAGCTCCTAAAAAGATCGAAGCTCTTAGCTAAAAAGAGCTTTTTCATTTTTTTACGTCATTTTTAAAAGTAAATCTAAAGATTATTATTATTATTATTATTATTAAGGTAGATAATTGGGTTCATTAAGTATTTGAGAAGTCGACTTTTCTTATGCCATGGATACGTTAATTATTTAATTTCCATTTGCTATTGTAACGTACATATGTGGATAACAGTATTGCAAGTATTAAAACTATTTTATAAAAAAATAAAATTTGCAATAACGTCGATTTTATATAAACTTAAAAAAAAGCCAGAAAAGGTATGCAAAACTATCCCGACATTGTTCCTTATGTTCAATAAAATTTTAAAATTAAGTTGTTAAGTAGCATTTAATTAATTTATAGGAAATTGTAAGTACACAGTGATCATAAATAATTCAACGCAATATGGGTGTTAATAAAAAAAACAATAAAACAACGTACTTACATCAGTGTTTTATTGTTGAACGGAACGTTTCATACAGTTTTAATTACAAAACGTATTAACTTTAAAAAAGTTCCACATGAGCACATTTTGTGGTGCGTAAATTGTCTAGACGATATTCAATTTCACGCCACATTTGGCAAAGGATATCTGGAATTACTACATTAGTTACATCTTCTATTCTTCTTTTTCGTTCATTGATGTTAATAACCTTCATTGATTACACCTTATCTTTGACAGCCCTCCAAAGTTAGAAGTCCAGTGGTGTAACGTCAGGGGCTTGAGATTGCTAGGTATTTAGTCCATCAAGGCCGATTTAACGTTGAAGAAATAATCCATGTAGGTAGTTCTTAACATGTAATCCCAGTACGGTGGTGCGTTGTTGGAAGTAAACGTTGGGTTGCCGATTTTCAGTTTGTGTATTGCATTTTAGACAACTAGCGCTGGTAACTGTCGGCTCGGCAAAGAACAATGATCCGATCACGCTTCATAAGCAGTCAACGAACACCAAACGTTCATTTTCGGGATATCACGTTGTGTTTTTCAAACGCCATACGAGCGCTCGCTACCTCAAATCCAACAATTATAACGGTTAATATTACTAGAAACAGAGAAAGTAGTTTCTTCACAGAAGATGACTTTTACTAAAAATGCATTAGTCTCGTTCACTTTATCGAGAACGTCCACGGAAAAATTGTAACTCCGTGGTTTATCGAGCTCTTCAATTGCAAGCACCGACTGAATTTTGTACGCTTAAAATTTTAAGAACTTGTGTAGAACCTTCACGATTGTCGATTGCAGTATTCCCAGTTCTAAAGTCCACAATAAGTCGGTTTACTCCTCCGAAAAGTTTTTCTTTCTCGAACCATAACTTCCTCAGAGTCATCACCTTTTGTGAATAGTACAAAACTGCCAAAACCAACGTTTAATAGAGTCTTTATTAGAAGGATCACCCGTACTCCAAACGAAAACTCTACAAACAGTAATAACAGATCCGTTTTTATGAAAACATGGTATGCACACGCCCCTGTCATTCCATCGCACTGACGTGAAAATCTTAGCGTTTTATCACCACTGTAAACAAAAACACACAATTTTTGACAGATTCAGAAAGGATGTAAAAGCATGAACGGACGTATTTATCTATGTTAAGCTATCTGTTTGTATATCCAGAATGGATAAACCGATTTGGTTGAAATGTGATGATTTATACGTATGGAACATTGATGCCATATTACTCTGATCAAATTGATCAAACGGAGCGGGGAGGTACAGACCTCATGGATCCCGTAAATCAAAATTTATTCAATGAGTAGATATATAATTCACATAATTTAATTTTTCTTAAGTAGCTAAGGTACTTTCTGATGATGTATAATCATATTCAATCGTCCATAAAGGGATGAAGGCAAAAAAAACCTTTGCCTTTTTTGTCATTTCTCCTCTTAAAAGTTGAATTCTTTTACTAATTAGATTATTCCATCGCATTAATATATCACTTTGGCTATGCATTCCGGTAATTTTATTCCCCTAATTTTACGTTTTTCATCAATTATCGTTTTGCTTGATATCTTCAAACTGGAGAAATCGATTTTTATAAAATGCTGTAAAATGTTTTCTGAATACACATGATCGATGCCATTTGATCTTGTGATCAAATGATTTTATTACAATTATTTAAGGGGTAAGGAGATAGGATTTATCATCAAGGATTTATCCTAACATTTTACTGAAAAAGTACAACAATTTTTTTTTTACCTAGGTAAAAAAAAATTTAACATACATGTACTTGTACAAGTTCCATTTAATTTTCTTCCTAGGTAATCGAGGGCAAGGCCTTCGATAACCAGAGCCGTCATCTGTTTATTTTTATGACTTGCTTAAAACAAATATTTACTTTATACATTTTTTCTTATGTATAGTTTACGTACTTAATCTCTTATATAAAAGAGAATGACCTGACCGATTCACTGATTCATAATCAACGTCCATCCAAAACTATTATAGATAGAGACTTGAAATTTTCATAATACCTTCGTATTTTTAAATAGGCGTGCACTAAGAAAGGATATTACGAAATTTTGATTTTAAGGGGTTCAAATCGATAAAAAACTAAATTTCGTGTTAACAATGCTTACTGTTGGACGTAAAAGCAACATACGCTATACTAAATATTTTACGATTCCACTGCAATGTTTCCGATATGTGTGTCCGCTGTAGACTAAAAAACTACTGGACCGATTTACGCGCGGGGAAGAAGGGAGAAAGGGAAAAATCAGAAAAAGGAAATAGGGAAAAATCGAAAAAGGTAAAACGGAAGAAGGGGAAAAGAAATTGGAAAGGGAAAAGAGAAAAAAAGAAAAGAGTAAAGATGAAGGGGAAAAGGTAAATAGGGGAAGAAGAAGGATTACATAAATTTAATTAAAATTAAATAAAATAATATTCAATTAAATTTAAAATAAATAAATAATAATTAAATTAAAATGGAATTAAAAAAAATAAAATCTGTAAAGCAAATAATTGAAAATGTCACATGCAAAAAAATTGGTCGAGATTAAAAGCGTAGGTAAAGCATGGAAATGAAGAAATTCATTACATCTGTCAAATAAGTAATATTAACACACCGGGTGCTCGCGCAGAGTGACAGGATGAGTGTGAGTGCTCCAAAAGAATGCCGTTAAATTTTACAGCCGAATTTCTCTGTTTAAAATAATGAAAAAAGCTCATAATAAATACGTTTTCGGAAAAGGCTTTGTTTTTAAATTAGGAATAATAAAGAATTTTACCATAATTTCTGCTTAGCGGCAAAATGAACCTATACCGAAATTCATCGAAAATCAACTGGAATCGAAAATCAGCAAAAAGGGAAATAGGGAAAAAACGAAAAAAGTAAAAAGGAAGAAGGGGAAAATAGAACAAATAAAAAGGGGAAACGGTGAAAAGGAAATGGAAAGGGAAAACAGAAAAAATAAAAGAGGAAAGAGGAAAGAGAAAGGGTGAAAGGAAAATGGTGAGAAGACGAATGAGAAAGGGAAGTAAGGGAAAGAGAAAAAGGAGAAGGAAAGGGAAACGGAACAAAACGGGAAGGGAGAGCGAAGCGAGCCAAGACCCTTTGATCGTGACGGGAAGCGCAAGTAACCATAGAGCACGGGTGAAGCCGCGATGGGGATGCTAGATTTGGGATCGTAATAATTTTTTTTTAATCTTTATTGGACTTTTATATTGAACTATTTTAATTCATTCATAAAATGGATTGGTCTAACAAATATTGTTCGATTTTCTTATTTTCCTTTTTTTGTTTTCCTTTATTTAAGTTTTGGGCAACAATTCATTGTTTATTGTATATTCCTTCAGTATTTTTCATAAAAATTTTTATTTACCGTTTTATCAGGATTTTATAAAAATCTAAATATAATATTGTCGATTAAATATTTTTTATTTATAAAAAAATAAGTTTGCTATTAAAAAAGTATTGCGAGTGAAGCTACATCTAAATTGTGGGCGAAGTCGCCACGGGGTACGCTGGTAATTCATAAATAATTAATTAATAAAGAAATAATATCATTAGAGAAGGAAGCAAAAATAACTAAATTTGCCAGAAACAATTTACATTCTTCAACTAAAATAATAATTAAAATACTACAAAAATTTTAATTCGGCATAGTTTTACCCAAAAATAATGAAATTGGTTTATCTAATCGGTGAAATCCGATTTATCTAATCTGGTTTATCTAATCTTTATCTAATCGGTGAAAGTAATAAAGCTTCATCAAAGCATTCATGGCAGCTTTTGTTTACTTAGGGTGTATCGGTACAGTTATCGATCTTACATTCCAGTTAATTACCACCTGTATCTATTATTTTATCTTTATTTTTTATTTTCTTTCTGTGTACGTTGCAATCTGTACAATTAGTTATCGATGAGCAACCCTCCCCCGCGTTCCATTGAAATGAGGATGATATGATATTACAACCTATATTTATATTAGTTATGACGAGCAATAAATATACATTTAACGGATGAATAATAACAGATATTCAATCGTTAAGATTGTGTCTGTTAAATATTTAATTAAATAGATTTAAAGTAGACTAAAAAATACTCTGTAAGTTTAACGTAAATATCAAAAGTTAAAATGTAAATGCCAATTAAATCTTCTATTTAATTTCTTTTTTTCACGCTATATTATTTAAATGATATTTTTACTGAGATATTTAAAAAACTGTAATTAATCTTGTTGAAATATAATTTATATGAAATCTCGCGGTAAAAAAAGATAAAAGTAGATTTATCTTTTTTTAACTTTTATATTTTTTTTTTAGAAATAATTCATATCTGAATTACGATTTCCTACAACAAATAATTTAATGAAAAAATTTCAGAAAACAGTTTTCCAAAATACATTTTTCCGTGTGATAAAGGTATTTTATATTTTTTTACCAGAGATTTCTAATGTTTATTTATAGAATGACCTATTCTAGATTAAAACAATTTTAATATAAAGTAATATGACACGTTATATTTTTTCGTTTTTTTATGTTTTTGTATAAAATATAGAAGAAAAACTTTCTTAAAGTACGACTTGTTTTTTAACCTCCAGGACCACCTTTAGGTATTGCTTTAGAAGATGAGATGAATGATTTATAGCGTGTGTGAAAATCCATGCCTGACCGGAATTCGAACCCAGGACCTCCGGATGAAAGGCCGAGAGGCTACCATTCACGCCACTTTCGTGGCGTGAATTAAGTATAGTGATTGTAAAGTAAAGAATTGGCGTTAATTAATAAAGTACGTCTACCTGAATTTTTCTTTACCTATTTTCTTCTTATTTTCCCCTTTCCGTCCCCCCCCCCCGCAAATAATGTATATATATATATATATATATATATACCGTGATACTGCAGAAATATAACGGGTTTCTTCCATAAAGAAGAAAGAGAGAGAAAAAAGAAAAAACAATCTAGAAGGTAGAAGGAAGACGAAGGGATTCTTTCTAGGAAAAGGACTTGTAGAAAAACGTAGAAGGCGCGGACAATAAAACTTGTTACGCTTGAACAATCAAAAGACCCGGGTACTAGTTCTGCATGCCAGGAGGTATAAATACTGCCGGGGGACGGTCATTATTTTTGTAAATCCGAGTTTGGTGCAGCGTAAGATAAAATGATAACAGTAAGTGTTTGGTAGCAGCGACTGAGGGGTGCTGGACGAGTATTCTATTTGGACAGTACTTGAAAACAGAAGCTGTTCGGTGAGTTATTTTTAGGTAGGAATGAAAGTGACAATCTATTCATTCATAAAGCGTAGGGTAGTTCTTTTCTAAACAATAAAAGAAAATAATAGTTGTGTAGAAATTAAATTGTACGATCTGTAGATTTTTCTATTGTTATCTTATTTATTAATTCAACATTAGTTCGATTAGTCGTTATAAAGTTTTTAGTAAGTCGGGCTGTATTTTGACATTTATAATTTAATTGTTATTAAATCGATCTTGTTTTTTTATTTTGATTGCTATTTTATATATTTGAGAACAGTAAATTGTACTTATAAGGAATCTTTTATGTGTGTAATCTCTCAATACCCTAGTTGTACCGCTAACACACGACAATATATATAATAAATTGAGAAGGTAAAATTCATAATATTTTGTAACCTGCTTATACATAACTAATGAATTCAAGATTATTGAACTGAATGTAGCTTGAATTTTTAAATCGAATATTGGTTGTTATTACAGCTGAAAAAAGTAAGATAAACAGATATAAATAAACATTTTTAATAATTTATTATGGAAGATTTATTCTGGTTCTTCTTCATAGCCTAACTTTTATAATTTATAAATTTTTTTTTTATTCAGTAAATTTCATTTAATTATGTAAATTTCCGCTACATTAGCTACGGTATAATAATAATTTACATTTTAATAACATAAATCACTAATTTAAATAAATTAAATGAGTTATTTATTTCCCACAAATGTATATAAGAGAATTATTTATTTCCGTATTAAATAATATTTGATAGAAAAATATTATAATTTACATTAAAAATTCCGCTGAATGAAATTAAAAAAAAAGTCATTTTATTTTTTCACCGACGATTTTTTACTATGTATAATTTGATCGGTTTATTAACTGATATGAATGAAACATTATCTCTTTTATTCGTAAAAAGTATATTGATATGAATTAAAGAATATAATTTTACTTTACATAAATTAGTTCTATCCTTGACTAATTTCAGTATAAATAATAAGCAAGTGTTCATTCTCTTGAGCTTTTACTTGGACGTCGAAGTGCGCGCTCTTGAAGAATAAAAAATGAACGAAATACTTTGTTTTCGTGTACGAATATTTATATTCCTTATTTTTCTACTCTTTCCTTATTTTTCTACTTCTATTTTTTCCTTATTTTTCTTGTTATTACTACAATATTGCACTTCGCCGAGTGCATTTGTACATTGAAAAACGAGGTTAAAATTTCAAGAATTACAGAAGAGGCTAAATTTATTTGTGCCATAGAGGTGTGGATGAGCGAGAATATACTCGTATGTAAATCTGAAATGTTATAGATCCAACATTAAATGAGTGATTGAACTTTTTATAAAAAGAATCTCCGAAGAAAATCAACAAATAAACAGAAATTATGTTTTTTTCTACAGTAATTTAAGGCGTAATTTCTAAATCTTTGAAGAAATCATTCATCTGAATTACGATTTCCTACAACAAGTAATTTAATAAAAAAATTCCAGAAAAAAATTTTCAAAACTACTTTTTTCCGTGCGCAATTGTAAATGTTGATCACACACGTGTTTCAATAATTAAATTAACAATCCGTGGAGATTTGTATAGAATTAGAAAATGATTTCACAGCGTAAATATATTTAAAAAATATCATTCAAAAGAGAAGTTCGCCTATGTTGAGTCATGAAGGCCGGGTTCCGGTCAGATCTAAAAACATTAAATAACTGAGAAATTGCAACGGTAATAAACATATTTTTTGGATACTAAGGATTTGGAAAAGCACTGAGTTTAATGTCATCATTCAGAATTCCAATACAGTAAAAGAAATGGTCTCTGATAAAATTAACATTAAAGAAGTAATTGAACGATAGTTTCGGAAATTAAAACAGCTTTTTGTAATTTCGCAGTGGAAAGGGAGAATTTTAAGTAAAAAAAAAAAACAAAATCAACTATATAAAATAATATGATTTAAACTTCATAACGTAGCAAAATGCGATGTTAAGTCCTTTAGTAATAATTTGTGTTTATTTATCTTATTTTTTGGTGATTTTAAAAAATCAAAAAGATGGTGAAGGAAAAATGATGGTAAAAATATTTTAAATGGGTCGGTAATTTATTATAAATGGCAACAGACGTATAATAAAACCCTTTTTCATATGAGGTAATATTATCCTAAGTAACACGGAAACAGTTCCGTTGTCTAGTGATATAGCTTGATGTACAGATACAAACAACATATATATATATATATATATATATATATATTAAGTGACTATTGTTGCGTATTCATAAATATAAATACACGGATTAGGGTACCTTATTATGATAATTTGTCATAATATTTATATTAATACTCGTACTTATGAAAATAACATTTATTTATTTGTCGTAACATGTATTGGTCGAATTTATAAAACGGAAGAACCAACGTAGTTTCTATTAGATGTATCATACGCAGAAGTTATTTTAGTTTAACCAGCTTACATTGTTTTTACGTATGTCTGATGCTAGCGACTCTCCTTCCGAACTAGACAAGACTGCGCGTCACTGGTGCGCGTTGTATGCAGTCACAGTTCATTCGTTTTTAACTTGTTTGCACGTTGTTTTGTGTGTAGCTGGTTGTTATTCAGTTCGGCTTTTTTTTGTCAAATAAATTCACTTGTTAGTGTTATCACGGTTTGTTTTATTGTATTTACTGTTTTCTATGTATAAATTATAACCGAATTATAAAATTATACTTGGAAAAATATAAGGTACGTTGTATATTTAATATTAATTAACTGAATGTTTTATTGCTTATGTGAAATGTAGAATTACATATTTTCTTTACCGATTCCCTATTTAAAAGTTATCGACCTTAACAAATTTTAACTTTTCTTAATAAAAAGTAATTTTTCTCAAAAACTAATAACCCTTTCAATAAAGGCTAAAATAAGTAAAACAAAATTTAAAAAATAAAACTCCATTGAATTATATTAAAGAAAGGTTATATTTTTCTATAAATTATCCTGATAGGTAATTTGATTGCATATGAGATATTATATTAACTAAAATATAAATAGAAGTTCTTCTAAAATAAGTCTATATAGAAAAAAAGGTTGACTGGTTAATATAAATACTTTTGTGTGTGTTCATATATTTAAAGGAATTCATGATAGACATTTTCAAGTAAAAATTAACCTTATTAGATACAAATTCGCAGTATTTTACACGTTTAGAAATAGTAAATATCTGAATTGTAAGTTCTTTAAAAATAATAGAAATAAAATACAGAAATTTGTGAAAATGAATGGTACATTTTTGAAATTCCACAGTAAAAATTCTATGTGCAGCTTATTGATATAGGTACGTTATACATACGATTCGTTAACGAAATCAACATAATCTAATAAAATATAACCTACGCCCGCTTCGGTCGCTAACCTCGTCTAATTAACGTTAAATACACAAAATATAGACAACTTATCAATAACGAAAGTGGTATTTAAATACAATAATTAACATACAAAATAGCAACATAAAACAGCGGTACTTATTTTGGCTGTAAAATTCCGATTTGTATTAATTATTAAATACAAATGAGAATTTTGTTTTTTGAAAGTTATTCTGTAAGCAGAGTTTATCGGTAAATAAATAAATAAAATAATAGATTAGATTTCCATACTTTTTTTTCTTTACCACTGAGGCTGGACCTGCATCGAATACATTGGACAACCTTAGCGGGTGCCTCGCTTCAAACCCTTCGCGACCCCGCGGAATCCGACGAAGTCGTGCCCAACGGGGGTTGCTCACCCGGCAGGTCGGGGCTCGGTCTTTTCTTTGTCAGGCTTTAAACCAGGTCCCATCCGTGAGGGAGAGACCCAGCCGGGACTACGGTCTTTTATTTACCCACGAACACGAGGGGTCCCCGGTCAGTCATCAAGGGCGATCCACCTCAGCGAACCACCCTCTCATGGGCAAAGCTGCCCTCGAAAATCCCTACCTGCTGATCACTCGCCATTCCATTCCCTAACTTCCTTTGCTTTGGTACCTAGTATTTTTGTGACCTGGTCTCCTGTAACCTGGTCTCATTCCCGTCTACCTTTCATCATAAACGGGGCAGTCTGTTCTGGTGTTAGGAAGTCCCGTTCTTTGATGAATCTCGTCCCATCTGTTACGAATATAGATTGTATGTTCGGCCGTCTCATTTTCATCGTAATACTTACATGTCGGCGTAGCTCGATTGCCAAACTGGTGCAGGTAGGCCTCAAACTCGCCGTGTCCAGTAAGCAGTTGAGAGAGGTGAAAGCCCACCTCACCAAAACTCCTCTGCACCTATCTGTCGACCCGTGGGATCAATCTCCTGGTCTAGTTTCCGGTTCTCGACGCATCGCAAGTCAACTGCCACTCCTCCAGCACGGTTCTGTGAGCCTCGGCCCTTGGCACACAATATATATCTTCCGCAACATTACCGACTTTAACTTAACCGGAGGGACACCAGATATAACCTCCAAAGCGTTCCGCTATAGTCTTGTAAGCAGAAACAATGTTCAGTGCAGCAATGTTCTTAGCGGCACTACACTAAAGAGCTGCAGTGCCACTATGTCTAGATTTCTTTTCTTATTAAAAGCATCTGCCTATGCTGGCACAACATAATATATAATAGATGTCACCAGAGTTAATATGATTTCCGTACTTGTACTTATGTTAAAATAACATACCACCGCATAAGCAATGAAGAAAATAAATTTAAATATTTTATTTATAATTTAGATATCTTAGAAATGAAATATTTTTTGTTAAATACGTTATGGGGAAAAAAGAAATCAGTAATAATTTTTATATGATTTCTTTTTTTAAATTTATAATAACGGAAACATAAACAATATAAATATCCCTTTTTTTTGATTGACAGAATTTAATTTACTCTAAAAGTATTTAATTTATTTCTATACTTATACAATATTAGATGTTGTATTTAAATAATAATTAAGTGATTTTAATCCTAACGTGTTAAAATAACTTTATATGAAAGAAAATTATTAAAGTTATAAAGTTATTAAACTTATGAAAAGTATTATTAATTGTTAAAGTAGTTGTTTCGTATTTAATTATTTTAAATATTATATTATTCATAATAAATCTATTATCTCTTATTATTAAAGTTTATTTAGTAGTTTTTTTATAATAACGACATAACTTTTCTAAATGAGGTATAATATAAATACAGTTTTAAAAAACATCAGGTCTTATTTGTTATACGTCCACACCATTTCCAGATCGCGCATTTTTGGACCAATCAACTTCATTCTACTTTATCTTGTATTTATATTTAAATATTAATGAATTCGATTTTATGTTTTAAGAACTAATATATTTATCTCGCTAATTTTAGTGGTAAGTGAAGTACAAGGGCGCATGGTTTTTTTTTTGTAACTTCAGCAGGATATTATAATCTTCGTGATTATCAGAATAATTGGTATAATTTCGAACTAAATTGATTTTCTAAATTAAAATTTTTGTTCACTTTTTTAAAATAAATAATTCTATATATTTATATATATTTTCCTGTTTAGCCTCTGGGAATCACCGTCAGGTATTACTTCAGGGGATGAATGAGGATAATATGTATGAGTGTAAGTGAAGTGCAGTCTTGTACAGTCTCAGTTCGACCATTTCTGAAATGTTTGGTTGATTGAAATCCAACCACCAAAGAACACCGGTATCCACGATCTAGTATTTAAATCCGAATTTAATATATTTATTTTCTTTAATAAATTTATAATTAAACAGGTTTTTTTAATAAAAATAAAATAATATCATTCTTATCCTTTGACTGTAAAACCTAATAAAAGGTTATTTTTTAAAAACTCAAAAGAAATTTTGATTTTTCAAGGATAATATCATGTCGATTCCAGGACTTATTTTTCATTACACAGTAGCATAAAATCTGCCGTCTCTATCCAAATCCTGGTAAATAGTTACCTTAAAAGATTACGAGTACCTACTACGATTAATTAGCAGCAACTACATTTTATTTACATCGTTTTAAATAAGTTTCCAGTAGTAAATACACGTAAAATATAAACTTCGATAGTTAGTTTAAAAAGCACCACTTTAATTTGTATTCACTCAAACAAGAGTGTCAACTACATATTTGCCTAATTTACTAATTCTCTACGTATAATAAATTTGTAAATACTCTATATATTTTATATAATTTTTATTCACATCACTCAGTGATGCCTTGAAAGAATATTTTTCAATGACATTAATGATTGTAACAAATAATTTTATTAATAATTGTAGACATTTCTAAATACTGATGAACTTCACGCTCATTTATGAAAGACAGTATGCGTACAATGAACGTATGTTAGATAGTAGTAATAATTCTCGGCGTATTGACATGAAGTAGAAATAATTAATAAAAACGACGTAGCCACTTTGAAAAATAACTACCATCTCGTTTTAAACTTACTAAAAAAAGTGAGGAGTAAAGTAGGTTTTAGTTTCCATCGCTACTGTGACGGTGAATGTATTGTTGCATAGCTTGTCAAGGCCATCGAAAATTTGTTTATTTTCAGTCTTTTACGAAACTCCATTGCTCTATTTTCTTGGCTGTAGAGTGAACACCGTTTCCCTGAGAAAACATGTTTATACCTACTAAATTAGTAATACATAAAACAATTTTGAAACCATTTGAATAATGAATAAATTTCTTCTATTCAAATATTATAAAAAAATTATTCCAAATTTTATTAAAAAAATTGGAATTATTGAATTCACAAGCTAACAATTAATTATATCGGTCAACGATACAATTGAAAAATAATTTTCATAACGTTTTCTGAATTTTAATTTCTTTTGTTATTATTTTTTCTATTTAGTTTCTTCATTTATTTACTTTAACATTATCTGATGAGTTTATATGTTAAATATAATTAATATAGACTTTCATCACATCTACATTATAATAATTAATTTTGAATTTTTTAAAACTGCTTTGAACAAAGTCGTATCACGGTCTCTTTTAATCCGTCTAGGCAATACATTTTTTTTAAAACAACATACTTAACTATCCCTGACATGACTTAATTAATTCATTATTATGTACCGATCAGAATAAAAGATTTATTTATTTATTTATTACAGAAGGGACTGGTCTAAAATATGAGGTAAAGATAGCCAAATGCTCGTGTGCACTCAACAACGTTTACTATTTAATCAGATATCAGAGTACTTTATTATCTAGTCTGATATTGATACTTTCTATTATATAAACCCCTCCCCTCTTCTCTCGTAAAATAATAATTCTCATCATTTGATGTTATCATTAATTAAAAATTGGATATTTTTTATTTGAAAAATAATTACGGGGAGCGGTTTCGTTACATTTAGAATAATAATTGCATTTTATTCGACAGTATAACCGGAGATTGAGGTAATAAGACATATGCATCAATACATCAAATTTCTTATTACGACCTTCTCCTCCACTATTGAACATCTTAACATTACTGCAATCTCGTAGAAAAAAAAAAACACGGGAATAAATGTATAAATTTTCATATCGTGCTATTGGATGTTACGAGATAAAAATTAGCCGATCAACTGTATGATACGTTCGAATATATTAACCTTGAATGGTTAATACGTAACATGAATTCGACTAGTATGATGGTGACGTGCTACAGTGAATTTTATTCACACATTTAACAAATCTCCACGGAAGTTTTATTCCTTTGTTGGGATCGACAAAATTATTTTTGGTTAACCGCCTCATGTATGAAATCTGCCGCTTCCAGTTCGATGTGTTTGTACGCCTTCCAACAGTCGGAATAATTTGTAATAAAATTGTCTCTTTGACAATTTTAAGTAAGGCATTAGCCGACTAGTTAACGATCTCAACAATAAACTAGTTCGAAAATCCATTGTTGAGGTAGCGTAATCAGTTTTCTGTTTGCATTAGATTTTAGGTGAGCGAATACTTTCGTCGATTTCTGCATATGGGGCTGCCAATTATTGCGTCATTTATTAAAAGCTTTTATTTAACTCGCTTTAGGAATAATCAAATCTTTCAATTGCTATATCTTTTGATCTATCGTATGAAAATCAATGAAATTTGGTACACGTATGTAACTTCGATGATAATACAGCACTACAGTGTCGGAATTTGATATGACCCACCCCCACGCCTCCGTGCGCTACCCTTACCGTAAATTCATGCATTTAGTTGAAAATTTTCATTTCTCATGAACTATCGTATGAAAATGGTTGAAATTTGGTACAAGTATGTAACTTCGATGTATAAAAATAAATATTTTTACTTTTTTTTAGTCTTAAAAAAAGTACAAAAACAAACAAATTACAAAAATATATTTGATTGCATATAAACTCACACGATTTAACATTGCACTTCCAAAACGGAAGTTTGTCAAAGTACAATTTCCTTTCGTGTTGGTTTTTTCAATCCCATGATTTTGTTCACGAATCGTCCTGAGCAAAATCACGATGAGTAAGTATACTGACGGGATAACGTGCGCGTTGAATAACAGTATGTAATACAAACGTGAATGTAAATCATTACGTTATTGTAATTCATATCGCAAGAGATAACGAAAGGAAAACAGACTAATTCTTTATGGAGTGCGTAATTTAAGCTCTATTTCCCCGTAAAGAACCTACGAACATAAACGGCTTTCTTGGAGAATCGAGATAATAAATATAAGAGCGAAAATAAATGTCCAGAGTAGCTAATAATAATATCAATTACCTGCAGAATCATGTTTATTATTTCGATTCCTTTGTGAATTGTAAAGTTGAATTTATTAAATATACTACTAATTCTTGGTTTCGACAAGCAAAAGCAGAATTTTTGGCAGTAGCGGTATACGGGAAGATAAAAGGAAAGGGCCTGCTTCACGAATATCCAGGGGAAACGAGATGTTTTAGGTAACATGTCTATTATCTAGACCCCGTACATTTCATCCGGAAAATATCTCTATCGCCCGTAATTTATTGGGATTTTTTATTTTCTGTCCATTAATATAATTTAGTTCAAAAATTTACAGTATTTTGAAATGTTGAAATCGAAAGATGAAACTAATAATTTAAGAGAAAAGGGGAGGGGGTATATATAACATGCAAGTACCAATGTTAGTATATATTCTGTTTTTTTATGTTGTGTTGTGAAAAAATTAACTAACAAGGCATTTAAAAAAAAAAATTATCTGACAAAATCAGGTGGTTCTGGAAATAGGTGATAAGCTGAAAACTATTGCTCCAAGAAAACCCAAACTGCAAAAGAGCAATAAAAATAATATGTATATAGAAATTAATATTTTAGTTTTTCTCTCATTTCAGTTAGGCATAAAATCAATTTAGGTTAATATTTAAACTTTATATTTAATTTAGATTATATTTTTTTGGTTTTTGAAGAAACTTTCATTGAAAAAAATTGTATCCATTGACAGGAAATTAATTGCAGAATAAAATAAGCCCACCTTTAATTTATTACCATTTTTTTTTTTTAAAAAGGTATATTAACTTGAAACTCATCGACAAAAATATTAAGCAGATGTATGTTACAGAGCATTTATGTCCCGTATGTAACTAAATTAATCTTTTACTTGATTTAGTAAAGAAACTATTTTTATTTCTTCCTCTTTTATGATACTATTTAAGGGCTAAAAACTATCTTTTTCCTTAATTTTTTAAATCATTGACAGTATAAAATATTAACAAATTGTAAATAATTTGTAGCATCTTCTTAAGGTAGTTTCCGGTAGCTACATTTTTAATGCTTAGGAAACTTTTTAGGCCATCAAAAGTTGTATTGACTGAAGCGTTCTATCGAGTCATTTTTAATAGCACATTTATCGTTTACATTTAAGTTTAACATCTTAAGTTACAATACCGGGCTGATTTTGGAAGGACAAAAAATGATTGAAGTTCGGGAAACATATAGAAATGTGCGACAATATTGGAGGGAAAATATTTTTGTTATTATAGAGTGCGTTCAGTGTACATTGTTCATTGTATTATTATCACTGGAATAAAGAACACATTCTGACTCCCCCCCACAGTAGGAGAAGACACAAGCCTTGAAACGATTCCAGTCGCACACTACCCTCACCGATCCTAGACCTGATGGACTTTACCGGAGGTTGTTTTTTAGACCCTCTAAACCTGATAACACAACACAGTCATCGGTTTGGTCTCTGTCAGGATGCTACCGATGCAAATGCCTCGGCAGACATTTCCATTAGTGTGTACACAACTTACTATCGCCTTCGTATGGCTTCAACTACGACCACCTGCCATAACTTACAATACTCAACTACCAAATTAACCGATTCCCCGAAGCGCGTTCCTCGCGCCTTCCTCAACACCAAAGGTTTCACACAAAAGCTTTTCTTATGTCTAACTTCAATTCGACTACTCACTCAAATCATTACTTGACTGAGTCTTTAAACCCCAAAAATATTCATGCTAACAAAACAAGTGTTGATCGCAACAACGACAATTTTGTCTTACAATTCCTACTCAAAATCCTGTTGGTTTACTTAAAAATCAGGAAATAAATTCATGAATTTAGTAAACTTCTTATGATACCTTATCTCTCTCTGCACTGGTCAGCTTTCAGGAACGAGATCATTACTTACAGCCTCCGACTCTGCAGCTCCATCACAAAGTTTTCCACATATCCATTGTCATCCTAACAGCAAATTTTGGTTTTCTTAACATTTCTCCCACCACCATCCCATTCGGTCGCCCTAAAGTATAAGACCGAATGTCTGTGCCACAAACGGCAATTAGCCTCGAACAGTTTTTTTTTTTTTTTTTTTTTTTTTTGTTTATCTTATTAAACACCCCAAGGCAACCAGCCTCCGCCCGTTAGGACATAGCATGGTCACCTTGCAGTGTCGTGGCAGCAGTCTCTGCCCCCCCTATCTGCCTCCTGCCGGAGGATCTCCCACCGGGGTCCTCAAAGCCTCTTCGGGGTGAGCCAACCACCTCGTGCGGGCAGCTAACTCCCCCCTCCTCAATGGGGCTACCCTCCCCGTCCCTATCCTACCTGTAGCCGGCACGCCTTCCGCGTACCGCTACCCCCACGCGTACCTCTCATACCTGAGGGTCCTTAATGCCATCATCGGGGAGCCCCGACTCCATTACATGGGGCCAGAACACCCTAGGCAAGAAGGCTACCTCCCTGGTCCCTAATCGTCACCACGATTCAAACCCCAGCCTCCAGAATTTTTTGAGGCTAATTTTTTTTTTTTTTTTTCCCAGCACTATATTACATCAACAATATACAAAATTAAAACACTCATACATTAATATACCATACATCCGCAGCATACTCCTCACGCCGCCCTGTGGTCCACAAGGGCGCGCGTGTGGAGTAAAACCCATATGCCCCAATCACACTAAACAAAAGAATAATCAAACAACAAACAAATTATGAATCGACGCCGACCAATCTTCCTCAGAGACGCGCTCGCAGCCGAGCCTCGAACAGTTTAGCGATCAGTATCCTAACGTGGCTTTTAGAGCTTACTTAACAGCGTGAGAGGACTAAACATAGTGCCATACACCAACGGCTTACGTGTCTCAACTGCTCACTTGTCATATATTTGTTAAAATGAGTTGGCGCATCCCTCAACTACTAAAAATATATATGACATTTAAAATAAAATTTATTTCGTCTAGGCAGCGATTCGCTGCCACGTCCAGGTTGCTGAATGCCAGCAAGTACCTGTCCACCATTTTACAGCGCTTGGAGCCACAATAATTGGCTGGTAGTCAGCCATACTCAGGGTTAGCTTCCAACGGCAATTGGATAAGAATCTTTCCCTTAAGGAAACTACGGATGCCGGTTGAACAAAGCAACCGCATCTAGGAACTACCACACAGTCCGACAATGCGGCTCTCGCTACATTGACTCGCCGCTTGTGAGTGGCCAATTTTCCCCTTGACCTCTAAATTTCAGGGGGCCCAGTCTCTTGCCCCCCCCCCCCCCAAGAGCAGGGCAGTCAAACATCAGTTGTTCATTTGACTGGACCTCCCCGCTGACGCACAGCTCATCAGCTGCCACCGAAACAGATATTGGTTCACGTTAGCATGGTTGGTGAGCACCCGAGCATCCGTTGCCCTTAAAAACGAGCTCGACACATGACATCCCACCAGATGCTGTATAAACTTATACAAGGATCTTCTCTCAGCCATGGTGTCCCATTCCAGCTGACATGCCTCCAACGCGAGGCTCTGCAGCCTCTTCTGCAGGCAGGAGATGGGCAACTGAACGAAATTTAGATCCGGTGCTTTGTAGTCGTCGTTCCGCTCCGACTCGAAACCGAATCCCAAATGCCTTGGCCTTCCGGCCTCTTCACAATCTCCACATGGCTGCCCGAAGTTTCACCACTAAATCGATTGGGAGAACCTTTCCCAATACGGTGGTAGCCTCGTAGGAGCTTGTTTTAAAAACACCAGTGCATCAATTAAGGCTCAGCGCTGGGCACTCCTTAAATTTTGAACAAGTGCTATATTCATATCCAACCTACCGCCCAAACGGGCGCCGCGTAAGAGTTCATGCTTTCGAAGACACCTCGGTACACCACATACATTTGATGGCTCGACAACCCGTAGACTTTCCGAGCAATCCTCCTAAGTTTGTGGATCACTGAAACGGCGGCCGCCGCTACTTGCCTAATGTGGTTGTTGAACAGAAAATTTTCATCAAACAAAACACCTAGGTACTTATGAACTCTAAATCGGCTGATTACACAGCCTTTATATTTAATATGGGGGTTACGACTGTACGATAATTTGTCTGCGCTCTTGAGAAGCATAAACTTTTCTTGGGCACAGAAATGTTAAAATTTTTCATGTCTATCCATCCCTCTGCGGTTGACAAGGCCGCCTGCGCCCGGTCTTCTAGCTGTGGTCGTGAATTATCGCGAACTAAAAGGAGACAGGCATCGGTGAAATCCCAAAAATCCGTCGAATACCAGGTTCCACAGCAGGGGATCGAGAACGGATCCCTGCGGGTTTCCCCTGGTAATGGATTTTTCCACAACTAGGTGCGTATCCTTAAACAGAGCCGTACAGTTAGACAAATAGTCACGTACCACGGTCTGCAGGGCTACGGGAACATTGCGGCGTTCCAACTTGTAGAAGATAGAACTCCAACACAAGTAAGGAAATGCTGCCTCTATGTCTATAAAAATTACCAAAACATATTTACAGTCGGCCCTTTCCACCTCGGTAAGAGCATTTAAGATGCAATTCTTGGTGCCAACACCTTTCGTGAAGCCATACTGGGCTCGATTTAGAAAACAGTTCACCTCATTGCTTTCCAGAGCCGTTCCACAACTGGCCCATTACCTTACAGCAAATATCTCAGCTAAGCGGAACTCGATGCCGAAACGCATATTCTATCCAGCATCAGATCCTCTCAGCCACCCTATTGGCTAAAAGTCTTAAGGAAGTCAGCTACTAGATTCCATTCCTTTTCGGTTTTCCACATAACGTGCACATCAAAATCAGAATTGATCCTCTCAAGCACTCTAACTGTGGTACGTTCAGTTGCGTAAAAAAATAACAAACAACTATGTAAGTGAGTGAATACATTTCTTAAGATAACATCATAGAAGGTCTTTTTTATAATTTATTCTTCAAAATAAGATGAGCCGAAGGAGAATTTTATAAATTTATTCGAATGTAGATTTTTCCTAATTTCTCATTGATTTTAGTGGCTGTATTTTATTTAAATTAACAAAAGCATTATTTTCCAATTTAGTTAAAAAATATAAGCTAAATAAATAATGCAAAAAAGAAAGAAAAAACTGAAACAATAATAATAACAAAATCCTAGAACTACTATGTCTGATAGGACAAAAATGCAAACATAGAACCACGAATTCTTGCAGGCAACCTTCTCGGGCAGTCATGTTTTTCACTCGTGCTGTACATGACTTGATAAATATGTTATCCGTTTGGTTGTATTACTGCACAAAAATAAAATAAATGCGTGTTGTGTAGTTAACACATTTGTAGTTTATGTATTCTTTATCTGCGAGAAGATTTGAAAAGTTTAATTTATACTTTTAGTAATTTAATTTTCTACGTGTTATCTGCAGATGAATGTGCGTCATGCATGCCCAATGTAATATTTAGCGCGATAATTGCAATTTATTTCTGTTTGCTCTTGATTGTTTTGTTTGCCGGAGCATATTTTTGTGCTAATAAAATGTGTGTTTATTGTATGACCTTGTGTATTTTATTAGTTATGTTTAAGAAAAAAATAATCTTTTTCTGGAATATGGGGAATTTTTTTATTAACATCGATTGCCGTACGTTTGTGATCAGTTTCTGTCATTATATGTTCATTTTGTTCTGTAGCTTATGTTTAATATTATTTACGAGATATTATCACTAAAGTAAAGACCGTTTCATTGGAAAAAGATTTGTTCTGAAAACTTTATAAGCATTTTTTGTTTCTCTTAACTTTATACTACTTCTCTGTATAATCGCCACATGAATTAAGACATTTATCGTAGCGACATCCCGGCTTCAATACACCCTCGTCGTATATTTCTGCCGCCAGCCCATTTAGCCACTGATTAACAGCATTTTTAAGTTCATCATCACCCGCGAAATGCTTACTACACATAAATTCTTTCAATTTCCCAAACAAATGGACTTAGAAGAAGCTAAGTCTGAATACATGGTGGGTGATCGTAAATTTCCCATCCAAATGTTATCAGTAAATCACTTGTCGGATCCGCAATATTTGGATGTGCATTATCGTGCAGCAGGCGGACGACGTCGGTTAGCCGCCCACGTCGCCGACTTTGATTGGCGCGCCGTAATTTTCGTAGAGTTTTGCAGTAGGCTTCTGCATTTATAGCAGTTCCACTTGGCATGAAATCAATCAGCAGTATGCCAAACCGATCCCAAAAGATTGTGGCTATCAGTTTGCGTCCAAATGGCTGTAGCTTGCGGCCTTTATTGGTCTGGTTGGTGATTGAGGATGACGCCATTCACTTAAGGAATTCATCACCTTCTTTTTCTGTGTAGCACATCAAAAATTCCAAAGCAGGTCCCTTTGGATTTTTTTGTGATGTTCCGTTAAGACTTGCGGCACCCAACGTTCACAAACCTTTCTGAAGACTAAATGGTCATGAAAAATACAACCAGTAACAGCTATTGAAACATCAGGAAAAAGAATTGCCAGATCAGAACTCGTTGAGCGACGATCTTGTCTGATTTCATAATCGACGCGTTTCAACCTCGGTGATTATCGAGGGCCACCCCGAACTTTTTTCATCATGCACGTTAATTTTGTTATTTATAAACCTTTCACACCATTTTCGGAAGTTTCTTTCATTCATTACATTATCACCGTATACAGCAACCAACTGCCTATTAATTTCAGCCGGCTTAACATTTTGATGATTTAAAAACGTATGACTCAACATATTTCACAGTCGGCGGCAACATCGATTTTCCTATTCATTTTATAATGTAATAACTCACACGTAATCAAAGATACTACAACACGACAACTTACAGACAACAATGCAGTGCTTACATTACTAGCGTGGCTATGAATGACACAGGCTCGCAGACCTTAAGGATAGAAATTTCTCAGCGGTCTTTACTTTAGAGATATCTCTTGTATAAGCACAGGTGGTTAGCCGTTAACTATTGCTTCGTTGTATTCAGTTTCCCAGAGTAATTGTTGACTGACAAATATGAGCGTATTAGGGCAATGTAATGTAAACAAGATAACTTGCTACACGTCGGTGTTTAGAACGTGTCGTGCTACTTGGTACGAGCCAAATGCATACAACTAGCTATTTGCATATACAATTAGTGGGGAATGCTCTCGAGATTGGGTAAACCTTCTAGTCTTACTTATCAGTAGTTATCAACAACTATTCTTTGATAACTTCTTTTGTTACGAATCCTAGAAAGGACGAAATGTTTCAACTTAATGACACAATTATTAATTTTCAGTAATGTCTGCCTTTTTAAATTAAATTAAAAAAAAATTATAATAATAATAATAATAATATTTAGATTAGAATCGTTTTTTGTTTATTTTTCAGATGTGTAAATAATATAAAATGGAAATTAAGGTGAGTGAGACATTAAAAGACAAAACGGTAGTAATTTTTAATGTCTATCAATACAGAAAACGTAAGTGTAACAAGGGGTGAAAACTCAGTTACGTGTTAACGAAAAAAGTGTTGTGGAAAAATTATTTGCGTTAATAATTAAGTTATATCATGTCATCCTGATTTTGTGGCGTTTGAGGTAAGATAACGTTTAACTTTTGTTAACTAATTTAAGGTAAGTAGACTGAAAGAAAGATGTAATCTATAATTTGTAATTAGGAAATTGATCTCGGTTATGATTCTCTTAAGTAACTGACAAAGTTTTGTTTTATCAAACCGAATATGGATCCTATAAGACGAGAACACTTTTGATTAACTGAATAAAATATTGCAAACGAGCGTGGTCTATCAGACTTTATAATTAAATAATGGATTAAGCGCTAAATTATAATATAACAAATTTAAGCTTAAGTAGAGGATAAAAAACAAACATATACGAAATTAGGTAAGTGCATTTAGAAAATATTACAGGAATATATTAACAAACTAAATTAAAGTTATATATTAACCTAATTTAAAGATATTTAACTTTTATTCATAAAATTAAATTCTACGTATATAATTTTAAATGTTTTTTTTTTCGTTTTAGACATTACTAGCGTTATCAATTTAAATGTTTACAATCTAATTAATTCTCAAATGCAACTAATTCAAGAATGCATCCCGACTTTATAAATACGCAACCACCGATATACGGAAATATTAATGTATAGTTTGGTGTGGATAAATTTATTGTGGTAGATGAGTAGTTTGTTAAACAGGCTTATTTGCCGATCTTCTTGGGAGAGTGGTAAAATATATGTCTTTCAACCGAGGTTCCGGGTTTGAGTCCCAGTTAGACACGGTATTTTTCACACTATACAAAATCCAATATTATTCATCCATCAGTAACTATAGTTAAGCGTCAGCCAATTGTTGTTGTTATGAGTGTGTTTGTAATCTATTTTCAATGCGGTAAGATTAAGGAAGCAAGATGATTTTTTGTGTTTGTTTGGTTGAAATTTTTAGATCGCAGATCACATAAAAAGTTTTCTAATAATTTTAAAAATTTTTAATAATTTTGTAACGTTATCAAGTTTTGTGATGCGTTTCATTAATTACGATACTAAAGTGTTTTATTATATAATACTAGTATTTTAATTATCATAATTACTCTTCAGAATTTTAAAATAAATCGATATAGTTTTCCATTATTACTTATTACTCGTCTAAGTTCACAAAACGTAAAACACAGATGTGGAGTAATTTTACCTGTGGGGTTTGAAGTAGTGTTGGTACTAGTAACAGTAGAGTAGAGATGATAATGTAAACAAATTATATATAAGCGAGGGTTGTTCAAACATAAAGGTCAACATTTAGATATATTAAATGTAAAACTGACATCAGCGGAAAAAATATTTAATAGAATAAACTGAATCTGTCTGATGTTTATGTTGGCACCCCTGGTATATAAAATATTACCTGTTTGAAAAGAATTTCTATTATTATAACTTCTTTTGTTTTTATTTCAAAATATCGCCGTTGTATGAAATATGCATCGTTGTAGCATAAGATTTTCATTTTTTGAAGATATGAAACCGGTTGAAATTCATTATCTGATTGTAAAACAGTGCAATAAAAAGTGTATAACCGGGTAAATTTTTATAAGTGGATCGAATAGTAAAAGTCGGACAGAACAATTGTCATCGATTTTAACCGTAGCGGAAGACCGGTGGAAATTTCGACTGACTTTTTGCAAAATCTTATTAATGATCTTTTTAGCAAATATACACGCATTCACATTTGAGAAATCGCTGAAATTTGTAGTACAAGTATTAGAACTTTCCATTCATTATCCAGAATAACCTGAATTACTGGAAACGTGTTCGATGTGGGTTCCGAGACGGTTTAATTAAAATTACAAAGCCAACCGAATCCCATTTTTACCAAATTTAAACGACGATGTTTAGATGGAAGTAATATTTTTAGATCGCTTAATAACTTCTGATGAAACTTGAATTCATTATTTTGAGCCTGAATCGAAACATATGTGTATATAATGGAAACATCCTACCTCGTTTGCTAGAAAAAATTCAAAACCTATATTCCCTTTAAAAGAATCATAAATGTGTTTCGAAACTACGCTGTAATCGATCTATTGCCGTTATGTTGAAAAACGACTTGCAATCGACAGCAAGTATTGTTGTGGCGCGGTAGAAAATTAAGTGGAACTTGTAATCGGAAGAAACGTCCTAGTTCTTTTTTGAAAGCCTTAATTTTTGTTTATGATTACACCCGTTCCCTTCCCAATAAAAAGACAATGGAAGCTGGGAGGTGTTACCACAGTTGTCTTACAGCTTCGATCTCGCACCGTGAAATTTTCTTTTTCTTTCTTTTTTTGATGTTTAGATGAGTTTTACGTGGTACCGAGTACGGCAACAATGAGAAAGTCAAAAATGCGATAAAAATGTGACTCAAACATGGTGGTGAATTCTTTACTACTGGAATAACAAAGCTTACAGAAATATGGGACAAACGCCTAAATGTAGCCGGGGATTATATTAAAAATAGCGTTATTTATATTGTCATTGAATAAATAATTTTCTTTTCTATATTTTTTATAATAATTTAATTTATAACTTTTTTTTAAAAATACCATCGAAGAATATATATATATATATATATATTTTTTTTTTATATTTTTAAAATGTAATTAAATTAACATTTTATATTTTATAATCGAACAGATATTTATACTTTTAATATTTAGACACTAATAAAGATAATATTACGATGAAAATACTTTCCACGCAACAGGTATAAAAGCAATTTAATATCTGGCGTAACTCAAATCTCTCTTAATATTCATAGAGTTGATTATGCCATAACTATTTTAAACCTTAATTTTTACATTACTTAGTGTTTTTGAACAGTATTGTTTATTTTTAAAACACGTGTTTAAAAATAGTTTTGCTAAAAAGAAAATAATTCAAATTAAAAATATTATAATATGAAATTAAACATACTATTAAAGGAAATATATTTTCTTTTTGTAAGGTATAGAATTAAAAAAGTTTTTTTAAAAAAGAAAGATTTTATTTACTAAACAATGTGCACTGGATGTTAAATATTTGTAAACAGTTTACCTAGAATAATATTTGTTTGTTTTTACCAATTTAATATTAAAATATTTACCTGAAAGTTTAATAAAATTCTCGATTTAAAACGTTTTTTCCTTTAACCCATAACTTTGTAAAGAAAAAAAGGTTACTGTATTACTTCGTATTTCAATTTAGTAAATATACAAATAAGCTGCAAATGTTTATATATATATATATATATATATATTAAAATACTTTTCTGTTTAAAGGTGCTTTATAATTTTTAAGTCTAATTTTGTTTGATTTTAGACTCTTTTTAAAAGCACCAATTAGGGTATTTTAAAACTTTGTTATTTATTATGTTTTCCACTTTAAAAATGTTTTAAATTATTTATAAAGATTATAATGATTGTAAGGTAAACTTAAAGACATTTGTTTTTTAAAAGAATTCATTTATCTAAAATTATATTCATTCTTTGTTTGTTTTTGGTATAAAAAAAAAGTATATATAGTAGTCTACGTGGACTATGTCTATAGTCCATCCTGCCCGAATAAAAAATCTTCTTTACATTAAACAGTTTTAGTTTAGTCTTTGCATTAAACGCTTATAAAGTCAGAAAATATTTATGATATTCTTTAAATTTTATTAGAAAACTTTCTTATAATCCTCACACATACACAAAGACAGAATAATTTGTATTTAATGAGTTTTTTTTACGATATGTTAGGAAAAAAATTATTAAAAAAGGGAAAAAATGAAATATTCCTTCCACTTAAAGAAGGGACTACTTAAGGAATTATAAAGTTAATTAGTGTTTTAGAGTTTAATAATACTTGTCTTATACTTTTGTATTCAGAAAATAAAATATTACAAATATAAAATCCATTACATTATTGGCTAGTACTTAACCGCAAGTTTCTGGACGTTCTTAAAACAACCGGGATTTATTGATTTTCCATAACCAACAGTTTTTTGTTTTTTTTTTCATTTCCAGTCATATTCGAAGACAGTAGAACAATAAGCCTACTTTGAATCCATTCTACCCACAAATTTCTTTCCTTCAAATTTAAATGTTTTGTCTGGCGTTAATTTATAAAATAAGGCTGTTTCATCAGCATTAAATACGTCTTCCAACTCGTAACCCGATTCTATTAACGGCCATTTTTCACTCGAGCAATTTCTAACGTCAGAATTACTTACGCTGCCTTATTCGCTACTAATTTTTGTAAAAATGATTTGATATCTGTTTTTAAATTGGTTCAGCCAACCATTACTACAAACAAATCCTTTGTATCTTTGCTGGGTTATTTCTTGTTACCTCCTTGTTGGGTTACACCTGGGTTGTTTCTTATTACCCACTTTCACTTATTGTGAAGAGACAGTTATCTTCCTAGTCTTATAGAACATCGTCGTTATAACATTAGAGCATATAGAACTAATAATGTAGAATATTAGTATTAGAATATTACAAACATATAGAACTAATGATTTTTAACATTTAATTTTTGTTTTATATTGATCGTACTTTAAGAAGGTAAAGTGTATATGGCACGGATAATTTTTTGTAGGTTTTCAATCATCATAATCACTTTACGGTATTTTTCCCGAGCCACAACGCTATTAAAAATTGGTAGATTTTAGAGCGAGGTTGGACTGTATGTTCGTAGGTGATGAATGAAGACAACGCCTTGTTGCTTGTTGAATAATGGTTTAACGAATTGTCGTCTTGACAGTTAATGAACTGAATTGTAACATAACGTATAACTTGACATATAAAAAATTAAATATAACATTAAAGCTAACGTTCATCCGAACAAAGAATGGAGTCCATCCGGACTAAGAGTATGACGTGACCGCCTTGGATCAGACTCGAGCGCCGAATATTAGTAACTATGAATAACACCGATTGCCCATCCGGACGAAATGAAAAATGCGACCGCACCGCGCGGGATTCTAACGTAGATTAATAAAAAGTCACTACCTACCTCATAATGACCACTCCCTGCTGCATTATGACGTAGTAGGTGGCGTGATCACATAGCCTGACCAAGCTTGCCGTGGGGCCTCTAGCTTTCGCTAGGTAGCAGCACCCGACGGCACAAGTGGAACGGAACGGAACAATACTAAAAGAAGTAATTAGGGTCTCCCTCATACATTTTTTTTTTGTCTTCAGTCATTTGACTGGTTTCATGCAGCTCTCCAAGATTCCCTATCTAGTGCTAGTCATTTTTAAAATTCCCTTTATTCAGTTCTCATAATTTAAAAATCTTGAAATTAATTTTTATGTTGAAAATGTCTGGGTCATAGGTAAGCTGTAAAATTTATGGTTCTTATATACAGAAACAATATACCTAGAAACGACTATCATGTCCGGAACACGTATACGCAACAAAGCACGTTCCAAATATAATTTATACAGTATAAATAAATCTAACTTAATTGATACATTTTTAATCACGAGTTTTGTCCCGTATAAATTATAATTCATAAATAAATATATAATTTATTAATGTATAAGTTAAAAAAGTGTTTATTTATACTGCAAAAATCGTTTTTGTTAATTATCTTCTAAACGTGTCATCTATTTATTCAAATAATTATATTTTTAATTATTATTATTTTTTTTATAATTATGCAGTCAGTAAGAGAGGTTGTGAGATAAAAAATAAAACGTTAAGCCGGCGAAAAATTAGAGAGGAAACGAAGAGGCAAAAGAAATAACAAACATTTTAACGAGGTGATGTTGAACAATAATAACTTTCTTTTTGTTAATTTAATTTAAAAATTTTTTAAAGAGTTTTTCTTCGTGAAGACATACGGTACTTTTATTTGCCCGTTAAAATTTAAAAAAAAAATGTAGACCTTGATAATAGTGAACAAACTTTTAGTCTTTAATGAAGTGAAATGGAATTAGGTAAAGTATATAATTGTACGCGACTTATTAGTAAACTAATTACTAAATAACTCAGTTATCCATTTCGTTCCAGTTACAACATAATTAGATTTATTTAATCTAGTTTAATAACATCAAACATACTTCTTATTACCAAGTCAGACAGAGTAAGATACAAAATTCATTCAGCCATTTAATTTCATTACTAATGAAATTTACAAATTTCCTTATCTTTAGAATATTATTACGATTGTAGTTTTACTGAACCAAAAATTTATCAAATAATAGCAATTTTTAAAAATTCTATGTTAACTAAAAATAAAATTCTATTGTATAGAAGTTTTAAAGTAAACATTTTTTTTTTTTTACTTACATTACAATAAATATTCCTTTCACGTATTCTCTTATGCCAGATAACGATCTCACTGCACATATTCCAACACCTTCAAATTGATATTTTAGTATTTTGTGATCGCCTAGTATTTTCTGAAAGCAAAAGAAAAATACCATTCATTACATATTGGTTATTATAAAGCTTACACACACACAGACAGACAGAAAGAGAGAGAGAGAGATAATTGGTGTTAATAAAGCACGGGAATCTTAAAGTATCTACGAGTAATTAATTATGTTTAACAAATTCTCTACCTGGGAAATAATCAAACTCTATGTAAAGAGTAGTACGTGACATGACATTTTCAAGGTCATTGAAAAATATTTTATTGTACTCAATTAGTGGGTCTAACATCTCATAATAGATCGTTTTGAGGTCGCGTTAAGGTTCGAATATATATATATATATATATATATATCGGTTACTAAGATGATATGATAATCATATCTCTCTATTAATTATAGTAACAATTAAAATTTTATATATATATATATATATATATATATATATATATATATATATATATATATATATATATCACTGTCTGTTGGTGAAAATATCTGTCAATAATTAAAACTTTTGATTAAATTCTATTGTTTTTTTTAAATATATACATTCCCATGAACCGGAGATCTCCACCTAAGTATTAAAGGTGTAGGATAAAACAAAAAAAATTATAACAAATTTTTTTTTTTTTTTTTTTGTCTTCAGTCATTTGACTGGTTTGATGCAGCTCTCCAAGATTCCCTATCTAGTGCTAGTCGTTTCATTTCAGTATACCCTCTACATCCTACATCCCTAACAATTTGTTTTACATATTCCAAACGTGGCCTGCCTACACAATTTTTCCCTTCTACCTGTCCTTCCAAAATTAAAGCGACTATTCCAGGATGCCTTAGTATGTGGCCTATAAGTCTGTCTCTTCTTTTAACTATATTTTTCCAAATGCTTCTTTCTTCATCTATTTGCCGCAATACCTCCTCATTTGTCACTTTATCCACCCATCTGATTTTTAACATTCTCCTATAGCACCACATTTCAAAAGCTTCTAACCTTTTCTTCTCAGATACTCCGATTGTCCAAGTTTCACTTCCATATAAAGCGACACTCCAAACATACACTTTCAAAAATCTTTTCCTGACATTTAAATTAATTTTTGATGTAAACAACTTATATTTCTTACTGAAGGCTCGTTTAGCTTGTGCTATTCGGCATTTTATATCGCTCCTGCTTCGTCCATCTTTAGTAATTCTACTTCCCAAATAACAAAATTCTTCTACCTCCATAATCTTTTCTCCTCCTATTTTCACATTCAGTGGTCCATCTTTGTTATTTCTACTACATTTCATTACTTTTGTTTTGTTCTTGTTTATTTTCATGCGATAGTTCTTGCGTAGGACTTCATCTATGCCGTTCATTGTTTCTTCTAAATCCTTTTTATTCTCGGCTAGAATTACTATATCATCAGCAAATCGTAGCATCTTTATCTTTTCACCTTGTACTGTTACTCCGAATCTAAATTGTTCTTTAACATCATTAACTGCTAGTTCCATGTAAAGATTAAAAAGTAACGGAGATAGAGAACATCCTTGTCGGACTCCCTTTCTTATTATGGCTTCTTTCTTATGTTCTTCAATTGCTACTGTTGCTGTTTGGTTCCTGTACATGTTAGCAATTGTTCTTCTATCTCTGTATTTGAACCCTAATTTTTTTAAAATGCTGAACATTTTATTCCAGTCTACGTTATCGAATGCCTTTTCTAGGTCTATAAACGCCAAGTATGTTGGTTTGTTTTTCTTTAATCTTCCTTCTACTATTAATCTGAGGCCTAAAATTGCTTCCCTTGTCCCTATACTTTTCCTGAAACCAAATTGGTCTTCTCCTAACACTTCCTCCACTCTCCTCTCAATTCTTCTGTATAGAATTCTAGTTAAGATTTTTGATGCATGACTAGTTAAACTAATTGTTCTGTATTCTTCACATTTATCTGCCCCTGATTTCTTTGGTATCATTACTATAACACTTTTTTTGAAGTCTGACGGAAATTCCCCTTTTTCATAAATATTACACACCAGTTTGTATAATCTATCAATCGCCTCCTCCCCTGCACTGCGCAGTAATTCTACAGGTATTCCGTCTATTCCAGGAGCCTTTCTGCCATTTAAATCTTTTAATGTATTTTGTATTTTATAACAAATAAAATTTACGTAATTTAACAAACTTTATTTTAAAAATAATTATAAACTCTTACTAGCCTTATTAACAATGATGTAGTATGAGCCAAAATATACAGTGCTGGAGCTGTTATTTTGTATTATTTTTATTGTCCAACCTGATTTCGATACGGAAATCCACCTACATCTTTAAACAATCGCCGAAGCGACGCATTGCTAGTGTCCATTTTCAAGGACATTCGTCGAAGACTTCTTATAGGTGACTCCAAAACCTGATCGAGTACACGTCCATATTTCTCATTTGTGGACACAGTTACCTGACCTTTCCTTCTGTTGACACAATACTCTACCGGTACGACGAAATTTCGTAACGATAGACAGCATAACTGTGTTGCTCGGTACCGCCTTATTAAATTGTTTGCGATATTGTTCCACCACTAAGGGCTCGCCACGTGATAGCGTTTGCTAACGCGCGGTTGCAAACGCGCGTTAGCAAACGCTATAATGTGGACGAGCCCTAACTTTAAACTCGGCCTGCCTTGATTGCCATTTGGGTACGAGAAAAAATAATATCCAACAATGAAGCCTCTTTTCTCCGTCGAGAGACCCATTTTCAACTCCAACCTTACAGCACAACGTTCTTTACACTACTAACAACAATAATGCTGATGCAACAATACGCCGATGAACGTACATGCGCATGAGAAATACAGTACTGTATTTTGGCGCATACTAAAATTAAAATTAATATCAATTCAACGAAATACATATACAGTCATGAAAAAATATCGAAAGAATTTCAGGTGTTTCTAAAATGGTGGGCTGGCTATACTTTTTTGGATTCTACTCGTAAAACTAAACAAAAAATAACCTTAGGAAAAATGGCAATTTCTCCTTCGTTCTCCCTATGTCCGCTATTTTGTTACTTTTATATAAAACAACTTTATCTTAACTTTTATCTCAAGTTCGGATAGATGATTGACATTAATATTTGGTAAGCGTCTTGGTAATAAAGTTTTAAAATTAGCAAAAAAAAAGGTCTTAAATACCTTCGAAAATTATAAAATGGCGGCCATGTTTATTTTTCAATCTTTTATAAATATTAGTTTTATAAAATTTTTTATTAAATTTAATAAAATATTAAGTTTTTTTCATTTTGAACAAAATGAGATTTTACTTTTTAAAATCGATTCACAAATAGCCGAGTTATGGGAGAAAATGGATGTTGTTGTTTTGTGTCTGTTTTCATGTGCTCCACTTTAGTTCAATTCGATTAAATATTAACTGTTTTTACTTATTGTTAATTCTAGTATTGTAAATTAGTGTCCATTAAGAAATAATTTTCTCACAAAATTAGACTTAATAATTATGACATAAAATTTAAGAAAATTATGTATAGTTTAAAACAACTTGTATTACGACAGAATGAATGGCATTTGATTGTAATAATACTTCTAAAAAAAATTCCAGTTTTTTTCCTTTTATGCCAGTAATAATACATAACACATCTTTATCAAAAACTTTCATGTGGTAATCCAATAATTCTACGAACAGGAGAAAAAACTAACTGGAGAATAAGGTTGGACAATTCGCGATTCCTGTTATTATGTACCAAGTTGTTAACTTTAAAGCTACGACTAAGTAATTAAGCGGCTTTACAAAACAATTTGTTTAAACACACAGAATTCATTATTAAGCAATTAATAATGAATTGAATTTAATTAATTAATTAATTAATTATTGAATTTAGCAATTCAATAATCTGCGCTTACAAAAGACTACATAACTTCTCTTTATGCAAATACTGTGTTTTAAATATTCTGATGAAAACATGCGTTTATTTCATTTTCTTTCTTCTAATTTATTTGAAATTTGAAAATAGGCAAAATAGGCAAATGTCATGACGTAACATAATCATCTATTACTAATCTATTATTTTCATGCAAACTGTAAATTCTACTTGGACGTGAAAAGTGATTCGCTTAAAAAGAAACAATTGTATATGTTACAATTACAATTCTGTATGTTTAATGACATTATTCATGTTGCTGTAATTAAGGGAAAACGTTTTTCTTATGACCAGTAAGAATGAGTGTTAATAAAACTATTAAGTTAATGAGTGAATAATTTTCTTAGCGAACAAAATCTTTTAAAATTCAGAAAATCCTTTTTCTAAACTCAGTTCACTTTCTAACATAAGCACAAGTGTTTAATAAAAGTTAGCTAAACAGAAAAAGAATATTATTATTTACATCATGAAAAAAGACAGAGTATGACTCTATCTTATTTTATTCTTCATCATGTTTTAAATCATTTAATTACTTGTTGCTTTATATAAAAATAAGACGTAATCTAGTTGAGATTTAACATGATTACTAAATAAAATATTTTGAGCATACCAGCTCCGACCAACACCCATAGTGGCTATATAACGTGTTTGCAAAATAATCAGTATTTTTAACAACTGGTTATGAGTATTTGTTCTAACACTTATAAAACAGTAAAATTTACGTTTTACCTAAATGTTTTTTTTTTTTTTTTCAGAGGGTCTGCATTGTACTGTAGACCTCTGCCAAGCCAATTTAATGACTATAATATACCTGATACTCTCTGCTACTCTCTGATTTAATTCTTGGAAATAATTTTAACATTTAGTCGTAATATTTTACTTGTTAAAATAATGTTAAACAATGAACGTAGTAATAGAAAAGAAATAAAAATATATTAATACGTAACGGTTATCAATGTTAGATAATTTACTTCCACCTCGGCAGCACTAAAGATAAAACTAAACATGTCATAAAAGTAGAATTTATGAATCAATTTTTAAATATTATATTTTCAGTTTAGTATATTTAGGTAAAAATAAAAGAAAGTTTGAAATTGTAAAGAATAATTTGAATCATTGGAAGTAGAGATCAGAAATCGACTACCTTCTAAAATCGCATGCAAATACGTCACAAAATTAATTTAATAAAAAAGATAACATAGATAACTTAAGATAAGTTTCGGAACTATTAAATGGTATTTTAAAAAGACTGAAAAGCGATTGTAAGTACATATTTAATTACAGTATACAACCGGAAGTGCCATAGGTTCTGTTATATGGAAGCGAGATGTGGATCAAGACTAGGCGAGACGAAAGTCGTATAGAAGCGGGGGAGATGACGTTTTTAGAGCAGTGAAGGGTCAACGTTTTTAGATCATGTTCGTTATAGAGATATTAGGGCTGAGCTCCACAAAGATGGAATAACGGAAACAGTAAGGAAATATAAACAGAACTGGTTAGAGCAGTAGTTCCCAAACTTTTCCGAGTCGTGGCGCTCTTTTTCAATTAAAATTTTCCATGGCGCCCTACCCTAAGTAAAAGTATGACTACTCGTAAGTAAGAGATAAAAATAAATAAAACTCGTATATCTTCATTACTTGAATACATTAAATTAAAAACATTAAATTAATAATTATAAATGTCTTGGTTCAATTAATATGAAGCTTTTACAATATTTTGTGGCGTCCCTGTGAAGAGGCCGCGGCTTCCCGGGTCGCCGCGGCGCACAGTTTCGGGATCACCGGGTTAGAGCATATCAACAGGATGAAAGACAATAAGCGCTCCAGTTAAGAGCATTCAACTATCATGCAGAGGGTAGAGAAGATCGAAGTCAGATCAGAAAAAGATAGGTTACAGACTTTACAATGCCGGTACAGAATTTGAATCAAAATCCGTGATAGCTATAGAAAAAGAAGAAGAAAAAGATAATTCTAAAGAGCTGGAAAAGGATTGCTTAATTTTTTCGGTTTTGCCCTGAAAGATTTTTATTTCAAATATGCCGTACGATCTTAAATATTAATGACTTGAGTATGTAATATTTAGAGTATAATTGCGAAAATTATCAAAATGTTCAGTAAAGGTTTTATTTGATTCCCTTTATGATCAAATTACGTTTTTACCATAAAAATTACGTAATATGAAAAGTAAAAATGAGAAAAAATAAAAATTTTTAGTTAAACGTTTTGGCCTCGTGCTTGAAAATTTGTTTATACATTATTTTTAATAACAGCTACAACTTGAAAACCATAAAGTATTAGAGATTAGAAAAAATTCAAAAATTAGTTTTAGTTCTTAAACATTTAAGATTGTGTTCCATGTGACTCCTGTTTTTTTAAAAAAAGTTCCCGTATCGTCTACATTAATTCTTGATACAATTGGATTTTCAATCATATAAGTTGAAAAAAATTGTATTTTAAGTACTTCTCATCGTCTCATTCAATTCCCTTGGTTTTTTGGGGCGTAAAGTTTAGTTTTTTGGATTAATTTTTTTTTTGTTTCCGTAGTGGGAGGAAAAAGCTCTGCCAGCCGCCGTCAGGCTCGCACTGACGGCAGTACGGGGCTCTCACCTACTAAAAAAACTCCCCTTTTATCACGCAGGGACCGGATCTAAGCTATATGATATGTAAAGCCCATGCATGATCACCCAGGCATTCTACTATCCAAATCCGGATGACCGGAAGGCGTCCCGAGGGGGCGATTGACGAGCGATGATTCTAAGGAGCCCCCGCCGCCCAACCACAGAAGCTGGTCTCCCTTGATCACCCGTCATCGAAGTCTGCTCAGTCTGTAGTCGCCTCTCTTCATTGGCCTTCTCTCCTATCATTGATGTGATTGTAGTCGAGAGATATTCCCATTTGTCGCTATTAATGAGAATTAATTACTTACTTTAATTAGTTAGCTCAATTTGGTTCATTGTTCACTAACGAGGCTAAAAATATTATAATTTAAAAAAATATAGTGCAGTCATAAAAGGGAACCTTGGACATATATTGCCCAATATCAACTTTTATGATCATAAAAGTTTTTCAGATGCGAGACAAATTATATTACTCCCACCCAATCTCTATAAACTATTAAATATTTTTGAATAATTACGATTAAATTTTTTATCATTACTTACATGTAGCAGGTAGGATTTTTTCTACAACCGGTTTCGGGTTCAGCCCATCGTCAGGTAAATTATATTAATCCATAAAATCCACGTATCTTTCAAAATTCATATTCAACATTAAAATCAGACTCATTATGTATAACTGTAAATTATAAAAAATTCTATGAAGCAATTCACGTCGTCATTATGTTTATTCATTTATTTATAATTTTTAATACAACCTAAGTTAAACATCAGTATTCTATGAAAACTGTTGTTTCACTGACTATATTAATAATTTAAACATACTCCTACTGTTTATCATTGCCTGCCCTATATGATTTTGTTCATTTATCAGTCCGTTGTTGATAATTTTTTTAAAGTGCATCTTTTTTTAAAGAGCATGGTAGTATTAAAGGATTACAAATACTCAGATAATGTTAATCCTTCATTTGTTTGCTTAATTGGTTTACAAATATTTAACCTAATTTTTATTAAAAATAAAAAATAAAGAAAAATAGTGACGACTAGAAGTGCTTATATAGAGTATTTATAATAACCTATTATTATATATGATAAATCTGATTTTAATGTTGAATTTTGAAAGATATGTGTAATTTATGGATTAATATAAGGTACCTGACGATTGCTGTGCCCTAAACCGGTTAAACAAAAAATCATACCGGCTATATGTAAATAATAAATAAGAAATTTAGTATTATTAACAAGAAATGCTGGGAATAGTGGCTGGCAATAGTGCTGGCAATAATTCTTATACACGGTATATTGTAAATATATTACAATATTACTTAAAAATAGTATCGTCTCCAACCCCTAAAACTGATCGTTTTAAAACAGTGGAATATTAAATAACTTAATAAGTACTTTTAACATACTAAAATTCAATTTTGAAAAAGTAAAAAATGAAAAATTATGAAAAAAATCCTTTCTTATTGTAATTTGGACAAAATTTTATTTCATCATTGCTCCATATACAGATATTTTTAACCATTTTCGAAGAATTTATGTTAACTTATCCGAAAATATTAATAAAAATATGGGTTAAACATACTATGTAAGTATCTTTATCACATCATATATCTTACGGAAATTTGTATAACCTTTTTTTTTCTTTTTTTTTTACTAAGGAAATTTGGAACGATTATATCTGCAAACTTTTTTATAACCAAACTTTTTGCCAATCGCTATATTTTATCTTCATGTCTGTACTGCTGTTGTAGCAGTAGGGCAGGTTTAGCTGGGAAAACAAAAATGTACGTGTTAAACAGGAATTAGAGTTGGGGAACTTATAATATAAAAAATGTTGGAGAAATTTCATCGGTGAACAATACAGAACTAATATAGTCCAGGCGGTATCTATTTTGATTGGACTTTTTCTATATAATCGCTAATTTTTGGTTTTCTGTCTCCAGAATATCATCCGAAATGATTATTTCGTTAAGCGCCAGTTGAAAAAGATGTGATTAAATTTTTATTAAACAAAATGTAAAAACTCATAAAATCGTATTTTCCTAGATAACTCGATAACTGTTAATTTTAGAGAAAAGATCGCGAGTCGAAAATGTCTTGTTATTAAATTGTACACACAATATCATCGGTTGCAAATCGAAAAATACGTTATTATAACGTATTTTTCTGAGGCATAATGCTGCATAATCTCTGAGGCGTTATAATGCTGAGACATTAAAGCAAAAATTAGCGATCATACAGTAAAAATCCAAATATGCCCATTTTAAAATAGATACCGCCTGGACTAATATGTAATATGCGTTTTTGAATTTGAATTTTATTAAGAATATTTTTATGAAATCCTTGACTCATAATATTAGACTGTTATCCATCCCCGCTCTTAAATTTTGTTCATGGCTGTAAATATCTCTTTGATTGGTTAGGGTTCATCCTTTCCTTATCTTTCTTTAGATAAGCCTTTATTTTTTCCAACGTATATAAGAAGAATGCATTAAAATTATTTTATATGAAATTTCAGTCGTTTAATATTTTTAAGCTAAATTCATGCATTCATTTGGAATTACCTAAAACAAGAGTTACGTGTATTTTAATGTATTCTAAAATCTCCGTTACAAATTCTTGTTTTTTTTTTTATAGATTACACTTATTATTGTTCATTTTATGTTTAATGTTTCACCTTTTTTCGTTTATTTACTTATTTTCGTATTAGCAATTGTGATTTTTAAAGAAATTTAAATATTATATATATATATATATATACACGAAAAAAATCAAAATTACTATTTAGTTGTTGAGTTTAAATAAACTTTTTACAAACGATTTTAGAGGATAATTCAATTTATTTTACTAATAGATTGTATTTAGCATTGTTTAATCAGTAATAAGCAGTTGTTGTTTAATATTTAATTCCTCTCTATTAGAATTACTGGTTAAAGTACACGTGGTAAATCTCTACAGCTCAACTATTAGCCACTGAAATCAATTAAAGTAGATTAAAGAAATTGTTGATAAGAAAAAAGGATGAACTGTTAAAAGGAAAAATCCACAGAAAATCAAAAGGATTAAAAGAAGAAAACCGTAGTAATTTGAAGAAAAAAGGAATTGCTCAAGTAAAATAAAAATCTTACCGGAAGTTAACTAAAACTTAAGAAAATAAGTATAAAGATAAGTAAGAGGGAAAGAGAATAACCAATAAAATAATAAAGGTATTTATACAAAAATAAATTAACGTAACATGAATATTATTTACAATAAACATGGTTAAACTTAGCATTTAAAACGATAATGGTAGAATCGGACAAGTGAAGTGGGGTGTTAACTTTTATTTCAATTAGATTTTTCTTCTGGAAATCAGAAATGTTGTAAACTAAGATTTAACATATTAAATTATTTAAAAAAATATTTTTATAGCGGATTTCAAAGAATTTGAAAATTGTTACTGAGCTCGGTCATGATCTTATACATATATACGTACGTATAAGATTTTTTCGTCCGTTCTACTGGACGCAAATCTTAACCGATTTTGACGAAACTTGGTGCGGAGATGTAAAGCAATTGGGAATAGAGTCCTATTGATTTTCAAGTGAATCGGTCCAAGAACCGGAGTTACTGGGCGCAGTTCCTTTTTATTTTTTTTAAGAATAAATTATTTTAATTGTTAAAACTGGTTTCCTGCTTCAGTTATTCTACACAAAGCCTATGTAGCACTGGTGAAGCATACGAAATACTTTTATTTACGAGTATGCTCTCATAGATTATATTTAAATAAATAATGATATATACTAAATTAAATGTTTAATTATATAGTACTAAAAATATTTTTTTCAATAAGTTTTGATATCCTAACCGAGAAACTTAATACGTAAACAATAATACAATAAATATTATTTTTAGAAATCACTTATTTTGAATTAGAAATCACTACTGCGTCCAATCAGATTTTATAAGAGGGTGTCGCTGGTGGTGGTAGTGGGGGGGGGGGTTAATATCTTTACTTTTTGTTTTAGAGTCTGCTGAACACAATTCTGGAATGTTTGTATACATATGTATTTATACAATTTTTTCGTCCGTTCTACCAGACGTAAATGTGAACTGATTTTGACGAAACTTGGTGGGGAGGTGTAAATCATTTGGAAATAGAGCCCTATTGATTTTCCAGGGAATAGGTTCACAGTAACCGGAGTTAGAACAAAAAACTGGTTTTTGTGTACATTTTCAATGTTAACTAAAACCGGAAATCCACCTTTTTGACGCACTTATTGCGACAGAGTTTTTTAATGATAACTGGTAGAATTTAGAGCTAGTTTGGACTGTATTTTGATTAGATGGTAGATGATGAAATGAAGCAACGCTATGTTCTTCTTGAATCGTTATATTTGATTTCTTCTCACCCTTGACATTTTAATTTAATTAAAATAGTTACATTAAACTTAAGAATGTATGACACTTTAGTCATAATTGAACTTGAACATTATCAAGAAACTCTCGGACTGAAATGAAAACAAGACCGCACTGTTTGGGATTCTTACGTAGAATACGAGCTGCGACAATAAAGTAATGAGACTGATGTGAAAAAAATGTTGCTTACCGTTTTAGTCATGTTTACTGTTGTCTCCTTCAAAGTAGTTCCCCTCTGATTGCACACACTTATTCCAGCGCTTCTGCCATTGATGGTAACATTTCTGGAACTCATCTTTTGTAATATCCTCCAAGACCCTCGTCACAGCTTTTTGGACATCTTGTGTTGTTTGAAAATGGTGTCCCCTTGACCGCCATTTTGACTCTTGGAAATAGAAAAAAGTCGCACGGAGCGATATCTGGTGAATAAGGTGGCTGTGGTAGTACTGAAATTTGTTTTGAGGTTAAAAATCGCTGTACTGACAGAGCAGTATGGGATGGCGCATTATCGTGATGCAGAATCCAATTATCAGCAATGTTGGCACGGACACGAAGAACTCGTTTACGAAGTCTTTCTAAAATTTCTTTGTAGAAATATCGGTTAACTGACATGCGAGCTTTTTTTGGTCTGGGTGATCCATTTGAGTACCATTGCGAACTTTGGCGTTTTGTCTCTGGATCGTATTGAAAAAACCAACCTTCATCACCAGTGCTAACACGGCTCAACAAATCTGGATTGATTTTCGTTTGCTCTAACAGATCGGCTGCCACATTTCTCCGCGTTTCTCGCTGTTATTGTGTGAGATTTTTGGGGACCATTTTTGCACAAATCTTTCTCGTACTAAGATCTTCAGTTAATATTAGACGAACCGTTTCTCGATGGATGTTGAGTTCTTCTGCAATAATTTTCACGGATAATCTTCTATCAGATCGTACAATTTCACGCACCCTGGTCAAGTTGATATCTGTCCGTGAGGTTGATGGTCGTCCACTGTGGTCTTCATCTTCAACATTCGTTCTGCCTTGTTATGCCACCGAAAAACTTGAGCTCTTGACATAACCTCCTCTCCAAAAGCCTTCTGAAGCTTACTATAAGTTGTCGTCGCGTTTTCACCCGATTTAACGCAAAAATAAATGACATACTGTTGCGCAATATTTTGCGATTTCATTTCTGTGACGAGAGACACAAACACGTGTTGACTTATTACAGCACAACTCACGACTGAGCAGTTGCATCAATGTGCCGCTTGGACTAGAAGTAGCTTATAGACGAAGGTCAAAGATGGTGTGCCTACGCAAGCTGCAGGGTTGCCACATCTTGCAAAGAAAAGTCAGTTTCATTACTTTATTGTCACACCTCGTATAACTAACACTAACTGTCCATCCGGACGAGATGAAAAATGCGACCGCACTGGGCTGTACTCCTACGCAGAATACTAGTACGAGCCTCACCTTCCGGTTAGCGCCAGCACCCATTAGATCGTAGCACCGGACGGTTCGACGTGAAACGGAACAATAACTATAGGTAATAATTGATATATAGACTAAAACAAATTCAGATTTGATGAAATTTATTGATGTATAGAATATCTAAATAAATAATAAAACATCATCCCTGTATGTTCTATTGTGTGGAAAAGATTTCTATTATAAAAATATGGTGTCATCTTTTGATTTATATACGTTATGAATACGATTAAGAATGTCAGCTGTTACTGATGCATGGGAACGAAATGGGTTACCTAATATTTTATGTTACGAAGAAAATAATGACTGGAATATCACGGTTTCAACTGATTTAAATTATTTTAAAGTAAATTCTTATTCAAAGTGTATTAAATTAAAAAAATAAAAAAGAATCGAATGAAAACTGTTGATGTTGTTTATAAACGATGACATAAAATTACGTATAAGTATATTTTGTTGAGCTAATTATCCTACATTTACTTATAATAAATTAATAAAAAGATTAATTCTCAATAATACCAACTTCTATAATCACTGGTATCATATTTCATTGTCGATTTTAGCATTTGATTCAAATTATGCTTTGTTTAATAGGTTTTTTATGATTGAGTAATACAAAATGAAAATACTATACTCAATAAATCGCTGCAAATTTTAAATAAATTATTCTATTTCTTTTATTTTTAATAAAAAGAACTTCAAAATCATCAAAACAATTTCTGTAAAGTAAAAAAAAAAATCTTCAATTTTGACTTTTAAAAGTTGTGGTCAAATTAATAATAATTTTCTCTTATTGTATGTTAAGATTTAAAACAAGACAAAAATGGGTTCAACTTGTTAGTTTTGTAAAAATTAGTTTTCTGTTCTTCTATAATGCAATTTTGAAGTCTCCTAAATACCATTCTGCAATGTTTATATACTGCACTTTGCTCTATCGGACGGAAATCTTACCAATTTTGACGAAACTTGATGGCATAATGTAAAACTACTGGAAATAGACCCCTATTGATTTTCATATCAATCGGTTCACAGGAACCGGAGTTAGAGGCAAAAGAACTAGGTTTTTGGAAACGTTTTCAAGGTTTACTTCGGAAACCGCCGGAAATACCGTTTTTAGATAATCTAGATAAATAGTTGAAATTTAGTAAACTTGTTTCATATTTGGGTAAAAACTCGAAAGTGTTCTGAAAACACTTATGATAATAATTTATAGATAAATTTCAATTTTTTGTATATATTTTTTTTTCTGGACGAAAAACAATTACATGTTGTCATCGCCCGGTTATATTTGTTGATTGTAACCTTGTTTCATATTTACTTTTGTCAATTCTTCATCTCTGTATTTTTCATAATAAAATATGAAAAATTTATATTATATTATAAATGTAGAACTTGACCAAGTTTTAAAAGAGTAAAATATGTTTGCATATAAATATTAATATTATGTATTTACTTCTTTGAAATATTTGACTTCTTTATACAATTTCATTCTCCAATTAATTCTCTTTTTATCTTTTCTAATAGTAAGAAATTTGAAGTAGTTTTTTCCATATTAATTTTTAATAAAAATATTTATTATAAATAATAAAAATTCATCTAACGAAAACAAGACAATAACGGAAATATATAAAAAAATTAAACTCTTAGATTATTGAAATAATCCTTAACACAATCAAACACAGAATATTTAATATCGGTTAAAAAAAATATTCATCTTAAGAAAAAGATAGAAAATTTAAGTAAAATTACAACAGTACACTTATCACAACCGTAACCCAAAATTTATTGGTATTTTTAGAAAGCATATTTAGAATGAAAGTTGAAATACAGCGTTTATAACTAACTATAAATTGAAAGAAATATTACCTCGAAACTCAATTTTGTAGCATATAAATAACATATAAGAACTTGTTATCCGTAGTAAATCTCAAATTTACTTCGTCGTCGTAAAAAAAAAAAAAAATAAATGTGATCCGATCAGTATTTTTGTAGGCTTAGTTGAGTACATCTACGTATTTCTCCACTCTTTTATATTTTTTCAGTTAATAAATTTTACAACAAAAATAACAGAGGTTCGGAACTTTCTTTAAAAATGACAAAAAAAATTTTTCTATCCCCTAATTTTTTGTATTTTATTTTTGTATCACAAAAAAGCGATGAAAAAAAAGCTTTCTTTCAGAATTTCGTAAATATTTTAATTTAAGGAAAGTCTTAAAGTTGTGTCTTTAAGTCTTTTAATTTATATAACAAGCACCTCTTCAATCCGCCTTTTTTGGACATCCACTTGACACAGGACTAGTCTTAATACTTTTTATAAGCAGAGATAATGTAACTTAACAAACTATACAATTTCAGTAACTGTACAATGTATACAGTAAATAAAATACGAAAAAAGTAATTACACGTCCGAATATCCTTTACATACGGACTGAGTGTATGTGTATGAGTAATGAAAACTCGTAGAACATCACAGTAAGGGATAAGCAGGACGAAAATATAATGAGAAAATGATGATTCACAAAATGTAGCGCAAGATGGGAAGAGCAACTGAAAGAAAATAGGTTTTCCTTGAGATAATAAAGAGCTAAACACGAATAGGATCAGAATTCCTTAAGGAAATCTTTGGTGATGTTCAATGCTGTTTAATTTATTAACTTATTAACCGTTCAACCTAATTTCCACTAGAACTAAATTAACGTAATAATCTTAAGCTACACGCTATACATATACTTGAAGTACACGACAAACGTTTAACGAGCTAGTTTATTAATCCAATCGTGCTTGTGTAATTCGTGAACCGACATGTGTTGTAATATATCATGTGCTGTGAATAATTGATGATAACATTTGCCTCAATATTACTGAGAAAAAAATTTCCTAAACGTATTCTTGCGATAAAATTTAACTTTTATGTAGATTTTTGAGTGAAACAAAAAGTTTTATTTCTTTTTACTTTTACATCTGCCTTCCAGCGACGTGTTATCAAACAGATCTATTCCCCTCCTTTGCCCAGCATCCTTAAAATTTCCACTCTCAATCTCTTTTCTTCGATTAACTTTCCAACGTATTGTTCCTACCCTACCCTTGATATATCTCTCCTACTGTTTTTACCCTCTGGTTTTGCATCAAACACCTATCATGTTGCTTTCTACTATTTTCCCTTCTTTTTATATTATTTAGTTTCTATTTTGATACATATCTTTACTTCCTTTGTGCACAAATCCCTAAAATAAGGATAATCATGTGTTTATAATATACTAATAAAGAATATTTTACTTTCCTGGCGCATACAGCTAGAATAGATATATTAAAGGGAAAAGTATTATATTTATAAGTACGCTAAATATTTCTAAAGAAATTATTGTTTGAAGTTAAACAAAATTATAATAAATTTTAGTTGTGGAGAGAAGTTTTGATATTTATGAAAATAATTAAACATTCTGTATTGCAGAATATTCGGTTCCTGAATGAGCATAATGTTGCGAGAAAGCGTAATATAATGCCCTCTCCACAGCAACTGTTTGCCTCGTGCAAGCAGCTTTTATTTTCATTGTACGCATTACATTAGTGTAAAATTAAATAAACAGTGCAATAATAAAAAAAAATTTAAAAAAAACACTTGTATAATCCGACAAAATAAACTTATAAAATCCTAAAAACCTAAAGTGAAATTTTTAGCAGAAAAGAAATGGCAGAAGGACAATACTTTTACAATCATATTGACCACCCGAACAGAACAGCAGCGTAAACAAAATAATTAAATAAAAATTTGTTAAGAAATGAAATTTAATTTTAAATCAATAAATTTAAAAAAAGAAAGAATTGAATCATGTGACAAAAACCACTTACAATCCATTACATGTTAAATTTTCATTACGTACTTATACCACCTCCTCCTACGAGATGCGTCATGTTAAATTTGCGTTATGCAATGTGTACCGCTAGTGAACAATAATCAACCCTCCGCCACCGGTCCAACAATATGAGGATGGCGTGTAAATGTGGTTTACTCTTGTGCAGACTCAGACCGACCATTCGGTATCCACTGTCTACAATTCAAATCCGTCTAAAGGCAGCTTACTTTTACTAGGATTTGAAACTCAGAACTTCCGACTTCAAAAATCAGCTGTTAAACAACTGATTTGCGAAGAAGAGTTAACCGCTAGACCAGCCCAGTGAGCTAAATCTTTCTGCTTTGCCATTTTTCTAACTCTACTTGTTTAGTTTTTCCTTCTTCTGAGTTGTTAGCAAAAATGAATAAATCAACCGTGAAATCGAGTTGATTAGTCGACAGAAATTTATTTTTAGTACCAAATTTTACAGAATCATAAATATTTAACTCTTTAAGGTTTTTGATCCATTCTCTTATAACATTTTTCAACGCACAACTAAACAATATTGGGGATAGTCGATCTCCTTGCCGTACACCAGTTTTAAATTCAGAGGGATCAGAAACTGCTCCTAGAGATTTTACTTTAGAAAAGGTTTTTGTTAACATTTCTTTAGTAATATTTATGCAGGAAAGGATCTCAACGATGATAATCCGATGAAATTTTTACGCGGCAAAATTTGTAACTCTGAACCGAAGGGAAAAAGGTAAACTAGAACTTGCTGAAAGACGGATACTAAGGGAAATGTTAGGGCCAAAAAAACTATCGATGGTTGGAAATAAAGGAATAATGAGGTACTTTACCGGGAGGAAGATAGAATTACGGAAGCTATATGTAAGCGAATACTTGCATTCTATGGACATCTGACAAGAGTGGATTCAAATAGGCTTACGAAGAGAATTTTTGATAAGACGAAAGTTAAATGGTTAAAGTAAGTAAAAGAGAACCTAAGGATAGTAAATATTAAAGTGACGGATTTAAAAGGAAGCTTAGGAAAAAATCTTAGAATTCAAAGGTATCCAGAAAGAGAAGAAACAATGTGCACTAACGTAAAATGGTCGGAGGAAAAAAGAAGCGGTGCTGTGAAAGAATGAGGGAATAATGGAGAGCTATAAAACTACCCAGAAATTAATTATTTTGTGTGGTCCTACAGTGACCGGTGTCGGAAAAATCCTAGAAACTCTTTTACCAAATTTAGTGTCATTGTCTAATCTGGCGGCGACCCGCGAGATCCCATTCTCCCATCCCACCAGCTTCTTCAGTAAGAATTATTTATAAGTACGCTAAATATTTTTAAAGCAATTACTGTCTGAAATTAAACAAAATGATAGTAAATTTTAATTGTGGAAAGAATCTTTGCTATTTATGAAAGTAGTTAAACACTCTGTATTGCAGAATATTCGTTTTCTGAATGAGCCTAAAGTTAGGAGGAATATAATGCACTGTACAGCGACTCTCTGACTCATAAAAGCAAGCTTTTATTTTCATCGTACATATGCACGTATGTGTCGCACTGCATTTGACCTTTGCCAAACCGATTCTCTTCAAATTGGGCTCAAATATTTCTATATTTAAGGCAATGATTATATTAATTTACTTTCAAAATTTGTTAACGGGATAGGGGAATCACGAAAAACCCATTTCGAATCTCTACAGATGCATTTTAGAGAAAACTGTAGTAAAGCAAATTTTTTTACCTACAATGTATATATCAATAATTCAACCGGGTAGTCAGTCCCCACTTCTTAAAATCGAAATATTTTTTGTTTTATTTAACAATGACAACCTGCATTAGTTATGCAAGTTTGCCAGTTTTTTTATTATTATATAAAAAAGATTGTCAGTTTTATACTAAAAAATAAAAACAAGTTTAAAATCTCCGAAAAAACAAACTGGTATTCTAACAAAAGCTCTATCTCCTTTCTGTTAAAATATTTTTCCAAATTTTTTTTAAAGTTTTACTTCATATATCGAACTGTCAACTTGTCTATATTATTTTTTAAATTACACAGTAGACCCCGGACATAAAGTGCAGAAAAAGTTTTTGAAAAATAATTTTCTTAGTTTAGCCTTACTTAAAGGTATCTCCTTAAGGGGATTTAGAGAAAACTTTACCTAAGCAAATTTGTTAAGCTTAACTTCTATATGAATATTTTTAGAAAAATATTTCTTAAAATCTATTCCCCCTATAAAAAAACGTATCCTTTTTTGTATTTTGCTAACTCTTTTAATTTTTATGATTAATAATCGGTAAAGTCGGGTAATAGTCTTTTGATCCTTAAGTCATCTTTTACGATAACCAGTAGAAACTGTCGGTCTGTTTATTTTCCATATTATTAATTGATATTCACCGAGACGCGCAAGCTAAAGACAATTTAATTATGTATGATAAAATTGTGCTTAATTACACTCGTGCTTTTGATGAATTTGTTATCGAAGATATTAGTACTCGTGTATTTATAAATTTGTTTTATATTTTGCTAAACGTAATTAAAATTAAATTAATTGTACAGTACCTTTTTACATAATGTTTTTAATAACAAAACAAAATTTAACAGAGTTTAAATTAACACTACGTCATTAAATGAATTGAATTTTTATTTAAAATTGGTTTTATAATAAATAAAAGGATTCGCAAATAAAATAGTTTTTAATTAACATTTTTTATTAACTATTCTATTAGATAGTTTTTAATCATGGCGTAAATGTTACTTCCTAGAACACTTTTATATCATTTACTAGTTAATTAAATTATCTTCCGTAATTTAATTTGTATATTAACATAAGAGTGTTGTCTAAGTTTATTTGAAAATTTTAGTTGTACATTTATGAGTTTTCATTAAAGTTTAATAATTGAAAAAGTTTCATAAATGCTTCTTTACTTGTTAACTTTATTACTTTATTATAAAAATAATAATAATAAAATTTATTTATGTAATCGTCAGTTTTAAAGGGCTTTAAAAATAATAAAGATTCTAAATATGGCTTGTATGTTTACTTATTTATTTGATTGCGTATAATTTAGTAGCCGTTAGATCTTGTTAGGGTGAAGCTAATCTTGATTATTAAAAGACTTCTTACGTTATGTTTTTCTAAACATGTGAAAATAAATCAAGTCTCAGAAAGATACTTACATTCAGATATATTAATCACTTTTAGTATTTAAATTATTAAAAATTTTTTTATCAAAGCAAGAAGTGAACAATTTTTAACAAAATAATACGATTTTTAATTGTAGAGTTATTTATTAATCGAAAAGATAAAAAAGTAGTATTTTTTAATTTTAAAATTTTATCAATAATTAACGATGTTTTGCATAATTTGTTTGTTCGAGAAAATAAATGAACAGTTATTTATATTATATTTTTTTATTATATTTTAATAATATATTTATTTATCTTTATATTATAATAATTATATTTTTAGCTCTTTTAAAATTATTTTTTTAAACCGTAATTCTTTGGAGAGAGTGAACAAGAAACTTATTTTTGAAAACTTCCATATTTTTTTTTTTTTTATTTTATCTTCTAAATTTCCGTTTTAGTGAATATTGCTTGTGAATATTTAGAAAAAGAAAAAAATAACAAATATTTTCTCCTTCCGTTGTTATTTATGGTTGCGGTTAAACATATCATTACCGAATTATAAAAGCTTTAAAAATATTACATTGTTTTTGCCATAGTTAAAAAAATCGGCAATAAAAAATAAACGTACGTATTATTATTAAATATCCTTTAAAATAGAATTTAATGATAGCATTATTATTTGTGTACGAAAATAGTGGTTTCTTCTTAAATAAATTATTAAATAATCTAATTTACTTAATATTTCGAAAAAGTTAACTAAATTTACTGTACAGTATTAATAGGTCGAAAGAGGTTTTCAATTAATTATAACTGGAGCTGGAGTAGTAAGGAAACTTTAAACTAAATTTTTTCTTTGGTTATGTATTTGAGATATTTTTAGTTAATTTTATAACAAATAATTATCTAGCAACATTTATTTATTGTATTTATCTTTATATATATATATATATACAAGAGTGTTCAGCTTTATCACTGAAAGAGAAGAGATAAAAAATTAAGCTGTTACAAAGGCCATAAAAATTTATCAACTTTATTGCCAGCTATAGTTTTTTGTACGAGACTATAATATTATAGTCACATGTAAAAATATGATCTCATATTATATAATCATGTAATTATAGTAATAATAAACTAATTAAAATAGTAACTACATCTATTATTTAATCACAACAATAAAAATAATAAGTTTTTAACTATCCAAAAATAACCTTCTTTACTCGGGCTGTTCGGAAAAGTTCTCAGCCTTACTAAGAAAATATAAGTTTTCAGAATTTTATTTTTATTTAGTCACCTTGCAATTCCATACGTTTAAAGTAACGACTTTCCAACGTTTAAATGTCCTCTGTATAATGCGATTTATTCAACTCTGCAAAATAAGCGTCTTGACTTCATAATTAGGTGAATCTTCATCCATTTCTTCAGGTTTGGAAGAAACAGTAATAGCTCGGAGCTATATCCGGTGAAGAAGGTGCTTTTTTTTTTGTCTTCAGTCATTTGACTGGTTTGATGCAGCTCTCCAAGATTCCCTATCTAGTGCTAGTCGTTTCATTTCAGTATACCCTCTACATCCTACATCCCTAACAATTTGTTTTACATATTCCAAACGTGGCCTGCCTACACAATTTTTCCCTTCTACCTGTCCTTCCAAAATTAAAGCGACTATTCCAGGATGCCTTAGTATGTGGCCTATAAGTCTGTCTCTTCTTTTAACTATATTTTTCCAAATGCTTCTTTCTTCATCTATTTGCCGCAATACCTCCTCATTTGTCACTTTATCCACCCATCTGATTTTTAACATTCTCCTATAGCTCCACATTTCAAAAGCTTCTAACCTTTTCTTCTCAGATACTCCGATTGTCCAAGTTTCACTTCCATATAAAGCGACACTCCAAACATACACTTTCAAAAATCTTTTCCTGACATTTAAATTAATTTTTGATGTAAACAACTTATATTTCTTACTGAAGGCTCGTTTAGCTTGTGCTATTCGGCATTTTATATCGCTCCTGCTTCGTCCATCTTTAGTAATTCTACTTCCCAAATAACAAAATTCTTCTACCTCCATAATCTTTTCTCCTCCTATTTTCACATTCAGTGGTCCATTTTTGTTATTTCTACTACATTTCATTACTTTTGTTTTGTTCTTGTTTATTTTCATGCGATAGTTCTTGCGTAGGACTTCATCTATGCCGTTCATTGTTTCTTCTAAATCCTTTTTATTCTCGGCTAGAATTACTATATCATCAGCAAATCGTAGCATCTTTATCTTTTCACCTTGTACTGTTACTCCGAATCTAAATTGTTCTTTAACATCATTAACTGCTAGTTCCATGTAAAGATTAAAAAGTAACGGAGATAGAGAACATCCTTGTCGGACTCCCTTTCTTATTATGGCTTCTTTCTTATGTTCTTCAATTGCTACTGTTGCTGTTTGGTTCCTGTACATGTTAGCAATTGTTCTTCTATCTCTGTATTTGAACCCTAATTTTTTTAAAATGCTGAACATTTTATTCCAGTCTACGTTATCGAATGCCTTTTCTAGGTCTATAAACGCCAAGTATGTTGGTTTGTTTTTCTTTAATCTTCCTTCTACTATTAATCTGAGGCCTAAAATTGCTTCCCTTGTCCCTATACTTTTCCTGAAACCAAATTGGTCTTCTCCTAACACTTCCTCCACTCTCCTCTCAATTCTTCTGTATAGAATTCTAGTTAAGATTTTTGATGCATGACTAGTTAAACTAATTGTTCTGTATTCTTCACATTTATCTGCCCCTGATTTCTTTGGTATCATTACTATAACACTTTTTTTGAAGTCTGACGGAAATTCCCCTTTTTCATAAATATTACACACCAGTTTGTATAATCTATCAATCGCCTCCTCCCCTGCACTGCGCAGTAATTCTACAGGTATTCCGTCTATTCCAGGAGCCTTTCTGCCATTTAAATCTTTTAATGCTCTCTTAAATTCAGATCTCAGTATTGTTTCTCCCATTTCATCCTCCTCAACTTCCTCTTCTTCCTCTATAAAACCATTTTCTAATTCATTTCCTCCGTATAATTCTTCAATATATTCCACCCATCTATCGACTTTACCTTTCGTATTATATATAGGTGTACCATCTTTGTTTAACACATTATTAGATTTTAATTTATGTACCCCAAAATTTTCCTTAACTTTCCTGTATGCTCCGTCTATTTTACCAATGTTCATTTCTCTTTCCACTTCTGAACACTGTTCTTTAATCCACTCTTCTTTCGCCAGTTTGCACTTCCTGTTTATAGCATTTCTTAATTGCCGATAGTTCCTTTTACTTTCTTCATCACTAGCATTCTTATATTTTCTACGTTCATCCATCAGCTGCAATATATCGTCTGAAACCCAAGGTTTTCTACCAGTTCTCTTTATTCCGCCCAAGTTCGCTTCTGCTGATTTAAGAATTTCCTTTTTAACATTCTCCCATTCTTCTTCTACATTTTCTATCTTATCTTTTTTACTCAGACCTCTAGCGATGTCCTCCTCAAAAATCTTCTTTACCTCCTCTTCCTCAAGCTTCTCTAAATTCCACCGATTCATCTGACACCTTTTCTTCAGGTTTTTAAACCCCAATCTACATTTCATTATCACCAAATTATGGTCGCTATCAATGTCTGCTCCAGGGTAAGTTTTGCAGTCCACGAGTTGATTTCTAAATCTTTGCTTAACCATGATATAATCTATCTGATACCTTGCAGTATCGCCTGGCTTTTTCCAAGTGTATATTCTTCTATTATGATTTTTAAATTGGGTGTTGGCAATTACTAAATTATACTTCGTGCAAAACTCTATAAGTCGGTCCCCTCTTTCATTCCTTTTGCCCAGCCCGTATTCACCCACTATATTTACTTCCTTGCCTTTTCCAATGCTTGCATTCCAATCTCCAACTATTATTAAATTTTCATCTCCTTTTACGTGTTTAATTGCTTCATCAATCTCTTCGTATACACATTCTACCTCATCATCATCATGGGCGCTTGTAGGCATATAGACGTTAACAATCGTTGTCGGTTTAGGTTTTGAATTTATCCTTATTACAATGACTCTATCGCTATGCGTCTTGAAATACTCCACTCTCCTCCCTATTTTCTTGTTCATCACGAAACCTACTCCTGCCTGCCCATTATTTGACGCTGAGTTAATTACTCTAAAGTCACCCGACCAAAAGTCGCCTTCCTCTTCCCACCGAACCTCACTAATTCCTACTATATCCACGTTTACCCTATCCATTTCCCTTTTTAAATTCTCTAGCCTACCAACCTTTTTTAAGCTTCTAACATTCCACGCTCCGACTCGTAGAATGTTATTTTTTACTTTTCTGGTGACCCATTCCTTAGTAGTCCCCACCTGGAGATCCGAACGGGGGACTATTTTACCTCCGGAATATTTTACCAAGGAAGGCGCCTCCATTATTGCTTTTGAAAATGCAGAGCCACATTTTCTTGGAAAAAAAAAACAGCTGTAGTTTTCCATTGCTTTCAGCTGCGCAGTACTCAGAGGACTGAGTGATGTTGATACGGCCGTTTAAGTCGTCCTGACTCACGCCCCTAACAACTACTGAAAGAGCTGCTGCCCTCTTTCAGGAATCATTCCTTAGTCTGGCTCTCAACAGATACCTCTCCGATATGGTTGCACCTTCGGTCCAGCTACTCTGTAGCACCCTGAGCTCCCTGAGCACTCAAGCCCCCTCACCAACGGCAAGGTCTCATGATTCATAGAGGAGGGAAGAAGGTGCATTTGGAACATTCTGTAACGTCGAGGAGTTTCGCAGCAACAACACGACACTTATGTAAATTCTTACTATAGCATTATTGGGGAGAAAGAAAACTTTTTTTTTGGCTAGATGTGGACGTTTAACCTTAATAGCACAGTTCAATCGGTTCAGTAGTAAAGCAATATACTTCCCAGGGATGGTCCTACCTTTTTCCAGATAATGTATAAGGAGCGTAGCATCACGAGAATTTAAAAAAGTACCGTATCCGTTTCTTTTTCTGCAGATAGAAGAGTTTTTGCCTTTTTTTTTAACATTATCACCTGCTCTCACCCGCTGTTTGGTTTCTGGCGTTAATGGTTAATCCATAATTCATTTACTGTTATAAAACGTCTAAGAAACTCAGCCGAATCGCGTTTATATAAGTCTAAATATATTTTCTATACGTTCTTAGCTTCATTTTTTTATTATTTGTTGACGGGTTTCGGAACCATTCCATTGTCAAAACTTATTGTACTCGTACTTTTAAATTCCTGTTAATCTTTCTTTACATAGCGTTTAGTTAACGCCCCTCCCTTTATTTGATATCATGCCTTATCTGGACTTTTTCTTGTGTATTTGTTTTTAATGGTTATACGTATATTTTAATTTTATTTATCTATATCCTCTTTTCAATAAATTGAGGTTCTTAAAAAGGACATCCGACTCAATTTGACCTGTTCATTTATGATCTTTTTATTGTTACTTTTTAATTTAACTATATTTTGATTTTCTAAAATGTTCATTCTTCTTCCTTTAACACATTTATGAATTAATTTCATTGATTATTCCATTTTTATTAGGGTATGTCCTTTTAATATTTTTATTAAACTCGTTGTTTAATTATTATAATCTTGTTGTTGATTTTTTTAAATTCTCATGAGTTGCTTAAGTCTTAATTTTTATTTTCTTCCCGTTTGTCCAACATATGTTGCATTGCATTTACATTTTATTTTGTACATACCATTACTATTATATATTTTTTTTTCTTCTGTGTCTATTAAAAATGTTTTTAGTGTATTATTTGTATTTATAGCCATTTTTATATTATATTTACTAAAATATTATTTAATTGGGTAAATTCCTTTCCCAGTAAATATTAATTTACTCCGTTTAAAGGTTTCTTTATCATATGTTGTTTTAATCTCATTTAATTTATTTCTATTTTTCATTCGTTTTCCTGATCATTTCTTTCTTTTATCCGTTATTTTTCCTATTTTAAAAATAGTATTTAACTCTTTTTTTATACGCTGGTTTCTTCAATAGTAATTTATGTAGTCTATCCATCATATATCTAACAATCGCTAATTTATGCTCCATTGGATGATTCGAATCGAAAGTTATGATGTTATCTGTATAAATTTATTTTCTGTGTATTTTAAAATCTAGATTATTATTTTTTTTTATTGTTAGGTGTAAAAAATTAATAATCTTTCTTTTTTTCCATCGTATATTTACTGTCATGATGAAATTTTTTCTTTTCTTCCAGGATCCTATCTTCATTATTTATTTATTTTTTAAATACTAATAGAGTGTCTTCCACTTACCTTTAGTCTTCTTATTGCACATTTAGTAACTTATCTCATCTAACATACATACAATGTCTCTCTCTCTCTCTCTCCCCCTCTCTCTCACTCTCTCTCTCTCTCTCTCTCTCTCTCTCTCTCTCTGTGTGTGTGTGTGTGTTTGTGTGTGTGTTTGTGTGTGTGTGTGTGTGTGTGTGTGTGTGTGTGTGTGTGTGTGTGTGTGTGTGTGTGTGTTTTATCTACGTACGTGTTTGTGTGTAGTATATATGTACATGTAAATGTAGTATAATAATTAGTATGTAGAGTATTAGAAGAACATATGAGTAAGATAAATATACAGAATATTACATTAGTAATATGTAACATAGGTCGTATTTTTTCATGATATCTGGTAATATTTTCTTCTTTCATCTGTTGTAATATCGACTACTATATATAGTCTAAAATGAAGGGGAAGAATCCCTTAAAGTGGAATTTAAGTTTTTTTTTGTATGTCCATCGAGGTTAAATCTTTAAAACAGAATATTTTATAACAAATCAAACTACAATTTTATTCAATTTTTCTGAAAACGTCAAAACCTGTTTGCTTTGTCTCGATCGTCACAAACTAGCAACTAAATACACGCATTTTAAACTTCGCAGAACGCCATCTAAAGGATCACACTTATCAAATATCATCTATCATTTGGTCGTACTTGCACCATTTCTGTGTCAGTACGAAAACTTTCCAAACGACTCTCGTAAATCAACGATTTTTTTCAATTTCATCGTTGTTAGTGGAACTTACAATACTGTCAATACATTTCAGTTTATATATAAGGTTAAAACTCGGTATTTAAATTTTTTTTAAAAACATTGTTCTTCCACTTATTTATACTTTTTTTTCTCAGATAAATTTTAAGTTTCGTAAAATCTGAAAAATAATCGCTGGCATAAAATGTCCGGCGAGTAGTTTATGTGTGTGGATAAAGGAGAAAACTGCACGTTTTACAGATTGCTTAAGATCAAACAAGATGGCTTGTATCTGTGTGTTCCTACTTCGAGTAGGAAAATCGGTTGGTTTGGACTGGTCTTAAGAGCTGAGACTCCACTTGCCGTCTGCTGTTCTATAGCAAGTGAGTAAGCTAGGACTGTAGCTCCTTGTCAATAAATCTGGACACGTATCCAGATGGCAAGAAATCATCTTTATTACCATCTGATACGTGTCCAGATGGCAAGAAATCATCTTTATTGCCATCTGGATACAAGACGTTGTACTTTCATCAAGTGGAATAAAAACTGCAGTATATGTGTTACTGGCGATTATTTTGCGATCTTTCATTAAACCTATACGAAACATAAAAGTGAAAATATGAAAAAGAATGAATATATTGCATTTAAAGGAATTTTTATATTTATTTTTCATTCTTTGATGCGTTATTTAAATGAAGACTAAAATTAAGAAAGCATTTTATATAAATAAAAATAATATATTACATGATTGAAGCGAAATTATTTTTCTCGTGGATATATTATAATTTTAGCTGGAATGTAATATCGTTTGTTCCTTTGTTTGCGGTTACAAATTTCATTGTATAAAAGTAATAATTCATTGTATAAAAAATCTCATTCGTTATATGATATCTTTAGAGAAATAATTGGAACAAGAAAGACATTTTGTAGATAATTATTTGGAATTCAAGAAATTTATTAAAAAATTAAAACAAAAACCACTTTTCTTCTACAGAAAGATAAAAAAAATAATAAAATTGAAATTGGAAATTTTATGGAAATTATTAAAGAATAACAGGTGAAAGAAATGTGTTATTTTTTTAAATAATATTTGTTTCAATTATGCTTTGTATAATCATTATAAAATAACCTACATCCAAATAATAGACATGAAAAATATTTTCTTCTCTAAAATATTTTCAAAGAACATGTTTTGTTGTGAAGTTTTTACATTGTAAAGCGGCTCTCTTTTTCTATTTACCCTCCGGAACCAACATAAGGTATTACTTCAGAGGATGAATGAGGATTATATGTATGAATGTAAATGAGGTGTAGTCTTATGCAGTTTCAATCTCATTTTCTACATTCATTGTAAAGCTTCTACAATGAATTTTTCCTTAGTAGTTTATGCTTATTCAGTAGTGCGTAAAAACATCGTATCAATAAATTTTTCTACATAGTTTATTGGAATACTAAACCCCAGATGTGATGAGTTTTACTATTACATTACGGTTTAGCTAAGGAAAGAAGGAATCTTTTTCTAAATATTTAGAATTTTGTAACAAACAGTTAAACGGAAATTTAATGTTTACTGTTTAATTAAATTCAGTCTTGTTTTTCATTATTTTATTAAGAAAATATTTAAACTACTATTTAAATTGCTATTAATCGGTAGAAAATATTTTTTTTTTGTTTATGTAATGTCTTATTTTCATAAATTTCACAAAATAATTCTATTTAATCTGTAATTTACGTATGGAATTTAATTTACCCTCTTCAAATTTCCGATCAACATTTCGGTAATTATTTGATAAATGTAGACGTAAGTATTATCTCCACCTTTAATAATTTTGAAATAATCTTTTGATAGTAATAAATATGTTCAGTAGTATATTAAACTTATATCGAGACGTAAAAAAGGGAAAAGGGAAATTTACGACTCTATGTAAGGGTAATTTTTTCAGAAAAAATGGATAGTTTTAACACAAAAAATACACGTTTTCCACAGTTAACATCATAGACTGCAACTGACGTCTGTATAGCATTCCTACAGACGTCAAAAAGGGAAATTCCCTTTTCCCCTAATTATAGTAACCTGTAATCGAGAGGTAAAAGAAAGGAAATTTACGTTTCTAAGTAAAGATAATTTTTTCAAAAAAAATTTATAGTTTAACACAAAAAAATACACGTTTTCCATAGTTAACATCATGCACGGGTGAAATTTAGACGTCAAAAAGGGTAAAAAAAATTGACGTCTTTATGTCGGGTTGTTTCAACAAAAATGCGTAGTAAAACTCGTTTATCATAGACTGCTGCTAATCTCATGGGGAATCCAGTCTCTTATAACTTGATATCAGCTGTCAATCATTCATTAAATTAAATAATAATTAGTTTTTTGTAAATGTATATTAGTTTAGATAGATATTACAATAGCATTGATCTCTACTTAATATAAATTACAGTTTTTCTACGCATGCGTAGTAGCATATTTATGTATGTAACAAACAAATAAAAGGTAAGTAAGTATTCGTATGTTATTTTCGACGATTTTAAGCTAATTATCAATACAAATACAGGCTTTTCTAAGCCAGAAAATTATGTCAAAATGGTGGGAAACAACTTAAAACATTGTATCATAATAAAGAATCAAAAAGAATTAATTGAATTTTATAGTAAAAAAGACTCTGACTTCAACCATAAAAAAAAAAAAACTGAGTAGGTTTCGGAACCACTTCATCACTAGTGCATTCAAAGCAGTGACGCTTGAAACCGTTCGGCTACAGCTGCTAGACAGCGCTCTAGCTGAAAATTATTTTACATAAGTTGCATTTTATCTTTTACATCTAAATATATATCCAGTGAGTGTTAATAGCATTATCATATGATCATTACAACTGTTCACTGAATTATATTAGACGCGTTTGTTACCTTATATATATATATATATATATATATCAAAATTATATATAAAAATTAAATTGTCTAATAGTGACCTTGTTAATTGAACGTAAATAAAATACTATTTATTAAAAATTAAATATTCTTAATCGGGCAGAAAAAAAAAATGAAATTCCAAAGAGTTACTTTATCAAACGATTCTAACCTGTCATCATGACCAAGTGCCTATTTAACAAAACTTTTTAAAAAAGTCACTGCGGAAAAAATAAAAAAATTGTTATTTCAATTAGATCTTATTTTATTTTTTTTTCAATCACAATGCAATTATGTGATAATGTTATAAATCTATATTTAATACATTATCTAAATATGGAACATCAAAATCCTTATATATGAATACAAAGATCTTTGATTGATTAATTTCATTCAAATCTGATCGTGTAAGATCATTAAATATAAATTTGTTTATTCAAATACATTATTGGTACCAGTGGATCGATGTTAAAAATGTTTAAGTACGATCTAATTAATATCAATTAGAATCTGTTTATACAATAGTATATTATGTTGAGTCAAAATTTTATTGATATAAGAATCTTTTAAAAATTGTAAATATATATCTACCAAAATTGCCGACAACGGTTCACCCATAGCCAAGCCAAATGGTTGTTTATAATATTGATTTTTTAAATTAAAGAAACTGCACTCGCAACATATTTTGATCATATTAATTAATTCGTTTACATAATGTTTATTTATTTCATTACTGTTGTTCAAATGTATTTTAATGATAAAGTTTTATTTAAGTCTATATTAGAATACATATTACAGATATCTAAAGATATGTATTTTGTATTATTGTTTATGTTAATATTACGTAAAATATCTATGATACTATAACCATTTTTTAAAATTATAAGTGTTACTTAATTTAATTGAATTCTTTGATATGTTAGCTAAAAATTTGCTTAAAAAATATGTGGGTGAATTTTTAAAATCTATTAATGTATTTATCGGTGTGTTATTTTTATGTATTTTTGGTAAGGCCTTCAAATATGACTCGTAATTATTAATACGTTTTTAAATTTATTTTTTGTTTTATCATCCGGGATAACATATTTGACTTATTGATTAAAGTTTTGATTTTATTTATATATGTATTTGTAGGATTTTTGATTTTAGAAAAATTATTATCCTTTATAAATTCCTTAGTTTTATCTATATAATTTTCGATATACATGATAACGGGTGTACCTGCTTTATCAGATTTTACTGCATAAGCTTTATTATTAAATAATTTAATAGTTTCGTAATAAAGATTCTCAAAAATTAATAGAATCATTTGGTCACTCATATTCGAGGGACCAAAATATTTTATATAAAGTAGATTCAAATGGTACAAATCCATTGGATTTAGAATTTCTGATACTTATTTAAGGGAACAAATGAGGAGGTGTTACGGCAAATAGACAAAGAAAGAAGCATTTGGAAAATATAGTTAAAAGAAGAGACAGACATATAGGCCACATATTAAGACATCCTGGAATAGTCGCTTTAATATAGTTGGTACAGGTAGAAGAAAAATATTGTGCAGGCAGGCAACGCGTTTGGAGTATGTAAAACAAACTGTTAGGGGTATAAGAGGATCGATCCAGAATTAAAGTTCCCAAAGAGCTCCAGCAGCGCGGGAAGGTTCGAGGCGAAATCCGGCAACACCGCTGTGCGCGGCTGTTCCTCTACTCTCGATTCCGCCTAGCCGTGCTTCGCTGCGCCGTTCAGTCTTGGCTCAGGAGCCGTCCGAGGTGGAGGTATCACTCGTTGATGCCGTCAAGTGCGAGATTCGTTCCGTAATTCCCTTTTTGCACGCCAAAGGAACTCCACCCGTGTATATTCATCGTCAGTTGACAGAGGAGTATGTCCTTCGACACGTTCAAAAGTGGTGTAGGGAGTTAAGTGCGGTCAGAAGGAAATCTACGATGAAGAACGTAGTGGAAGACCGTCAATTTCGGAGGCGGTTATCGAGATGGTCCAACGCGAAGTGCTTCAAAACAGGAGGATCACCGTACGTGAACTTGTCGCTCGGATTCCTGGGTGTTCTTACGGTACAGTGAAAAGAGCTTTGACTGAAAAATTGGGGTATCACAAGTGTTGTGGTCGATGGGTACGACGGCTATTGTTATTAGAACACAAAGAGAAACGCCTTGACTGTGCTTACCAGTTTCTTCAAAAGTGTCAAGAAGATAAGAAAGGATTGTTGGACTCCATTGTTACGGGAGACGAAACGCGGGTGTTTCATTTCACTCCCGAAACGAAACAAAAATCCAAACAGCGGCGTCACTCAGGTTGACCAGTCGCAGTCAAGGCCAGTGTTTTTTGGGATCGTAAGGGGATACTGCTGGTCGATTTCATGGAACCCGGGACAACAATCAACTCATAAAGTTATTGTGCAACACTAAGAAAACAGGCGAGCTATCCAGAACCGCCGGCGAGGACGACTGACAGCCGGTGTAACGGTGCTTCACGACAAAGCCCGACCTCACGTCTCCTGTCAAACCTAGGAACTTTAAACACAGTTTGGATGGACTGTCATGCCCCACCCACCTTACAGTCCTGACCTCACGCCTAGTGATTATCACTTGTTCCTCAAGTTAAAGGAACACTTGAGTGGCCAACGCTTCCGGAGCGACGATGAAGTCAAAGAAGAGGTTGAGGAAACGCTTCCTCAACGGGTTGGCGGCGGAGTTCTACGACATTGGGATACAGAAATTGGAGCACCGTCTACAAAAATGCGTAGAAAAAGATGGCGATTATGTAGAAAAATAGAGCAAAGTTTCTTCTTTCCAACGATGTAAATTTCTACGAGAATAAACAATGTTATCTATTTGGAAAATTGATGGGAACCTTATTTCTCCCTTCGTAGAATGTAGGGAGTGTACCGAAATGAAACGACTAGCACTAGATAGGGAATCTTGGAGAGCTGTATCAAACCAGTCAAATGACTGAAGACAAGAAAAAAAATTAAGGGAAGAATTAATTTAGCTTGTTGGATATCAAAAGATTTTTATGATAAATGTTTTAAAATCATAAAAGAATATTTTATTAAAGATTTAAAGTCATATCAAAACGATAACAATGAACTGCAATTGAAATTGAGAAAGTAAGAAGATTGTAATCGAAAATAATAGACTTGTAGATGAAAATTTAAGACGTAAATTGGAAAATTATGAATTAAATAGTAACGTAAAAAAAATTAAAACCATGGCCACACCATATTTTCCACGTGATGAAAGTGATAATTGCCTTGCAATTTTAAATAAACATCAAGCTAATGATGAGTATAAATATTATGCTATTCGCGTTCGCTACATTGAATACTGAACGAACACTACAACGCTATATTGAATGCAGCGTTAAACGTGAACGCTTTCGCGAATGTACTAATCGTTTGAATTTTAATTTTTTTTCTATAGAAACATGTACAAGAGGGGGAACAAAAAAGAAATTAATGAAAAACTAGATCAATATCCATATATAAATCAAAATGGTTAGATTTTCTTATTTAATGTTATGTCTTTTATGCGATATTTATATTTGTTAGAAATATACGAATTAAATTAAAACCATGACATGCCATTATACCAGTTAAAATAAAATATTCGTACAACTGTAAAAGAAAACTCTATTATACTTGATGATTTGCTTACTGCTAAATTATACAATAGGTTTTTCATTACAATTCATATTAATCGGCAATATGCAGTATTTTCTTAGTATATCAAAATTCAGATTATTTGGCATAAGATACATCATTATCTAGTTCATTTTTGCTATTATTACATTGTAATTTCCTTTGCTACATTAAACCATTTTTTAACTTTAAATTATATTTTTTATTTTGTTATTAATATTTAATGTATGTTAAAATCTCGAAATACTTTAGTTTTTTACTGTAAATCTAATATCCTGGCACAGAATGAATGCGTAATCTCTGCACTGACTCCTGGCCTCTACTAACGGAAGCTTTCAGGGCTCTCATGCAATGACATAAACGGGCAATTTACTACATGCTAGCCATCGCAGAAGTGCTTGTGAACAACGGAAAGGTTTCTGTTACACCTGCAATCACATCAACCATAGCCGCCACATCGCTATCTCTAAAGATGGTGTAAATCCGAACCCAAAAATCGTTTAGTAATAAACACGATCTGCAGGTGACCACAGATAGTAATCCGAAGTTAGAAATAGGTCGGAATCATTGTTATCAATAATGATCACATGTACAAGAAATACTCAGAGCCTCATTAGTCAGCTATATGTGTATTGTAATTATGTACAGCTGTTGCCGTCCTGGACGTGGGGATTATCTACCTCAGGACGATATTATTCGCAAAGATTTCGAAGTTGAGAGTTCTAAGGTTCAAATTCTAATAAAGGCAGTCACTTTTATACGGGTGTGAATACTAGATCGTGCATACCGGTGTTCTTTGGTGGTTGGGTTTCAATTAACCACACTTTTCAGAAATGGTCGATCTCAGACTGTACAAGACTATTCTTCATTTATCATACATAACATCCTCATTCATCCTCTGAAGTAATACCTTACGGTGATTCCGGAAGCTAAACAGAAAAAGAGAGAGAAGGAATTATTATTACTGTTTTAGGTTATATCTTGGTCTAAGCAAAGGCTGATGGGGTTTAACCAGTATACAAAATTTATGAGTTATTAAATTTTATCATTTTACTTTAAAAAAAAGTTCTTTTTTAAATTTGGTACATGGATTTAAACGTAATTTTTAATAATTAATAAGAACTGACATTAAGTTCTGTAACAAAAATTCGTTGAAATTGTCATAACATAAAGTTGTTCGGAACAATCGATTATTTTTTAAAATAATTTGTGTACACAGGACTTAAGATACTTTTCATTTTTATACTTTTAATGTATATTACCTTTGGGTTGAATTAAGCATATCAAATTAACAAAAAATAACAAAAATGCATGCATAATCAGGGGAAAGATAATGTATTACTTATTATTTATTTTATTTTAAAGTGAATGCAGCCGAGTTAATAATAGTGCCGAAGGAATTAAAAATGGCCAAGACTTAGCGGTTTTTCGGTTTCTCGTTAATAAAGTGTTAAAAGAATTACATAACCATAAAAATTTAGGGATATAAAAAATTAAGAAAAATCGAAAACCAAAATACAATGTCGCTGCAAATAGAAGAAGAACTACCCCTCGAACCGTAACATGAATAACGCACGTCAATGTAGGTAGTACGATACTAACATAACACTTTACCGAACTGCAAATATAACAAACTGGGTCCTAGCGTATTATTTTGACCTTGAAAACGTAAACGTACTACAATAAGTTATCGGATGCGGAGCCACCTTTAATTTACATAAATGCTGTTTATTTTTGATGGTCAATTTAACGAGGAATCATTCGGTAAAATATCGTTCATAGAACCGGAAGTCCACAACATACATAGAGAACTGGCTTTTAACTGAATTCGTTTAGATGCTGTCCTTAAAAATGACCTGGTTCCTAACAGTTCGTTTATGTGAGCTACCGTTCATGTGAATATGTATATATATATATATAAAATTCGTGGGGGGGGGGGGGGACTGGCAAAAAAGATTCTATTGCCAGGGGGTCGAATCGTGGACACGTGCAGGGCCAGGGAGGCAGCCTCTTTGCTGAGGGCGCTTGGGTTCACCAGATGGCTGGAACATGACGTTCTGATGACGCATTGAGGACCCTCGAGGTTTGTAAGGTGGTCGCGCGATTCAGGGGGGGTATGCGTGGGATGCATACCCGGACCCAGATTAGGTGATAGGGATGGGAAAGGTAGCCAGCCCTCTTGGGGATAGTCACCATGGCAACCGAGAGGGATGTCGTGATGTATTAATGATCCAAGAGAAACCCCGTCGGGAGATCAGCTTCAAGCTGCACTAAGGGGGGCTAGTCTTCAGCCACGTCACTTGGGATCGACCGAAGTAACGTCTTCTAGGTGGTTACCGGTTGCTCTCAAGTGGTAAAAAGAAAAAGAAAAAAAGGAATATATATATTTGGGTATGAGGGTATTCTAATATTCTAAAAGAACTGGCTTAAAAATTAAATCATATGATTTCGAGTAATACGTCCTAATAAAACTATAAGTTTGTCATAATTATTAATTTATTGTACTTCACCCCAATTGAAATAGAGTAGTGTATTTTGGAACTTTGTCAGAAAATACAAACGAGTTTCTAGAAAACAAAATGAGCTGCCCGACAATTTTTTGCTACAACGTAAAACGTTTTCATCGATATTTAATAAGTTAAGGTTTCTAACATTTTCATTTATTTATATTTAAAAATTCGATAATCTATATAAATAAAAACGATGATTTATTCACAAAAAGAAAAACAATTTAGCTCACTATGAAATCAAAGATTATTTATTTTATTATGAAAATCCAACTTTCGGTTACGAGAGAACGCCTTAGTACGGGTTTCTATTTTTACTTGCTTTTATATAACTAGTAATTTTTGTTTTTCATGTTTGTCCTCAATCTTGCATCCTTAATTTAAAATACTTCCTGGCATTGCCGATAGATGACATTTTTCGTAGTTACTAAGGTGGCGTGATATAATACAATATTCCACCATTACTTTTGCATACATTTCCACTTCAGAATGCAAAAAACTTCACTATTTCGTTACTTTGTATAGTAAATGTTTGATTGAAAATTTGTTTGATGTTTTATAAATACATTTAAAATTTCAATATATGATTTTATGTTTTGAAATCGAAATTAACTTACTAATTAAATTCATGCATGATAATGATAATAATTTCATTAAAGTATGACTAAAAAGAATAAACCAAGTTTTAAAATTTTTTTTACTATTATTAAAACATCTTTTTAAGATTATTAACCGATTTATTTCAAATAAATTAAGAAGTTTTTATTTATAAAAGTATTATTATTATTATTATTATTATTATTCTTATAATACTAATTAGAAAAAAATAAATTTTCTGTACCCACGTTTGATAATTAAATTCGGGTTTCTATCAAAATTAATATCCTATAACATTATAACAATGTTACATGAAATATTCAGTAGATTGCACCTTTTAACTTTTTTATAAAGTCTATGTTTTTCCCCCTCAAAATTATATGCTTGGCACAGTCGTTTGGATTAGGTTGCATGTCTATATTCTAACTTTCATAATAGTTTATTAAGGAATAGCAAATTCTTTGTTCGCAGAATTCATTATAATTAAGAAAAATGTAATTACTTCACTTGTTTCGTATAATACACGTATAAAACTAATTTCAGAAGAATTTCATAACAATAGCGGTATTGTGTGACGTTTATTGCATACGCAAATGATATAAAGAGAAAGTAATTCGCGTGGGGAGGCAAATTTTCATAATAAGATTCCTTGCGCATATTCCTTGATCAGAAGTTTTTTAATAAATCTTTTTGTACCCTATTATATTCCGTTCCGTTTCATATCTTATCGGTACGTTATGATGTTAAAAAGCTCTTGAAAAGGCGCAGCAGAACTGATGCAATCTTTTTAAAATAAGATTAAATAATACAGAATTTAACCAATTTTAATCTGTTAAATTACCAAAGAATTAAACATAAATTTTTCTTTAATTATCAATCAGTAACTGTTATACCATAGTCCTTTAAACTCACGTACTTGGTTCGTCATATATCCTACATATATATCTCTTGTTTTTTATATTCCAATTACTATCTCTTTTTATTGATTTTCCTTTTATAATTTCTTTCATTATAGAAAGTTAATTAATCTCCCTCTCTTCTCTCGTATTAGCTAATGAAATCACTTTAAATATTGTCGATGCAATTAATTTTCATCATTTGTTGTAAATATTTTTCTGTTTTTTATAAGGTCCTCTTTTTTATGATTTTTTTTCTTCTTCTTTATTTTCCCTGCTCCCCAGAGTCGGACACGCACTCAAACAGAAACTCAGTTCTGGGGAGTGCCACTGCCTCAAACCACCTGCGTAATAACCCTGGGTCCGGCTATGCCGTTCCCAAGCCCCCACCCAGGCAGCCGGAACTCGGTCTGTTCTTGCCATGCCCTAAAATAAGGAGACCCCGAAGGATACCTTCACCGAGACTCCGGTCTTTACGTTGCCTTGTCTCAAATGGGGAACTCGCGAAGGGATCGCCCACCGGGACAACGGCCTTAATTTTTCCTCCGACAGCTCCGGAAGAAGTTCCCGCCCGTTTATCGAAAGTGAGACGCCGGAGCATCACACCCCTCCCGGACGGGGCTATCTCAGACCGGAACCGCGTATTATCCATCCTCATGCCGCATGGGTAATTTTGCAATCCCGGCCTCAAGGGGCATGTCCATACACATTGCGGGAAGAAAATCTGGTTTCCCGGCGACAGTCCTTTCTGACGTGGCTAGCCTTCCCACAATTAAAACAGTGGCCGGTACGGTCCGGGCCACTACACTCTTTTGCCTTGTGCCCCGGACGCCAGCAGCGGAATCAGCGGTCCTCCAGACACCACCCATCCTATACGCATTCGACCATCTGCCAGCAAATTGTAGTCGAGGATGGGTGGCACAGCCATCCTTTACCAGGATGTGGATTTGCTGACCACCCTTTCCCACCAGCATCGTTGTGACGCCCTCAACCGTTTCCGAAATTTCTCGATTGAGTTTGTTGGCGGCGCCGGTTTGCGCAACAGTAATAGACTCACCGGATAAGTCGGCTGTGCTCGATTTTACAACAATCACCTGTCCTGCTTGAAGCCTGCCATCACGTGTCAGGTGTTCGACCCAAGGCACCCAACTCAGGACGCGTGAGTGGCGAGGGTTACTAACATCTATCCCCAAGTCCCAACACCCACGCTTGAGGAACCTCATCATACCCCTTGATGTCAGTCAGTAGCTCTGTACTGCGGAATACATCCTTTAGCCAACTCCGGGGAACCAACTGCGCCAAGTTCTCTTTGGTTGGATACCTCATCTTCAAGCGCTCGTTGGAGACCAACACGTCTGATCGTTCACAGACAATCCAGGTCCAGGGCCGACAGGTAACGTCTGTGTAGCTATTATGTCTTCCCGCTGCATATCCATTTTGCCATTGGAGGGCCAGTGACCACCCCGCCCACCACCACAGGTGCCTATATGTGGCTCGTTTAGGAAAGTCCTGCCAGGCAACGCGAAGCCCGTTGATACGTGACGCATAACCAACCGTTATCCTGGAAAATCCTTAATTTCAGTCTTCGTTGTCACGTTTGAAGAGACAAGCTGCGCCAAGTTACTAATATAACTCAGTAACCCTTCCAGTTCAAAGATAAACTCCTCCCTAATGCTCAACCCCTCTAGGTCCGCTTCTTCATTCTCGTCCTCACCCTCCTCTTCCATCATCACCATTACTCCTGAAGACGTCAACGATTCCTCACTGTCGGCCCGCAACTTCTTCTCGTCCCCTTCCACGGGATGAGAGAGCCGCAGACGTCGCTTTTCCGCCGATTTCATCGCTTGCCGGCCCTCGCTCGTGTGTTCACTGGACAACAGAGGTGAATATAAGGTATTCACCTTATATTCGTCAGCGTCTCCGCTGTCTTCACCAGTCACAGCAGATGTGGCTGCCGACGATCGTCGTCGTCTGGTCAACGTCGATAAAAACCTTTCTTTCTTCTGCTTGGCCTCCAAGCGGAAGGCTTCTAACGTCCGCCGTGCCTCCCCATCCGTAACCACGGACCGGTCATTCTCGCTCCCTTCGGAAACCTCCTCCCGAGGCGCTCGAGTTGATCTCTTCCTACTTGGACCCCGCTTCCCGGTCGGAGCGGAAAATCCCTTGTCTGCGGGTAGGGGCGTAACCCTTGACCCTATCGGGTCGGTCACTAAAAGACCCTAAAGACAAACAAAACACAAAATCTAAACAATGGATGGTAGGGCACTATGCTACCAATGTAAACAAGTTTTGGCAACCGTAGGCTATCGCAAAAAATCAATTAATTCCACAGTAAATGTATAAGAGTCAGAGATATTGATCCAAACATACTTAATAGAGTGAAAGGCACCCAAGTTAATCAGTTTATAGCCCAACTGAGCAAATAAAAACGCAAAAAAGTCAAAATATAAACAAAGCCTTAGCAACGGATAAATACTCCATAACAACCGTAGGTATTAACAAAATAAACTGTAGTAAATATATAATAACAATTAACGAACAAAAACCACCAACGAATCATAACTGAACAACGAAAAACAACAACAAAAATAATAATAAAAAACCACAGTAATATTAACGAAACGCGCAGCGTAATAGAACTTTACCGCACTCGATAAGACTTCCATAACCTTCCCTTTTTATAAGGATTAGCTACCAAAAAATGTACTAAACTCGACATATTTTTTTTTATCCACATCAACTTTACTTTTACATGAAGGCACTCCTTCTTCGTAGCAGTATGGTTTTAATATCTGTGTGGCTAACTTTGTCCATTATTTTTAATGTAGATTAAAAAATATTAATGTAATAAAATTGAGATTAAACTGTATACTAAATCTCATAGCCATAATGGTTATATGCGATGTGACCTAAATTACTACTCGATCCTAAAAACTTACGTTACCCATGTGGACGATTGTCAAGAATAATTAAACATTAAACCTAACGAAAGTAAATCTGATGAGATTATATTAGGTTACCTTCAGGTTGCATATATTGGTCTTTACTGAACCGAATATATGCCTATTTTTCAAGATGCCAGGCCCAAGGAAATGTAAGTAATATTTAGCCCTACAAAGCCAACTTTCACTTTGTTAATCACATATTCAGTATACGCGGTAAACATCACTGCTCTTTAAGAAAATATACTTTTTAATAAGGATATTTAATATAAATATTTTTAGTATCTCATTCTCTATTATCCTTCTTTCTGTCACACTTATTTTTCAAAATACAGATATAGTTGCAGAGAATAACTCCATCTATAGATTTTTACAGCGGGACTGGTCTTAGAATTATTTTTATTTTATTTTATCGGCTTTAGTTTTGTTGCTGCTGTAGTAGATTAACTACAAAGGGAATTAAAGGGAAGTAATGAGCCAACATTTTTGGTATCAAAATTGTCCCAATTGTCGACGTTTCAAATGCAAAGCGCACTAGAAAAGGTTACAGAAATTTCTGGCAGATGTATGTACAGGTATGTTGGCCTGTATTTTGATTAATATCTTCGGATTGGCCCAACATAAATTCTTCGAAAATGGTTAAAAAAATTCTCTATAAAGAGAATTAGTAGGTAGTTTTCGCCATTTTTAATTGTTGACTTTGTGGACACTATTTAATTGAGCTTTAGTAGAATGGAAAAACTTAAAAAAATTATTTAAACTTCCTGAACTTTAAGAAATCGGATTTACAGATAGTAAGATATTCAGAATTATTTCTTAACAGTTTTAACCTCATCTTGAAAACCCGTCGACCAAAAACTTAGAAATTTAGCTAACGTTGACCTGATTTTCAACATATCGGACAAGGGGCATCTCCCCATATTTTTATTTAGTCCCCTCCCTGGTAATAGTTATACTGAATGTCCCGGGAGGCGTTGGCTAAATCAATCAGGACGTGAAAATAAACAATAAAAAGGTTCATACGGATAAATGTCCTATCTTGCTTTTATACTGTCTGTTCGTCATTTTATGTTTTTTGAATAAAAATGTGTATCTTAAAAACACATTGAGATATTTTAATGAAATTCGCTGCATATGTTCCCAATAATATCTTATACAAAAAAAAACATGTTTCATAATTTTATATAACTTTAAATATATATCTTTTATTATAAACTATAATTTTTTTATCTTGTTGAATAGTATTGCACCAAATTGGACCAATTTATTGAAGTAAGTAAATAATTACAACAATAAATATATTTTTAAGCCCTAAAAAACGGATTTTGAGGGGACACGTTTGTAAAAATATTTTTTGTTTTAACTTTCAAAATTGATAATCCAACTGTACCTACTGTTAATGTAGACGACATTGGAACTTTAAAAAAATGGAATCCTCTGGGACCCGACAGAAGAATTAGGAAATTTTTTATAATTTCTATTTTTGAAGAGTGTCTGCCGTTGAAAATGTTAAACGATCTGCTTTGAGAAGGGAGTCAAGTGGACCCAAAAATCTTTGGTAAGAAATTAAATTTTTTTCTCAGTTATACTCTTCTTATATTTATAATCAGTTTGTCTTACGTTTTTCTTTTCCCTTGTCCTGGAATATTATTTAATTTTTAATTTTTTGTTAGTTTTACGAAATTTTGTCGTTTTTGTGGAGTGGATGTAAGCAACTAAAAATTTTTCTTATGTATATTCTATTGAGAGATTGGGAAACACTCGTCAAGCGCTTATTGTAATTCTATTTACTTATGGTTCCTTCTTGGGACCGATTGTGAATAAAAGAATTGTGATAAAAAAAGAAAGGTATACTTTTAGTACAGCAACACTTTTAAGATAAAAACTTTATTTGATCAAGTAGATCAAACCGGACCGAAAAACAATTTTTCTGAACATTTTAATAGTTCTTTAAATATTGCATAATTAAAATATTAATATTCAAAATATTATGGTGGTATGAAATAAAAATATGTCAAGAGTAAAGCTGGAAAAGATAAGCACCCCTTACCTGGTTTTTTCTTTTTCTTATCTTTTTTAAATATATTTTAATTTATATTTTTACAAAACGAAAATTTATCTTGTTTTTACTGTTAATAAAAAAATCTAAAATATATACGGAGAGGTATTTTTTAAGAGCAAAGTAGCCTCCTACTTTTGTCTTATATTAAAAAGAACAAAAATTTACAATCATAATTTTTAAAATAATTTATTTATCATTAACAGTTATTTTACTATTCGTACATAATTTTTTGTAATATTTGCATTAAAGTAAAAAATTAATAAATATTAACATGCATCACGTAACTTATTACTTTACTATTGATGGATAGATATATGAATTTATATTTGGAAAGTAAAGGCGTAAAGTTGTGTAATAAACATAATGTTAAATCGTAAATAATAAAATTCACTTTATTTAAGCGATATTCTACATCAACAAAATATCTTCCATTTATCTTCGTTAGACATAGTATATCTGTTTCTTTTCAGAGCTCAGTTGTTTATAAAATAGTTAAGTAAAAATTTGTGGGAAACACCTGTAACGAATAATAATGACAAATAACTACTCTGTTTGTAGTAGTATGTACGAGAAGTCTACTCTTGAGAGATGTACGAGATGTTCATACTTTACTTATAATATTTTCGTGTTGATATATTTTTATTTTTCTAGTTCAACTGAATTTACTGAAAACGTGAAAGTTTTATTTCTTGAATTAAAATAAGATATACCAGTTATAGAATAATAATACCATCCTGAACGTTTTTTTATCAATGTTTACATGAGTAGTTTGTTGCACATAATTCGTTAGTTGTATATTAATAATATGCGCTTGAAATTTAATATCCTACCATATTAGATATCTACATCGTGTTATTTCAAAAAAACGTTGTACGTTCTCTCTGGAGGAATAATATTTTTTTTTTTTTATAAGCAAGTACCACTCTACTGATTGAGGAGACAACCCCCTGGGCTGTGCTTTGCTGTGTTGTGCATCTGGTCCGGGGCGGGGGTGGGTAGGGTGAATAAAAATTTATATATATATATATAAATAAATAATTATTTATTTATTTATACGAATATAAAGAATGACTGACATCCGTTTAATTTTTAATCGATGTACCGAAGTACATCTTTTATCAACAAAATATTTCAAATCACGTCCACTGGGCCTCTAAACTAATAACTACCCGTGGTAGAGCACTAAAGGAGTGTGTAACAAGGTTAACAGCTCAACACTCTCTCTGGCTTGGAACCGACCTACTGACTGACGAATATAATCAAAGCTCCTTATCTCTTGGATTTCTTTGTTAACTGGTAACTTGGCCCTCCATACATTGACATTAGAAATAACTTTGACTACTTCCGATCATTCTTCAGTGATACTAACTCTTAACACCATGGTAATACGTAAAAGGAAGATTCTCTTCCACACTACAGTAGGACTGGCGAGATTCTTACCGGTCCTGGATGAAGAAGAGACTACCAGCGGGGTCCCTTTGAAATGTACAAATTAAATCGACGACGAAACTTCGACTGATATCTTCATACGTGAGCACGCATGGCGGTGAATGCCGATAAGAGGCCGTTGAAGACAGAGAAAGAGGGAATTATTCCAGGTAAATGATGGAACTCATGGCGAAAAAAAAAAGAATCGGGGGAGGTGATATTACTGCAGGAATTCTAAGGACAGAACTACCCTTAACAGGTCAACCCGCAAAATTAACAGGTTGTTCAGGACTGTCAGAAAACAAACATTTAGAGACTATGTTGAAGGATGGAGGTGATCATTCGTTGTGTAGGGCTACGAGGAGTTTCAAAAGCCGTCGGTGCCGTTTCCACCTATAAAGTCGCCTAATGGACCTTATAGCGACTTGGGGTTCAGCAACAGCCAAAATGCTGAGCTCTTTGCCGTACATTTATGCAGTGTGTTCAAGCCACACGATTCGGAAGATGTTGATGAACAGTTCTTTAAATTCCTGGGTAGCCCGCTTCCTCTATGCTTCCTCTTGAGATCCGTTACCGCTGCGAAATATCGCGATAAATTGTTGGTAAATTGAAGTGTTCGAGGAATGTCTTAGAATTTGATTTGGTGACTGATAAAATGTTGTGTATGTTACCGTCTTCGGGATTTCTTTGTATAAACCACTTGTTCAATGCGATATTTCGGAGAATATTGTTCTTCTCGGAGTGGTTGATATTACAGATTAATGTAGTTTTGAAGCCGAATAAATCCGTAAATGATATATCTTCCTACAGGCCTATACGCTTACTTCCTACCATTTCAAAATCTTTGAAAGGATCACATCAAAGATAAAAGAGATTACTGAATACTAAATTTGTACGAATTCTTGGTAGATAATTTAATTTTTCCTTGAAGAATAAATTTGCTGTATATGGTTTTCCTGAAACCACATGGAGGTACGGTGTAGAAGTATGGGGAACTACTTGTAACAATAGTAACGTTGAAGTCATCCAACGGTTTCAAAAGAAGGTGCTCAGGATGCTATCAGGGGCTCCATGGTTTGCTTTCCTTTCTTTTCCTTTCTTTTTCCTGTTTAGCCTCCGGTAACTACCGTTTAGATAATTCTTCAGAGGATGAATGAGGATGATATGTATGAGTGTAAATGAAGTGTAGTCTTGTACATTCTCAGTTCGACAATTCCTGAGATGTGTGGTTAATTGAAACCCAACCACCAAAGAACACCGGTATCCACGATCTAGTATTCAAATCCGTGTAAAAATAACTGGCTTTACTAGGAACGATCCATGGTTTGCTAGGAACGATGAGGTGCACGGGTATGTTAGGGTGTCACGTGTTCATGAGGAGATACGGAGGACCATACGGACTACATATCTAAGCTAGATAAGCGTGTGAATTGTCTGGAGTTGAATCTACTTGACAATTGTGAACAAGTAGGACGAATGAGAATGCTTACATGCACTCGCTGATCATTGAGGGTATGGATGATCACTGAAGTGTATGACCGTGGGATTATACAGTGGTTATTATGTCAAAATATATAATAATTTCTATTAGAGATTAATCTTTATTGGAATTTGACGTATTTTGAAGTTGATGATTAGCTTTGATTCGACGACCTGATTTTCTGCTGAGAATTCGGTGTCTATTGTTTTTATCCGACTTAAATATTGTTGACTTTACTTGGAGTGACTTGAATGATCTGTGACTTTATTATTTGTTATCTTTGTTTTTTTGTAACTAATTACTTCGTTTGTGCCATGTGGAGTGAACATAAAAATGTGAAAAAAGAATTCATAATTATAATTTTGTTATTTATTAAAAATAAATATAATTTTATCATGAAGTTAAAAGTAGCCTAAATCGATTGAATTGCAAAACTTGATCGGTATTGCCGGGAAAGTTCATAGAATTCATTGCCGGTTGTTTTTCTAATAAGATATAATTCGGTAAAACTAATGTTTACCATTAATTAAACTATTGTTTACTTTTAATGATTAAAATATTTAAATGGCGTCGTTTTGTAATTTTCAAAGGTCAAAATTTCAAAATTATTTACTTTGTAGAAGTTGTGTTTTGGATAAATGTACACAAATATTCATTAAAATATCTTAATTCATTAGTAAAATATAAATTTTTATTGAAAAAATAAAAAAAAAAAAGGTGGACAGACGATAAAAGAAGCAAGATAGAGTATTTATATGCACGAATATTTTTGTTTATTTTTATTGTTCCCGACATTTCCCGGGAAATCTGTTGGGAAGAGAAAAAAAAATTCTTCTGCACTTCTGCCCAAAAACACCGGCTTTTCGTTAGTTTCCTTCAGAAGAATTATCAACTCATTCTTACCTAAAATTTAGTCAATAGATACAGAAGGTAAAGAAATGTTAACGTTCCAACTTGTAGAATCATAACGAACCGTGCTTTTAACTTACCCCGCTAATTTTTTCGACTTTAAATTGAGCTACTCAACCAAACATCATAAAATTTTCACATGCACAACTTTAGATAGACTATTACAGCATATCTAAATCTCAACGAAATTGATTAATTAGTTTTTTAGATTTTCAAGCGAAAAAACTTTATACATAAGCCTGTTAATATTTATATTTAATTTAAATGTCAGGAAAAGATTTTTGAAAGTGTATGTTTGGAGTGTCGCTCTATATGGAAGTGAAACTTGGACGATCGGAGTATCTGAGAAGAAAAGATTAGAAGCTTTTGAAATGCGGTGTTATAGGAGAATGTTAAAAATCAGATGGGTGGATAAAGTGACAAATGAAGAGGTATTGCGGCAAATAGATGAAGAAAGAAGAATTTGGAAAAATATAGTTAAAAGAAGAGACAGACTTATAGGCCACATACTAAGGCATCCTGAAATAGTAGCTTTAATATTGGAAGGACAGGTAGAAGGGAAAAATTGTGTAGGCAGGCCACGTTTGGAATATGTAAAACAAATTGTTAGGGATGTAGGATATAGAAGGTATACTGAAATGAAACGACTAGCACTAGATAGGGAATCGGAGAGCTGCATCAAACCAGTCAAATGACTGAAGACAAAAAAAAATATTTATATAGAAAAGGGAACTAAACTTAAGTGACTGTTATTTCCGTACTTCTCCACATCAGAACGCAAAGAAAATTAATTTTCCTCTCAACTCCTACTGTGCGACTGAATTAATAACTTTATTGTCATAAAGTAACGAGACTGATTTTTCTTTGCAAGATGTGGCAACCCTGCAGCTTGCGTAGGCACACCATCTTTGACCTTCGTCTATAAGCTACTTCTAGTCCAAGCGGCACATTGATGCAACTGCTCAGTCGTGAGTTGTGCTGTAACAAGAGAACACGTGTTTGGTGTCTCTCGTCACAGAAATGAAACCGCAAAATATTGCGCAACGGTATGCCATTTCTTTTTGCGTTAAATCGGGTGAAAACGCGACGACAACTTATAGTATGCTTCAGAAGGCTTTTGGAGAGGAGGTTATGTCAAGAGCTCAAGTTTTTCGGTGGCATAACATTTTTAGTGAAGGCTAAACGAATGTTGAAGATGAAGACCGCAGTGGACGACCATCAATCTCACGGACAGATATCAACTTGACCAGGGTGCGTGAAATCGTACGATCTGATCGAAGATTATCCGTGAAAATGATTGCAGAAGAACTCAACATCGATCGAGAAACGGTTCGTCTAATATTAACTGTAGATCTTAGTATAAGAAAGATTTGTGCAAAAATGGTTCCCAAAAATTTCACACAACAACAGCGAGAAACACAGAAAAATGTGGCACCCGATCTGTTAGAGCAAACGGAAATCAATCCAGATTTGTTGAGCCGTGTTATCACTGGTGATGAAGGTTGGTTTTTTCAATACGATTCAAAGACAAAACGCCAAAGTTCACAATGGTGCTCAAAGGGATAACCCTGGCCAAAAAAACTCGCATGTCAAAGTCAAAAGTGAAATACACGCTTGTGTGCTTCTTCGATTCCAAGGGAATTGTTCATAAAGAATGGGTGCCTCCTGGACAAACAGTTAACCGATATTTCTGCAAAGAAATTTTAGAAAGACTTCGTAAACGTGTTCTTCGTGTCTGTGCCAACATTGCTGATAATTGGATTCTGCATCACGATAATGCGCCATCCCATACTGGTCTGTCAGTACAACAATTTTTAACCTCAAAACAAATTTCAGTACTACCACAGCCACCTTATTCACCAGATATCGCTCCGTGCGACTTTTTTCTATTTCCAAAAGTCAAAATGGCGGTCAAGGGACACCATTTTCAAACAAGTTTTCCAAAAAGCTGTGACGAGGGTCTTGGTGGATATTACAGAAGATGAGTTCCAGAAATGTTACCATCAATGGCAGAAGCGCTGGAATAAGTGTGTGGAATCAGAGGGGAACTACTTTGAAGGAGACAACAGTAAACATGACTAAAACGTAAGCAACATTTTTTTTTCACATCAGTCTCGTTATTTTATTGTCGCACCTCGTATGCCCTTTTTTCAACGGAGTCAATAATCACGCCAAAACTGGGAATATTTGGTATAAATTTTAACAATTTTAGTCAACGGGTTATCGAATTATGAGATAAAAAGAGTTTAGAAAAATTTTGAATATACTTCCACCTCAAATTCCGATTTTTTAAAAGTACTTTTATCTTAAAGTTCAATTTTATACCACTGGACAAAAAATAACAAATTCAAAATGGCGAAAACTTCCCCTCCACTTTTTAGACTTTTCCCAAAATTTAATATCAGTGCTCCATATATAGACATTTTTTGAGCCATTTTCAAAAAAATTATGTTGAGGCAGTCCGAAGATACTGATCAAAGTATAAGCCGATAGACTTAGTACGTGCATCTTTTTTTTACAATTTTTTGAGTCATGAAACATCGATTTTCTCAAAAAAACCGACAGAAAATTAAATTGTATTGATTCGCTATACCTTCTGTAAAGGAAATTTTTACTTATAGAATTTTAATTGGGTCTTCAAACAAGTTTTAATGAAAATGTTTTGTAAAAATTTTAATGTTTTGATGTAGCTGAAGTTCCCAAAGGAATAACTGTTAAAAGAACAATTTTATATTTTTTTAACGTTTTTGAAAATTACAACTAAAAATCCTTTTTCAAATAAAAAATTAGAATTCTTACCCCGAGGAATACCTGCTAATCGTGTGTAGTAACAGTAATGATACATATAATGGAATGAATGGTATTACGTACTTATGCAAAAAAAAACTTTTGCATAATTTATATTTATTTAAGACAATTAGTTTCAAAAAGCTTTGTTTCTAATTGCTCCGTACTCTTTTGAAATAAGCATTACGAGTAAGTGTATACGTATAGACGTATAATATTACTTATTGTACATTATGTAGTCTAAAATGTTTAAATTGAGTCGAGTTACTTATAAATGGTATTATTTCTACTAACGTCTAAGTATCTATATAAAAGTGCTTGAATACAAAAATTATTCTGTTAGCCCAAAAAATAGAAGGCTCATTATTTTATTTCCTATTTAAAATAACAGACATCATTATAAATTTTTTTTTTGAGGGATATTTTTGTTTAAAAAATGATGTCTCATAATCTGAATAATAATTGAGCGCAATCTCTCTCTGTATTGTGTCTAAAAATCTAGTTTTTATTTTTTGTCATAAAGCGACGATTTCGATTCCATGTTGGTGGTAATCGATAGAGGGAGGAAGCAAAGTAAAATCTCTTTGTTCGCTTTTTCTTTTTCTGTTTACTTAGTTCTTATTTCTTTTCTTTAGCTCTGTAAAATTCAAACTTTATCAAACTACCTTATTTTCAATATTCTTGTATAACTCTTTTATATTATAACTTAGTTCTCTCATTTCAAATTTTTCCATTGTTTATTTTTTTGAAAATAAATCGTTAAATTTTATAAAAATATTTTCTAATTTATCATTTTTCTTTGTTTGGTTTTATAAATTTTTTTTCCTGTGTGATTTTGATGCACAGTCATATTTATTTTTTTTATTTTTTATTCACTACGTTTGCCAAAATTAATGCTTAACTTGTATATCTATGAAAAATAGTCATTTATTTATTGAATTTTGAGCTTGCATTGTAATAAAATTCAAAATTGATGTTGATATTCCAGTATGTACATTATGCAGCTGTTGTGTACAATTTCATTGTATCCCAATTTTGATTACTAACGTTATGTAGAATTCTGGCCAGAATGGAGATTAGTACCGATTATGAAGATAATGTGAAATGAAGATATTACATTAATTTTTCATAATCGTTTAGGATAATAAACAAATTTGGTTTTTATTTTTTTTTTATTACAAGATCGAATGTTATTTTTTTATGCAGGAAAATCTTTTTAAAGTTCTGTCTGATGATTTTTAAAACACTCTATTAAACCGGAATATTACTTAATACACCCATCCAAGCAGGATTTTTATTTTTAAAGATTTTTTTTCGCTTTATGCTAATTAAAAGAAAGGTTTTAATGGTACAACAAAAACTAACTGATTTGATATTATTTTCAGAAAGCCACTTCATAATATATAAGATTTTATTTCGTACAGATATTTGAACTGCAAATTAATATTCGCCACTTGACTAGTCTTAAAATATGGCGGATTGTGGCACCATTCCTTTAACACTTTTCGGAATTAAATGACTAACTTTTTTATAAATTACGTTATTGTCATTTTTTAAAAGATTATTATTTATTTTTTTGTAATATCTCTTAAAAATCATTTGGTATTTATTACGTGAAAATCAGTAGAGCTGTTTATTCTTTATAAGTGAAAGAAATTCTTTTTTAATTTTTTTGTGTTGTAGTAGGTTTTGTTTTTAATTATAGTAAATTTTAAATCTTAATGAAAAATAGTATTGAAATTTAGAGAAAGAACTTAATTATCATTTGTTCAAGAATAAGTTACCTAAAAAGCTTACAAACGTTTTGCAAAATGGTAAAAAAAAATTTGCAATACAGAAAAAATGAAATAAGGATGCAATCTCTCCCTTTTATGTTTTAATGTGCATAAGAAAGAAGCAAGAAAAACAAATTCTATCATGCGACTTTAATAATAATGAAAAATTAAACGAAAACTTGCATATGAGCGAGGAAATTTTATGCAAAAAAGAAATCTATTAGTATCAAATATAGATTTAGAAATTAGAAAAACCTCTTAAAAAATTGTTTTTAAAATTTATAGCAACAAAACATGAACAATTAAAAACTTAGAAAACAAGAAAAGAAATTTTCCAAATATTGTTTTGCAAGATATGAAGATATAATAAAAATTATTTACATGATTGGGTCCGGAGTGAAGAAGTTTAATCCGATTTAGAGAAGAGAGAAAATTATATCAAATTCTTGTAAAAAAAGGGGCAGGATTGCCCTTCTGTTTAGATAATAAGGTATCTACTATTACTGAATATGACTGTTACGGTAGTGTAAAAAATAAAAAAGTTAGACCAAAAGTAGAATCAGATAATTGAGAATGTAAAAGGTATACCTAAAGGATATAACTAAATAGAATGCAGTGCAGAAGTATGTCAATCTAAATAACTGAATTAACCCGTTGAAAAATTAATTTTTATCTTCATGGTTGTTTTAACGTAGGTATTATTCAATTGAATTGTTTTGTGTTTCGAATTCTTGTTGTTTTTCTTCATGAACAGTATTTGTTACGATTTACTCAGTAAATTTCACTGTTTTTCCTGGTGAAAAAATGAAATAGATTAGTGGATGGTAGTTTTTTACCTTTTAAAAAAAATCCTGTGAAACAAAATCTTCGTGAAATATTCTTTATAATTTGTCTCAAAACTTCCAGAATTATTTGAAAAATTACGAATGAATTTACACTGATGTCACTGATGATTTACACTGATTCGTAATGTTAAAAAAATTATTTTAATAATTTAAACAATTATATAACCGTGTGGGGTACTTTTCAAAAGTGAGAGTAGAGTTGAAAGTAAGAGAGGTTAGACCAATGAACTCAACTTCGATTGTTATTTCATCCCGTATTCAAGTAGCAGTGGAATTTAATCAGTTCTTTTCCAGTATTTCAAACAAATATATATATTAATAGCTGCTGTCCGCGCCTTGACTCGCGTGGATTTGTACCAAGAAACAGTTTTCAAAAGAAAATTAGATTTAAAAAAATAAAAGATATTTTTTGGGTGGTGACGTTATCTTTGCTATTTTACTGACATAGTTTTGTAACTTTTGAAAATTTTCATCGTATCTCGTCCATGAACGGAGTTTTAAAAAAAAATAGTTGCTTTAATACGAGATTAATCCCAATATGGTAATCATGAATTATAATTATAATCTCACTGCGAGTGCGGTGAGATTCAGGACTCTGAACATCTCCTAAAATGCACCCTCTGCCCAACCAAATGCACATTAGAAGATCTGTGGCAAGGAAATGCTTCTGGTGTTTCGATGGCACAATACTGGTCGCAAAGGTTTTAATGTCTCATCGTTTGGACACGAAAAAGTAAAGTAAGTAGTATAAATTGTTTATTACATACAGAAATTAAATTTAATAAAATGATCGATTCGTGTGATATTATCGATTTAATAGTCAAACAAAATCATTTTAATTATATACACAGAATTAAATTTTTACTACAAATTATCTTTTACCGTACTAGTTTTTTAAATTCGTCACAGCATGTAACGTATCAAAAAAGATTTGTTTTCGGATGGTTGTATAAACATTTACGACTGAATTAGCACCATGGAATTATTTAGAGATTGAAAAAATTATCAAACTGAAAGGCAGCTAGTAATAAACTAAAAATCGTGTGCAAGCAAAAATAATTTGAGCCATATTATAAGGATACTTCGCATCGAATTTCCCAAATTGGATTTTTGAAAAATGGAGAAACGTGTCTAATTTGTTTTTAAAAAAAAATTTAAATTTCAGTTTTCGGGAAGGTAAATCTTTGTTCTGTTAACTCAGGATATATATATATGAGGTCCCAGAGATAAAAAAATTTGTCTTCTTCTTTTCCACCCTAAAAGGATTATTTTATAATTACTTGCTGTGAAAAAATGATCAAAAATATAATTTTTAAATAAAAAGCTCTATGCTAAACGGGGGGTAGAGAAATAAAATCCTTAATATTAAGGTAAGTGTGACTATGAAAAGTTCATTTAAATAATTATTTTATTAGTAAACTAATGAAAAATAGCATAATTCAAAATAAATATTGAAGCCAACATTACTATAAAAAAATCTCTAGGGTCGGTACAGATGTGTTTAATTCTGAAGTTGCGCAAGATGTTAATTTTTATTTAGCCGAAAGAGAAAAACTTTTCCTTTTTTTATAATTTTGCTGCAAGGAATTTTTTTAAAAAATGATTTACAAGAAAAGGACTGTAACAATTTTTAAATTTATAAAATAAATATGCATGAAGTGGTGTTGAAACTACTAAATGTTATAGGTTGAAAATAAGTAATCATTTAAACGTCATTTGTTTCTTCTGCAGGATAATTGGCAATGGTGCTAACTTTAAATGTCTATTAAGTTCCACGGATTTGCCAATTTAAATCTAATGTTTATTTCAATTAATACGGGACAGCGCGAACGCAGTCCCGACTCTCAAAAATTGTGCGCCCGAGATATCCACATTTGGGATATTCGCAAGGGTCAACCCGTTCGAAGTGCAATGAATAGGTCTCACCCTGAAGGAACCGCCTTAATGATCACTGTAACCTTCACGCCAGGTAAGTATGATTACGGTTGAAATTCCATTCCAGCCTCCAGAAACTAAGATGATTTGACTTTCGAGAAGTTACAAGATAACTTTAAAAAAAAATTGGAATATATAAATATTCTGTAAAAATTTTATTTAAGTTATTATTAAAAAATATATTACTAATTGGAATTTGACATTTCAATCACGAAGATTAGGTTTGTCATCTTGAAATTTACTAATATATGTTACAATATTAATTTACCGGTACAACTAAGATTAAGTTCTATTATTCTCCGCTAGGAGAAGACGGTACATAGTTTAACGAGAGTACATTGTATACAAAAATCTATAAAGGTCTTTCCGGAATAAAAAAGAAATTAAATTAATAAATTCTAATTGGAATAATGAAAATAACAAATATTTAATATAGTCTATTTATAAATGATAATTTTACATACCTTATCAAGATATCTCATTATTATTTTAAGGTAAATAAATGAAATTATTCATGTTAATTGTATTAACCCACAGTGCTTGTTCTGACAACGTAATAACCAACTATAAAAGTATATAAATCCATAATATAAATCAATATTTCACTGCCTTATGTAGGTAAGGAACTGTAATTTTTTGTTTAAATTATGAGATAAATCTTTTCAGCTTAGCATTTGATTAGAAAATTACAAATCATTGAAATTTAGAAAGATTTAGCAAAAGTAAAGTTTTATTAATAATTTAATTTTACATTATCCTTAAACATTTTTGTGCATTCAAAAAAAGTAGTACATTTAGAATCGGTATAATATATGACTGACTGTTGGTTCTTACAGTCTTTTGTAATATAAATTCTGAAAAACTCATTATCTCGTTAATATGTCGGTCGAGTTCTAAGTCGAGACGAATTTCCGTGAACCGACTAGTTTAAATTAAAGTATAATGCATACGCTACTGTATGCATATACATACAGTAGCGTTTCAAGGATGGAAGAATTCGAGGCCGGAAAAATTTTGTTGAGGTTGATAGCTATTTGGCGGTTGTAGGAATTAGGGGGTTGGTACTATCATGCTAAAGATTTACTTCCTTGTATGAAGTAATGGAAGTTTATTGTAATCGCGGAAAATTTCGGTTTTCAGATTTCAACGGATATATCCATTTTGACAATCCCTGAATCCATTTTTACTAGTTTAGGCGTGGCGTCTGTACGTACGTATGTATCTCGCATAAATAAAAACCGATTAGCTGTAGAATATTGAAATTTTGTATTTAGGACTGTTGTAACATCTAGTTGTGAACCTCCCCTTTTGATTGTAGTCGACTGGGGCAAAAATGTGTATATTTCAGACCTCAAACAACAAAGAAGGGTTTCAATTTTGAAATATTTTGATTATGGATTCTTTCTTAACTACAGCAATTAGCCCTTGTTGAGTGCTTTTCAACGATATATTATAAGTGCTACTTATTTTCATTGGTTACGCAGTTACAGCCAAATAAAATTTTAATTAATGAAATATAGTTGGATCTTACAAGGGGAAGGTTCGAAACCGATTTCAAATACATATATTTTTTTTTTATATTTTTTTTTAATTTAAATATATTAATTTATCAATAATTATTAATCTCTGATAATAAAAAAAGTTTTAACAATAAATAGTAATTCAATAATAACAATACAAAAAAAAAACATGAAAAAAATCTTAAGTTATTAGTGAAATAAAATTTTATGTACTTTTCATTTTATTTAAAAAAAAATTACAATCGGAAGTTAATAATTACACTGCCCAATAAGGAGAATGTTTCGGACTCAAAAATAGCTTACTCTTATGTATTTCCATCTGCTCAATTCAAAAATCACCATAATTATGACCGATTAGATTTGGAGATACAATGACATGTCATTTTTTACCCGATCTACATTTTTAATTTGAGGGTAATTTTGTTTTTGGAGTTGACATCACACCTGTTAAATGACAAAACACAACATTCTCCAACTGTTTGTAGGTTATAATAATTGTTTCTGTTCTTGTTACTTTCATACTGTTTATGAAGTAATTAGTGCAGAATTTCTGGTTTTCGGGTGCTTTTTAAGTGAAAAATTTGTTAAATCAAAATACCACGAAAACGTGTAAATTCAGTGCATAATTTCACAGAAACGCAATCTTACGCCTGTTGTGAAGAATGCCTATCAGCATTACTTTGGTATAAAGATAGGGGACCAGGAAAAGTCATGGGCTCCACATATATGTAAAAAAAAAAACGATCTATGGCTTTTGCTGTGCCTATGGTTTGACGGGAGCCTATAAACCATACAGATAACTGCTACTTCTGCTTGACTCCATCTATAAAGGCAGGATTGTCAATGAAGAAAAGAGGAGCAGAAATCTTCCATCTGCTCTATTCTACCTATTCCACATTCAGATAGTTTACCAGTCCAAAAAGTATGAGAAGTAGAAAATTATAACTGTGGAAGAAGAAGAACCGAACAAGCCTTCCACATTCTATGACTCTGATTTTGACGAAAAAGATGATAAACCGCACAGACTAAGTCAAGCGGAATTGACTGAACTCATTCGAGACCTTGATTTGTGGAAGGAGAAGGCAGAACTTCTAGGGTCAAGACTACAGCAATGGTATCTCCCCCAACGTGATTCAGGGTCTCACAGTACAGACATCGTCATTGGGATCTGCTTTATTTTTTGAGAAGAAAGACAGTCTTGTTTTTTGTTTCGACGTTAAAGGCTTGATCAAATGTTTGAATTAGAATTATGATCCACCTGTTTGAAGGCTACTCATAGACTCCTCCAAGCTTAGTTTGAAAGCTGTATTACTTCACAACAGCAACCGTCTTTCTTCTATTCCTGTTGGTCATGAAGTTCACATGAAGAAGACTTATGCAACATGGCAATCCTCCTAGATTCAATGAAATATGTTGAGCACAAGTGGAAAATCTGTGACGATCTAAAAAGTCACCGTTGTATTCTTAGGAATGCAACTGGGGCACACTAAATACTATTGGTTTTTATGTATGTGGGATAGTACGGATAGGAAATCACATTACATTGAAGCAGATTTGCCGGCAAGAAATCTTAACTCTAACGAGAAAATGTCGTTGCCGAGCCTCTTATGGACCCAAAAGATGTTCTTCTTCCACCCCTTCATATAAAGCTGGGTTTGATGAAAAATTTTGTCAAAAGTATGAATCAAGAAGGACAGGCCTTTAAGAACTTAAAAGAAAAATTTCCTACATTAAGTGATGCAAAAATTAAGGAAGGTATTTTTGTTGGGCCACAAATTCGACAACTTATAAAGAATCCTGCGTTTGACTTAATTTTGGAGGGAAAAAGAACGTTGGGAAGTCTAAAAGGAAGTCATTCATGGATATTTAGGCAACAAAAAGATGAAAACTACAGTCAGTTGGTGACAGTACTTCTGCAAAAATATCATCAACTGCGATGCAACATGTTTCTTAAAATCCATTTTCTTTACTCACACCTGGACGTTTTCCCTCCTAGTTGTGGAGTTGTCAATGATGAACTCGAAGAAAGAGTACAACAAGATATTTCTGTAATGAAACTAAGATATCAGGGCCGTTGGAATGAAGCAATGATTGCGGATTACTGCTAGTCTCTGTGAACGGATGTTCCGTAAATCGCTTACAAAAGGAAAGACAAAAGCAACGATCTCGTGAAGCCACCACATAATTCTCTTCAGACACAACCAACTGCCAGGTATTCTTCCATCGATTAAGAACTCTTAGAATGTAAATGTCATTAAAAAAATATCAAATGGACTTTCTATGATGTTGATATATGTAATTAAAATGCAACGTTTTATTATCTTAATCCGTTAAAATAAAATACTTCCACCTATTGTATATCACAGAAACTAGAGCTAATAAAAATCTTTCTTTGTCATATTCGTATTTCTCATTAGTATTTTCTCAAAAATTAGTAATGTCTGACTCATAAAGTGAAGGAAACCTTCAAAAAATATTTTTGGTTGGATAGTGTTATTAATAAATCAATTCACTCGTATTTAAATTATATATATATATATATATTTATTAATTTATATGAAATCGGATTTGAACCGACCGATAAGTGCATGGTTACGGATTCGACACGTTCTCACTTACAACACTTAACTACTTGAACGACGTGAAACAAATATAATATGCGTAAAATGCTAAGGGAAAATAATATAAAAGAGTAATAAAGGGACTTTTACACTACCCTAATATTTCAGGCAAGGTTGTTGAATTAATTATTGTGTAAATATTTGATATTAATAAAAACTAATATTTTAGCAATGTGTAACTATCCACTTTATTAAAGAATTGGAGGATCGTATCTCACTTTCAAATGAAATAAGTATAAATGAACTGTAGCAAAAAATGTATATATGTAATTTAATAGGCGTGTAAAGTAGTCATGTGGTGTCCCATCAGATTTTTTAAGAATGTTAACTGCAGTAAATTTGTAGATTTTTATTTGTTTTTTCATATGAAAAAAAATAATGTAGGATGGCTATCGTGTTGATGTTAGCTGGAAAAAAGAATAATGTTAAACTTTTTACTAAATAAGACGAACGGAAATGAAAAAAAGGAACATGGTAAATACAATAATAGTACATTTGATATTTTTAAAAGAGTATTCTTTTAAAAACGTTTCGATTTTTACTGAATTCATTCCAACTTTTGTCTATTTCATTTTTCGAAGAATTCTTCACTAGTAACATATCCGAACGATCTTACTACACTAAACATGATAGTAAGATTTCTCAGGTGTTTACACCTATATCTCGGGAAGGAATCATCGTAGAGAGGCTAAAATCGGATATATTATTAAAGGCAGAAGCAATTTATTACTTTACATCGATAAAGAAATCAAAAACGTATTAGATCGTCGTCTAAAAGGAAAAATTCAAAACTTGAATATTTTAAGATATAAAAAGCTTGGAGCTCAATCTAAAGAAGCTAAGGCCTCGATCTACGGTTTAACACTTCCTCGGGATAAAACAATGTATCCTGAAAATTAGAAAATTATATATGCCAATTACCGTTTAGTTTATATTTATAAATGTACAAAATTTTCTGAAAATAAGTCAATTATTCTTAAAAAATAACATTATCTAACTCTATCAAACCAGAAAAAAGAACCATTTCCTTTTTGTGTATAAACACAATAATTCGGTTTCCGAAAAAGGGTCTTATTATGGTTTCACTGCCAGTTTTCATAAATGATTAAACCACTTGAAAAATCTTCTCACCAATTTGTTTTAAAAATAATTAAAGATTACGTTTTACAGAAAGAGTATTACATTGTCGATGAATATTTAAGTAGTACAAATTAAAAAATAAAAAACATTTTCTGTGAACCCATTCAATTTTACTGTGAGATATGTACTTAAAATAATATTCAATATTCCTTTGTGATATGTGAATTGTTGTGTATTTATTTACCCTTCCCCGGCTAGAGCGATATACGCTGCTATAGTAGCTGTAGCTGTAACGGGGAAGTATATAAATCGGTCTAAAAGAAATAAAAAAAATTTTTTTTTAGTTTGCGTCAATAAATTTAATGAAAAAAAAATTTAACAAAAAATAGATTTAAAAAAATTGTAAATAACCTGCAAAAAATTTTTTATTCCAATATTCCCAAGTCCAAAAATGTATTTTTTATCTGACGGACTTTTGTGCGTATATACGTACGATGTTGGTCTGTTTAAAATTTTCCTTAAAATTATTTCCTGTTTATATTTTAAATAATTATAAATTATAATTGTAATTAAAAAACGTAGACTTTAATTACATTTATTTTTTATTTTATAATTTCTGTTTTTATATTTATAATTTATCTTAAAATGACATGATCAAAATAATCTATTATATACCAGAGTAAAAAAAAATATTTATTTAGCGTGTGGTTGAACGCTCTGAAAAAAACTAAAATAATTTTTTTTAAATATATTTTTGTTTAAATTTCATATAATTTACTTTATCAATTCGAATTGAATTTAATATTTGTCTTTTTTATAAAAAATACAAAGGATACGAGTATATTAATAATGTAATAGTTCTCTTATCTAGGTTCGGATCTGATTATTATTAATTTGGAACGGTTAATTCAAAAGGATATATGCCAACGTCTACGGAACCTTTACAAGTTAATAAAGCATATTATATTTTGAATGATATTTGAAATTGGATATGTGTAAGAGCTAGTTACGAGTCTAATTAAGCATTGTTTCTACTCTGATAACAAAGCATTATCCTGTCTGGTTACACTGTAATAATAATTGCTTAACCTTTCTTATTAAATTTATATCTAATTATAAACTTTAGGTAAAATTCCACTCTGACAACGCTTACGACAATATCCATTAATGATAATTGTAAAAATAGCTGAAAAAAATTCAAAATATAATATTTTACATTTAAACATGCTGCAATGAGATATTTAAATGTGTAGTATTTTCCACAATGTAGTAAATTCATTCATTGTAGTAATCTGACGTTTTGGATTCTGTGGATCAAAATGAACAGTAAATACTGTATGAAAAATAATGTTTTTCACTTTTTTTTTATTTGATCTGCCATTTTGTTTTTTTTATTTATAAAAATTTATATCTCGAGATCGAATTAACCGATCATTATAATATTTTTTTTAACTTACTTCCTCTAACAAATAAAAAATTACGTTCTAAATATCATTACAAAATTTCGGCTATGTCAATTTATCAAAATACGTTTATTAACTAAAGCGTTAAACTTTTATTGTAATCAAATGACACCTCTTCTTTTTTAAAAAATCGAGTTACAAACAAAAGAATTATTCGAAAAAATTGATGACATAATTTTTAGCTCGATTTCATTTCCATCATTAATACGAGTAAAAAATTACTAAAATGAAATTATTAAAATAATTAGATATGAGCTATTAACATAATATTAAATCTATTCATTAATTTAATTAATAATTGATAATAACATAATAAATAATAGAAAAAATTTAAATAAATTTAGGAACAATAACACAGCTATACAATTATAATAAAGCTGTCGTATTACAGTTGTCGTGTAGTTATGATTGCTATCAGTTATTTTTAATCTCTTAAGTTTATTTTTTTTATTTTCATTATTAACATTTTTTTTTTCTATTTTAAAATAAAGAGCGAAGTGGAAATAACAATTTTTTCATAATGGCGTTTTTGTCCAGTTTGATATTTACGAAATACTCGTAGAATTCAAAACTGAATAGCCTGGTACATTTTTTTTTTCAGCTGTTTGTACTGTTACACGGTAAAAAGTCATGGACGAGAAAACGTTATTTGAATATCCCAGTAACAGTATTCTATACAACTCTGAAATATTATTTACATATAATTTCTTAAGACTGCGTTGAATTGATTTTCCCAACGAAATCTCTGCATTTCATGGAACAGTAAAAAAATATATATATTCATGTTTTAATTTGTATTTGTTTGTTTGCTCATCTACCAGAAACTATTGAAAAAATTTCAAGATAAAAATTGATGAATAAACTTATTTTAAATAAATTAAAATCACTTAAGTTTTTTAAAATTATTTACACATCCTTCTATTTTCTCATTTGATATAATTTTTTGTTAGTGTTTACTATAAAAAAAATAATAAATATAAATAATCAATTATAATAGTTTTAATTAAATTTAAAAAATAATTTTAACTAATAAAGCAAAATGTATAACAAAATAGAAATAAAAATAATAAGTGGATTATAGCAGCTTATAGTACAAAAATCCTTTTCAATAATTTAATTATCTTTTTTTTTACCTCTTTTCTATCCCCTTTTTTACCTCTACTTTTTTTAACCTCCGGGACCACTGTTAGTTATTGTTTTAGAGGAATGATTTGTAGCGTGTATGAAAAATGCTATGCCTGATCGGGATTCGAATCCGGCACCTCCGGATGAAAGGCCGAGACGCTACCACTCGCGCCACGGAGGCCGGGCGAAATGTGAAAAATAAAAAAATTATTTTTCACATAATTATTTGTCATGTACCCCAAAGGGATATGCCACAAATGACATAAAATTTAATATTTTATTATTTTTTATTTTTTTATATTTGACTTCATTTCTTAACGTCTGGTTTTGTTAAGTGAGTAATGTAGACTGTGATATATTATAAAATTATAATGATTCAGCTAAACATGTATTCGTATGTGGGTTATGATAGAACGTTAAAATACTAATTTAAAATAAAACACCGCAAGGTAAGATCCCATATTTTTATTAAACAGGTGTAGTATTTTTCCGCTGTGAACGTAAAATAATTCACATTTACATTTTAGATATGTAATGTGTTGTAATGAAATTACTATTAGTTTTTGTATACATAGTTTATTACTTAAATTAAAACGTATAATAATTTCAGTTAAAAGTATAATTTATATTTTGATTTTAAACTGATTTATTCTGCAATCTTATATGTGTAATTTTGAAACAGTGATAAACACGTAAGATCTTCGCGGTCATAGAAATGTTTATATTTCTAAAACGACAGTGAGTAATACTACTTTAGCGAACAGGAGTGCTGAGCCAGGAGTACCAGTACTCGAATTAAACTTACCGATTTATTGTTATTAATACTTGAATATCTAATCAATATTTCAAGATCATTACTTGAACCTAGTACTATTTTCTTTTATTATTACTTTATTTATGTAAATCAGTACTTAGTAGATTTCATTCTAGTACATATATCACATAAATGTTGTTTTAATGTATGAAAATGTGTTGTGGATATTTTATTAAATCAGTATTATGGAAAACTTGTTTTCGGGAATACTTTATTAAACCTTTTCTGTTTAAACAAAACTGCGTCAGTTGTACGAACATCGTAAACTGCCTTCGTCACTGGCTGTCAGATATAAAGATGGTTGAGTTAAGTGATGCGCTTAGTAATACTTAATAATGGTAACCCTTTCTAACTCACTGGTTACAAATCCACTGTTTTCCACCAAACAGGGATAAATTATTCTGTAGCTTTGCTCGACCTTTTACCTATCTTACTTTCTTATCGATAAGATAAATGCTAAAAATCTCAAGTAGAAGGAGCACTAGTTTATCTGAGAGTAAGAATGTTGTTAATTTTTCAACTAAACTCTGTGGAGAACACAATAAGCGTGTCGATTGAAGGACAAAATATCACCTACGTTTCAGTGCAATTAGTATCCTAATAAAGAATGGAGCAGAGGAAACGCATGTTTTTCACTACTGAATAACTTCGGTTGTTTTAATTATAGAAAAAAAAGTTTTACATTAAATGATAATATTTTTATTGATTCTGAAAACAATGTACCTCAATTAGATTAATTATGTTCGGAAAATAATGCCAGTAAGATGATAACGTTCTTCTTGCCGCGCACAAATTCGGAACCTTTCCTTAAAGCTCTGTGCGGCTTTCTCCAATATTTCATTGTACACAGCTTCAATCTTTTGACGAATGGAAATTTTCAGATTTTCGATTGTGTGTGGTTTGTTCACGTACACTCTTGACTTCAGGTAGCTCCAGAAACAAATCGATAGATCGGGAGGGTGTGGAGGCCAAGAAACATCGCCGAATCGTGAAGTGACGTGCTCAGGAAAAATTTCTCGAACCACTTCAATCGATGCTCTCTCCGTGTAAGCTGTGGCACCATCCTGTTGGAACCACATTTCTCTCATGTTTACCCGATGTCTTTCCAGTACTGAACGTAGGAAGTTGTTTAACATGTCGGTATAGCGCGCTGATGTTACTGTAACTGCGATTCCCCCACTTCAAAAAAGTAAGGAACAACATTCCCTTTCCCCCGATGGGGAGTCTTACTCTTTAAGACTTTGGGGGTTGGCATCTCCACGGCCCTAGCCTCTGTAGCTTTTCTTCCGATTACACCCAGAGCTGCAGAACACTTTGTACTACACACACACACACACACACACACGCGCGCACCCACACACTAAGAACACTACACAAATTACAACATATATCCTTTCACAACTACCCAACAACATCCTACACTGTTTCTTCTTACATTTACACTCGATGGTTTTGCGATATCTTACGAAACGCAACCGTAACTCAAGGTGGAAACTATCGTGCCGATGGGTGAATCGCTCTACGTAGTGAGTCTCGAACGATGTCCTCTGGGCACCTCTTCTAGTTCCAGTACACATGCGCTCTGCAGGAGTGGTCCGTTATATCGCCGGTACTTGTGGGACCAAAATTACAAGTCCACAAGAAATTCCTATGGTGGTTGGTTGTTCAACTGAAAAAACCACCAAAAATAGTCTACTGAAAAGGCCTCGCTCGGCGTTGTCTGACGAGGATATTAGTCCAGAAAACAGTGTTAATTTAAACGGTGACAAATCAAATCTGCAATGCAAGTACATCAGATTTGTAGTTCTTAGAAATAGTCAGGACCCTTTCATAAGGTCTTGCCTTTCCTAATTAACAAAGATGTAACGGGTTCAAATGGTTCCCGAAGAACATTAAGACGTTACGAGACGGATAAATTCTGATCGAGACATAGAATAACGACCAGAGTCGATCTCTGTTAGGTCTGATACCTAATATAAATGCAGAATGCCATAAAACTCTAAATACGAGCGTGGGAGTAATTTTTTTCCGAGACATTTTGTGTATTGATCCGCTGAAATAGGTAGTGAGTTTCGTCCCTAAGATGTTGTAGAAGTAAAGCGTATAATGAAATGATAGAGCGGAATGGAGAAGCAAAACCTTCTCTTATGCTGACTTTTAACCTTCCAGTACCACCGGAAAAAATAAAAGTTGGTTATCTCTCAGTTCGAGTACGACCTTTCATTCCGAACCCGTGATAATGTTTCAAATGCCAAGCATATGGTCACATTACAACATCTTGCTCGAAAATGGAAATCTATCTTCGATGTGCTAAGGAAGGCCACAATGACACTAACTACCAAGATGAAAAATGTGTCAACTGCAGTGGTTAATATACAGCCCGCTCCCGAGATTGCCGAACTTTTAAGGAAGAAAAGGCAATTCTCAGAATCTCTACCGAGAAGAAGCTATCTTTTCCGGCGGCACGTAGAGAATATAGAAAGACAATTAAGTCAAGGAACCTGGTTAAACTAGATGCATCTTTTGCCACCGCTATATCGAAACAAGCTTCTACAAATTTAGGTAATCAGCACTGCGGATCCTGTAATGTGCTAAAAAAAACTTGTTCAGATGTTTTGTGATCAAGTTGTTTCACTTACAGCCACTATTTCAGAGCTGACTAAGATGAACAAAAAGTCGTTACTTGCAGTTAGTGAATCCAACATTACGATCCCTCTGAAAGTTCCTGTTCCCAAAGTTTTACCTGTACGGGCAAGAGTAATCACAGTTGGCGGTAAGCCATCTAATAAGCTCCCTGTGAAGGGAGCCCTCACAAGCGTGTCTTGATATACCCAGAATGCTTGGGCTTGGATAGTGGGATAACCTTGGAAGATCAGACAGACTGAAGAAATCCTTCGTTTAAAACAGAAGCATTGAACCGTACAGCAGAGAGGTGACGGACAGCCCTCTGCGGAGCCTTCGTTCGTCCTCGCTTGCGAGGACGGACGTTGGTGATGATGCACGGGGACTCTGGAACCCCTGAGCTCGATGGCACCTCTCGGGGCCAAGTATGCTTGGTTGCAGGGCCGGCCCCAGGGGGAGAGAATCGGTGAGACAAGAGTTTTAGTCGGTAGGGTGCAGGTATAAATACGCTCTTAGTAACATTTAGTGGAATCTGTGTGAGTCCGACACTGCCCCATTTGTGAAGCATGCGTAAATGGCATTTCTCTGACTCATCGTGAACGAAGAAAATAAATCTTGTCTCTTGTCTCTTTAAAATTCAAGAAAATCTGTCTGTTGACTTATAGTGTAAAATAATACGCATTTTCTCTGGCATTCCTTTAGATATTGGAAATAACTTGTGAATTATTAAGGTAATCCACAGCCATCACTGATGTGATACTTAATATGTATAAAAAAATCTATCCAAGATGAATGTGGAAAATGGAAAAAAATATTAAAATAGGTAAATGTGAGTTATTAGAAAAATATTGTTGACCGATTGAAGCAAAGTTTGAATAAAAAAATGGAAAAAACCATCGGAATATAGTGCTAGTACATCTTTAATAGGCAACAAATAGTGGTGCCTGGTAACCCTAGAATAATTATTTACAACACTCGTAAAATAGTAAGATTATTTTTGCATCAACTTTTCATGATCAATTAGAATTGACATTGATCAAATAAAGCGTTACTATAGTGGAAGCTTATGTACATTCCGGATTGTTTTAAGAAAGGCGTCAAATATTTGTGGAAAAATTTCCGAATGCCATTATCACAACAAAGAGTAAAATTCAAAATTTACCTAAAAAATAATGTACAATGGAGTCGGTTTTAAACGGACAAAACGAAATAGGCAACTTTCCAATTAGGGTTCTAAAGATCATAGCCGATATTTAAGGAATTTCTGCCGGACCTAAAAATCTATAAATAAGTAATTTAAGCTATAACTTTACACCACTTTGATCATGGAGTTCATTAGAATTTCGTCGATAAGAGGCGACGAAGTCAAAGAACTACGTTTGCAGTTCTAAACATGACCTAATCTAACAGTGAAATGAAAATGGGGGGAAAATAAGCATGAAAACATTATATTTCAGTTCAATTAGATTATTAAAAAAGAATACATTCAAAAAAATATCTCGAATTTTGTTAGACAACGGTTTTATTTTCCGTTTGATGAAACGCGGGACTCGAATATGTCATTTTATTAATTTTTTACGGAGAATTTACAAATTGCGCCGCTAGATATACTTGTACTTGATGTACTTGATAGCTAGGCACCGTACAAAAAGTTGATAACGTACTTGAAAATAATAAAATTTAAAATAAAATATACTACAGCTTGTTTTAATAGTAAATGCTGTTATGTAAATAAAAGTACTGGAGATGATACAATTTTTATAATTCCCGTCACATCTTTAAAAAAATAATAAAAGTATTACTTTACAAGAGATTATACTAGTTTTATTAAACAAATAATAAATATAACAGAAATAATAATCTAAATTTCATTTAGAATTAATATATATCACATTTACAAAAATAATACAATTCTTGAGATTATTCGTTGTTTAATAAATTAAATCTGGGCGGTAAGAATTTTATAACAAATTTTTCTTATTATATGGAACGCCTAAACATTGTTTATTATCTATTATTGTATATCTATTGTCTATTACATATATTTAGTATGTATTTTTTTTAAAGAAAATTCCAAATTAATAACAGATTTTTACAATAGAAATGTAGTGTCTTACCTTTTTTTATATCAGTAACGTTTTGTTAAAAACAGTTTTATTTATATTACAGAAAATTTTTGTTTTTTGAGCGGAAGAAATTATATCTGCGAGACTCTTACGGTACGGTTTACAATTTCATTGTAATTTTTTTTTTTTATATTAATATACATTTTTGGTGAAAGATTACTCACGTTTCAAATTTGAAACATATCGTGTAACAATTGTACAACAAATTAAGAAGACAAACAAACCGTAACGTCTAAATTAGTATGACTGGCTTCATAAAAACATTGTCGATGAATAGAATCTTCATTTCATGTCACAAAAACTACGATTTAATTTATGTAAGCGTGCTAATTCGTACATCAAGGACTAGTTTACTGAAAACTTTCATTATATGTTTGAACATTCAATTCACAATGAGAAAATTGACATACAGTATGCTGTTTCTTGTAATCGTATAGTTTGGCTAATATATTTTGTTCGAACTGTCAATACAGTAATACAATTTTCGAAGAATTTACGCTCGGATAACAGATCGTAAAAACGAATTGTGTTTCTTCCAACAAGTCGGAACAACATGTCATAAATCAAACTATTCACTCGTGCGGCGTTTACAAAAGAAGAAACTGTTAACAGAGAACCATGGCGTCCGTTCTCAGATTTGTCTACTTACGATTTTTCCGTTTAGGGCTGTTTGAAGGATAAAATTTATGAATCAAATCGATAGACTATTGTTTAACTCGAAGACAAACATTCAGTAAGAAATCGACTGAATTAATGATAAGGTTTTGTGTCAGGTCACTCAATACGATCACTCGAACACAAAAGCGCATCGCTGTGCAGGGCGCTTACTTCTAAAATCGTAAAAAGATATTCGAAGTGCATAAAGATGCACTTTTGTGCTCGAGTGACCATATTGCCATATTGACTCGAGTGAACGGTGATATTTTTTACGCTGCAGAAATTTTTGTTTGATAAATTAATTCATTAATCAACCAAAGAAGATTTGAAGCTTGTATGAGTGAATATGGAAATAAAGTTTTGTAGCGAATGAAAATTGCCATGCCTGACGAGGATTGAAACTCGCGAGCCCTGAATAAAAGGCAAGAGTGGTAATTTTACCACTCCGTCTCGGAGATTGGAAAATTTGAGGAAGACATGCATGTTTTTATTCTGTTTTCCATCTTAATTCCCTCTTGAGCGCATCAAATTCAATGGCCCACTGGATAGTTATATATTCAAACAGCACATCGTGAAGATTTCTTTCTTTTCTAAGGGTCATAATTTCAAACGTTGTAACTCTTTCGTATGATGAATTATCCTCACTGTCCTGATGGCGTAAATCATAGAACTGCCTTCTCTGAACCCTCTCAATTTGTTCATGGTATCTTGTTCTTTTATTGTTCCAAATCTTAGAGCAATACTTTAACAGTGGGCTAACAATGGTTTGGTACAAACGAGAGATCATATTATTAATTATATACAATTTTATTATTAATTTTTGCCCGGTTAAAAGATGCTTTTTATTATTTTAAGTGATAAAAACGAATTATTAATTTAGTTTTAAAGGATTAGATAAGTTGAGGAAATCATTAACTCGTAATTTAGAAGTATTAAGGTGGATTTTATATTTTATTTCGTATTTTTAAATATCTATTATCAGTAAACTGAAAGAGTTTTTAAAGTTTTCAAAAACGTTTTTATTTCTAACCTTCTTACTTCTTTTGGAGTTGCAAAACTGATAATTTTTTAAAAACTTCATCGTCTCTTACAAAACTTTAAATATTCTTCTATGTACCATTTTAAACTTTCTTAAAAGGTTTTCTTTAAATGCTATTTTTTTTTTTACTTGAAAAATAGACTAATAGATTTGATTTTAAACTGGTCAAACAAGATTTATAGGTTATTTGTAGAAACTTTTTAACAACTTTATTTTGTTGTTTTATAAAGAAAAAGAAAAAAATTCTGTCAATAGTATACGAAGTACATTATTCGTATTTTTTTAAATGCCTTATGATTCGATCAAAAAAAAGCGTTACTATAGTGGAAGCTTATGTACGTACCGGATTGTTTTAAGAAAGGCGTCAAATATTTGTGGAAAAATTTCCGAATGCCATTATCACAACAAAGAGTAAAATTCAAAATTTACCTAAAAAATAATGAACAGTGGAGTCGGTTTTAAACGGACAAAACGGAAACGAACTTTCCAATTAGGGTTTTAAAGATCATAGCCGATATTTAAGGAATTTCTGCCGGACCTAAAAATCTATAAATAAGTAATTTAAGCTATAACTTTACACCACTTTGATCACGGAGTTCATTAGAATTTCGTCGATAAGAGGCGACGAAGTCAAAGAACTACGTTTACAGTTCTAAACATGACCTAATGTAACAGTGAAATGAAAATGAGGGAAAAATAAGCATGAAAACATTATATTTCAGTTCAGTTAGATTATTAAAAAAGAATACATTCAAAAAAGTATCTCGAATTTTGTTAGACAACGGTTTTATTTTTCATTTGATGAAACGCGGGACTCGAATATGTCATTTTATTAATTTTTTACGGAGAATTTACAAATTGCGCCGCTAGATAGCAGTACTTGATAACTAGGCAGCGTACAAAAAGTTGATACATTTAGTGCTTCTAGAATATGAAAATATCTGAAAGATGAGTCCAGCTCTAAGATCTGAAACTAATTTGATAACAGAAGCTTAAGAAGAGGTAAGGATTTAAAATAAAAAAGTATAAAATAAGAAATAAAAAATAAAAGCAAATTATGTAAATTATTAAAACTTTTTTGAAATTAACAATATGAAACTGTCATGCCTGAATGAAATTTTATGTCAGCCCGCTCTTTAAAATTTCAAGTAATCATTGATATGGAATTGATGAATAAAAGTACGATTTATAAAATAAAATAACTTTTTAAGTTTACTTTTTAAACACAATTTAAACTTTAACCCTGATAAGCAGAAGATGATTGGAAACTACGAAAGAATTATGAAGTTTAATAGAAGATAGACAAAATATCAGAGTTGATTAGGAAACACAAACTTACGTTCTACGAACTCAGTACTACGTTAAGAATGGACGAAAACAAACTCTAATTAACAAAATCACTGACCGAGGAAACAACTAAAAGATAAATACGAAGTGGTTCGAACAGGTCAAAGAAAATTTAAAAGAAGCAAAGATAGAAACACAAGAAATCAGAGACAGATACGTTCGGACTCAAAACATTTGAAGAATTTCAGAGGAAAAGCAGGAACAGAATGGATCCAGTAAATGCGAAAAGGACACTCAAGCAAAATGAAAAAAATTCTAGGAACAAAAAAAAAACAGATGCCGGATAAGTGAAGCCATTTATGGCGGTCCTACAAAAACCTGTTTCGATTAAAAAAAAAATAAATTTTGTTTAGGTTTTTAAATTATAATTTACAGCGTGATATTTTTAATTAAAAATAAGATTGAAATGTGTTAAAAATTTTCGTTGCAAAGAATATATATTAGTATCCTAATTTACAGTAAAAAACTTGAATTTTAATCTTATTTTTATTTAACCTTATAAGTGCGTTTTGTTTCAGAAATTTATGATCATATGTGCTCTCCTTGTTCACCCCAAGTACTACAAAGAAGTAGTATTTGTCTTTTCTATAATAAGGTGGTTTCTCCAACTCTGTATTATTCAGTAACTATTACCCATATATTTTGAAGTCGGTTTAGACAACAGTTCCTTTTATTGAAAGCTATAAATTTAAGGCAGAAAACAGATAATAAATCAGTTACATAACATCCGCTAACAAACAGACTGAAAATTAGTATCAGTGTTTTAGTCTGTTTTTTTTTTGTTTTGTTTGTGTGAATAAAAACATTTTTGTTTATTATAAATATTATTTTTACGAATAATACTTACTCCAAAATCAATGTATCTCACATAAAAACGATATGGTATGACCAGTATAAATCCAACTATCCATGTTAAAATTAACATCATACAATCAGATCCGTAGCGTTGATTTCCTGGATATTTTAGCTGATTTAAATGACGTTTTGACATCACATAATATGTCCAACCAGTAATGTGTAGTGAAATTTCCTTAAAAAAAGAAGAAAAGAGAAATTAGAAATGAGATTAAGAAATACAAGTATGTAAGGGGATTCTTAGAGATTAAAAAGATAAATAAATAAAAAATTCGATATATTTAATAGTATTAAACGTTAGAAATTTAATAGATTACATTCCAATGAATTCTGGTGATGTGGGTATGTTTTTTTTTTTTTATTATTATATATTTACGTTTGTAATGGCTGGCGTTTGAAGAAAACAGTTTGTTCTTTATATTATACTTTTAAAATTCCTTACTGATTTTTTTCAATTCACCAGATAAAGAAAATTACATGTTTCAAAAATTAATTCAACACAACTTCTAAAAGCAGCAGCATTCTCATAAAAGCAGCATTCTCATCTTCTAGAGTGGGGAAAAAAAGGATGTTGCAAGTTAAATGAACATTCAACATATTAAATTATTAAAAGATTTAAGATATTAAAATCACATAAATTAATACAGACTTAACTGCACTTTTAGAATACGTGGATTTCTATGTATACGTGGAAGTGTATAGAGTGTCCTTTAAAGGTGAGGCCAAACTCTAGGTGATTCTACTTATGATAATGAAGAAAAAGCGTCCAGTAAACAAAGGTCCGAAAACGCATATTTTTCTATCTGTCCGCCATATTTTGTTTATTAAGAAAAAAATTATTTTTTTAAAAACGGTTTGAGATAACGCAATAAAATTTTGTACTATATTTTAAACTAACATTTTTTAATAGGAAAAAAAATAACGGTACTCTTCGTTGACAAATTTCAAAATGTCGGTCGTTTCAATTTTTCAATCTTAATGTCATAGGAATTATTAGATTTATCAAATTTTGTTTTATTATAAAAATTATGAAGCACTATTTTGTGAAGAAAACGACATCTTACTCGTAAAAATCTGGCGACAAACAACAGAGTTATTGCAAAAGGTATGGCGGTCATCTTGTTTTTCTTTATATCTCGCTTGATAACTAAATCAAATTTTCTAATTAGAATTACTAAAATTAGCAATTTTAATTTGAAACCACGATAAGAAAAAAAACAAGATGGCCGCTAAATCGGTTTAGGCCTACTTTTTTCAATAACTCTGTTGTTTGTCGCCAGATTTTTACGAGAAGGCGGTCGTTTTGTTTTAAAAATAAATGATTCATAATTTTTATAATACAATACAATTTGATAGCTCTAATAATTCTTAAGATATTGAAGACTGAAAAATTGAAACGACCGCCATTTTGAAATTTGTCAACGAAAAGTACCGTTATTTTTTTCCTATTAAAAAATGTTAGTTAAAATGAACTACAAAATGTTATTGCGTTATCTGAAACAGTTCTTGAAAAATAATTTTCTTTCTTAAAAAACACAAAATGGTGGACAGAAAAATATGCGTTTTCGGACCTATGTTTACTGGACGCTTTTTCTTCAGTATCATAAGTAGAATTACCTAGAATTTGGACTCACCTTTAAAGGACACCCGGTAGTATGTGAGTTTATACGTATAGATTTGTAACTGGTAATCAGAGTTAATATGAGAATACAGTATAATTAAAAAGAATTCGTTAGTATGCAGAATATTAACTTTATTATTTACAGGAAGATATATAAATATTTTCAAGTATGTTTTAAATTTTTAATACGTTCAGGTATTAATTATTATCAACCCTTTTAACATCCCATTGCTGGAAAAACCAGTATACACAGTGATCATAAATTATTCAGCGCATTTTAGGTATTAATAAAAAAATTACATGCATGTTTTATTATTCAAAAGGGTATTCGAACAGTTTTGTTTAAAACGCATGTTTAATTCAAACAAGTTTCATATAAACACCTTTTGTGACGCGTAAAATGTAAACGATATTTAATTTCAAGCCACACATTACGAAGAATATCTGTAGTTATCCTATTAATTACACCTTCGATTCTTCTTTTTAGTCCACTGATGTTGACAGCCTTCGTTGCATACACCCTATCTTTTACAAACCCTCAAAGAAAGAATCGTGTGACGTAACTTTAGAGAATCGAGGGAGCCAGGAAATTGATCCATCACGGTCGATCCAATGTTGATAAAATTGTTTATAACTGTAAACCCCAATGTGATGTGCGAAGTTTTGTTGGAAGTAAACGTTGGGTTGCAATTGGTTGCACTGAATTCGCCTGTAGCATGTCTAGAACTAGCACTAATAACCGTTGGCTCTGCGAAGAAGAATGGTCCGATTACTTCGTAAGCAATCGACACAAACCAAACGTTAATTTTCCGGCATCACGATGTTTGCCAAACGGCATGGGGGTTTTCGCTACCCCAAATCCGATAATTATGACTGTTAATGTGACCCGAAATATAGAAGCTTTTTCAGAGAAGATTACTTTTTTTAATAACTCATTATTTTCGTTCACTTTATCAAACATATCCAAGGCAAAATTGTAACGGCGTGGTTTATCGTCATCTCCAATTCCATGAACCGACTGAATTTGATATATATGAAGTTATAGGTGCTTGTGTACAACCTTCGTGATTATCGATTGCAGAATTCCCAGTTGTAAACTGGCACGAGTAGATTTACTCGGATTCTCTGAAAAGTTTTTCTTACTCGATCCACAGCTTCCTCGGAGACGGGAGGTCTACCAGTAACTTTTTAGTGTACTTCATTTCCTGTTTTCTTAAAATGCTGTTACCAATTTGTAAACGTATTACGCAAATCACATAATAATTGTACTATGACGATATATTTTTACTTTCAGCATTTTTTCAGAACATCAGTGCTGCTCTTGCATTCAACTGAAACGTTTACTTAAATTGTATAAATCAGGTTTCAACTTACCAACAATTTAGAAAGTGTAAATACTAGTACTTTCGGAGCTGTTACTCCATCTTTAGGGATTTTTAGGGAATTTAAATTCAAATCAAATCAATAATCGTTTTTACAGTTAAACTGTTATGTTTATAATGATGTTTGCTAACTGCTAACGAAAAATGTGTAAAGATGTTTGCGACTATTAATATCTTAAAAACATGACTTTACTGTCTTATTGACGTACGAATTAATTTTATTCTTGACGACCGACTATTATAAACATAAATGTTTAATTTTAAAAACGATTATTGATTTGAATTTAAATTAACATCCCTGAAAATCCCCTGAAGATGGAGAAACAGCTCCAAAAGTACTAGGACATACACTTTTTTAATTTTTCGTAAGTGGAAATCTGATTTATACAATTGTATTAATACTAACGGTTCCAAATGCCAAATGCTTATCAATTAAATTTACTTAAATGTTTTAATTTTTTAAATATTTATCAAGGAAATACAAATTTTATGTTTTGTTTTGAAGAGAATTAAAATAAAAGTTAAAGGTTAAATAAATAAAAAATAAATAATTCGATACAACAAATAATTTAATTTATGTAATAAAGGTTATTTATTAAAAATATAAGCGGGTGTCATATGACATTTGGGCGAATATTCTCGTTATTACTTCACGCGCGTCCACCGGAGTGTTAATAATTAATGTAAATCACAAAAATAAAAACTGAAAAAATTTATTTTCTTTAAAATTAATAACGTAACCTTCTTTTAACTAAATATTTTTTCCCAATTTTTATTACAGAAGGCATTCTTCTGGGCGGTTCTCTTCCTTATCTCGTTTATATTTTTGATTATATTTTTGATGATGATGATTTTTCTTTAATAATAAGATTATTTAAATTTTTTAATTGAAAAATAATAATCAAAACGGTGACTTGAATCGAGTCATAAATCGCTGCTAAAACTTACAGAGCTATCTTTAAAAATAACAAGAATCCCGAACCAAATTTTCTATGAAAAGTAAGGAGTAAAATGGTTTCCTTTTGCTCTCTGAGCCAAATATACGATTCTATATTATAAGCGTACTACAAAATTCAATTTTATGTAGCCCTTCAAATTACATATTCATTCTGTTTACCACTGGGACTGATTATACAACAAACATCTGGGGTCAAACAAAACAGTTTCTAGTACCTCAGTGCTTTACATGCGTTTCTGCCAAAAGAAAGTTTTGGATAGATACTGTACAAACAAATTTATGAAACCATATTAAATACTATAACCATTATAAATACTGCTTCAACTGTCCAAGGAAAACGTATTTTATTTTAGTTTTAGGTACTGTAATATTTAGAGTTCTCATACTGATGAATATTAATTTAAAAAAAAACTAAAGGTATATAAAATATTTTATAACAATTTTTATAATTTAACTTTATAAATATAACGTTATAATATAACTTGTACTTATATTACTTAATATTTTGATATAATAAAGTTTTAATTAAAATAAATAATTTCCCCAAAATAAAGTTAAAAAACTTATCCATTTTTTTTTTGTCGTCAGTCATTTGACTGGTTTGATGCAGCTCTCCAAGATTCCCTATCTAGTGCTAGCTAGTCGTTTCATTTCAGTATACCCTCTACATTCTACATCCCTAACAATTTGTTTTACATATTCCAAACGTGGCCTGCCTTCTACCTGTCCTTCCAATATTAAAGCGACTATTCCAGGATGCCTTAGTATGTGGCCTATAAGTCTGTCTCTTCTTTTAACTATATTTTTCCAAATGCTTCTTTCTTCACCTATTTGCCGCAATACCTCTTCATTTGTCACTTTATCCACCCATCTGATTTTTAACATTCTCCTATAGCACCGCATTTCAAAATTTTCCTGACATTTAAATTAATTTTTGATGTAAACAAATTATATTTCTTACTAAAGACTCGTTTAGCTTGTGCTATTCGGCATTTTATATCGCTCCTGCTTCGTCCATCTTTAGTAATTCTACTTCCCAAATAACAAAATTCTTCTACCTCCATAATCTTTTCTCCTCCTATTTTCACATTCAGTGGTCAATCTTTGTTATTTCTACTACATTTCATTACTTTTGTTTTCTTCTTGTTTATTTTCATGCGATAGTTCTTGATTAGGACTTCATCTATGCCGTTCATTGTTTCTTCTAAATCCTTTTTACTCTCGACTAGAATTACTATATCATCAGCAAATCGTAGCATCTTTATCTTTTCACCTTGTACTGTTACTCCGAATCTAAATTGTTCTTTAACATCATTAACTGCTAGTTCCATGTAAAGATTAAAAAGTAACGGAGATAGGGAACACCCTTGTCGGACTCCCTTTCTTATTACGGCTTCTTTCTTAAGTTCTTCAATTGTTACTGTTGCTGTTTGTTTCCTGTACATGTTAGCAATTGTTCTTATAAAATAAAAAAAAATAAAAGAAAATACAACAAAAAGAAGAAAATAGAAGGCAAAGAAAAAAAACTTCTTTTTTATTTTTAGTATCTTTTTTTTGTAAATAAAAAAACAATAACTAAATTCTGGATAAATCCATAAACAACCATCCTATGGAGGCATTATACATCCTTTAGTGTGTATCCATCCACTAAAGGGTGGATAATCCCACTAAAATTATCATTACTTTATTAACTTGATTTCAGCCTGATTATATTTACTGTGAAAGTAAATATAAATATAAACACCGACGCCCCTTTGTGAGTGTGGTAAAAATCGAACTGTCAGACACATCATAGAAGTTTGCCCTAGGACAGCTTATGAAGGGAGTACTGAAGATTTCCTAATGGCGACTCCAGAATCAGAGCAAATATTAGTTTGTTAAATTTTTGTTTGTAATTTTGACTGTAATTGATGTTATGTTTTGGTGCCATACGTTAAATAAAATAAAAATAAATAATGTGAAAGTTGATTACACTGAAATTAGAAAGGGGTTATTTAATGTTAGTTTTTTTTTTTACTGAAAGAGATGAGTTTTTAATCTCTTTTCATGTCTGAGGATAACCATAACTAAATTGTCATTTTATAGAATTTACATATGTTTTGAGCGTAAATTAAGCCTGAGATAGCCCACGTAATTGCATATGGAGTTAATTTTTTTTTTATTTTAGGAGGCCGAGCTACAAAACATTTATTGAAACTAAATGATTGTGTGTATGTTAACGTGTACGCGCGTGTGTACACACACACACACACACACACACACACTCACACAAATGTGATGAATTTTAGAGCCTTCATTATTTTTTTAAGTTAAATTTTAAATATTTAGTCAATCAGTTAATACCATTGTATTACAAAAACGGATTTTAAATAAATTAAAATATTATATTTATTATAAATAATACTTTGGTTTAAACAACAAGGCGTTTTTCAGTAAATTTCTTTGCAAAACATTTCAGGAAATAAGCATTTGATTTTTTTTTTAACAGCCCGTTATTGTACTTGATCATGTTTATGATCACTTAAATCCCAGTTTGATTAAATATATGACGGGTAAATGAAAAACTAGTTTTAAAGAAGCGTATACCGAAAATAAATTATTTTCACACGTTAAATCTGTTAATTTTTTTCCTGTTAAGGAGGGTAACTGCTAATTAATTTTGATGCGTTCCTAAATATTTTAGATAATTTCTTCTTGTATCATAGATATCTGAAAATGACAGTGTAACTTTTTATCGGTGAAGTAACTAAGAGATGCGGTGAAGGGTTTAACTTCTATCGTGAAAGTTAAAATGTTCACGGCTAGCTGAAAAATACAGCCGTTTCTCAATATTGCATCTTGTACATCGAAACTGATTTTATATTATTTTGTATTTAAAAATTATTATCTCCATTAAATTTAAACTTCTGTTTCTGATACCACACTTTGATTTTTAGTTGATCTACAAAACTTTAAACGACTAGAATCCTGTTAAAAAACCTTTATTTAAAAACTTTTTTATCTTAAAAAGCTATCTGTTTTTAATACTTTCGGTCACTTGTAAAAGTCAGCGTCATTACTGAATCATGTTCTGGCAATACAATTACAAAGTTAATTTCAGAGAAAGTTTAGTAGTTTTTTTTTTAAAACAGTTAAATTTACAATAAAAATCTGATGTAGACACCACATGGTTTCCTTGTACGCCTATTAAATTACATATACACATTTTTAAAGGACATAAAATTTTATTTCATTAATAACTTCTAATATTTTTTTATTGTATTATTTATTATATTGAATTATTATTAATTGTAAAAATTTGTTTACAATTAGAGGCTAATAGTTATTAATAAATCAATATATTTACATTAAAAGAATAAGCTAAAAAAATGGAGATGAAGTCTCATTCGAACCGATGTGCCTTCCCCTTAGATCCAAGTATTTCATTAATTAAAATTTTATTTGGCTACAACTCTGGAACCAATGAAAATAAGTATCTCTAATGGTATATCGTTGAAAATCTCTCAATGAAGGGTTAATACTGCAGTTAAGAAAAAGTCCAAAATCCAGATTTTTTTTTGGATTTTAAGGTTTTTGGATACTTTTGGTTTAGTCGATTGCAATCAAAAGGGAAGGTCTGCAACTAGATGTTACAACAGTCTTAAATCCAAAATTTCAACTTCCTACGACCAATACGTTTTGAGTTATGCGAGATACATACGTACGTACGTGTAAACCTTTTTTTACAATAAGAGGTTAAAATATACATCCTTCCCGTTGTAAGAACCAAATATTTCATTAATTAAAATTTTATTTGGCTATAACTCTGGAACCAATAAAAATAAGTACCACTTATATCGTTGAAAAGATCTCAATGAGGGCTTATTACTGGTCAAAAATGGTCAAAATCCAAAAATTTGGATTTTTACCATTTTTGGACAATTATAGTCAAGGCGATTCAATAAAAAGAGGAGGTGCGCAAGTAGATGTTACAACAGTCCTAAATACAAAATTTCAACATTCTACAGCTAATCGTTTTTGAGTTATGCGAGATACATACGAATAGACTCCCGCCGAAAATATTCAAAATGAATTCAGGGATGGGTAAAATGGATATTTCCATTGAAGTCTGAAAACCGAAATTTTTCGTGATTGCAATACTTCCTGTACATCGTACAAAGAAGTAAAAATATTAGCAAATTTAATTCGTAAATAATTATTATGAAGTGGATAATAATAAAGCGAAAGGATGATAAGATTTTATTATATGTTAAATTAGAATTTATATTTTATAGGAGGTTTTCGTGCCAAATTTTGACAAAGTCTGATTAAAAACCAACAAGTACCTAGACAATAAACATATTTAAAATCCATTTCTTGCTATCTTACGAACTTGTTCTACAACGCCTTCATAAATTAACACTATAATAATAACGATTCTTTCTTTTCCCTTTTTAGCCTTCGGGAATTACCGTTCAGGTATTACTTCAGAGGATGGATGAGGATGATATGTATGAGTGTAAATGAAGTGTAGTCTTGTACATTCTCAGTTCGACTATTCCTGAGATGTGTGGTTAATTGAAACCCAACCACCAAAGAACACCGGTATCCACGATCTAGTATTCAAATCCATGTAAAAATATCTGGCTTTACTAGGACTTGAACGCTGTAACTCTCGACTTCCAAATCAGCTGATTTGGGAAGACGCGTTAACCACTAGACCAACCCGGTGGGTTCCCACACGAGGTTGTCCCCCGCAAACACCACGCCAGGTCAAGCACCGCCGACTCATGACACGTTGATCCCTCTTAACTTTCTAATATCCCCTTTTTATAATTTTTTTTTCCAGAATAATAAATACCAAGTAAAACTAAGCTTATATGTACTATAAAATGCAATTTGTAATCTACAATTATAACTTACCTTAGCTATATGTATTTATTAATAATTACCTTTAAGTACACTTGGTCTTATCTTTTAACGAAATGTATGTAATTTTTTTAATTAATTTTAATTTTTTTTTGTCTTATTTATTTCACCTTAATTGTTTTTAAAATTTTAAGTATTATCTAAGAATATTTAACTGTACTTTACATTTTTTTTTGTATTTGTGGCTAAGTTGTATTCAATTTATGTTATTACGGGAATCTACTGTTAAGACTTATTACAGCGAAGTATTTTACAATCTATAAAAAAAATAATAAATGTAATGAATTATTATTATTTATTTTGTTCCCTTATTTGTGGTATAAAATAATTTTTTTTGTATGGAAAGAGATCGAATGTGGAACAGATTAACATTTAAAAATAAAATTTTGTCTTCTATTTTTACTGACACAGTTAAATAATTGTTTTTTTTTTTTACGTTTTGTTTTTGTAACTCATTATAAAATTCCTATTCAACAAGTGTAATTATTGTTGAATATTTTAATTTTAAAAGTAAAATAATAGTTTTTTAATGAAACTTCAGGTATTGAAAATCATTAAAACCAGTGTCACACATTTTTGACCATAAATATTTGTTAGAATATCAGTTTTGATTTTTTTTTGAGGGTTTTGAAATTTATTGTTTTTCTTTTTTAAATTGTAACTCACTAATAATCTATTTTATATAATAATGAAAACGTGGAAAAGTATTGCATGACTTGTACAGGTTTTTCATTGCAAAATAAATAATAATAATAAAAACATATTTAAATTTTAAGAGATGATGGTTGATTTTTTGAAAAACCTTTTTTTTATTTATAAATGCATTATAGGTAACAAATTTGCTCTAATAAAGTTTTCTCTAAAATGTCTCTGAAGAAATGCGAAAACTGGTCTTTTCGCGATATATCCCCATCCCCTTAACAAATTTTGAAAAATTAATATCATCAATGGCCCATATATAGTAATATTAGAGACACATTTGAAGAAAATAGTTTTGATTAATTCTGAGTTATATACTCAGTAGCAATATGATACACATATGTACGCACATACATACATATGTATATATTTTTTTTATCTAGATGAACTAGTTGAACCCTAAAACGTAAAGATTTGCAAAAACCTCGACACCCCATTTTCAACACGATCACCATACTTTTTCCCTTTAATATTCTATTCTAGCAATATTTGCCGGCAAAGTAAAAATGTTAAATATTTTGGGGATATGAAGTAATTACCACGCTTGAACAATTGAATAGCAGCATATCATTAACAAGCTATGAAAGGAAGCTAAGGAAATAGCTTTTACAGCTATTTCCTTATTTTTAGTAGAGGTTAAGCGGAACTGATGTAAAAGATTTTTTACAATCTGATCCTCTTACTGACGCCTATCACAAAAGTGACTTATAAAAAGTGGAAACATTGGGTACAGAAAATTATAACCTACAAAAAATGCAACACTTTCGAAGCTGAAACCTTCCAGCTCGGAGAAGGGTTACTAATATTCCAACACAGATATCGACTCATAAAATATACTTTAAGCCAATAGTAATTACATTCAACAACATTCAATATTAATAACCGTCGTAAAGTTTTAAGCGAATATTTGTCGTGTAAACAAAAATTAAAATTATTATTATCAAGGAAAAATATGAATATTTGTTTAACCTATGTGTCAATATTGTTTTCAGGAAAATATTCAATTTGTTATACAATATAGGTAAATTTTAATTGAATTATTTTAAAACAATCTCACGCACAAGCTTCAAGCTTATGATGATATCAAACCAAAAAAAAAAGAATGAAAATAAAAGCTGTGATATTAAATTGATTCTTCATCGCAATCTGAATTGTAACCTATATTAAATTATCTTTATTTCAGGAGGAAAAAAACAGTGGAAATATAAAAAAAAAGACCAAATTATCATAAGGAATAAAGTACTTTTATTAAAATATACAGTTTGAGGCTAAATTTACTGAATTGTTTATTCTGAATAATAATCTTTAAGTTATGAAATTTTATTTTGAAAGTTAAGAATGTGAGTGCTGTTTGTTATTTTATGTTGGAATCTTTCATATTATTATTTTTTTTAAGAAGAAAAGTTATTAAAGGATGGAATTGAATTGTAACAGAAGTCTTAACAATAACACAAATATATTCTTAAACGTAAATGCTTTTCGAGGAAAGGTTTTATTTCATTAAAAATGTTTGCAGTAACATATTAAATTTCTGAACCGATTTTACAATATAAATGTTCGTATGTTAAAAGCTTTTTGTGTTTTGGAAAATATTTAATGTATATAAGATATGTTATAAAAAATTATTTTAGATTAAAATTATTTAGATTTTATTTATTATTTTATTAAATTATTTAATCTTAATTAAAATTAAGATTATTAAAATTATTTTAGATTAAAATTATTTAACATTTTAGAAAAATTATAAAATTAGTAATTTGTTTTAACATAAGATTACTGCAAATATCTATTTGGAATAGACGAAAATATTTGTGTTACGGCTTTATTAGTTGATATTCGGCTAGCTAAATAAGACTTACGCGCTGCCTACTGCGCTACCGAGGCGGTTAAACCCGCCGGGTTGGTCTAATGGTGAACGCGTCTTCCCAAATCAGCTGATTTGGAAGTCGAGAGTTCCAGCGTTCAAGTCCTAGTAAAGCCAGCTATTTTTACACGGACTTGAATACTAGATCGTGGATACCGGTGTTCTTTGGTAGTCGGGTTTCAATTAACCACACATCTCAGATATGGTCGAACTGAGAATGTACAAGACTACACTTCATTCACACTCATACATATCATCCTCATTCATCCTCTGAAGTATTATCTAAACGGTAATTACCGGAGGCTAAACAGGAAAAAGAAAGGCTAGCTAAATAAGACATTTTATCATTTCCTTCCCTAATTGAATTAAAAATAATAACAATAATAATGATGATGATAATAATAAAAATAAAACAGACACAAAAATGCCAAACTGTATCATTTTCGCAATCCGCATCAACAGTTTCAACAATATATATTCAGCTATTTATCAATCGATTTGGACGAATCAGATCTCAATTTTTTCACAATAAAAGACGTAAAATTTTATGTAGTAGAACATAAATCATTGGACAAATCTTGCAACGTATTTAATTGTATCAAATGGATTGTACCAATTGCCGGTTCTCTAAATAAAAGTAGACTATTTAAAGGAAATATTTCAATAGAATGATTAAACAGCCTGCATCTTTTACGTTTTGTTACTAATAAATTAGAACAATGAGGTAGATACTGTATCATTTAAATCTTGATCTGAACGAATAGAATACAAGTCGTTATTGAATATGCTCTGCTGTTTAAAATGAATAAGTTACTGAACAATACGTGTAAAACAATTCATTATTTGATGAAAAAGAAGATTATTTGGTTACAGGATCGTTAGACAAGTGATAAAATTAAAAATTTTAAAAAGCTCGCGAAGCCGTTTTGAAAAATCATATTTATTACTGTTACCCCGGTGCCTTATAACCATAAAACTAAGCTAAAAAACTCTAAGAAACTGGCATTCTTCCTCTTAGGTGATACCTATGCAATACAAAAAACCGCATCGGAATCGGTCCAACAGTTTTTGAGAAAAATGGTAACATAAACACATATACAACCTCTTACCCCAAACGCACGTACCGTTCCGTTCCGTTGTGGGTAAAAAATAAAATGTTAAACCAATATCATGTCTCTACGTTCAATAAAACTAACATTTATTGAAATATTAATGGTTAAATGACTTTAATAGTGACCATTTAGAAATTTGTAACTTATTTATTTTGTATTAGATGCTGATGTATACATATACACCAAATTTCATTAAACTATCTCAATCCGTTCTTAAGATATAAATTTTTATTGAAAAAAAATACAAAATAACGGATAGAGGGAAATTCAAGCGAAGTAGGAGATTTGTCTTCATAAACCATTTTTTTTATTTTGATATCCTGAACTAGTCCCTTAAGACTGGCCATCATCTCCCCGGGTACTCTGTAATGTAATTACATAGTAATGTATTGGAAACACATATAGGAAATGTGTTTCCGTCCTTTACGATTGGATAAAAAAAATATTTTATATAGATCAGAACTTTGACGATATTACAAAACTCGAAAAAAATGAATAATTTTATTAAGTTTCAAATAATATAAGTTTTATACTTATTTAATTTCTTTTAATGTCATCTTTTAGATTTTTTAATATCGACAAAGTAATAATTCTGATTAATATTTAACATCTTTTTACCCAATCGTGAAATAAAGGAAATGATTTTTAAATTTTATATATATAGAGTGTTTCTAAAATGGTGGGCTGGCTATACTTTTACGTATTCTACTTGAAAAACTAAACAAAAAATATTCTTAGGAAAAACGGCAATCTTTCCTTCGTTCTCTTCCTGTCCGAAATTTTGTTATTTTTATATAAAAATTTATATCTCAAGTTCGGATAGACAAATCACATTGGTTAGCTGGCAACTCTCCCGCCACCACCCCATTCGGTCACCCTAGAGCATAGACCAAATGTTCCGTGCCAAAAAATGGCTACTGTGCCTCAAAACAGATTTGCGACCTCGTTATTCCTAATGCTCCTAGTGAGCTCCTATCTTGCGTGAGCTGTTAAGCTTACGTGTCCCTACCGCTCACTTGTCAAATTAAAACTAGATCGGGGAGGCGCACCCCTTGTTACAAATTAAAACTAAAAATGTTACAAGTTAAAAAGACTGCAATTTAAGCCGCCACGCCTCGGTCGCTGTCAGCCAGCTAGTGCCTGTCCACCATTTAAAGCGCTTGGAGCTTTTACTGGCTGGTGGCCAGCCATTATTTCGGATAAGGACTTCCCACAGCTCCGCTGAAGGAATCAATAAATCCCATTTAAATTTAAAATCTAACGATGACGGTTGAACATCGCAACCTCATCGAGGAACCCCCACACGGTCCGACAATGCGGCTCTCGCCAAATCGACTCGCCGTTTATGAGCGGCCAGTTTTCCCCCTGACCTCTAAGTTCCAGGGTGGCCCGGTCTCTGGCCCCCCCAAGAGGTGGCCCGGTCTCTGGCCCCCCCAAGAGCAGGGCAGTCTAACATAAGATGTTCGTTCGACTGGACCTCCCCGCAGACACACAACTCATCAGCCGCTAGGCGAAACCTAAACAGATATTGCATCAAATTCACATGGTTGGTGAGCACTTCGGCACCCGACGCCCTTAAAAATGAATTCGAGGCATACCATTCCCCCAGATCCTGTATAAATCTATACAGAGATCTTCCCTTAGTCGTGGTGTGCCATTCATGCTGCCATGCATCCATCGCGAGGCTCCATAGCCTCTTCCGCAGGCGGGAAATGGGCAACTGAACGAAATTTGGACCCGGTGCATTGTGATAGTCGTTCCGCTCCGGTTCTAGCCCGGCTCGAAACCGCATCCCAAATACCTCGGTTTCCCGACCTCTTCTCAACTTCCACATGGCTGCTCGAACTTTCACCACTAAATCGATTGGGAGAGCCTTTCCCAATACCTCGTAGGAGATTGTTTTAAAAACACCAGTGCATACTATTAAGGCTCTGCGCTGGGCACTCCTTAAATTTTAAAGCAGTGCTCTATTTCTATTCAACCTATGCGCCCAGACTGGCGCCGCGTATGCGATCATACTCTCGAAGACACCTCGGTACACCAAGTACATTTGGCGACCCGACAGCCCGTAGTCTTTCCGAGCAATCCTTCTAAGTTTGTCCATCACAGAGACAGCGTCCGCCGCAACTTGCTTAATGTGGTTGCTAAAAAGCAACTTATAATCAAACAAAACACCTAGGTACTTATGAACCCTTACTCGGCTGATTACACAGCCTTTATATTTAATGTGGGGGTTTCGACTGGTTGATAATTTGTCTGCACCCTTCAGAAGCATAAACTTCGTCTTGGGCACAGAAATCTTTAAATTTTGCATGACCATACAGCCCTCGGCGGTTGACAAAGCCGCCTGCGCTCTACTTTCTAGCTGCGGTCGTGAATTACCACGAACTAAAAGGAGACAGTCATCGGCGAAAGCCTGGGCCGTGACCCCTTCTGGGAATGTCAACCCCAGATAGACAAATCACATTAATATTTGGTAATCGCATCTTCGTAATAAAGATTTAAAATTAGCAAAAAATCAGGTATTAAATACCTTCGCAAATTACAAAATGGCAGCCATGTTTATTTTCCAATCTGTTATATCTCCGTAAATATTAGTTTTATGAAAATTAATGTTTTTGCTAAAATACTAAGCCTTTTATTTTGAAAAAAATGACATTTTATGTTTTAAAATCGGTTAAAAAGTAGCCGAGTTATGGGAGAAAATTGCTGTTGTAATTTTGTGTCTGTTTTCATGTCCTCCACTTTAGATCAATTCGATTAAATATTAATTGTTTTTATTTATTGTAAATTCTAGTATTGTAAATTAGAATCAAATTACGTCCATTATTTCTTTCTTTTACTATTATTTGTACGTAAATGAGGAGTAATCTAACCAAACGTGTGCACAAGCAGCAGATAGAAAAACTTAACCGAAATTATAAAGTTGTATTAAAATAATAAAGGGCTATAAACTAGAGTAGCAAGTTCTTGTAAATTATGGATCTAGAGAATTTAAATATTATTTTAGCTTTGCTTGATAAAAGTAACAAAAATGTTTTAGGTTTTCCTACTTTTACCAAGAAGTTATAGTAAACATTTTTCCAGTATTTTTCGTTTACTAATGTGAATAAAGACGAAAGAATTAATTGGACGTAAACGTTTCTTTAATTTGATGCTTTATCCGGGATACATAAAAAAGAATAACCCGATTTCAAAACTACACTAGTGCAGCTGCGCACAGTTAATGAATGACATTTTCTCCACTCAGTAGTGCGCATTTTAAAGCTTTAATTACCGCCAGATTTCAAAATTAGCGCTCAAATGTACTCTAACCACAGTCATAAACAACAAATCGTAAACCTCGGTCGTAAACCTTAGGTCATACAACAGAAAGCATTTTGTGTTCTACAATTTAGCAAGACTGAATCCGTAATAACGATTCAGGGTGATTTTTGACAGCGTTTCAGGATTGATCTACTGTAGGTATTCGTAGCTGGTATAAACAATTTGAAGCATGAGGATGTTTATGTAAGGGGAGGAGTCCAGGGTAACCGCGCACTTTAGAGGATAATATACAATGATTTCAAGAGCCTTCTTAGCAAAATCCGAAAAATTCATTTGTCGCTCTAGCCAAAAATTTGTGATTCCTCTTTTGGTGTGTGTAAGATGAATCATTTAAGACTTACCGATTATATCCAATACAAGCTCTTCATGTAGTGACAAAAGAAAACGTAAATATTTCTGTAATATACTCTTAGTTAGCATGTAAGACAATAGATTCTTACCGTAGCTGATTTGAGTGTTGTTCTCTGTCCTTCCTAGCATTTTAACCCTGATTCGTAGTTTATGCTCATGTAACGTGTTAGGAAGGGAAGAAAATAGTCAACTCAATTACAGCTCAAATAGTCAACAACGGCAGACTCAATTATGATAATTTTAGCGGAAATATAAAATATTGTGAAAAAATCTTACTGCGGTTTTTTTGTTGTTGTATTGAAACATTTAATTTAAACAATAAGATTTCACGTCACAAAGTTCGCATAAGGGTACTTTAGGTAAGCACGAGATTCACCAAAAGTTAATGTTTTTGGTGCGGTTTCGTTTTCAAGAATTTATGACCTTTTATTTTTTGAATGAAGTACAGTAACAAGTCATTCTTATCTCGAGTTGCTGCAAAAGCAGGTTTCTCCAAAAATAAATGAAGATTCTGAAGAATTCATTTTTAAGCAAGATGGAGTATATTTTGATAAACTCATGATAAGTTTATTTTGATGGAGTTTACATTTCATAAGTGAAATTTTTAACATTTTTCTTACGAATACATTTGTCTGAAATCGGGGCTTTTTTTATACACTTTATTATACATTATTATAATTAATTCTATTGTAGCTCTTTTTTAATTTAAATAATTGTATAATATTATTCTACTTAACATATGGTAAAACTTAAATTTTTAAATCGTTTTCCTCATTAAACTTAAGAAAATATTATATACAAAGGTAAAATGTTTTATGTACTTCTCAAAAAAGAATTCATTAACTTAAGTTACATTTCAGTCATATAAAGTATAAAAAGAAAAGGAAGAAAAGAATTTACTGTAAAAAAATTGTATTAACCATATAATGAAAATAAAAATTAATTTATATTTTAAAAAAAATTGTTTTGATGATTATAGACGTAAAAACTGGATATTCTAATATTCTTATAAAAATTTAAAGAATAATTATTTCTTAATAAATTGAAATTTCCTTTATTAAAAAATTATAATTAAAGAAATATAACAGTATATTTATTATTGAGATATAAAATCCGGGAAAAATATTTTTAAGAATATATTTAAAATTTGTTAAATATCAGTGTAATAATTTGTTTATTCTTCATTTATAAGTTTTTTCTACAACTAGGACTGCAACTTATTAACAAATTTAACAAAATTAAGGGATTTTTTGGTTAAATATTAACTGTTAAACAGAATCGATGTATAATCCTTTCTTAAGTAAAAGACTGGAATAAAAATCAGGATATTGAGAGATTGACAATTGAAAATTTTTGTATAATTGCAATTTATTACTTTTAGAAAATAAATAAGACAAATCAATAATAACAATGAAAATAAGAATAATAATCGGCAATAATAAACAACTTACAAAAATAATCTGAATAATAATAATAATGACAACAGCAAACAATAATAAAAAATGACAATAATAAACAAATAATAGCCTTTGTGTTTTTCTGTTTTTTTTTGCGGAGAGAGATGGAAATGCATTTACGCTCGGAGTGTCGGTCTCCCGCTGATGGTATTATCCAGTCACTGTCAGCAGATTACCGAATAAAACCACCCCCCTTTATACCAGGACTCGACCCGGAACCGTTTAACACATTACTTCCGATCAAGACCTTCTACACTAGCCTGATTAGGTGCTACCTAACTTTCAGGACTATCCAGGTCAACCTTTTTGGTCCTGAGAATGTTGCCGACGAATCGGGCTACTCTTTCCCAGCTGCTCAGATTACGGAGCATCATCGCAACCCCATTGTGGGGGCTCAGTGCTCCGAGATCCGCCTCTAGTGTCCCTCGATCTGCCACCCACCGAGCACATTTGAAAAAGGTGCGCTCAGCGTCGCCCCGTACACCGGGGCAATATAGGCAGTCGGGGTACGGCGCTTTCCCTATGACATGGAGGTAAGCGCGGAGTACCCGAATAATAGCCATAGTAATCAACAATAATAATAATAATAATAATAATAATAATAATAATAATAATAATAATAATAATAATAATAATAATAATAATAATAATAATAATAATAATAATAATAATAATAATAATAATAATAATAATAATAATAATAATAATAATAATAATAATAATAATAATAATAATAATAATAATAATAATAATAATAATAATAATAATAATAATAATAATAATAATAATAATAATAATAATAATAATAATAATAATAATAATAATAATAATAATAATAATAATAATAATAATAATAATAATAATAATAATAATAATAATAATAATAATAATAATAATAATAATAATAATAATAATAATAATAATAATAATAATAATAATAATAATAATAATAATAATAATAATAATAATAATAATAATAATAATAATAATAATAATAATAATAATAATAATAATAATAATAATAATAATAATAATAATAATAATAATAATAATGCCCTGAGGTAGATAATCCCCACGTCCGGAACACAACATCTATGTTCCACGTCCAGGGCGGCAACAGCTGTACCTTTGTACATCACATATAGCTGGCTAACGGGGTTCCGAGTAAATTCCTCGGTTATGCATTGTTGAGTTTGACCTGGTTCCAACTTCAGGTCACTAAACGGACTGGATTATTGGCTACCTGCAGGAAATGGAGTAACATATGATTTTGGAAATGGATTCATACCATTCTTAGAGCTGGCGATGTGGCGGCCAGGGTCAATGTTATTGCAGGTGTAACGGAGACCCTTCCGTTGTCCACATGCCCCCTGCGATGGCAAGCATGTAGTTAAGGTGCCCATGTTCGGAGCATGGGAGCCCTGAAAGCTTCGGTGTGTAGGGGCCTGGAGTCAGTGCAGAGACTGCGCATCCGCTCTCTGCCAGGACATATGCCGGTTCCACCGGAGTACCGGATAGGACCTCCAAGGTTAGTAGCCCTGGAGTGGGGGTGTACCCCGGCGGCTAGCCTTGCTACAGAAGGGATCCATTGTTCATGAACATTGAACATTCAAACGTGGCAGAGGGTGCACGTAAACACCCTCGTTTAGAAACCGCCGATTCGCCACAAGCGAAGCGGAAAAAAAGTAAAGAGAGTGATAGAATTAGAAAAGATGCTGATAAAATCAGTAAAGATTTGAGGAAAGCTTTGTTTGGTAATAATGTTCCCAAACCAAGATTTTTGGTCATTACAAAAGAGAATGGTAACTTCCAAAAGGTAAGTCCATTCTTAATTGCTAGAGAGATTACAAATTGTGCTGGTGGTCCTGTCAAGGATATCCGTAAGACGTTTAACGGATTACATGTCGAAACTATAAACGACATGCAAAGTCAGAAAGTCCAGGCGTTAAAGAAGATCGGTGAATTTGCGGTTACTGTCCAACCGCATAGTACACTCAATTCATCTAGAGGAGTTGTTGTTTGCCGTGATCTTCTTAACTGTACTGAAGAAGAAATAGTGCAGGAAATGTCTAGTCAGGGAGTGACACATTGTCGCAGACTTTCTATGAGACGAAATGGTGAGATTCTTCCTTCGGCCTCTCATGTATTGACATTCAATAGGCCAAGTCTTCCTGAAAAGGTACGAGCTGGCATCCATCGGCTTGATGTACGGGCATTTATCCCGCAGCCGATGAGATGTTTTAGATGTCAACGTTTCGGACACACTGCAGCTAGATGTGAAGCGCAGGAAATTTGTATATGCGGATTGAAGATACATGAGGGTGATCCATGTAAAGACCCTCCAGTCTGCATTAATTGTAAAGGGCACCATAACTGTCGATCCAGGAACTGCCCAGTATACAAATCAGAAACAGCCATTCAGGAGGTTAAAACGCTTCAAAAAGTCAGCTACCCTGAAGCGAGGAAGATTGTTAACCTACGTACACCTAGACCATCGACTTCATACGCAGAAGCAGCTGCTGCTCCCCCCACACCTAAAATCAACGTGGAGCAGTTGCTTAATACGATGGCGCCAAGTCTCGCGACAATAATAGAAAGAATCATTGATTCCAAGAATTCCAAGATCGAGTCTACTCAACAGATACAACAAAGTAAACATGAGAAGGCTCAATCCCGGACTGACGTCGCCGACAGAAGACCCGCACCAGCGCAGTTTAAAAAACCGGCAAAATCCTCGATTATAACTCCAGCAATAGACGTAATGAAGAAAAATCTTGATTTATCCGAGAAAGATCTAAAGATCACCCCGACGACGAGTCATATAGCTAAGGATACTGTGACAAGAGTACAGGAAAAATCTGCGTCAACCAAAATGGAGGTGCAAGTAACTATCGAAAAAGCACCAGACACAGACGATATTAAAACCGTACCTACAGAGGCCCCAAAAGCTCAGAGAACAACTGTGGCGAGAGCATCTGTATCAGCCGGCCCAAGCACAGCCTTAGATATCGAATCGAGTTCATCAGCCGCCGAAAGCGCATCGGTTGCAAGTTTAGACTCAATTGCAACGATGCTCACAGCACCATTGAAGCTTTCATCACCTGATGTAAGCCGGCGAACGTCATTGGCGTCAGAAAGAGAAGACGATGCCATGTCCGAAGCCTCAGACACTCTGTCGTCGGAAGTTGAGGCCGTTCGCAGAATGGAAAAGCGGTGTAAAAAGGGTTGGCCGAAAGGAAAGCCTAGAAAGTGATATAATTGGACCAGAAATTATAAGGAAAAGCAAAATTTTGATCATTTTGTGAAATTTTGAACCTTTTTTTTTGTTTTTTTTTGAAGTGGGACGGGGCTAATGACCAAAGTAGTCGATGCCCCTAAAAACCTCAAAAAAAAAAAAAAAAAAAAAAAAAAAAAAAAAAAAAAAATAATAATAATAATAATAATAATAATAATAATAATAATAATAATAATAATAATAATAATAATAATAATAATAATAATAATAATAATAATAATAATAATAATAATAATAATAATAATAATAATAATAATAATAATAATAATAATAATAATAATAATAATAATAATAATAATAATAATAATAATAATAATAATAATAATAATAATAATAATAATAATAATAATAATAATAATAATAATAATAATAATAATAATAATAATAATAATAATAATAATAATAATAATAATAATAATAATAATAATAATAATAATAATAATAATAATAATAATAATAATAATAATAATAATAATAATAATAATAATAATAATAATAATAATAATAATAATAATAATAATAATAATAATAATAATAATAATAATAATAATAATAATAATAATAATAATAATAATAATAATAATAATAATAATAATAATAATAATAATAATAATAATAATAATAATAATAATAATAATAATAATAATAATAATAATAATAATAATAATAATAATAATAATAATAATAATAATAATAATAATAATAATAATAATAATAATGCCCTGAGGTAGATAATCCCCACGTCCGGAACACAACATCTACGTTCCACGTCCAGGGCGGCAACAGCTGTACCTTTGTACATCACATATAGCTGGCTAACGGGGTTCCGAGTAAATTCCTCGGTTATGCATTGTTAAGTTTGACCTGGTTCCAACTTCAGGTCACTAAACGGACTGGATTTTTGGCTACCTGCAGGAAATGGAGTAACATATGATTTTGGAAATGGATTCATACCATTCTTAGAGCTGGCGATGTGGCGGCCAGGGTCAATGTTATTGCAGGTGTAACGGAGACCCTTCCGTTGTCCACATGCCCCCTGCGATGGCAAGCATGTAGTTAAGGTGCCCATGTTCGGAGCATGGGAGCCCTGAAAGCTTCGGTGTGTAGGGGCCTGGAGTCAGTGCAGAGACTGCGCATCCGCTCTCTGCCAGGACATATGCCGGTTCCACCGGAGTACCGGATAGGACCTCCAAGGTTAGTAGCCCTGGAGTGGGGGTGTACCCCGGCGGCTAGCCTTGCTACAGAAGGGATCCACTGTTCATGAATTTTTCTGAACAAACTAACGTGGCAGAGGGTGCACGTAAACACCCTCGTTTAGAAACCGCCGATTCGCCACAAGCGAAGAGGAAAAAAAGCAAGGAGAGTGATAAGTTAAGAAAAGATGCTGATAAAATCAGTAAAGATTTAAGAAAAGCTTTGTTTGGAAATAATTTTCCCAAACCAAGATTTTTGATCATTACAAAAGAGAATGGTAACTTCCAAAAGGTAAGTCCATTCTTAATTGCTAGAGAGATTACAAATTGTGCTGGTGGTCCTGTCAAGGATATTCGTAAAACTTTTAATGGATTGCATGTCGAAACCATCAACGACATGCAAAGCCAGAAAGTTTTGGCGTTGAAGAAGATCGGTGAATTTGCGGTTTCGGTCCAACCGCATAGTACACTTAATTCATCTAGAGGAGTTGTTGTTTGCCGTGATCTTCTTAACTGTACTGAAGAAGAAATAGTGCAGGAAATGTCTAGTCAGGGAGTGACACATTGTCGCAGACTTTCTATGAGACGAAATGGTGAGATTCTTCCTTCGGCCTCTCATGTTTTGACATTCAATAGGCCAAGTCTTCCTGAAAAGGTACGAGCTGGCATCCATCGGCTTGATGTACGGGCATTTATTCCGCAGCCGATGAGATGTTTTAGATGTCAACGTTTCGGACACACTGCCGCTAGATGTGAAGCGCAGGAAATTTGTATATGCGGAATCAAGGTACATGAGGGTGATCCATGTAAAGACCCTCCAGTCTGCATTAATTGTAAAGGGCACCATAACTGTCGATCCAGGAACTGCCCAGTATACAAATCAGAAACAGCCATTCAGGAGGTTAAAACGCTTCAAAAAGTCAGCTACCCTGAAGCGAGGAAGATTGTAAACCTACGTACACCTAGACCATCGACTTCATACGCAGAAGCAGCTGCTGTTCCCCCCTTACCTAAAATCAACGTGGAGCAGTTGCTTAATACGATGGCGCCAAGTCTCGCGACAATGATAGAAAGAATCATTGATTCCAAGATCGAGTCGACTCATCAGATACAACAAAGTAAACATGAGAAGGCTCATTCCCGGACTGACGTAGCCGACAGAAGACCCGTACCAGCTCAGTTTAAAAAACCGGCAAAATCTTCGATTATAACTCCAGCAATAGACGTAATGAAGAAAAATCTTGATTTATCCGACAAAGATCTAAAGATCATCCCGACGACGAGTCATATAGCTAAGGATACTGTGACAAGAGTACAGGAAAAATCTGCGTCAACCAAAATGGAGGTGCAAGTAACTATCCAAAAAGCACCGGACACAGACGATATTAAAACTGTACCTACAGAGGCCCCAAAAGCTCAGAGAACAACTGTGGCGAGAGCATCTGTATCAGCCGGTCCAAGCACAGCCTTAGACATAGAATCGAGTTCATCAGCCGCCGAAAGTGCATCAATTGCAAGTTTAGACTCAATTGCAACGATGCTCACAGCACCATTGAAGCTTTCATCACCAGATGTAAGCCGGCGAACGTCATTGGCGTCAGAAAGAGAAGACGATGCCATGTCCGAAGCCTCAGACACTCTGTCGTCGGAAGTTGAGGCCGTTCGCAGAATGGAAAAGCGGTGTAAAAAGGGTTGGCCGAAAGGAAAGCCTAGAAAGTGATATAATTGGACCAGAAATTATAAGGAAAAGCAAAATTTTGATCATTTTGTGAAATTTTGAACCTTTTTTTTTATTTTTTTTTTTTTTTTTGAAGTGGGACGGGGCTAATGACCAAAGTAGTCGATGCCCCTAAAAACCTCAAAAAAAAAAAAAAAAAAAAATAATAATAATAATAATAATAATAATAATAATAATAATAATAATAATAATAATAATAATAATAATAATAATAATAATAATAATAATAATAATAATAATAATAATAATAATAATAATAATAATAATAATAATAATAATAATAATAATAATAATAATAATAATAATAATAATAATAATAATAATAATAATAATAATAATAATAATAATAATAATAATAATAATAATAATAATAATAATAATAATAATAATAATAATAATAATAATAATAATAATAATAATAATAATAATAATAATAATAATAATAATAATAATAATAATAATAATAATAATAATAATAATAATAATAATAATAATAATAATAATAATAATAATAATAATAATAATAATAATAATAATAATAATAATAATAATAATAATAATAATAATAATAATAATAATAATAATAATAATAATAATAATAATAATAATAATAATAATAATAATAATAATAATAATAATAATAATAATAATAATAATAATAATAATAATAATAATAATAATAATAATAATAATAATAATAATAATAATAATAATAATAATAATAATAATAATAATAATAATAATAATAATAATAATAATAATAATAATAATAATAATAATAATAATAATAATAATAATAATAATAATAATAATAATAATAATAATAATAATAATAATAATAATAATAATAATAATAATAATAATAATAATAATAATAATAATAATAATAATAATAATAATAATAATAATAATAATAATAATAATAATAATAATAATAATAATAATAATAATAATAATAATAATAATAATAATAATAATAATAATAATAATAATAATAATAATAATAATAATAATAATAATAATAATAATAATAATAATAATAATAATAATAATAATAATAATAATAATAATAATAATAATAATAATAATAATAATAATAATAATAATAATAATAATAATAATAATAATAATAATAATAATAATAATAATAATAATAATAATAATAATAATAATAATAATAATAATAATAATAATAATAATAATAATAATAATAATAATAATAATAATAATAATAATAATAATAATAATAATAATAATAATAATAATAATAATAATAATAATAATAATAATAATAATAATAATAATAATAATAATAATAATAATAATAATAATAATAATAATAATAATAATAATAATAATAATAATAATAATAATAATAATAATAATAATAATAATAATAATAATAATAATAATAATAATAATAATAATAATAATAATAATAATAATAATAATAATAATAATAATAATAATAATAATAATAATAATAATAATAATAATAATAATAATAATAATAATAATAATAATAATAATAATAATAATAATAATAATAATAATAATAATAATAATAATAATAATAATAATAATAATAATAATAATAATAATAATAATAATAATAATAATAATAATAATAATAATAATAATAATAATAATAATAATAATAATAATAATAATAATAATAATAATAATAATAATAATAATAATAATAATAATAATAATAATAATAATAATAATAATAATAATAATAATAATAATAATAATAATAATAATAATAATAATAATAATAATAATAATAATAATAATAATAATAATAATAATAATAATAATAATAATAATAATAATAATAATAATAATAATAATAATAATAATAATAATAATAATAATAATAATAATAATAATAATAATAATAATAATAATAATAATAATAATAATAATAATAATAATAATAATAATAATAATAATGCCCTGAGGTAGATAATCCCCACGTCCGGAACACAACATCTACGTTCCACGTCCAGGGCGGCAACAGCTGTACCTTTGTACATCACATATAGCTGGCTAACGGGGTTCCGAGTAAATTCCTCGGTTATGCATTGTTAAGTTTGACCTGGTTCCAACTTCAGGTCACTAAACGGACTGGATTTTTGGCTACCTGCAGGAAATGGAGTAACATATGATTTTGGAAATGGATTCATACCATTCTTAGAGCTGGCGATGTGGCGGCCAGGGTCAATGTTATTGCAGGTGTAACGGAGACCCTTCCGTTGTCCACATGCCCCCTGCGATGGCAAGCATGTAGTTAAGGTGCCCATGTTCGGAGCATGGGAGCCCTGAAAGCTTCGGTGTGTAGGGGCCTGGAGTCAGTGCAGAGACTGCGCATCCGCTCTCTGCCAGGACATATGCCGGTTCCACCGGAGTACCGGATAGGACCTCCAAGGTTAGTAGCCCTGGAGTGGGGGTGTACCCCGGCGGCTAGCCTTGCTACAGAAGGGATCCACTGTTCATGAATTTTTCTGAACAAACTAACGTGGCAGAGGGTGCACGTAAACACCCTCGTTTAGAAACCGCCGATTCGCCACAAGCGAAGAGGAAAAAAAGCAAGGAGAGTGATAAGTTAAGAAAAGATGCTGATAAAATCAGTAAAGATTTAAGAAAAGCTTTGTTTGGAAATAATTTTCCCAAACCAAGATTTTTGATCATTACAAAAGAGAATGGTAACTTCCAAAAGGTAAGTCCATTCTTAATTGCTAGAGAGATTACAAATTGTGCTGGTGGTCCTGTCAAGGATATTCGTAAAACTTTTAATGGATTGCATGTCGAAACCATCAACGACATGCAAAGCCAGAAAGTTTTGGCGTTGAAGAAGATCGGTGAATTTGCGGTTTCGGTCCAACCGCATAGTACACTTAATTCATCTAGAGGAGTTGTTGTTTGCCGTGATCTTCTTAACTGTACTGAAGAAGAAATAGTGCAGGAAATGTCTAGTCAGGGAGTGACACATTGTCGCAGACTTTCTATGAGACGAAATGGTGAGATTCTTCCTTCGGCCTCTCATGTTTTGACATTCAATAGGCCAAGTCTTCCTGAAAAGGTACGAGCTGGCATCCATCGGCTTGATGTACGGGCATTTATTCCGCAGCCGATGAGATGTTTTAGATGTCAACGTTTCGGACACACTGCCGCTAGATGTGAAGCGCAGGAAATTTGTATATGCGGAATCAAGGTACATGAGGGTGATCCATGTAAAGACCCTCCAGTCTGCATTAATTGTAAAGGGCACCATAACTGTCGATCCAGGAACTGCCCAGTATACAAATCAGAAACAGCCATTCAGGAGGTTAAAACGCTTCAAAAAGTCAGCTACCCTGAAGCGAGGAAGATTGTAAACCTACGTACACCTAGACCATCGACTTCATACGCAGAAGCAGCTGCTGTTCCCCCCTTACCTAAAATCAACGTGGAGCAGTTGCTTAATACGATGGCGCCAAGTCTCGCGACAATGATAGAAAGAATCATTGATTCCAAGATCGAGTCGACTCATCAGATACAACAAAGTAAACATGAGAAGGCTCATTCCCGGACTGACGTAGCCGACAGAAGACCCGTACCAGCTCAGTTTAAAAAACCGGCAAAATCTTCGATTATAACTCCAGCAATAGACGTAATGAAGAAAAATCTTGATTTATCCGACAAAGATCTAAAGATCATCCCGACGACGAGTCATATAGCTAAGGATACTGTGACAAGAGTACAGGAAAAATCTGCGTCAACCAAAATGGAGGTGCAAGTAACTATCCAAAAAACAGACGATATTAAAACTGTACCTACAGAGGCCCCAAAAGCTCAGAGAACAACTGTGGCGAGAGCATCTGTATCAGCCGGTCCAAGCACAGCCTTAGACATAGAATCGAGTTCATCAGCCGCCGAAAGTGCATCAATTGCAAGTTTAGACTCAATTGCAACGATGCTCACAGCACCATTGAAGCTTTCATCACCAGATGTAAGCCGGCGAACGTCATTGGCGTCAGAAAGAGAAGACGATGCCATGTCCGAAGCCTCAGACACTCTGTCGTCGGAAGTTGAGGCCGTTCGCAGAATGGAAAAGCGGTGTAAAAAGGGTTGGCCGAAAGGAAAGCCTAGAAAGTGATATAATTGGACCAGAAATTATAAGGAAAAGCAAAATTTTGATCATTTTGTGAAATTTTGAACCTTTTTTTTTATTTTTTTTTTTTTTTTTGAAGTGGGACGGGGCTAATGACCAAAGTAGTCGATGCCCCTAAAAACCTCAAAAAAAAAAAAAAAAAAAAATAATAATAATAATAATAATAATAATAATAATAATAATAATAATAATAATAATAATAATAATAATAATAATAATAATAATAATAATAATAATAATAATAATAATAATAATAATAATAATAATAATAATAATAATAATAATAATAATAATAATAATAATAATAATAATAATAATAATAATAATAATAATAATAATAATAATAATAATAATAATAATAATAATAATAATAATAATAATAATAATAATAATAATAATAATAATAATAATAATAATAATAATAATAATAATAATAATAATAATAATAATAATAATAATAATAATAATAATAATAATAATAATAATAATAATAATAATAATAATAATAATAATAATAATAATAATAATAATAATAATAATAATAATAATAATAATAATAATAATAATAATAATAATAATAATAATAATAATAATAATAATAATAATAATAATAATAATAATAATAATAATAATAATAATAATAATAATAATAATAATAATAATAATAATAATAATAATAATAATAATAATAATAATAATAATAATAATAATAATAATAATAATAATAATAATAATAATAATAATAATAATAATAATAATAATAATAATAATAATAATAATAATAATAATAATAATAATAATAATAATAATAATAATAATAATAATAATAATAATAATAATAATAATAATAATAATAATAATAATAATAATAATAATAATAATAATAATAATAATAATAATAATAATAATAATAATAATAATAATAATAATAATAATAATAATAATAATAATAATAATAATAATAATAATAATAATAATAATAATAATAATAATAATAATAATAATAATAATAATAATAATAATAATAATAATAATAATAATAATAATAATAATAATAATAATAATAATAATAATAATAATAATAATAATAATAATAATAATAATAATAATAATAATAATAATAATAATAATAATAATAATAATAATAATAATAATAATAATAATAATAATAATAATAATAATAATAATAATAATAATAATAATAATAATAATAATAATAATAATAATAATAATAATAATAATAATAATAATAATAATAATAATAATAATAATAATAATAATAATAATAATAATAATAATAATAATAATAATAATAATAATAATAATAATAATAATAATAATAATAATAATAATAATAATAATAATAATAATAATAATAATAATAATAATAATAATAATAATAATAATAATAATAATAATAATAATAATAATAATAATAATAATAATAATAATAATAATAATAATAATAATAATAATAATAATAATAATAATAATAATAATAATAATAATAATAATAATAATAATAATAATAATAATAATAATAATAATAATAATAATAATAATAATAATAATAATAATAATAATAATAATAATAATAATAATAATAATAATAATAATAATAATAATAATAATAATAATAATAATAATAATAATAATAATAATAATAATAATAATAATAATAATAATAATAATAATAATAATAATAATAATAATAATAATAATAATAATAATAATAATAATAATAATAATAATAATAATAATAATAATAATAATAATAATAATAATAATAATAATAATAATAATAATAATAATAATAATAATAATAATAATAATAATAATAATAATAATAATAATAATAATAATAATAATAATAATAATAATAATAATAATAATAATAATAATAATAATAATAATAATAATAATAATAATAATAATAATAATAATAATAATAATAATAATAATAATAATAATAATAATGCCCTGAGGTAGATATTCCCCACGTCCGGAACACAACATCTACGTTCCACGTCCAGGGCGGTAACAGCTGTACTCAAGTACATTACATATAGCTGGCTAACGGGGTTCCGAGTGTTGTTTCTCGGATATACTTTTTTCGGTCGATTTACATCTATAGGCCGAATTACAGGACTGGACTTTACGGCCACCTGCAGATATGACATTATGAACGATTACGGAATTGGATTAATACCGCCGTTAGAGCTGGCGATGTGGCGGCCACGGTCAAAGTTATTTGCAGGTGTAACGGAGACCTTTCGTCGTCCACATGCCCCCTGCGATGGCAAGCATGTAGTTAAGGTGCCCATGTTCGGAGCATGGGAGCCCTGAAAGCTTCGGTGTGTAGGGGCCTGGAGTCAGTGCAGAGACTGCGCATCCGCTCTCTGCCAGGACATATGCCGGTTCCACCGGAGTACCGGAACGGACCTCCAGGGTTGGTAGCCCTGGAGTGGGGGTGTACCCCGGCGGCTAGCCTTACTACAGAAGGGATTACTTGTTCATGAATTTTCCTGAACAAACCAACGTGGCAGAGGGTGCACGTAAACACCCTCGTTTAGAGCCGGCTGTTTCGCCTGAAGCGAAACGCCGAAAGAGTACAGAGAGTAAGAAGATAGAAATTGAGGCTAGAAAAAGCTTACAAAAGGCTTTTTTTAAAAGTAGTAATGTACCGAAACCTAAATATTTGGTCATTACAAAGGAGGATGGAAATTTCTCGAGGATGAGTCCTTTTCTCATCGCTCGAGAAATAAACAAATGTGCTGGAGGCCCTGTAAAGGAAATACGGAAAACTTTTACGGGACTTCATGTAGAGACTGTTAATGATATACAGTCTCAGAAGATTTTAGGGCTGAAGAAAATTGGAGAGCTAGCGGTACGCGTTGATCCCCACGGCACGCTCAACACCTCAAGGGGTGTTGTGGTCTGTCGGGATCTTTTAAACTGTTCGGAGCAAGAGATTGTAGAGGAGCTGGCAGCACAAGGAGTAATAGAGTGCCGTCGGTTAAACATGAGAAGGAACGGTGAGGTCTTACCCTCGGCTTCTCATGTCCTTACTTTCAACCGGCCTACTTTGCCAGAAAAGATAAGAGCGGGGATTCACCGTTTGGATGTGCGGGCATTTGTCCCACAGCCGATGAGGTGCTTCAAGTGCCAACGCTTTGGCCACACCGCTCTTAGATGCGAAAGACCGCAAATATGCGTGTGCGGTGAAGAGGTGCATGAGGGAGAGCCATGTAAAGAGCCTCCTACATGTATAAACTGCAAAGGAGCGCATTCTTGTAGATCAAGGAATTGTCCTGTCTACAAAGATGAGGTAGCTGTGCAGGAAGTAAAAACCCTGCAAAAAGTAAGCTACTTCGATGCAAAAAAAATAGTTAACGCCCGTAAGCCTAGAGCAGCAACATCTTATGCTCAGGCTGCGGCTACTGTTCCTGCTCCTGCTCCGATTGCTGTAGATGAGGTACAAATTATAAATAAACTTGCTCCCACTTTGGCTAACATGATTGAGAGGATCATCGAAAACAAGATGAAACCTCTTGGCAATAAAGAACTTGTTAAGCCAAAGATAGTGATACAGCCTGCTGAGGATAAGTCGATAAAAGTGAAAGTTGCTCCTCCAGAAAAGAAAACGGACAACAAACCTGAATGTCAAGTCCGTCTCAGCGAGATCCTCGATGAAAAGAAAAAGGCGATACCTACAGAGTCTGTTATGGAGGCTCCCAAGCCTCCTGTAACTGAAGTGGCCTCTAAGCCTCAGAGGCCACAAAAAATCACACAGGGGGGGCGAGTGTCCCCCCTCCCACAGGCGGTGACCGGTGCGACCCCCGTGTTGGGGAGCGGGCAGGTTGTCGCCTCTCAATCGGCGCCTGAAACCGGCGCCGATCCATGCCCGTCGTCGTCGGCGGCTTCGGTGGTCTCCGATACGGAGACCGGAAGCCTTACAGGCGACGACCTCCTCCGCGAACACGATGCTGTTCGCAGGATGGAGAAGAAAAGGAAAAAGGGATGGCCGAAAGGAAAACCCAGGCAATAATTTAATTAAAAATTAAAAATTAGCGAGTCGATTGTACAATGGAACATCAATGGATGTTTTTCAAACATCCATGAGCTCCAACGCTTGGTACATGACGTAGACCCGATTTGTATATGTCTGCAAGAAACGCATTTCCGCCGAAATGAAAATTTTAAATTAAAAGGATTCGATATATTTCGGCGAGATCAACCGCCAAATGTAAGAGTTAGAGGTGGAGTAGCTATATTAACATCGACTAGAGCTACCACCGAAGCGGTTGTTCTAAACACCAACCTACAAGCGGTCGCCGTTAGAATGAAGCGACCGCTTAAGATCACTGTGTGCAGCATATACTTACCGAATTACGATTGGAATAAGGATGACATAGAAAGATTAATTTCCGAGCTTCCCCCACCTGTTTTACTGGTGGGTGATTTTAACGCTCATAATTCTCTCTGGGGATCGGATCGAGTAGATCCCCGTGGAAGAGAACTGGAAGGGTTCCTGATGAATTCTGAACTTATTATTTTAAATGACGGATCAGGAACCTTTTTCAATGCCAGAGATGGATCGACGTCCTGTATAGATCTTGCACTTATAAGCGGATCGATAGCACCGAGGTACAGCTTCCATGTTATAGACGATCTGCATGGAAGCGATCATTTCCCGGTGCAAATTGTAACTGATGTTACTAGAACAATATATCCCATCCCTAAAAGATGGTTATTTGAAAAGGCAGACTGGACGAGCTTCACAGCTAGAACGATGCTCCCAGAAACAACCGGAGTTATCGGAGACGATGTCGACGCCATAACAAATGCAATAATCGAGTCGGCATCGAGATATATTCCCAAAACATCTGGGAAACTTACAAAGAAACCCGTTCCATGGTGGAACGATGAAATAAGTGAAGCTATAAAAAGAAAGAAAAGGGCGTATAATGCCTTTAAGAAGCGTCCTAGTATAGAAAATCTTGTTGCCTTTAAGAAATACAGGGCGTATGCAAAACGTGTTATGATAGATTCGAAAAAACGATCCTGGCAGCAATACGTGTCATCCATTGACAAAACTACTACTGCATCAGATGTTTGGAGGAAAGTGAAGGCGATTTGTGGGCGTAATGATTTTACTCCCATAACTAGCCTTCAAGATGAAGATGAAATAAAAGATACTCCATATGAAATTGCAGAGCTGTTATCCAATCATTTCGAAAAGGCCAGCAAAACGGCCAACTACGAGGAAGGTTTTCGAACCAAAAAAGAAGAACATGAAGGTCTACTAAATTTTGGAACTGAGTATAATTACTCATATAATGTACCATTTAAAATGGAAGAATTCGCGAAGGCGTTGGAAAAATCAGGTAACACAGCTGCTGGTCCGGATGAAATCCACTATAATATGATCAGGCAGCTGAATTCCACTGCAAAGTGTAGATTATTAGAACTTTATAATAAAATATGGCGGGATGGAACGTACCCGCAGCAGTGGAAAAAAGCTCATGTTGTTCCAGTACCAAAGAAAAATAAAAATTTAACAGACCCCAATAGCTACCGTCCTATTTCTTTGACGTGTGCTATGGGGAAAATATTGGAAAAAATGATTAATAATCGACTCGTCTGGGTTTTGGAAAAAGAAAACCTGATATCACCGTATCAAGCAGGTTTTCGACAATACCATTCTACCACTGATCAAATGATCAGCTTAGAGGACATTATATATAACAGCTTTATTACAAGGAAACATTGTGTCGGAGTCTTCTTTGATCTTCAGAAGGCTTTCGATATGACCTGGCGTCATGGTATAATGCTCCAGTTACATGAATGGGGCATTCGTGGCAATTTGCCTATACTGCTCAGCAACTACATGAATGACCGTACCTTCCAAGTACGCGTCAACAACGAATATTCATGTGAAAGAATCTTGGAAAATGGCATACCGCAAGGTTCGCCGTTGAGCGGTACCTTGTTTACCATTGCCATTAATAAATTGATATTAGCCATTCCAGTAGAAATCAGCAAAAGCGTCTATGTTGATGATCTGGCAATCGTATATGCCAGCAACAAGACTGCTATAGTGAGGTACAAATTGCAACGAGCGATCAATGCTCTAAATGAAGTTGCAAGGAATACAGGATTCCAATTCTCACCAGAAAAAACGTGCTGTGTACACTTTTGTAGGAAGAGAATTCCTCATCAAAGTCCTGCTCTGACAATTGATGATAATCCAATACAATATAAAGACAGCGTAAGGTATTTAGGACTAGTATTGGATAAATCCCTTACATGGGGATTACATATACAGGACTTGAGTGATAGATGCAAAAGAGCCCTAAACATTATAAAATGTTTATCGAACTTAAATTGGGGCTCAGAAAAAGAGACATTATTGAGATTGTATAAAGCATTGGTTCAATCTAAACTAGACTACGGATGTATCGTGTATTCATCCGCTAGAAAGTCGCACTTAAGGAAGTTAGACGTAGTTCATAATAGCGGAATAAGATACGCAACAGGTGCTTTCCGCACAAGTCCGGCGGCTAGTCTGA